>NW_027507685.1:157269292-157869292 GCF_037356315.1 Lithobates pipiens | reverse complement strand
ATCAGCTATGTCTTGTGGGTCACTGTGTTTTTGTTGTGGGGGTGAAGCAGTCGGGTAAACTTAGTCTTGATACGTCTGCCTTTGATGCGTTGTGCTAGCTTCTTACCCGCTTTATTGGAGGTAGAGTATGTAGTCGCTTTTAATTTTCTCTGGAGAAACTCGTAAAAGAGTAGAGTAGCAAGGTTCTAAGCTCTTGTCGTAAGGTTAATAATTGGTTGTTCAGGGAGCCACTGGGGTTGGATTTATGGTCCAGTTCCAGTGCTGCAATTTGGGCTATTAACTCATCAATGCGCTGCATCCTCTTCTGTTTATATTGGGAACCTAGTTTGATTAGCATTCCTCTCATAAATGCTTTGTGGGCGCTCCACACCATGCCAGGGTCAGACACAGTGCCCTTGTTAAATAGGAAAAAGTCAGTAATGTGATTCGAGATTTCTGGTGTGTAACTGTCGTTTTTGAGGAGGGAGTTTTTCACTCTCCAGAGATGTGTATTAGAGGTGGAGGGAGATTCTTCTATTGAAATAGTAATTGGGGCGTGGTCCGACCATGTCGTGGTGTGGATCGCAGGGTCAGCAATTTTCCGCAGAGTCCATTTATCAGTCAAGAACAAGTCTATTCTCGAGTACGAGCGATGTCTTGCAGAGAAGAATGGAAAGTCACGTTCGGATCCATGATGGCATCGCCAGACATCGTAGAGACCTTGAGAGGAGATAAAATTCTGTAGAGGTGACCCGTGTCTATTTGCAGTTGACATGGAGTCCAATATTGGATCTGGAGTCAAGTTGAAGTCCCCACACAGTATTAAGTTACTCTTCTTGATGGGCTTGGCGGCACGAAGTACCATGTGAAGGAATTTCATCTGATGGATATTTGGAGCGTAAATATTGATGTGAGTGTAGGGCACTTGGTTGATAGTGCAGGTGAGGATTAAGAATTGGCCTTCTGTGTCCGAAATGGCAGTCAGAAGATGGAAGTCAATCACTTGCTTGACTGCGATCATGACACCTCTAGATTTGTTGGAAGATGTGAGGGTATAGGAGTTTTTTTGCAGAGAGGGGTGTGTAGTGGCAACAGGTGAGTTTCCTGTATGCAGAGGATATCACTGTGGAGGGCTGTGGCAGTTCTCCACAGTGAGTGGCGCTTAGCCAGATGGTTCAGCCCATTGGCATTCAGTGAAATAATGGTGAGAGTCATCATCGTTATGTGGTATTAAGTAGGGGCTATGTTAGCACTCATGTTTAGATGGTAGATTCGGGGCTCGTGTTCGGCTGGGATCCAGACAAGGGTGCGCAGCAGACCAAGGATCAGGTGGTGCGAGTGGGCACTAAGCTGCGGAAAGAGCAATACGTTACGTTTGACAAGGTACACAAAACAGAAAGTGTCTATGGTAAGGTTGACAAAACTCTTTTGCTGTGTACACATGATCAGACTATCTGGCGGACTTAGTCTGGCGGACAAACCGCCGGAAAGTCCGCCGGACTTTCCGAACGAGCGGGCCTGCCCACACGCGGCCGGACTATGGCGGGAGTCCGCCGTACTTTTGAAATGAACGGACTTGCCCACACACGGAGGAAAGTCCGTTCATTTTGAACACATCTCCAGGTAGCCGGGACTAGCGAAGGAAGTCAATGTTGCCACCCATCGGCGGCGAGAGTGACACGTTGCTGGCCCCGTCACCTGGTATGGACTTAAAGGGGAAGCCTTACGGCGTGGGGGTCCCCCCAAGGTTCATATCAGACCCTTATCCGAGCACGCAGCCCGGCAGGTCAGGAAAGGGGGTGGGGACGAGCGATCGCCCCCCCCCCCCCTCCTGAGCCGTACCAGGCCGCGTGCCCTCATCATGGAGGGGTGCTCAAAGCACCTTGTCCCCATGTTGATGAGGACAAGGGCCTCTTCCCGACAACCCTGGCCGTTGGTTGTCGGGGTCAGCAGGCAGGGGGGTTTATCGGAATCCGGGAGCCCCCTTTAATAAGGGGGCCCCAGATACCGGCCCCCCCACCCTATGTGAATGAGTATGGGGTACAATGTACCCCTACCCATTCACCTGTGAAAAAAATGTAAGTAAAACACAACACATAAGGGTTTAACCACCTCAATACAGTGCACTTACACCCCCTTCCTGACCAGACCAATTTTCAGCTTTCAGCGCTCTCACAGTTTGAATGACAATGACTCAGTCATGCAACACTGTACCCATATGAAACTTGCGTCCTTTTTTCCACACAAATAGAGCTTTCTTTTAGTGGTATTTAATCACTAGTTTTTTTTTTTTTGTGCTATAAATATAATAAAACGTAAATTTTGTGAAAAAAAAATGCCTTTTTCTTTGTTTCTGTCATACATTTTTGCTAATTAGTAATTTTTCTTCATACATTTTGGCCAAAATTTATACTGCTACATATCGCTGGTAAAAATAACCCACATTAGTGTATATTATTTGGTCTTTGTGAAAGTTATAGAGTCTACAAACTATGGTGCCAATCACTGAAAATTGATAACATCTGATCAGGCCTTCAGTACATCAGGTGTATCTCATTTCTTGAGACATTGACAAGTCAGGAAAGTACAAATACCCCCCAAATTACCCCTTTTTACAAAGTAGACATTCCAGGGTATTAAATAAGTAGCATGGTGAATTTTTTTAAGTTGTCATTTTTTCCCACAATTCTTTGCAAAATTAAGATTTTTTGTTATTATTATTTACAAAATTGTCATATTATCAGGTTATTTCTCACACACAGCATATGCATACAACAAATTACACCCCAAAATACATTCTGCTACTCTTCCCGAGTATGGCGATACCACATGTGTGAG
The DNA here is from genome assembly GCF_037356315.1 of Lithobates pipiens. Classification (NCBI taxonomy): domain Eukaryota; kingdom Metazoa; phylum Chordata; class Amphibia; order Anura; family Ranidae; genus Lithobates; species Lithobates pipiens. Next base: position 157,866,475 of record NW_027507685.1, on the reverse strand, counting down.
ACTTTTACACAGCCTGGCCACATACAGAGCACCAACATTGATGTAGTACCATCAGACGTTCTACAAGCAATAATCTAATTTCTCTCGTTCAAAATTTTTTATTTTATGTTAAAATAAATTACATGTACAGAATATAAGACAAATTATGTGATACCAGAAATAAAAAGTAAACATATTGAAGTACGGATGATACAAAGCAAAGAAGAATTTCAAGATATTCTCGTGGGAATGACAATATAATCTCATTTCTCAACCACCTATTACAATTTTGAAGGCCCTGGAATACCAGGACAATGGAATTTCACATATAATGACCCCGTTTTGGAAAGCAAACACCCCAACGTATAATCTGTGAGGCATAATGAGTCTTTTGAACAGTTCATTTTTTTCCAGAAGTTTTTAGAATATGTGGAAAAAAATGAAAATGCATTTTTTTTTTTTACACAAAGTTGTAAATTTATAAGATATTTCTAACACATAGCATGTATATAGCAAAAATTACACCCCAAAACACATTCTGCTACTCCTCCCAAGTATGGCAGTACCACATGTGTAGGACTTTTACACAGCCTGGTCACATAGAGAGGCCGAACATTGAAGTAGTACGTTCAGGCGTTCTAGGAGCATAAATGACTCATCTCATTTCATTCCTACCTATCACACTTTTGAAGGTCCTGGAGCACCAGGACAGTGAAATTACGCACAAAATTACCCCATTTTGGAAAGCAAACACCCCAACGTATATTATATGAGGCATGGGCTGCAAATAGGTACTCTGGTACTCTGATGGCCTGGTGACAGGTACTCGGGTACTCTGATGGCCTGGTGACAGGTACTCGGGTACTCTGATGGCCTGGTGACAGGTACTTGGGTACTCTGATGGCCGGGTGACAGGTTCTCTGATGGCTTGGTGACTGGTATTTAGGTACTCTGAAGGGTGGTGACAGATACTCGGGTACTCAGATGAACTGTGACAGGTACTCAGGTACTCAAATGAACTGTGACAGGTACTCAGATGAACTGTAACAGATACTCGGGTACTCAGATGGACTGGGACAGGTACTCGGGTACTCAGATGGACTGGGACAGGTACTCGGGTACTCAGATGGTCTGAGAGAGTTACTCAGGTACTCAGATGGGCTGTGACAGGTACTCGGGTACCCTGATGGGCTGTGACAGATACCCGGGTACTTGGATGAACCATGACAGGTAATCGGGTACTTTGATGGGCTGTGACAGGTAATCGGGTACTTTGATGGGCTGTGACAGGTACTCGGGTACTCGGATGAACCGTGACAGGTACTCGGGTACTCGGATGAACCGTGACAGGTACTCGGGTACTCTGATGGACCGTGACAGGTACTCGGGTACCCTGATGGACCGTGACAGGTACTCGGGTACCCTGATGGACCGTGACAGGTACTCGGGTACCCTGATGGACCGTGACAGGTACTCGGGTACCCTGATGGACCGTGACAGGTACTCGGGTACCCTGATGGACCGTGACAAGTACTCGGGTACTCTGATGGGCCGTGACAGATACTCGGGTACTCTGATGGGCCGTGACAGATACTCGGGTACTCTGATGGGCTGTGACAGATACTCGGGTACTCTGATGGGCTGTGACAGATATTCGGGTACTCTGATGGACTGTGACAGGTACTCGGGTCTTCTGATGGACTGTGACAGGTACTCAAATACTCTGATGGACTGTGACAGGTACTCAAGTACTCTGATGGACTGTAACAGGTACTCTGATGGACTGTGAGTGACAGGTACTATGAGGGGTGGTGACAGGTCCTCTTTATTGGGGGGCAATCAGTGTGATTGGTGTACACTGTAGACGGTAACGAGATGTTACCGCAATCTCCTCTTCACACACAGTCGGTGTGTGAGGAGGAGAACCTGGTAACATCTCGTTACTGCGGTTTGTTTACATTTTAGTGATCGGCTGTGAAAGGATCACAGCCGATCACGTGTGTAAACAGCTGGCTAATGGCTGTTTACCAGCATCAGTGACGAGCAGTGATCCCAGGGAACATGCCGCCACCGATGTGCACGTGCAGCGTGATCGCGTGCATGCGCCGTGCACAGTGGGGGTGTGACCATCTGTGATCGGCCGTGACTTCATCACGGCCAATCACGTGGTAAATGGCCATAACCAATGGCTGTTCACCCCCTTCGGTGGCGAGTGGTGTCTCCGTGACACGCCGCCACCGAAGAAACAGGGATGTGCGCGCACGATCACGTGCATTCCCTGTTTAAATGGGAGGCCATCCTATGACGGCCTCCCGCCACAATAGGTGCGCCATTCGACTGCCGGCGGTCAGAAAGTAGTTATAAATAAATAAGTTATTGCACAGATCCGGGGGTCTTCTTCCGTCTTGGGGGGTCTTCTCGCCGGACTCCTCCGCTATCTTCTGCTAGCTCTTTTACTAGCGAAGGAGCCTGGCTTTGGACTTTGGATGCTCGGACTGTGACATAATAATGGGCTGGGACATCACCCGGCGATGTCCCTATATAAGTCGCCGCACACCGCGTCCCTATCATTGTGGCCAGAGAGCGTGTCGAATCAACATCTCAAGGAAGAACAAGAAGATCAAGAAGAAGAGAAGGCGGCGGCAATAGAAGACCGGGCCACCGCTTGTAAAAGAGCTGGAAGAAGGCACGGAGGCCCGGCAAGAAGAACCAAAGAGGGGAACAAGACCCCCAAAGTCGGAAGAAGAGGCGGCGGCATCAGAAGACCGGGCCACCGCTAGTAAAAGAGCTAAAGGAAGAAAGTGGAAGCCTTGCAAGAAGAACCGAAGAGGGGGACAAGACCCCGGAAGTCGGAAGAAGACCCCTGGGCGGCAACGAAGAAGAAAGCCGGGCTCCTCCTCTAGTAAAAGAGCTAGCAGAAGATAGCGGAGGAGTCTGGCGAGAAGACCCCCAAGACGGAAGAAGACCCCCGGAGCTGTGCAATAAATAATTTTAAACCCTTATGTGTTGTGTTTTATTTACATTTTTTTTCACAGGTGAATGGGTAGGGGTACATTGTACCCCATACTCATTCAGATAGGGTGGGGGGGTTGGTATCTGGGGGCCCCCTTATTAAAGGGGGCTCCCGGATTCCGATAAGCCCCCCACCCGCAGACCCTGACAACCAACGGCCAGGGTTGTCAGGAAGAGGCGCTTGTCCTCATCAACATGGGGACAAGGGGTTTTGGGGTGGGGGGGCCGTGCGGCCCCCCTTCCCCAAAGCACCCTCCCATGTTGAGGGCACGCGGCCTGGTACGGCTCAGGAGGGGGGGCGCTCGCTCGTCCCCACCCCCTTTCCTGACCTGCCGGGCTGCGTGCACGGATAAGGGTCTGATATGAACCTTGGGGGGAACCCCCACGCCGTTTTTTCGGCGTAGGGCTTCCCCTTTAAGTCCATACCAGGTGACGGGGCCAGCGACGTGTCACTCTCGCCACCAAAGGCGGCGATATTGACTTCCTTCGCTAGTCCCGGCTACCTGGAGCCGCGTTCAAAATGCACGGACTTTCCTCCGTGTGCGGGAAAGTCCATTAATTTCAAAATTGCGGCGGACTAGCACACACACGTCTGGATTGTCTGCCGGACTCGCAGTCCAGTGGCCAATTTTTGAGTCAAAACTACTTTCTAAGTCCGCCGGACTTTTGGGGAAAAAAAGTCCGCCGGAGCCCACACACGCCGGACCAAGTTCGCTGGATAGTTTGATCGTGTGTACGCGGCATTAGGTAGCAGGAGTTGTATGATGACCCACTGGGTTACACAGGTTTAAAAGACTTGGGTAGAGTTGAGGAAGTCCAAAAAAAAAAAAAAACAGAGGGGTGCTAAGTAGCACAAAAAACCTCCAGGTGTGGGTAAGAAAGTTTGTTTTTCTGGGGGATGAAGACTGGAACGTCAGAAAGTCGGAGCTCAGGGGAGCCGAAGGTATGGTAGTGTCAGGGAATTATTAGACCAGACTGTGTGGACTGCACAGAGGAAACCCAGAACGCATGTGAGTGAAATAACAAAGTGTTTATTATAAATAAAAGGAAAGTGAAAACAAACAGTGCACTACCAACCACAACAACAGGGAATATATATATACAATAAATGGTACTACCGGAGACGTCAACGAAAGCCAGGCCGAGGTCATACACGGGGAATCAGTAGATGGATAAGGACGGATGAATGGGCTGCAGAGCAGGGATCTAGGTAGCAGGAGGCAGGAGGGACAACAGGTCCAGGATGGGCTCAGGATTGGAGAGGAACAGGTCAGGTAGATACAGGGTTTAGGTTCAGAGGTCAGGGCACATGGAGAGAGCGATACCAAGGCAAGCATGTTAGGGCTTGCCGGGTATTTATAAGACTACTGATGATTACCCTCACGTAACAGCTGATCGCAGCAGGTGCTGTCTGCTCCACACTGCCGGAGTACACCTGCTGGTGGGCGCCGGTACTACAGTCCAGGGATCCAATAGTGCCACCAGGAGGTAGGTCCTCTTATTACAGGCCCTGGGTGTTAGAAGACACCCGCTGGTGGACACTGTTACTGCAATCCAAGAGATCAACAGCGCCACCAACGGGTGGACCTTTCCATGACAGTACCCCCCTCAAAGGAGCGGCCTCCGGACGCTCCAACTAGGTGTAATTGTCCAAAGTTAATGGCCTCAAACCACACCACGGATGAGGGCACGTCAAGCTGGGTACCGGGCACTTCAAACCGGACAGTGGGCACATCCGGGCAGACAGCGGGCACATCCGGGCAGACAGCGGGCACATCCGGGCAGACAGCGGGCTCTGGGTCTTTGAGCTGGGCAGCAATCACCGGGTCGTCGAGCTGGGCATCAATCACCGGATCATCGAGCTGGGCATCAATCTCTGGGTCCTTAGGCCGAACAGCAAGTACTGTAAGGGCAAGCTGGATCACAGGCACTGGCTCAGCAAACTGAGTAACGGGCCCCGGCCCAGCAGGCTGGGTGACGGGCCCCGGCTCAGCGACCTGGACACCAGGTACTGGTCCGGCAAGCCGAATAACAGGCACAAGCTTAACAGGCCAGTTAATTGACACTGGTTCAGAAGACTGGGTAGCGGGCACTGACTCCGCAGACTGGGTAGCGGGCACTGACTCCGCAGACTGGGTAGCGGGCACCGACTCCGCAGACTGGGTAGCGGGCACCGACTCCGCAGACTGGGTAGCGGGCACCGACTCCGCAGACTTGGTAGCGGGCACCGAAACTTCAGGCTGAGACACGGGCACTTTAGACTGGAACACCAATATCCAAGCATCAGGCTGGGAAGCTGGCACATCAGACTGGAAATCCGGCACATGAGACTGGCAAGCAGAGACACCAATCTGGAAAAGTGGAACATCAGGCTGGCAAGCCGGAACATCAGGCTGGCAAGCAGAGACATCAATCTGGGAAGCTGAAAAATCAGGCTGGCAAGCTGGAACATCAGGCTGGCAAGCTGGAGCATCAGGCTGGCAAGCTGGAGCATCAGGCTGGCAAGCAGAGACATCAATCTGGGAAGCCGGAACATCAGGCTGGCAAGCAGAAACATCAGGCTGGCAAGCAGAAACATCAGGCAGGCAAGCAGAAACATTAGGCTGGCAAGCAGGGGCATCAGGCTGGGAAGCTGGCACATCAGGCTGGGAAGCTGGCACATCAGGCTGGGAAGCTGGCACATCAATCTGGGAAGCTGGCACATCAATCTGGGAGGCTGGCACATCAGACTGGGAGGCTGGCACATCAGACTGGGAGGCTGGCACATCAGACTGGGAAGCTGGCAGCAGGACATCAGACTGGAGGGCTGGCACGTCGGACTGGAAGGCAGGCAGTAGGACATCAGACTGGAAGGCTAGCACGACATCAGACTGGCAGGCAGGCAGCAGGACATCAGACTGGAAGGCTGGCACGACATCAGACTGGAAGGCTGGCACGACATCAGACTGGAAGGCTGGCACGACATCAGACTGGAAGGCTGGCACGTTGGACTGGAAGGTAGGCAGCAGGACATCAGACTGGAAGGCTGGCACGTTGGACTGGAAGGCAGGCGACAGAACATCAGACTGGAAGGCTGACATGTTGGACTGGAGGGCAGGCACTGGGACGTCCGACTGGGTAGCTGGGACGTCAGGCTGGGTAGCCGGAACTGGAACCTCAGGCTGGATAGCCGGAACTGGGACGTCAGGCTGGATAGCCGGAACTGGGACGTCAGGCTGAGTAGCTGGAACTGGGACGTCAGGCTGGGTAGCTGGAACTGGGACGTCAGGCTGGGTAGCTGGAACTGGGACGTCAGGCTGGGTAGCTGGAACTGGGACGTCAGGCTGGGTAGCTGGAACTGGGACGTCAGGCTGGGTAGCTGGAACTGGGACGTCAGGCTGGGTAGCTGGAACTGGGACGTCAGGCTCGGTAGCTGGAACTGGGTTGGTTGGTGCGGAGGCGGGTTGGGTTACTGGCAGGATTGTGCAGGTCGGAAAGAACTTTTGTTTATTTTTTGACTTAGCCACTGCAGCTTTGTATGTAGGTGCAGGGCTGTAAGAAAAGAAAGTATCTGGGCAAAAGGAAGACCAAGGAACAGTGGCAGGAGGAGGGTTTTGTGGGACTGTTACAGATGGAGGAGAAGAGGCAGGTGAATTGAAGGCAGGATAGGTGCAACACTTGGTGACAGGATAGTAGTATTTGGTAGGAAGTGGAGTAGACTGGGCTGTAGCTGAGGTTGCCATAGGCAATGGGGAGATAGATACTTGGGAAGGCAGGTGATTAATGACAGGGCTGGAAGGTTGTGGCTTGGCTAAATGCAGGAGATCTGACCATGCCTGTAGCACAGGTTGAACAAACGCTGATTCACACACAGCCTGACTAACCAGACACTGCACTGAATGGATGCAATCAGACAACACCTGCCAGGGCGCTGGGCGGAGCTATGACGTAGGAGACAGGCGCCCGTCCGAGCGTCCGTCCGAGCCTCCTGATGCCCTCGCTCTACCTCCCTCCGCCACGCACCTCTCCATAGCCCCATAGCCTGAAACCGCACGCTCCCGAGACGCTGCCCCGACTCGGGTTGATCTTTCGGCCATCGCGGGTCAGGGGACCGAGAACCGGCCCTGCCAAACCTAGCTGCAGCCCACGCTAGTGGAATGACTGCCCAGGAGTACAGCGGCGGAGCACCTTAAGACGCCGATATATGGCGGGACGGGACCTGGACTGCATACCCTGAAGGGAGGTGAGGATCCCTGCTAGAATCTACCGGAGCACAGGGAGAGGCTGTCTGACACAAGTTCCTACAAACGCGGCAGAGCGGTAAGGCAAGCAGTTGGACGGGGATGCGGGGGAGTTTCTGCTGGATTGGTGAGAGGCATGGACATAGACATTATGCTAGATAAGGGGATATACCCCTAGGTAAACTGGAGCCTACCCCATTTCTTCTCTTTCTGTACCTAAGGAATAAACTGACCTGAAAGAATCCCATATGGAATGATTGTTTGAACTGGCTCTAAATTGTATTGCTATCAGCGGAGGGAAAAGGAAAAGGTATTGATATCTAAAGGGGGTTTTCTCTGTAATCCCCTCCCCCTCTGGCTATAAGGGACAGTTTCTTATGTATACAATCAGTTATATAAAATCTGCAGGAGGAAATCCGTTATGCTATTAATAACAGTTGCTGGAGGAATCTAAATGCAGCTGTAAAAGCCCCTGCTGCTGACAAGAGGATTTACACTCTCCTGAGTTTTTTTTTTTTTGGAGGATATCCGGGAAAGATATTCTATGGATTAGAGAATGTATGATATGGACATATCCTATAGATACTGTTAATTAATAGCAGTTGCCCAATATAGAAAAGTGGAAGCAGCGGAATAGATAAAAAATCCTTTTTCCATCAAACGGCCTTCTTAAAAAAAAGAAAAGAACATTTTTTGTGGTTACTTGGTATTGAACAACGCCTGAGACATCAGGATAGAGGACTCATCGGTTATTGAGTAATAACCCCCTCCCCCCCTGTGTTTTTTTTTTTTTTTTTTTTCTCTTTGGTGGACATTTTGGTTGATGAAATTTAATTGGTATTGATCACCATCAAACGAATGTAATAACATAGTGATTGATGTTTTTGGGTTAGGCGGGTTTTTTGAAGGGGAGCTATATAAAGTGGTTGTAAAGATTTATATCGATATTTCGAATAGGGGGAAGGGAGTCAAGCTTTGATAGCTCTGCCAGGATGAGAGGGAAAGCAGGCAAGACAAATAAACAAACAACTTCTGCCGCAAGTCCGGTCGGAATCCAAAAATACATGGCCGCGAACACTAGTATAAGGACAGGTGAAGAGGCTGGCAGCCCCAGGATGGAAAAATTGCTCCGCTCGGGCCCAAGTAGACTGAAGGGGGAAGATAGCAGAGGGACAAAAACCCTGGTTATTAAGCCAACTGAAAAAAAAAATAGTGCAAACTCACAAAGTGGGGATATTAGTCAGAATGAAGCTCAAGGAAGGGAGGGGTCAGAACACCTGGGGGTAGGAGAAAGGGGTCTGGACAGACAAGGGGAAACCTCCCAGTCCTCACAGTTCAGGGAGATGCTCTCAGAGATGTTCATGAGAATGGAGGTCTCTCTAAGGGCAGATATCGCAACTATAAGGGAAGACATAGGCTTGGTCTTGGGGAGAGTAGAGGAGGTGGAAAACAAAGTAGAGGCCCAGGAGTATAGAATAGATGGAATCCTAGAGCAGGTAACAGCCCTCCGTAGGGGAAATAGAACAATTAGATATAAATTAGAAGACCAGGAGAATAGAAGCAGAAGAAAGAACCTACGAATAAAAGGTCTCCCTGAGACATTTAGCGCATCTACCCTCGGAGAGATAGCCCAACAGATTTTCAATCCCCTATTAGACAGAGAAGTCACAGCCCCACTAAAGTTAGATAGAATACACAGGATGCCACGACCTTTTGGAGTTAGATCAGAAACCCCACGAGACGTCATAGCGAGATTTCACCATGTAGCAGAAAAAATGCAGGTAATGAGAAAAGTTAGAACACAGCCAGGGGTGACCTACGGGGACGCGGAACTGCAGATCTATTCCGACTTAGCGGGAGAGACGCTTGGAAGAAGGAGACGATTGAAACCGCTAACGGAACTATTGAGAGCAGCCGATATCCCATATCAATGGGGATTTCCGGCGTGCCTCATAGGGAAGAAAGACGGGCGATCTGCGGTTCTACGTTTCCCGGAGGATCTCCAAGAATTCTGCGAACAGCTAGGAATACAACCTACTCCACAGATAGAATGGGACAGTGAAGAGGACCTAGGAGGTGCGAGGAGTATGACTCAAAGGAATAAGAGACAGGATAGGCCGAGTGATTGGAGACAAAAGAATCCAATTACCTGAAGCTGAGACGAATTAGAAAGGGGAGCTAAAAGGGGAAGGGAGGAGGGGAGGAGGGGGAGAGGGTTGGGGGAGATTCGGACGGACATGGGGGTGAACCCCAGGGATACTATGGGGGAGAGGAGACCACCTATATTGGCCTACCAGACCCATAGGTTTAACAAGAAAAGGGGAGTCCTACCCAGTCTCACGAGACGTTTTGTTATAGGACAAGGGGGGGGCGGGGGGAGGGAGGGAGGTTTTGGTTTTGTGGGTTTTTTTTTATGGGCTCTCACTCGGTCCTCCTATAGGGGCAGCAGGTATGGTTCCCAACGGGTTCACTAGACGCTCCAATAAGAGAGGGAGAACCCCCATTGGAAGAGAGGTATGGGGATAGTTAATGTTATTACTTACAATGTAAGGGGCTTAAATACAAAAAGGAAAAGACACAGAATAAATGATGAGTTGCAGCACATGGAAGCAAACATAGCATGTCTCCAGGAGACGCATATAACATGCACCTCTAGGGTCAGAATAAATTCGATTGATTTCCCGATATGGATTTATGGGGATTCCCCATCCTCGTACTCCAGAGGAGTTGCAATAGGTTTTAGTAAAACAACGAGGTTTAATCTAGAGGAGCGACTGGTGGACCCGGAGGGACGATACTTGTGCTTAAAGGGAATGCTGTTTAACCTTAAATGTACAATTGTAAATATTTATGCCCCAAATGAGAACGCGGATATATTTCTAAGGAAAATATTGAACAAAATAGAGGATTTCAAAGAGGGGAAACTAATTCTTGCGGGAGATTTTAACTGGAGCGTAAACCCTAAAATTGATTCCTCAACGGGAGGTCCCAGGACATCGGTATACAAGCAGAGAATGTTTTTAAGGGCTCTGGCTTTATATCAGCTACAGGATACCTGGAGAGTACTTCATCCAAAGGATAGGGATTATACATGCTTCTCCTCGGTCCATGGTTCCTTCTCTCGAATAGATTATATTTTCTTGGAACACCCATTCCTGAAAGCACTTAAGAAGGCGGAAATAAAAATTAGAACTGTGTCAGATCATGCGCCAGTTATGATTAAGTTGGAGATAGGGGAGGATCATGGACCGAGGGTGAATTGGAGATTGAATGAATCTCTGTTACAGAATAAGGACTCTGTAAGTAGGGTTGAGAGGGAGATGGAACAATTCTTTAGATTAAATGACACACCGGGAATCTCCAGCCCTATATTGTGGGAAACGCATAAAGTGGTAATGAGAGGTGTATTAATAGGGATTGGAGCGGGGAAAAAAAGAGAGAGAGAGAGGAGGAAAACCCTACTGTATGAAGAAATCCAGAGACTGGAGCTGGGTAGTAGACCAAGGGTACTTCACGACACTCAGGACTTAGCAATAAAAAAAAGAGAACTAGAAGACTACCTAGAGCAGGACAGGATGGCCGCCTATCATATTTTGGGAATAGAGATGTACCAATGGGGAAATAAAGCCGGTAAATGGCTGGCCAGGAGAGTGAAGGATAAGAAAAGCAGAACTTTTATCCCAAAAGTGAGAAATGATGCAGGGGACATACAAAATATGCCGGAGGATATAGTGAATACGTTTTATACATATTATAAGGCCCTATACAATATTCAACAGGATAGCTCAGAGAATAGAGGCTGGGACGCAATAAAGGACTATTTGAAAGGGATAGATATTCCCAGGGCTAAACAAATAGAAATGGAAGCATTAGAAGCCCCGATATCAAAGCTGGAAGTTGAATGGGCTATTAAAAATACAGCTAAGGGAGGTTGCCCCGGGCCAGATGGTTTCCCGATCTCATATTATAAGGAATTCCAAAAACAGCTGGTCCCAAAATTATGCGAGTATTTTAACGCAGTGGGGAGGGATGGAAAATTTCGAGAAGAGACATTACTGGCGCATGTGGTCCTGATCTTGAAAGAGGCAAAGGACCCGCTTGCAGTGGAAAGCTACAGGCCAATTTCCTTGCTAAACTCAGATATTAAACTTTTTGCAAAAATTATCTCTGAACGATTGAGACCTCATGTGCCAGAGTGGGTACAGCAGGATCAGGTTGGATTTATTCAAGGGAGAGAAGGGCGGGATAACGTATTAAAGACTATTATGTTAAGCCAGGAATCCATAAGGCAGAAGACCCCCACGATACTCATGTCTATAGATGCTGAAAAGGCATTTGACAGGGTTAGCTGGGGGTTCTTATTCGAAGTGTTGGAACGATATGGATTAGGAGAGAGGATGAGAGGGTGGATAGAAGCTCTGTATACCAAGCCTAAAGCTAAAATAAGAATAAACGGGGCCCTGTCCTGCCCCCTTGAATTGTGCAACGGGACAAGACAGGGCTGCCCGCTCTCCCCAATACTATTCATTCTGGCACTAGAACCCCTCCTGACGGCTATTAGGAAGAACCAAAACATCCAGGGAATACGGGTCGAAGGGAGGGAGTATCTGCTTTTGCAGATGATCTTCTGCTCTATATCTCTAGCCCGGAGACCTCTATACCGGCGACTATGGAAGAAATAAAAAAATATGGGAAAGTCTCCAATTTTAAGGTTAACGCAACTAAATCTGAAATTCTAAATTTAAACATACCAGTAGAAGAGCAGAGAACCCTGCAAACTAAATACCCCTTTAGATGGTGTGGGAGGGAGCTGGCCTATTTGGGAATAAAGCTTACGGCAGGGAGAGATGACTTGTTTGAGGCTAACTACATCCCCCTACTTAACAAAATCAAACAGCATTTAGATAAGACCCAATACAAAGCTTTATCTTGGATAGGGAGAATAAACACAGTTAAAATGTTCATTTTACCAATGTTTACTTACATATGTCAAATGGTCCCCATATTATTACCACAGGGATATTTAAATAAATTAAAAATGATGATTAAAAGATTCATATGGAAAAAAAAAGCGGCGAGGGTGGCCCTTAATACCTTGATAAGAAGTAAAGACAGAGGAGGATTAGCAATGCCCGATCTCAAAAGGTATTACGAGGCTATAGTAATCTCACGAATCACAGACTGGACACATAACAAAAAAGGGAAGGACTGGGTGGAATTAGAAATTAAGTTAAGTAGAAGGGAACTAGGGGAGATAATATGGATACCAGCAAAATATAGAGAACTAGGGATTAGTACAAATTTTTTGACAAAAGGGATATTACGAATATGGGATATAATAAATAAGAGACACAAGTGGGAGCACAATTCACCATTTATGCCACTATTAGACACTAAATTTTTTTTACCAGGTCAAGAGGAATATGTATATTACAGTAGATGGGCTAAGAAAGATAATATTAAATTACAAGAGGTTATGGAAGGGAATAGGGTATGCACATATGAGGAAATTATAGGAAAGTGGGGCCACAAGCCTTTAGATATGTGGAGATACTTACAACTATATTATTTTACTCAGTCTTTATCACAACCACTACGAGGACAGGAGCAACTTAGACCTCTGGAGAAGTGGATAGGGAATCCCCAATGCTTGGTAAAAAGGATCTCAAAAATATATGACATCTTAAGGGAAGTAGAAGAACAAAAATACCCCCCCTACATGGAGAAGTGGGAAAGTGAACTGGGACCGCTGGATAATGACCTCCATAGAAACAGGATTATCAGACGAACGTACTCGGTTGCCAAAGACCTTCAAACTAGGGAGATGTCATATAAACTTTTAACAAGGTGGTATATAACTCCACAGCAAGGAAATAAAATCTGCAGCGAGACCCCCCCCAACATGCTGGAGAGGTTGTTCAGTAGTGGGTTCCTTCGCTCATATATGGTGGGAGTGCCCTAAGATACAGCTATTCTGGGAGAAGATTATAAAAGCTATCTTTGAAATAATAGGGGAAGGGATTAGAAGAGACCCATGGGTTTGCTTATTCCATGACTCTGAAAAAGGAGAGAGAGAGTATGGGCAATCCCTAGTTCCGGGCCTACTGAATTCTGCTAAGGCACTGATCCCGCGAAGATGGAGGAAATCCGACCCTCCCTCGATGAAGGAGTGGGTAGAAAGGTTAGAAAGGATACGAAATATTGAGGAGACAATGTATAAATTGGATAACTTAGAAGGGAGATATCAGTATAAATGGCGACTTTGGATACAATTCGGAAAAACTGAAAGCTATCTAAAGCTGCTTGATTGTTAGCAAAGAAGAAGGGAAAAAGCAGAAAGAGGGGAAAAACAAGGAATAGAGGAAAAAAAAATGGAAAAGGCCTGGGGGGGGGGGGTGGGGGGGGACCGAGTGAGGGGGGTGGGGAGGGAGGGATAAGGTAGATTATTCTTAAAGAAATGTTGTTGTATTTATTATTATGTTGAATAGTCTATGTTTGTATACTTTGAAAAATTTGAAAATAAAGAATAATTAAAAAAAAGACAACACCTGCCAGGCCCGGACTGGGACAAAAAACAGGCCCGGGCAATTTAGACTGAGCAGCCAATTTTCCAGCAACCGCCCGTTCCTGAGGGCGGTTGGTGACGGGATAATCACGGAGTCGGTCCTCCGCACTCTAATGTGGCATTGTGATATAAAGGGGACAGCACTGTAAAGGAAACTGTAATGATTACAGTCCCCCTTTTCAGTGCAGTTCCCTTTTCATCACAGTGCCCCTACCAATCACAGCGCTCCATCACAGTGCCCCATCACAGTGCCCCTACCAATCACAGCCCTCCATCACAGTGCCTCTACCAATCACAGACCCCCATCACAGTGTCCATTGCAGTCATGCCCCCCTCTCTGCCTCCCCTGCGCAGTCCTACCTTTGGCAGGGCAGAGGCAGGATTCAGCCTGTGTGTCCTCTACAGGCTCTCCCACCCCTCCATTGATGTCATCCTATCAGCAGAGTAGGGCGCGGGAGGAGCTGTAGATCTGGATCCTATTAACAAACGGGTGATTACCCACTTGTTGATGTGAAAATAATCCCGCTCTCTGTGCAGATCTCCAGCTCCTCCCGCCCCCTACTCTGCTGTATATCAGATCTATGTTAGTAGAACACTCTCTCAAATAATGATGGGGTTGGCTTTAAATGCTGTGATCATCTTTTTTCCATCTATAATATTTTAGTTCTCATATTTTTCTTTTTTCCCCTCTTTCTGGGTTTTTATTCTTCGTGTTCTTTCATTTTTATCCTTTATTTATTATTATTTTTATTTCTTCTTTTTTTTTCCTTTTCTTTTTATTATTATTTATATATTTTTTTTTATTTTTTTTTTATATTTATTAATATTTTTATTTTTTCACACTTTTATTTTTTTCTTACTTAGGTAATTTTCTTTACTTTTTTTTTAAAGTTAATTTTCCAACATTTTTCTCAGTTTCACCTTATCCTCTTAATTTGTCTATTTTTCCCACTCATTTTTTTCTTTTTTACTATTCTCATTTCTCTTCTTTTTTATTTTTCACTCGTATTTTTCTCTTATTTTCCTCTCCTTTGTCTCTTTTTTTTTTTTTCTCTCTTTTTCTTTATCTATCCCCCCTTTTTTTTCTATCCGTTCTTCTTCCCACCTTCCCCTCTTCTTCCCCCTTTCTTATCTCCTTTTTGCCGCCATTTATCTTTATCTATTTACACTTTCCTCCTGTGTCCTCTATTACTCCCCGGACTGCCTTCTCATTTACATGTTTTCCTTCCTTCCGTCTGCCTTCCTTGTATACATTCTGAATTTGCTTGACGTCTCACATTTACGTCCATTCAAAGCCCTGGCAGCGTCCCGTTGCCTAGCAATCGTCGGCCGGCAGCGCGCATGCGCGTACAGCGATCGCTGTTTTGATTGGATCCGACTTGGTGCCTAGCAACCACGGATCCCTGTTCAGTATACAGATCTCCGGCTCCCCCAGCCCCTGTTCTGCTGATAGATGACATCGTCGGCAGGGGAGGAGAGCCTGGAGAGGAGACACAGGCACAGCCGCACAGCGGGAGGTGAGCGGGGACCGCGGCCTGTGTTAACCCTCTCCAGGCCGCGGTCCTCCCGCTGTGCAGCCCGGCCATCATCGGGCATCAGATCACGGCCCCGAGGTTGAGCCCGACGGCCCCGGCCCACCGGGCAAATGCCCGGTATGCCCTATGGCCAGTCTGGGCCTGACACCTGCTGTGGACAAGAGGAATAACATTCCATGAAATAGGCTGGATCATCCTCTAACAACCATAACATAGATTCAACTTGGCCAAAATTGAAGGGGGGAGAAAAATCATCACTTCCTTCGGGATAACATGACTGGCTTTGCACATAATTGGATTAAGGGCTGAACATCCTCAAATGACATGTAGCCCTGATCCACCAGGGAATGAGCTGATCGGATGGTTTCCATCAGCTGGTCACTAGTCCACCTTTTTAGAAGCTGGCGACAATATTCACCATCCTCTTCTGCCAGCAGAGAATAATACGAGATTTCATTGAAATCCATATTGGCAGACTAACAGGTCAGGGTGGTTCCTCAATGCAGCCACGTCTGGTCAGGGATGGCCTTGGTATACTGTCAGGGAATTATTAGACTAGACTGTGTGGACTGCACAGAGGAAACCCAGAACGCATGTGAGTGAAATAACAAAGTGTTTATTATAAATAAAAGGAAAGTGAAAACAAACAGTGCACTACCAACCACAACAACAGGGAATATATATATACAATAAATGGAACTACCGGAGACATCAACGAAAGCCAGGCCGAGGTCATACACCGGGGAATCAGTAGATGGGTAAGGACAGATGGATGGGCTGCAGAGCAGGGATCTAGGTAGCAGGAGGCAGGAGGGACAACAGGTCCAGGATGGGCTCAGGATTGGAGAGGAACAGGCCAGGTAGATACAGGGTTCAGGTTCAGCGGTCAGGGCACATGGAGAGAGCAATACCAAGGCAAGCATGTTAGGGTTTGCTGGGTATTTATAAGACTACTAATGATTACCCTCACGTAACAGCTGATCGCAGCAGGTGCTGTCTGCTCCACACTGCCGGAGTACACCAGCTGGTGGGCACCGGTACTACAGTCCAGGGATCCAATAGTGCCACCAGGAGGTAGGTCCTCTTATTACAGGCCCTGGGTGTTAGAAGACACCCGCTGGTGGACACTGTTACTGCAATCCAAGAGATCAACAGCGCCACCAACGGGTGGACCTTTCCATGACAGGTAGTTGGCCGGTTGTAGCTTATATAGCAGCATTTAGGAGCTGGTGAAGTCCAGGGTTCTTTTGGGCACAGGTGATGTTTTGAGGAGTTAGGGGGGTTCAATCAGGATACCCCAGGTGTGGAGGAGTTTCAGGCCTTTGTCAAGCTCACCGACAATATGGGTTTGGCCATTTTTGGCAATGAGGGGTGTGGGCGGGTACCTCCATTTATATGGAATTCTGTGATTCTGAAGCGATTTGGTTATTGGGTTTAGCAGCCGTCTCAATTGTAGGGTGTATTTGGAGAGATCAGGAAACAGTTGGATCCCTGTGTATGGGGCTGGTGGAGGTGATTTGTCTTTCATGCCCATCAGTAGTCTTTCTTGGTAAAGGGTGCACGCTCATCAAAACGTCCCTAGGGACTGAGCCTGATAAATTAGATGGTTTGGCGATTCTATGGATGCGATCGATGATCACATTGCGTGGGGACGCATCAGTGATGATAATGCGGATAAGCTCTTTTGCGTAATGCGGTAGGTCTGCAGGAGGTATGTTTTCGGGGACCCCCCTCAGTTTGACATAGTTCCTGCGGGACCTATCTTCTAAATCGGCCAGCTTGGCTCGTATCCAGGTGTGTTCCTCTTTAAGGTCCTCAAAGGTGTCTATTATGTCATTGACCATAGTGGTGCAGTCAGCTAGGCCCCGTTCTATGTTAGTCACAGTCAGTCAGATATTGAGTATAACTCAGAGGTAATTCTTGAGAATAAAGAGGAGAGATCTGTCATGAGGGAGGACTGGAGGGAAAGGAGCATTTCTTTCAGGGTCGTGTCCAATACTGGCTGGCCTGCTGTGGGGAAGGCGGCCATGGAGGATTGCAAGGCCTGGTTAGAGAAGAAGGGAGTAGAAGCCTTGGCCTCGATTTGCGGGGTGAGTGCCCGCTGCGGCGGTGTTTCCAGTCTCATTTTGGCTTTGGCTGGGCTGTCCATTAGTGGATCGGCCTCCTGGGATTGGGGTGGTGTGGTGGAGGGTACCTGTGTCCGTGCGATCCTCTGGGGGAGCGTCTGGAAGATCTGTGTATGCCGTGTGCGGCCTGGCCTGCTCCATCTTGGAATGGCGCGGCCCGCTCCGCAGGCTTGTACGCGAACTCAGTGAGTTTCTGAGGCTTGCGTTTGGTGAATCTCTTCCTGGAGGAGCTCATCTTTAGCTCTGGTGGTTCCCGAGTAAGGATAGCCACGGATGGATCGTCGATGTCGGCCTGCATCGCTGGATGCTGTCTCCCTGCTGACGAGTTAAGCGTCCATCTTCATCTCTGGTTAGCCACAACCCCCCCAGCCAAAAGAGCAAGAAGTAAGGTTCTGATTAGGTATGAGTGCTGGTGTATTTGGATTCTAGTTCAAATCCACCTGAGCAATCCCTCCAGGAAACTGTCGCCTGTACTGGCCAATCATAAGCAGGCATTTTTTGCTCCGGAGATTGTGAATATGTGCAGCTGTGGGGTGGAGGGATGCCTCTGTTGCTTATGATTGGCCCAGTACAATGACAGCTTCCTGATGGCATTGTTCAGGTGGGTTCATACTAGGATCCGAACATGCCTGATGTTGGATGGGAAGACCCGACTCTTAATACATGTTCCAGTTTATCAAGGGATTCAGTAGGTTTGAGGTCAGGGCTTTGTGCAGACTACTATGAGTTGGCTTTGTTCAGAAGGGTTTCTGGAACAAAAAAAAAAGAGACTTGACTAAAAAGTCTTTGTGTGCTGGAGTATTAACTGAACCCCGTAATGGAAACTATTGAACTCCTATGTAATTTTAGGGGTGTCCGCATAACTTTTGGCCATATTAAGTAGTTGTGATGGACGGTTAGTTGGCCATATATTGCATGTTTTTAGCTTTTTGCTTGGAGGTCTGGTTTCTCGTTCAGAATTTTTTATTTTATGTTAAAATAAATTACATGTACAGAATATAAGACAAATTATGTGATACCAGAAATAAAAAGACATATTGAAGGGAGGTCTGGTTTAACAGAAAACACGGTTATAAAAGAGGGTGATTGGATATGCAGACCGACATCTACTGCGCACTGAAGCATATTCTATGAACTTGTAAGGTTGGTTCTGCCAACATAGCAAATCTATGTCAAAAGAGAGTGTTGAGGGGAAAGAGTCACTGCCCCTTCCCCAAGAGCTTCTGTTTGGGGTGCCTCTCTCAGTAGACCTAAAAATTAGGCGACAGTTATAACATGCCCATAAACTTCTTACCGCTTTGTCTTTTCTATACTGATCCTATAATAAAAATGTCTTGCATAAAGAAAAAATTCTATGGCTTTATAATGATAAACATAGGTCTATATGATGTTAATGAGTAAACTGTGCGATTATTTTATTCTAGTAATAAGCTAAATACAAATTGTTTCTCCTTTAATTTAGGATGTCTGTATTCCAAAAATCTCAAGTAAGCAATCAGCAGCATCATTTGAATACAACTCTCATTATCGATAAAGAGGTAAGTGTGTGTCAAGTGGAAGCCTGTTTAAACATTCCACGGCTTTCAAAGTTTATTTGTGTGTGTAAATCCGCTCCGTTAACTTATGCATTCTTTTACTGCTTATACTGTACCCCTGTAATTATACTAGAGCCCCCCCTCTTCCCTCGTCTCTCCCAGAGGAACCTGTTTTCCTTCCATACTGTTGTTACGATACGGTTTTGTCTTTGTATATCCCCAAACCCGTTCGCCTTGATGTTTGCTACCTCTGTCCACAGACACTGGTACTCCTTGTATTCCTGTATGCCACAAGGACCCTCCCTTTCGGAGGCAGGATTTTTGCTTATTAGTTAAATGTTTACACTGAAACCAGATACCTGGGCTTTTTAAAAAAGGACCCTCTCATACTGACTGCATCTATTTAAAAGGACAAGGCTAGGTTTATGAGACCCTACGTCTTCATGTGCCTATATGACAGACTCTTCAAAGAGTGGATTTTTTTTTTCCTTTTTTTTTTTTTTCCCCTCGTGCCTTGCTGTGTCAAATGAGCATCCAGCATGCATACCGCTTAGGTCCAGCAGCCTAGTTAAAGACCAGTGCAAGCATATAATTGCCTGCTTCAGGACCTTCTCACCCATAATCGGCTGAACCTGCCTCTCCAATGACCCAGGAGGCTCACGGGGCTTTCCGACTCTCTAAGCAGGAGTCAGTTTAAATCATCCAAAATAAAAACATAAACAGGCAAACACACCTCCAAACAAAAAAGGAAAAGAAGCAAGATCCTAGCTGCTGGGACAAATGCATACAAATGAATTTAGGGGCTGGAAGGAGAGATTGCACTTCTCACCAAGCCGCCAAGTAAGTGTCATTG
Source organism: Lithobates pipiens (assembly GCF_037356315.1). Lineage (NCBI taxonomy): Eukaryota > Metazoa > Chordata > Amphibia > Anura > Ranidae > Lithobates > Lithobates pipiens. Next base: position 157,846,650 of record NW_027507685.1, on the reverse strand, counting down.
CACTGTTTATAAAGTTTTTTTAATAAAATGGATTGCTAGTTTTGCTATTATTATTAGTATTATTATTTGCTGTAGTTAAATTTTTCTGGTATGTTGTTTGCATTATAAACTGCTTGTAAGAGGTAAATATGGATGTTTGCTGTGGATTTTTTAATGTTTTTTTGCGAAAGCTTGTATCCTCTGTCATTGTACTGTCACTGAGAAGCTTTTGGATATAACTGATCGGGGGTACCTAATAACACGTGACGCCTGGTGTGATGTTGTGGAATCAATCTGCCTATTACGCAATTAGAATGGGTCTGCAGGTACAGAGCAGTGACGGATGTCAGAAGTTACTTTGTGTTTTTTACTTGACGTGTAGGAAACGTCATGACCTCTGTGCATTACTCCTTTGAATTTGAATGGAATGAAGGTGTATGCGCATGGAGATCTAGCGATGATTTGACATTTTTTTTGCAATGGACTGTGTGATTTACCTGCAGAGACCTTTTGTGCGTACATAAAACTCTCAAGAGATATTGATGTGTTGTGCTATTTGTTATTTTGAGAGATCGATGAGTGAATGTAAGGGCTCTCCAGCTACTTGTAGGTTGACTGGCATCGTACACATAGTCACCCATTGTATATAATGTATGTTGTCATGTAAAATATACACCCAGATCGCATTGACTGTTTTGGGAGAATGAGGATTCCCTTTAACTGTGTCTTGCTGAGTGAGCCATCGGGTCAGTTCTGTCCAATGAACTGCTTCCGTTTCCCATCTCTGGGAATTCCATGATATGACGTCCAACATTGATGCGTGATGGCGTAGGGTACTCTATGTCCTCATGCGAACCAGCAATCTGTCACAGCTGGCATGGGCACATAGTACGGAGATTGCTTCTCTTTATATTATGACTTAAAAAAAAAAAGTGTCATTATAGACAGTAATTGTGGGTCTCTGGTGTAGAGTGGAAAAATTGATTGCCCATTAATTACTCAGAGGAAAACAGTTAAGTACAGGATAAGGCTGCAGTGATATTGTTCCCAGGGTCATAAACCTGACAAGTTTGTGTTACAGAATACTCTGTCTGTTCTACTGTGCAGACAGATCTAAGGGTGTCTGGTGAATGTGGCTGACACTGACCTGAGAGTGTGGCAGGCTACTAGTACATCCAGGACCTACAGCGCACTTCCTGCATTTCATAGAATAGTTCAATGAGGAATCCAGGCAAGACGTTCAACTACTGAGATTCGGAGTCTATATGTCTCCTGTGCCATAACAAGTGCCTAAGCAGTGTGAGCCTGGATGTGTGTGTGACACAAAGCTTTCGATGCAATTTACTTACAGTGCAGAGTAGATTGACTCCGTATGTGTATATGAGTTTACTTTGGTTTACTCCTTTTATATCTTGATGTTTAAAATGTATTTTTTTGTATATTTTTATTTTTTGTTGTATATGTGGCACCATTAAAATCCTGCTACCTACCTCTTCCCATACTCTCTAATTGGGATGTGGGTGTCTTTATCTCTTGAGTAAGTGTAGTTTACCAAACGCCCTGTGTATATGGTTTAGAGGTGGTGATGTGTGTTGCATCGTATTATGACTGTGTATGTGCGCTGTAGAGTATTGTGACTGTGTATGTATGCTGTAGAGTATTGTAACTGTGTATGTGCGGTGTAGGGTATTGTGACTGTGTATATGTGAAGTGGGGCAGTAAATCAACCTCTGTATGTGTGGCGCAGTGCAATAGTAACCTGTACTATCATACAGTGTGTGAACCGGTATGGTGTGCAGAAATCTGGACTTGTGTTTGTGGTGCTGTAGTGACTCAAATTTATATATTACAGCAGTCATCTTTATTTATATTGCAGGGTAGTGTGAAGATTGTATTTGTACTACAGATCAGTGTGAACCTGTATGTGTACAATGCAGAGCTGTGTGAGCCTGTATGTACAGCGTGGTGCAGTGTGAACCTGAATGTGTTCAATAAAGAGCAGTGTGTGAACTAGTATGTAGAGTGTAGGGCAATGCAAATCTGCTGTATAGGTGTACAATAAAGATCAGCATGAACCTATGTGTGTACAATAGAGAGTAGAGTTAACCTTTATGTACATGTAGTATAGAATAAACATGTATGTATAATCCAGCGTAATATGAACCTGTTTGTGTAGTGCAGAACAGTATGGACTTGTACCTGCTGAGCAGACTAAGGCGAACCTCCATAAGTAATGCCGGGTAATGTTATGCTATGAACTGAAAAGCAGTATTGAGCTGTACTCCAGGGTGGTGTAGATCTGCATATGTAGCACCGTACAGTGTAAGATTGTATGTACAGTACTGAGCAATGTGTTAACTGTACTGTATCCCAAACTTGATGTGCAGTGTGAGCCGATATATATATTAGCGAAGTTCAGTGTATACCTGGATTTACAGTATGGTTCAGTCTGGTGTCAGCCTGTAGGGTATAGTACAGTACAATATGAACTTCCATTGGTCACATACTCTTCATATACAGTATATTTGAATGTGCAAGTGCAGCTATATGTGCAATGTCAGGAGGATGTGAGGTACAGACTCAGTCTAGAGCTATATACCCTGACAAATGTAAAGTGCAGTATGGAACCTACCTGTGTGCAGTCAGAAGTACTAACTGCCTGCCTAAGTCATTGACAATAATATCTGGCTTACCTGCACCCCTCCATGTCTGTATTGAAAGAGCTGTGTTACAGACCATCACTGCCTGCCTATAGGCTCACAGCCTTCCTATGCATTGTTCAGTTATGTTGATCATCTCTAATCAATTACTAGTTTATAACATCTCCTGCCATCCATTACATTGTGTTTATCGTTATGTGCAGTGACTAGTTGTGTCAGCAGATAAGTCTCATGTATTAATAGGTCGCTGTTGGATATGGAATAAGCATCCTGTACATAGGATACTTCAGTACTGAGTCTTGTCTCCATTACCTCTAAACAATGAGGTGCTTGTTCAAGTACAGGGCAAATCCCGTCATTTACAAACAGGAAAATAGCTTTATTTCCTAACTAAACAATAATACGAATTCACATGCAGGAAAAAGCTGAGCAGCTCTGTTTAGTTCTAGCTGTGGAGTTGGAAAAAGCCCAATATCTGTGAGCAGTGTTAGCCTCAGAGCTGGAAGGGGAGCCACTCAGTTATGAGCATCTTTTGCTTTGGAGGTAGAAGAAGCCAGGCATCTTTGAGCAGTGGTAGCCTCACAGCCTAAAAAAGCTGAGCAGCTTACCAATGGAGCAGGAAAAACCAAGACAACTCTGAGAAGTGGTAGCCTTGGAGCTGGAGCATGGTGATCAACTCTGAGCAGTTGCAGCAGTGTAGCTGAAATAAGCCCAGCAGCTCTGAGCAGTAGTATCTGCAGAGCTGGAGGAGTCAAGCAGCACTGAGTGGTAATAGCCTCAGAGCTGGAGGAACCAAGCAGTGCTGAGCAGTGGTAGCCTCAGCTCTGGAGGAACCAAGCAGCGCTGATCGGTAGTAGCCTCAAAAGCTGGAAGAGTCAAGCAGTGCTGAGCAGTAAAGGAAACAAATCTTATACAAACTCAACTGCTCTGTTAGAAGTGTGGAGGCAGGAGACCGGTACTCTGGCTAAAGACGTTCACTCTTCACAGCATGAATCCATAATAATGGTAGCTGGCAACTAAAAAATGTCTTATAAAAGTATAAATTATTTTTGGTTACATAAATGCTGATACAGAATCCAATGTGCTAATGTTGGTTTGGCTTAAAAAACCTTCCTCATAGCATACTATATTGCTGAGTGGTAGTAGCCTCAGAGCTGCAGGAATCAAGCAGCACTGAATGGTATTTGCCTCAGAGATGGAGGAGCCAAGCAGTTATGACCAGTACTAGCCTCAAAGCTGGAGAAACCAAGCAGTTTTGAGAGGTAGTAGCATCGGAACTGGAGGAACAAACCAGTGCTGAGTGGTAGTAGCCTCAGAATTGGAGGAACCAAGCAGTGCTGAGTGGTAGTAGTGGTAGTAGAGTGGTAGTAGCTTCAGAACTGGAAGAACCAAGCAGTGCTAAATGGTAGTAGGCTCAAAGCTGGAGGGAGCAAGCAGTGCTGAGTGGTAGTGCCTTAGAGCTGAAGGAACCAAGCAGTGCTAAGTTGTAGTAGCCACAGAGCTGAAGGAACCAAGCAGTGCTAAGTGGTAGTAGCCTCAGCTGGAGGAACCAAGCAGTGCTGAGTGGTAGTAGCCTCAGAACTGGAGGAACCAAGCAGTTCTGAGCGGTATTCGCCTTGGAGATGAAGGAGCCAGGCAGTGCTGAGTGGTAGCAGCCTCAAAATTGGAGGAACCTAGCAGTGCTGAGTGGTAGCCTCAGCTGGAGGAACCAAGCAGTGCTGAGCGGTAGTAGCCTCAGAGCTGGAGGAACCAAGCAGTGCTGAGTGGTAGTAGCCTCAGAACTGGAGGACCCAAACTGTGCTAAATGGTAGTAGCCTCAAAGCTGAAGGAACCAATTGGTGCTGAGTGGTAGTAGCCACAGAGCTGGAGGAACCAAGCAGTACTGAATGATAGTACCTCAAAGATGGAGGAACTAAGCAGTGTTGAGTGGTAATAGTCTCAGGGCTGGAGGAACTACGCAGTTCTGAGTGGTAGTAGCTTCAGAACTGGAAGAACCAAGAAGTGCTAAATGGTAGTAGCCTCAAAGCTGGATGAACCAAGCAGTGCTGAGTAGTAGCAGCCTCAAAGCTGGAGGAAACTGAGCAGTGCTGAGTGGTAGCCTCAGAGCTGGAGGAACCAAGCAGTGCTGAGTGGTACCCTCAGAGCGGGAAGAACCAAGCAGTGCTGGGTGGTAGCCTCAGAGCTGGAGAAACCAAGCAGTGCTGAGTGGTAGCCTCAGAGCTGGAAGAACCAAGCAGTGCTAAATGGTAGTAGGCTCAAAGCTGGAGGAAGCAAGCAGTGCTGAGTGGTAGTAGCCTTAGAGCTGAAGGAACCAAGCAGTGCTAAGTTGTAGTAGCCTCAGAGCTGGAGGAACCAAGCAGTGCTATGTGGTAGTAGCCTCAGCTGGAGGAACCAAGCAGTACTGAATGATAGTACCTCAAAGATGGAGGAACTAAGCAGTGTTGAGTGGTAATAGTCTCAGAGCTGGAGGAACTAAGCAGTGCTGAGTGGTAGTAGCTTCAGAACTGGAAGAACCAAGAAGTGCTAAATGGTAGTAGCCTCAAAGCTGGAGGAACCAAGCAGTTCTGAGCGGTAATCGCCTTGGAGATGAAGGAGCCAGGCAGTGCTGAGTGGTAGCAGCCTCAAAACTTGAGGAATCTAGCAGTGCTGAGTGGTAGCCTCAGCTGGAGGAACCAAGCAGTGCTGAGTGGTAGTAGCCTCAGAGCTGGAGGAACCAAGCAGTGCTGAGTGGTAGTAGCCTCAGAACTGGAGGACCCAAACTGTGCTGAGTGGTAGTAGCCACAGAGCTGGAGGAACCAAGCAGTACTGAATGATAGTACCTCAAAGATGGAGGAACTAAGCAGTGTTGAGTGGTAATAGTCTCAGAGCTGGAGGAACTAAGCAGTGCTGAGTGGTAGTAGCTTCAGAACTGGAAGAACCAAGAAGTGCTAAATGGTAGTAGCCTCAAAGCTGGAGGAAACTGAGCAGTGCTGAGTGGTAGCCTCAGAGCTGGAGGAACCAAGCAGTGCTGAGTGGTAGCCTCAGAGCTGGAGGAACCAAGCAGTGCTGGGTGGTAGCCTCAGAGCTGGAGGAACCAAACAGTGCTGAGTGGTAGCCTCAGAGCTGGAGGAACCAAGCAGTGCTGAGTGGTAGCCTCAGAGCTGGAGGAACCAAGCAGTGCTGAGTGGTAGCCTCAGAACTGGAGGAACAAAGCAGTGCTGAGTTGTAGTAGCCTCAGAACTGGAGGAACCAAGCAGTACTGAATGTTAGTAGCCTCAGAACTGGAAGAACCAAGCAGTGTTGAGTGGTAGTAGTCTCAGAGCTGCAGGAACTAAGCAGTACTGATTGGTAGTAGCCTCAAAGCTGGAGAAACCAAGCAGCTCTGAGCGGTGGTAGCCTCAGAGCTGGAGGAACCAAGCAGTGCTCAGCGGTGATAGCCTCAAAGTGGAAGGAAGCAAGTAGCTCTGAGCAGCTGTAGCACTAGAGCTGAAAAGAGTGAAGCCGCTTTGAACAGTAGTAGCCTCAGAGCTACTTTGTGGCTTTGCTCAAAGCAGCTCAACAGTGAAATCAGGGTTGATTACAATTAAAGTTTTTTTCATGCACGTGTAGGAAACATATTTTTAAGCTATCTCTAGACAAACTTTTTTTTTTTTTTTTTTATTTGGTGGGGAAGGGTTAGACCCTCAGTCCTATGAACAAGAGGCAAGGGGAAATCTTCCAATGGGGACACCTTTTTTAGGGACACCTATCTAAGAGGGGAACCCTCCTCACTTTAGGAGATTTTTTTCTGAGCGAGCGAGTGAGTGACACATTTGTATAGCGCACACGTGAACTGAATCGCCTCAAGGTATTTCTAAATACCTGTTGTGTCTCTGGGACAGGAAATGAAGATAAATCCAAAATTGTAGAGTTTTGCACAGAACAAGAGATGATGGTATGGTATACAGAAAGGGTAAAACCTGTCAGTTTTTTCCTCTCTACTCTGTCCAAAACAAAAAATTCCATCCATTATTACTTTATAACACTCCCTACCAGCCATTATATTGTGTTGTATCACCAATAACTCATAGGTGTGCGCAGCCTATTAGATTGGGTATGCACCCCAGAGTTTAAACACATGTGGGTGTGTGTGTGTATATATATATATATATATATATATATATATATATATTGTGGGGGATCAGAGGCGTGAACAGCTGTCAAAGACAGTCCAGTAAAATAAAGTGGCTTTATTCAGCAAAAATGGCAAAATAAACATAAGACAAGACAGACTTGTCACATGGTTGTGCAGACATGTATAGTTTAGCAGCACACAGGTTTGCAGGTAAAAGTTTCACGGCTTCAATCAGTGTGTGTGTGTATATGTGTGTATATATATATATATATATATATATATATATATATATATATATATATACTCTGTATTAAACATGGATGGTGTTAGAAGGACAATGCATTCAGCAGGGGGATTCAGTACCGCACGGGGTGATTAAGGTGTGCTCAGGCACATCTGGCACACCCTGTGTGCACACCTATGCAATCACCGCTCCCCGATCCTCCTCTCATAAATGATTACTTCTTCTGATGTGACCACCTTCTGTTAAATCCCAGGGTGAGAGAACAGGCAGGAATTCTAGGCTTTCCCATAGTATACTGACATTTTAGACAGCAGCCTGGGCAAAAGAGCTGGCAGGTGTCATCTGAGTCTACTTTAAAGCAGGACAGACATGATATCCTTCTGAGCATCTGATTCATGAGATCACTTTGTGCGCTCTTTTCCTGAGTATATTCTGTAGTGTATAAAAACCTTACTAGACTTTGATGACCCTATATAAATGTCTTGCAGGACAATTTTATGGTTCAAATGGTAGATGCACCAACTAGAAATAAAGCTTTACTGATTACCAACAATACAGACCTGATCACGGATGTGGAAATACAATTTAGGTAACAGCGATCACAGGTCAATTGGCTTTGGTATAAATCACACAAATAGGAAACATAAGGGGAATACAAAGACACTGAATTTCAAAAGAGCCAACTTCCCTAAATTACAAGCCTTGCTAGAAGGCATAAATTGGAATAAAATCTTAGGAACAAAGAACACTGAGGAGAGATGGATTTGCTTTAAAAGCATATTAAATAAGGGCATTAGCCAATGCATCCCATTGGGTAATAAATTTAAAAGAGCGAACAAAAGTTCTGGATGGCTTAAATCCAATGTAAAAATGCATATAAAAGCAAAGGAGAAGGCCTTCAAAAAATACAAGGTTGAGGGATCATCATCAGCATCCAGACTTTATAAAGAATGCAACAAGAAATGTAAGGGTGCAATAAGGAAGGCTAAGATAGAACATGAAAGACACATAGCGGAGGAGAACAAAAAAAATCCCAAGTAATTCTTTAAGTATGTAAACAGTAAAAAAGGGAGGACAGACCATTTTAGCCCCATAAAGAATGAGGAAAGACATCTGGTTACAAAGGATGGGGAGATGGTGAAGGTATTGAATTTATCCTTCTCCTCAGTCTTCACGAGGGAATCTGGGGGCTTCAGTAACCAAAACTGCAGTGTTTATCCTCATGACACATCACAGGAAGCACCTCCATGGTTAACAGAAGACAGAATTAAAATTAGACTTGCGAAACTTAACATTAATAAATCACGGGGACCAGATGGCTTGTACCCAAGGGTACTTGCGGAACTCAGTCAAGTAATTGCCAGACCATTGTTCCTAATTTTTAATGACAGTCTACTGACTGAAATGGTCACAGCTGATTGGAGAAAAGCCAATGTAGCACCAATATTTAAAAAGGTCCCAAAATACACCCCTGGGAATACATTACATAAGTGTCATATCAAGCAGGCCCTTGCACTACATAGTTGATGTTAGATTTTAGGCCACATGCCCACTGGGTGATGTTTTTACTCCTGTGTGTCCAATTCTGGTGTCTTTGTGCCAGGGAGGCAGAGGTGCAGCTTCCAGCCCCAAGTCCAATGACAGCCAAAACTACACTGCACTATGTGGTGCTCGTCTGGAATGCAGGTGTTCTGTATTCTGGGCATTCGTCCCTGAATGCTTAGGACCTTAAAGTGGTTGTATACCACTGGCCTTTTTTTCCCCCCCTGCAAGGTAAAGTTATAATGTGCTAGCATGCATTGCATGCTAGCACACTATGTGAAACTTGCCTTAAAACTAAGCTGTTCCAGAGCCGCAATGTTAGTGCTGCAGCCGCTTCCATCCTTACCTGTCTTGCTTCCGGGTTCACAGGCCCTGGCTCTGTGACTGACCGGAGCTGTGATGACGTCACTCCTGGGCATGCGTGTGGGTGCTGCTGTTCAGGGCTTGGAAGGAAGGGCACGGGTGGCTGTTCCTTCAGGGGGCATGTGCGAGTGATGTCACTGGCTGCATATAATGTAACTATCTCCTAAATGGTGCAAGTTTAGGAGATATTTACAGTACCTATAGGTAAGCGTTATTATAGGCTTACCTATAGGTACAAGTCAGGTATGGAAGTTTACTTCCTCTTTTAAATGTGAATACCATTTGATATAACTTTCAGCCCTGTCCAGCCACAGCAGATTTCAGCCTGTCATTGGATTTTGGGATTGGACGCTGCAACTCCTGGGTGCACTTAGCTAAATGCCCAGTGTGCATGTGATCTAAAGGGGGATTGTACAATCAGATGGTTACATAGTTAGTCTGGCTATAAAAAGACATAAATCCATCTAGTTTAATGTGACCATACACTATACAATTGATTAAAGTGGTATTAAACTCAAATAATATATTGCAGCTTGCTAATCATTAGCTATAGTAGCTGCCCTAGTTTTCTTTACTTTCTTTTTGTTTCCCCTCTGTTTTTACCTAGTGATCTGACCAGTAACTCACCTCCTGTATTAGAGTGCCCCACTCTGGATGGAGGAGCACAGGGGCATCTTTGGACACAAGCATTGCCAGTCTGAGGGGAGGGGATGTTAGATGTACTAGCAGATTTAAGCCAGGTACACATGGGCCAAATGTTGGGAGACATTCGCCGGTTAAATAACGGCCAACAATTGGCCAATGTGTATGTTGGACGGTCTGTCTGACAGAAGCCAGTCATTTGGCCGGCTTCTGTCAGAAGAGCATGCTGGAAAACCAGCAGCTGACTGACTCCCAATCAGTGTTCTCAGCCAATGGCGGAGAGAGAGCTAATCAGAGTGTTTCCCTGTCATATCACAACAGCTCAGCAGGGGAGATCACTGTACTAATGTCAGATAGTTAGTACAGCGGCTCCTAGTGGAGCTGTCAGTTTTTTTTGTTAGTGTGTGTACCAGGCTTTAGTTGGAGTAACAAATTGAAGCCAAGCTCCAGCTAACACATGTTAAGCAGATACAGGGACTGTTTTTTCCTTTAGGGATAAAGGTTTTACTGAAATAAAAGCTGATCATTGTGAGCACCCCTGTCAGTGGTAAATGGTTTGTCAAATCCTTGTACCTGATAAATTTGCTGGAGAGCTTGTTTTTTTTGTTTTGTTTTTTGAACAACAGACTTACTGGCTAGATAACCAGTGAAATATAAAGGAAAGAGAGCCTAAAAAAAACCCAAATGCAGTCATCATGTCTAAGAATTGATAAGCTGCAATAGAATTCAGCGTTTGGTTTTAATACAGTTTCATGTCTGATGGCGATATTTGTTCAGCTCTTGTTTTAGATTCATTTTACAGGTGATTTGTATATTCTAATGAACTGAGCCAGTCTGGTGTCCCCCCCCCCAGTCCTGTAACTCTTCACAACACTTGTCTGTCAAAAATCTCATCTCATTCTAATTAGTAAACACTGGTAAGTCTGTATCATCCAGAAAAAAACCTAACGCCTGTTAAAAAAAGAAAAGCCTATTTGCCTGGCGCTTGTTTTTTATTCAGCGACTGTCTGGCTGCGAGAGTGGAAAGAAAACGAGAAGTCTTAAATAATGCTTTACACTTTTTGGTTTATTTTCTGTTAAATCTGTCCTTTGGTGCGGAGCCATGTTTGCTGAGGCCACAAGACGAATTCAGGGGCAGGATGGAAACCTGTAATTAGAGATGACTTGAATGGCATCCAGTTTGGGCACTGCTTTTATAGGGCTTCAGTGGTTAATTAATGCAAAAAAAAAAAATTGTTACCAAAAAAAAAAAAAAAAAAAAAAAGATTTATGAAAAGGAAAGAAAAGGGGGGAAAAAAGTGAATGGGCCCACTGATGTCATACTGACTTCTATCCACTAGATGGCAGCAGGCGGCGCTGAGCGGGAGCCCGGCTGCCTTATATCCCGTTCATTTCTCGGAGCCGTCCTTTCCCTGAGCCTCGGGTCCGGCAGGAGGGATCTCCGTGTGCGGACCGGGCAGGGACCCCCCAGAGTGAGCAGAGGGGGTGCACGGACATCCAGAGGGCTTCCGCCTGCCATGGGTCCCCGCTCACCCCTGACCTGCCCACTGCCACCCTGCCAAGGTGCATGTAGGGTCCCCGGGGGGTGAGAGGCTCCGCTGCCAGTCTTATGAGGGAGCCCATAGCCAGCCCAGGGCCGGGACGGGATGCCCGAAGAATGAAGTAACCGTGATGGAGCCGGTGTTGTAAAATTTCATGCGACCCGTGATTTTCGCTCACCCCGTCACTTCCGGTGAGGCTACGTCATTCGCACAGCTGACGGCGGGCCTTTACTGCGCATGTGTCAATCCCCTGCCCTTAACAGCGCATGCGCTGTAGATTTATGCTCACGGTGGAGAAAAATTATAGCCTCGAGTGGGCGGAGACTTGCGGGTGGGCGGGCGGAGCTGAACAGATGGTGAGAACGTCCCCGCCCACCCCAAGATTTTCTTCACTGGTGAAGAAAAATCATGGCTTCAAGCTGTGAACAACAAGGCTCAGCGGTCCTACGCAAGAAACACACCAATTTTGGCCACAATGAATATACATAGTAGGAGAGCCACTATATGCACTTACTATAAGATTTTTTTTTTTTTTTTTTACCACTGCCTGTTTTTGATCTTATAATATGTGACCCCACAGTGCAGAATATGGAGGCCGGTGACCCCACACCCCAGAATATGGAGGCCGGTGACCCCACACCCCAGAATATGGAGGCCGGTGACCCCACACCCCAGAATATGGAGGCCAGTGACCCCATACCCCAGAATATGGAGGCCGGCTCCAGCGGTGACCCCACAGTGCACAATATGGGGGCCGGTGACCCCACAGTGCAGAATATGGAGGCCGGTGACCCCACACCCCAGAATATGGAGGCCGGTGACCCCACACCCCAGAATATGGAGGCCAGTGACCCCATACCCCAGAATATGGAGGCCGGCTCCAGCGGTGACCCCACAGTGCACAATATGGGGGCCGGTGACCCCACAGTGCAGAATATGGAGGCCGGTGACCCCACACCCCAGAATATGGAGGCCAGTGACCCCACACCCCAGAATATGGAGGCCAGCTCCACCGGTGACCCCACACCCCAGAATATGGAGGCCAGTGACCCCACACCCCAGAATATGGAGGCCGGCTACACCGGTGACCCCACACACCAGAATATGGAGGCCAGTGACCCCACACCCCAGAATATGGAGGCCGGCTACACCGGTGACCCCACACACCAGAATATGGAGGCCAGTGACCCCACACCCCAGAATATGGAGGCCGGCTCCAGCGGTGACCCCACAGTGCAGAATATGGGGGCCGGTGACCCCACACCCCAGAATATGGAGGCCGGCTCCAGCGGTGACCCCATAGTGCAGAATATGGGGGCCGGTGACCCCACAGTGCAGAATATGGAGGCCGGTGACCCCACACCCCAGAATATGGAGGCCGGCTACACCGGTGACCCCACACACCAGAATATGGAGGCCAGTGACCCCACACCCCAGAATATGGAGGCCGGCTACACCGGTGACCCCACACACCAGAATATGGAGGCCAGTGACCCCACACCCCAGAATATGGAGGCCGGCTACACCGGTGACCCCATAGTGCAGAATATGGGGGCCGGCTCCACCGGTGACCCCACACCCCAGAATATGGAGGCCAGTGACCCCACACCCCAGAATATGGAGGCTGGCTCCAGCGGTGACCCCACAGTGCAGAATATGGAGTCCGGACTCAGTGACCCCAAAATATGCAGGCTGATCTCACTGGTGACCCCACATTCCAGAATATGGAGGCCGGGCTTACTGGTGATCCTGGAATATGGAGGCTGATCTCACTGGTGACCCCACACCCCAGAATATGGAGTCCGGACTCATCGGTGACCCCAGAATATGGTGGGTGGAGCCACACTCACTCTTCTAGGGGTTCACTAGGTCTTGCAGGTTTACATGCCATCACTCACCCTTAGGAGTCCCTCCTGCCACGTCTCTACCAGGTGCTGGTCTGTGAGCGTCTATTAATGGGTAGCAATGTGGCTGGGACCGGCTGACAAGGCTGCAGAGAACAATATACAGGGGCCCCCGATCCATAGAATGGTGGAATCCCCATATACAAGGCTGCCCCCCCCCCCCCCCAAAGTGTCCACCAACTCAGGGGTCCCCAGCCTCAGGTGGAGGACAATGCCAACTTCTCTTGTCTAGTTTCAGGTATGGGGGAGAAGATGGGACTTCCGGGCTCAGGATGTGTCTAACAGGAGAAGAACAAAGAAAAGGATGGGGGGTGATGACACATGGCATGGAGAGGATGGGGGATGATGACACATGGCATGAAGAGGATGGGGGATAACAGATGGCACATGGCATGGAGAGGATGGGGGATGATGGCGCATGGCATGGAGAGGATGGGGGGTGATTGTACATGGCATGGAGAGGATGGGGGGTGATTGTACATGGCATGGACAAGATGGGGATAACCATTGTTAGGTTGAACTGGTGTCTGTGTCCAGCTGGGGAGATACCTCTCTTAATCCTGGGGACCATCCCTCCTCTCCCTCCTCATCCTGGAGACCCTTTCTTGTCTCTATTCATCCTGGAGATCATTCCTCCTCTCTCCTATCCTGGAGACCCTTTCTTGTGTCTCTTCATCCTGGAGAACCTTCCTCCTCTCTCCTCATCCTGGGGGACCCTTCCTCCTCTCTCCTCATCCTGGGGGCCATTCCTCCTCTCTCCTCATCCTGGGGGCCATTCCTCCTCTCTCCTCATCCTGGGGGCAATTCCTCCTCTCTCCTCATCCAGGATCCTTGTCTCCAGGATGAGGAGAGAGGAGGAATTGTCTCCAGGATGAGGAGAGAGGAGGAATTGTCTCCAGGATGAGGAGAGAGGAGGAATTGTCTCCAGGATGAGGAGAGAGGAGGAATTGTCTCCAGGATGAGGAGAGAGGAGGAATTGTCTCCAGGATGAGGAGAGAGGAGGAATTGTCTCCAGGATGAGGAGAGAGGAGGAATTGTCTCCAGGATGAGGAGAGAGGAGGAATTGTCTCCAGGATGAGGAGAGAGGAGGAATTGTCTCCAGGATGAGAGAGAGGAGGAATTGTCTCCAGGATGAGGAGAGAGGAGGAATTGTCTCCAGGATGAGGAGAGATGAGGAATGGTGTCCAGGATGAGGAGAGATGAGGAATGGTGTCCAGGATGAGGAGTAGGAATGGTCTTCAGGGTGAGAAGAGGAGAGGAGGAATGGTCCCCAGCATGAGGAGTAGGAATGGTCCTCAGGGTGAGAAGAGAGGAGGAATGGTTCCCAGCATGAGGAGAGAGGATGAATGGTTCCCTCGAAGAGGCAAAAGGAGTTATGTTCCCCAGGATGAGGAGAGGAGGAACGGTCCCCAGGATGAAGCGAGAGGAGGAACGGTCCCGAGGATGAAGCGAGAGGAGGAACGGTCCCCAGGATGAAGAAGATACAATGAAGGTATTTGCAACACTTGAAATGCTGTGAAAATATTTTCTGTATTTATTCAGTTTAAATAAACGTCACATACAATAATTATGAACGATTATTAATTACATTTGGTTGGGAGGAGTCAAAGAACAGGGCTGTACAAAAACGGGTACATGGTGGGGGCGGGTTTGAGGTCATTGCACCTAGAAAAAAGGGACCGCTACAAAAGATCAATCCAAGAGAGCGGTGAGTACATTATAAAAAAGTTCTCCCAGGAGGGTTTCTATGGTACGGGATCTGCTGCCCTCTAGTGACAGACAGGATACATTACAGTACAAAGTGCAGCTGCCAACCAACAGAATCTGTAACATTTCCTGAGGTCTGAGATGTGCAAATTATAGTCGGGCTTCAGATTCTCCTGACTTCAACATAACGTACAAAGCTGGAGGAGAGAAAAAAAAAAGTGTAAATTGTCAGAACAACAACAAGAGCAACAGAAAAGGCAGAGGAGGGAGGAGGAGGAGGAATGAGAGAGGAGCAGCAACAGAAACAGCAGACAAGAAACCGGAATGGCAGAGAAGGAGGGAGAGAGGAGCAGCAACAGGATCAGCAGACAACAGGGATGGCAGAGGAGGGAGAGAGGAGCAGTGACAGGAACAGCAGACAAACAGGAGTGGCAGAGGAGCAACGCTAGGAATGGCAGAGAAGGAAAGAGGAGCAGCAACAGGAACGGCAGAGGAGCAGCGACAGGAACAGCAGACAAGAAACAAGAGGAATGGCAGAGGAGCAAAGCCAGGAACGGGAAAGAGGGAGAGAGGAGCAGCACCAGGAATGGCAGAGGAGGGAGAGAGAGGAGCAATGACAGAAACGGCAGAGAAGCAACGTCAGGAACAGCAGACAATGAAGAGGAACAGCAGAGGAGCAACGTCGGGAGCAATGACAGGAGAGACAGAGGTGGAGCAGCAACAGAGGAACGGCAGAGAAGAAGGAGAGGAGCAGCAACAAGGAGGGACAGAGGAGCAATGTCAGGAATGGCAGAGGAGCAGCAACAGGAACAGCAGAGGAGCAACAAAGGAGCAGTGTCAGGACCAGCAGACAAGAAACAAACAAAAAGGAATGGCAGAGGAGCAATGACAGGATTGGCAACGACCGGAACGGCAGACGAGCAGCGACAGGAACAACAGACAAGAAACAAGAGGAATGGCAGAGGAGCAATGCTAGGAACGGCAGAGAAGGAGGGAGAGAGGAGCAGCAACAGCAGGGACAGAGGAGCAACAACAGAGGAGCAACACCAGGAATGACAGAGGAAGAGAGGAGCAATAACAGAAACGGCAGAGAAGCAACGTCAGGAACAGCAGACAATGAAGAGGAACAGCAGAGGAGCAACGTCGGGAGCAATGACAGGAGAGACAGAGGAGGAGCAGCAACAGAGGAACGGCAGACAAGAAGGAGAGAGGAGCAGCAACAAGAAGGGACAGAGGAGCAATGTCAGGAATGGCAGAGGGGCAGCAACAGGAACAGCAGACAAGAAACAGGAATGGCAGCGGAGCAACGCCAGCACCGGCAGAGGAGCAACAAAGGAGCAGAGTCAGGAACAGCAGACAAGAAACAGGAATGGCAGAGGAGGAGGGACAGAAGAGCAATGACAGGAGCGACAGATCAGAAACCACAGATGAGTGACAGGAGAGACAAGAGAGGAAGGAATGGAGTTACAGAATGAAGATTTCCCAGCAGTAGTCCTCACCGGTGGCCTCGCTGTGAAGCACAGCGCTGTCATGACTGCGGACCTGGCATCTGGTGTAGACTTTCTGACCGTCGACCTTCTCCACTCGGCTGTCTATGAGGACTGTGGATCCCAGAGGAATCGGACTACAGACACAAAGAGAACCTCATTACACCTCTCTGCTATCACAGCTTCAGAACATCAACAACTCCTACCCCCCCCCCCCCCGCGAGAGTCTCCCCAATATTATTCTTCCCCTGTCACTACCACATCATCACCGCCGGCCATCGATTGTACAATCTCCTGACAACCATGTAGTGTCAGGTAGGTCCTCTTCTCCCCCCTGGGCGCTTACCTCCGATAGTCGAGGTTCAGGTTGGCGGTCATAGCCGGTCCGATGCCGTTTACAATTCCCGCCCCCACGGTGGAGTCTACGATGGTGGCGATGCAGCCCCCGTGTGTGTACCTAGAAGAAGGCAAGAGGGGACGCGAGAGGTGGAAGGAGAACAAGGAGAGCCCGAGGAACCAAAGGATTCTGGTTAGGGTAGGCTCTGCGAAGAAAAAAAAAAGAAAAAAAAAAAAAGAAAATAACGCTCACCCTGCGAGGCCCCCCAGATAGGGCCCGGGCTGGAATATGCAGACTGTCCTCTTCTCCGCCTCGTTATAGAACATACAATACTCGAAGCCGATTCCTTCCTGATCCAGGTTCCTGGTGAAGAAACGAGTTTCCCCGTCGGCCTCCAGGCTCATACCTGTACAGGAGGAGGTCAGAGGTCACCAGAGGAGCTTACACTCTAATGTCATCCCCACCACAGCCAAACACTATTCTTATTCTTGTACTCGATCTGCTGCCAGCGAACTCCTCGTAGGAGGGAAGTCTCCTCCAGCTCGGGTCTCGGCTCAGCTCCTCGTACAGCCTCTTGGTTTCGGGGTTCCAGGTGGGGTTGGGCACGGCGTAGTCCCGCGGTTGGAGGGCGGCCTGCAGATTTAAAAATAAATAAATAAACAGATGTCAGACCTGTGCCCTTCGCTTTGGCTTTTCTATGATTGGGAGGGTTAAAAAGAAGACATTCTGGGTGGAGTCTTTGGTGGATATTCAGCCTATAGGAAGCAGATGTTTGGGATCACCTCCCACTGACAGCGATCACCGTCCCGCGGTCAGGGTGTGAGCGGCACTAGAGGTGTGTGCAGAACATTCAAATTTCTTACGTTACCAAATTTTGGTTTCAGAATTTTAGTTAAAAATTTTAATTTTGTTTATTCATTTTCTGACGGATTCCACAATTTTTTGAAAAACAATTTGAACTCGTAAAAAACAAAAAATAAAAAAACAAAAAACAATACAAAACAAAACCCAAAACAAAACACAAACACCACACGATCAATGATTCAAATTCTGTGTGAAGAAATAGCTGGTTGCTAAGGATCGGGCTGGGGGCGCCGTCCGCCACGTCCTTAGCAACCGACGACTCGTTGGCTGTCAGCGGGATTCCCCACTGACAGCTGAAACGTAAAAACAAATGAGTGCTGGCAATAGAAAATCCTGGAAAAAAAAACAAACCCCCCCCCCCCAACAACCAACCCTGCATGGGCACCAGCCCCCCCCCCCCCCCCCGATGGGGAAGAGGAATAAAAAAAAAAAAAAAAAAAAGCATAGGGGTCCGGACCTTTATCCAAGCATGCAACCCAGGAAAGGGGGAAGGGGGGGTGTATGAGCAAGTGCCCCCCCACCCCAAACCATACCAGGTCACCATACCAGGGCCCTGCCCTAAGCACCATGCTGATGGGGACAAGGGCCTCTTTCCAACAACCCTGGCTGGTGGTTGTGGGGGGGGGACCCCAGATCCCGCCCTACCCACCTATGTGAATGAGTATGGTGTACATAGATCAAAAATAGTAAATAAAAAGTCCCCCCCAGGCCCTTATCCGATGCAGACCGGGGGGCAGGCAAGGAAAGGGGGGGGGGGGGGGTATTGGCAAAAAAACAAAGGAGTCCCCCCCAGATCCCACACTACCTCCAACTATGTGAATGAGTATGAGGTACGTAGTACCCCTACCCTTTCCACCCCAAAAAATTTAAAAATAAATAAAAACCCCTTTCGAACGCTCCACGCTGTTGAATGTCCGACGGTTCTTACATGGCTAAGGGGTGGCCCCGCCCCTGTGACATCACCAACCAGGTAACGCTGGGCTGTTGATGTCACAAAGGGGGTGGGGTGTTTTACATTTCAGCCAGTAGGGAAGCCCGCTGACAGCTGATGACTCATTGGTTGTTAAGGAGGCGGCGGCGGCCACCCCCCCCCTTTAGCAACCAGCTATTTCTTGACACAGGATTCGAATCGGTTGACCTTTTTGTTTCTCCCCCTCCCCCCAAACGATCCGAATCCAAGTCGTACATAAATAATTTGGAATGGGTGAGAAAACGATGAACGTAAATTAAATTTCAACAAAAATGTGTTACCATTTCATCTCCGAGATTCAGATACATCCGAATGGCTACAAATGTATCCAAATTTATATCCAGAGAGGCATAGTGTCTATGGGGCTCCGTCCGGCAGCAGAGCGCGCACATTAGGTGGCATGCCCCTCCCCCACTGGGGACACTCCAGGCGGTTAACCCCTCCCCCAACCAATCAGTACTCACAGGGAATAGGTGTTCATGCTCTACCCTGGCGGCGGCGGCGGTGGAGGCGTGGCGGCAGACGGCAGCGCCGCCCTGGATGATCCTGGAGATTTCGTACAGCATGGTGCCTGAGAGAGGAGACAGGAAGGAGATGAGACGGGGACACCGACATCAATCTATACATTATCCCCCACACTGGAGGAGTACTACATATCCCAGCATGTCCCCCCCCCCCACACACACACACACACACACACACACACACACACACACACACCAGAGCACTACCTATCCCAGCATGTCCCCTCCCCCACACCAGAGCACTACATATCCCAGCATGTCCCCTCCCCCACACCAGAGCACTACATATCGCAGCATGTCCCGTCCCCCCACACCGGAGCACTACATATCCCAGCATGTCCCCTCCCCCACACCGGAGCACTACATATCCCAGCATGTCCCCTCCCCCACACCAGAGCACTACATATCCCAGCATGTCCCCCTCCCCCACACCAGAGCACTACATATCGCAGCATGTCCCGTCCCCCCACACCGGAGCACTACATATCCCAGCATGTCCCCTCCCCCACACCGGAGCACCTACATATCCCAGCATGCTCTGTGTATCCTTCCTCCACCTAGAACTGAACTACAAAGTCCCAGCAAAGCCCACAAGCTCCAGAACTCAGCCCCCCCTCACCTGCTGGGAGTTGTGATTCTTTTGCTGCTTTAGACCAAAACAGCTCCTCTGCCCACCTCCTCTCCAAACCCCTTCCATTCCACCAATGTCCCTTTTATCAGCATCTTCCAGGACTCGTCTCTATTCACACCTGTCCTGATTCCGGAGACATTTTCCTGAAGCCTCCGCCTGGAGAAAATCTCCGCCCACTTGAGTATGATTTTTCACCACCACTTAATATTCAGAGGCATGTTATTAGGGTGGGCGGGGCTGCTGCTGACGTCCTGAGCATCTGTTCAGCTCCGCCCGCCCACCCGCAAGTCTCCGCCCACTCGAGGCTATAATTTTTCTCCACCGTGAGAATAAATCTACAGCGCATGCGCTGTTAAGGGCAGGGGATTGACACATGCGCAGTAAAGGCCCGCCGTCAGCTGTGCGAATGACGTAGCCTCACCGGAAGTGACGGGGTGAGCGAAAATCACGGGTCGCATGAAATTTTACAACACCGGTATCAGCCCGGGCTCCAGACTCCGAGCAGCCGAATCCAGGGGGTGAGTACAAGGGGACCCCCAGACTGTGTGCACCCCCTACACCCACTATGTCACCCACTCCGTCCCAATCATTGTACTACAGGGACCCTCTACACTATGACATCCCTATCATTGTATGTACTACAGGGACCCCCCTACACTATGACATCCCTATCATTGTATGTACTACAGGGATCCCCCTACACTGTGCCATCCCTATCATTGTATGTACTACAGGGACCCCCCTACACTATGACATCCCTATTATTGTATGTACTACAGGGACCCCCCTACACTATGACATCCCTATCATTGTATGTACTACAGGGACCCCCCTACACTATGACATCCCTATCATTGTATGTACTACAGGCACCCCCCTACACTATGACATCCCTATCATTGTATGTACTACAGGCACCCCCCTACACTGACATCCCTATCATTGTATGTACTACAGGCACCCCCCTACACTATGACATCCCTATCATTGTATGTACTACAGGCACCCCCCTACACTATGACATCCCTATCATTGTATGTACTACAGGCACCCCCCTACACTATGACATCCCTATCATTGTATGTACTACAGGCACCCCCCTACACTATGACATCCCTATCATTGTATGTACTACAGGCACCCCCCTACACTATGACATCCCTATCATTGTATGTACTACAGGGACCCCCCTACACTATGACATCCCTATCATTGTATGTACTACAGGGACCCCCCTACACTATGACATCCTTCTCATTGTATGTACTACAGGGACCCCCCTACACTATGACATCCCTATCATTATACTACATGGACCCCCTACACTATGACATCCCTATCATTGTACTACAGGGACCCCCCTACACTATGACATCCCTATCATTGTACTACAGGGACCCCCCTACACTGACATCCCTATCATTGTACTACAGGGACCCCCCTACACTATGACATCCCTATCATTGTACTACAGGGACCCCTATACTGTGTCATGCCTATCATTGTATGTACTACAGGGATCCCCCTACACTGTGTCATCCCTATCATTGTATGTACTACAGGGATCCCCCTACACTGTGCCATCCCTATCATTGTATGTACTACAGGGATCCCCCTACACTGTGCCATCCCTATCATTGTATGTACTACAGGAACCCCTAAATCATGTCATCCCTATCCTTGTATGTACAGGGTCCCCCCTAGAAGATGTGGTCCCTATGATTGTATGTACAGGGTCCCCCGTGCAAGATGTGATCTCTGATTGTATGTACAGGGTCCCCCGTGCAAGATGTGATCTCTGATTATATGTACAGGGTCCCCCGTGCAAGATGTGATCTCTGATTATATGTACAGGGTCCACCGTACAAGATGTGATCTCTGATTATATGTACAGGGTCCACCGTACAAGATGTGATCTCTGATTATATGTACAGGGTCCACCGTGCAAGATGTGATCTCTGATTATATGTACAGGGTCCCCCGTGCAAGATGTGATCTCTGATTATATGTACAGGGTCCCCCGTGCAAGATGTGATCTCTGATTATATGTACAGGGTCCCCCGTGCAAGATGTGATCTCTGATTATATGTACAGGGTCCCCCGTGCAAGATGTGATCTCTGATTATATGTACAGGGTGCCCCTATCAGATGTGGGCCCTATGATTGCATGCACTACAAAATGTGATTCCTATGATTGAATGCACTGCACAATGTGATCTCTATGATTGCATTTCCCCATACAAGATGCGATCCCTATGATTGTATACATAAGCTAGATCCCTGTTATTGAATGCACTGCACAATGTGATCCCTATAATTGTATGCACTACAAGTTTGCTGCCTATGATTCTATGCACAGGGCTCCTTACAAGATTGATCGTTATGATTGTATGTACAGTGTGATCTATGGGATGTGATCCTCATGATTGCATGCACTACAAGATGTGATGGGAAAGTGCTGAAGTCTCCAGGGTTGTCTCTCAGTCTCTGTCTCTCAGTCTCTGTCTCTCAGTCTCTGTCTCTCAGTCTCTGTCTCTCAGTCTCTGTCTCTCAGTCTCTGTCTCTCAGTCTCTGTCTCTCAGTCTCTGTCTCTCAGTCTCTGTCTCTCAGTCTCTGTCTCTCAGTCTCTGTCTCTCAGTCTCTGTCTCTCAGTCTCTGTCTCTCAGTCTCTGTCTCTCAGTCTCTGTGTCTGTCTCCTCTGAATGAGCAGCATTGTAACTTTTGTCTACAGTGCCAGGGATCTCGCTGAATGGTGTGTGCTGACCATGGTGTCACAGGGTGTCTCCTCTACACTGATTGATAGGGTGTCATCGATTGCTTCAAAACTCAGTGAATAGAAGTCTTCTCTTCAGTGCAGTTTTTAGTTTGCTTGTTTCTGCTTTGCAAGACTTTAGAACAAGGTCAGTAATGGCCACTTACTTAGTTTTCCATAAATGTGTAAAATATTATGCACACGCACTCCATGTACCAGTAATTATTGATTTGTCACTATCGTATACTTAGAACAGCCTTCCTCAACCCGTTACCAGAGGATCTTTTGAATTTTTTTCCTAAGTCCCTGTTAAAACAAATTCTTTGGGAGTCAAAGTGCAAAGAATGCCCCATACATTGGAGGTTGGTGGGGGGATTGTCCTACTTACATTGGTGGTCATTGGGGAGAATGTCCTTCTTACATTGGTGAACAGTGGCAGGAATGCCCCCTTACATTGGTGGTCAGTGGGGAGAGTATCCTCATTACGTTGGTGGTCAGTGGGGAGAATGTACACCTTACATTGGTGGTCAGTGGGAAGAAGGCCCGTTACATTGGTGGTCAGTGGGAAGAAGGCCCGTTACATTGGTGGTCAGTGGGAAGAAGGCCCGTTACATTGGTGGTGAGTGGGAAAAATGCCCCCTTAAATTGCCAATGGGGAGAATGTCCTTACATTGGTGGTTAGTAGAAAGAATGTCCCTCTTACTCCTATACCAATGGTGGGGCACTATTCCCCCCCCCATACCAATGGTGGGGCACTATTCCCCCCCCCCCCGATACCAATGGTGGGGCACTATCCCCCCCCCGATACCAATGGTGGGGCACTATCCCCCCCCGATACCAATGGTGGGGCACTATCCCCCCCCGATACCAATGGTGGGGCACTATCCCCCCCCGATACCAATGGTGGGGCACTATCCCCCCCGATACCAATGGTGGGGCACTATCCCCCCCCGATACCAATGGTGGGGCACTATCCCCCCCCGAAACCAATGGTGGGGCACTATCCCCCCCCCCGATACCAATGGTGGGGCACTATCCCCCCCCCCCGATACCAATGGTGGGGCACTATCCCCCCCCCCGATACCAATGGTGGGGCACTATCCCCCCCCCGATACCAATGGTGGGGCACTATCCCCCCCGATACCAATGGTGGGGCACTATCCCCCCCCCGATACCAATGGTGGGGCACTATCCCCCCCCCGATACCAATGGTGGGGCACTATCCCCCCCCCCGATACCAATGGTGGGGCACTATCCCCCCCCCCGATACCAATGGTGGGGCACTATCCCCCCCCCGATACCAATGGTGGGGCACTATCCCCCCCGATACCAATGGTGGGGCACTATCCCCCCCGATACCAATGGTGGGGCACTATCCCCCCCGATACCAATGGTGGGGCACTATCCCCCCCCCGATACCAATGGTGGGGCACTATCCCCCCCCCCCCGATACCAATGGTGGGGCACTATCCCCCCCCCCCCCCGATACCAATGGTGGGGCACTACCCCCCCCCCGATACCAATGGTGGGGCACTATCCCCCTCCCCGATACCAATGGTGGGGCACTATCCCCCTCCCCGATACCAATGGTGGGGCACTATCCCCCTCCCCGATACCAATGGTGGGGCACTATCCCCCTCCCCGATACCAATGGTGGGGCACTATCCCCCTCCCCGATACCAATGGTGGGGCACTATCCCCCTCCCCGATACCAATGGTGGGGCACTATCCCCCTCCCCGATACCAATGGTGGGGCACTATCCCCCTCCCCGATACCAATGGTGGGGCACTATCCCCCTCCCCGATACCAATGGTGGGGCACTATCCCCCTCCCCGATACCAATGGTGGGGCACTATCCCCCTCCCCGATACCAATGGTGGGGCACTATCCCCCTCCCCGATACCAATGGTGGGGCACTATCCCCCTCCCCGATACCAATGGTGGGGCACTATCCCCCTCCCCGATACCAATGGTGGGGCACTATCCCCCTCCCCGATACCAATGGTGGGGCACTATCCCCCTCCCCGATACCAATGGTGGGGCACTATCCCCCTCCCCGATACCAATGGTGGGGCACTATTCCCCCCCCCCCCCCGATACCAATTGGTGGGGCACTATTCCCCCCCCCCCCCCCGATACCAATTGGTGGGGCACTATTCCCCCCTCCCCCCGATACCAATTGGTGGGGCACTATTCCCCCCTCCCCCCGATACCAATTGGTGGGGCACTATTCCCCCCTCCCCCCGATACCAATTGGTGGGGCACTATTCCCCCCTCCCCCGATACCAATTGGTGGGGCACTATTCCCCCCTCCCCCGATACCAATTGGTGGGGCACTATTCCCCCCTCCCCCGATACCAATTGGTGGGGAACTATTCCCCCCGATACCAATTGGTGGGGCACTATTCCCCCCTCCCCCGATACCAATTGGTGGGGCACTATTCCCCCCTCCCCCGATACCAATTGGTGGGGCACTATTCCCCCCTCCCCCGATACCAATTGGTGGGGCACTATTCCCCCCTCCCCCGATACCAATTGGTGGGGCACTATTCCCCCCTCCCCCCGATACCAATTGGTGGGGCACTATTCCCCCCTCCCCCCGATACCAATTGGTGGGGCACTATTCCCCCCTCCCCCCGATACCAATTGG
Source organism: Lithobates pipiens (assembly GCF_037356315.1). Classification (NCBI taxonomy): domain Eukaryota; kingdom Metazoa; phylum Chordata; class Amphibia; order Anura; family Ranidae; genus Lithobates; species Lithobates pipiens. The sequence continues at coordinate 157,821,759 of NW_027507685.1, read as the reverse complement.
TGGGGCACTATTCCCCTCCCCCGATACCAATTGGTGGGGCACTATTCCCCTCCCCGATACCAATTGGTGGGGCTCTATTCCCCCCCCACAACCAATTGGTGGGGCTCTATTCCCCCCCACAACCAATTGGTGGGGCTCTATTCCCCCCCACACAACCAATTGGTGGGGCTCTATTCCCCCCCCACAACCAATTGGTGGGGCTCTATTCCCCCCCACACAACCAATTGGTGGGGCTCTATTCCCCCCCACACAACCAATTGGTGGGGCTCTATTCCCCCCCACACAACTAATTGGTGGGGCTCTATTCCCCCCCCCCACACAACCAATTGGTGGGGCTCTATTCCCCCCCCCCCACACAACCAATTGGTGGGGCTCTATTCCCCCCCCCCACACAACCAATTGGTGGGGCTCTATTCCCCCCCCCCACACAACCAATTGGTGGGGCTCTATTCCCCCCCCCCCCCACACAACCAATTGGTGGGGCTCTATTCCCCCCCCCACACAACCAATTGGTGGGGCTCTATTCCCCCCCCCCACACAACCAATTGGTGGGGCTCTATTCCCCCCCCCCCCACACAACCAATTGGTGGGGCTCTATTCCCCCCCCCCCCCCACACAACCAATTGGTGGGGCTCTATTCCCCCCCCCCCCCCACACAACCAATTGGTGGGGCTCTATTCCCCCCCCCCCACACAACCAATTGGTGGGGCTCTATTCCCCTCCCCACACAACCAATTGGTGGGGCTCTATTCCCCCCCCCACACAACCAATTGGTGGGGCTCTATTCCCCCCCCCCCCACACAACCAATTGGTGGGGCTCTATTCCCCCCCCCCCCACACAACCAATTGGTGGGGCTCTATTCCCCCCCCCCACACAACCAATTGGTGGGGCTCTATTCCCCCCCCCACACAACCAATTGGTGGGGCTCTATTCCCCCCCACACAACCAATTGGTGGGGCTCTATTCCCCCCCACACAACCAATTGGTGGGGCTCTATTCCCCCCCACACAACCAATTGGTGGGGCTCTATTCCCCCCCACACAACCAATTGGTGGGGCTCTATTCCCCCCCCACACAACCAATTGGTGGGGCACTATTCCCCCCCTCCCCGATACCAATTGGTGGGGCACTATTCCCCCCCGATACCCAATATCAATTGGTGGGCCACTATTCCCCCCGTCCCGATACCAATGATAGGGCACTATTCTTCCTACTGACCATCACTCTGAGAGCATATTTATTCTTATTGATACTGGGCCTGGGACATTTTCTACCCTCATCGGCCACAATCTGACTCCCTATAGTCTAAAGGACAGTGAACTGGCCCTTTTTATGAAAAGTTTGGAGACCCCCTGCTCCAGAGTATATATTGCGCTGGATATGATCTAATCCAAAATTCAAACGCTGTCCTCTAAATGTTAGTAGAAATGCTTTGAAAATGCAAAAAAGACAACGCCTGTGTATACTGCATGACGGTGTATACTTCATAACCCTGATACTCCATAACATGATCCTTGTAAACTAGCAGGGGAGGGTCTATGCATTTAAGGCCAAAGTACAATGAATCCTGCCCTGGCTTGCTTTATACCCAGAGATTGGCTATACAGCCTGTGTTTAGTTTTTCATCCATTAAAAGGTCTTAAATTGGTGACGAAGCATTAAACTCTATACTCCTTTCTGTAGGGAAGGGGATTAGGTCAGGCCAGCAGAAGTTAGAATGATTCTTATTGCAGGCATTCCCAATGGATACGATTGATATTGCACAGTTTAGACATTTACTTTGGGTTATAATTACCAAACAATGAGTTCCCTGTGGATTGGGATTAAGTGCAGATTCCATAATTTAGAAGCCAAAATGAATTAAAAAGCATGGTGAGATCTCATGAGTAAAAGGGATAGAGTGGGTCTGATTGCTGCTCAGTGCTATGTGTTCCATAATCCCATGACTGACACTCCATGTGAAAACTTGTTATCCTTGTTACATTGTGTCAAGGGATGGGGATTAAACTGTTGGCTTATTTTACTTTCTTTGTGTGTGATAGTTTCCTCTTTGATGGAAAGTGTTGTGTAAAGGTTGGTGTTACGGTATCTTCATCATTCATTGTGGATATTTTGTGAAGGATTCTGATGTTTCAGCACTTTTGTTACTTAATAATAATAATAATAATAATAATATTATTATTATAGGCTTCCTGAATTTCTTGTTACATTCCAAAGGATACCATAGTTTGTTTTATTGGCTAAATAAGTAGCACAATGTAAATAAGATGCCAACAATACAAGATGATACATCCTTTGTCTGTAGCTCCCAAACCTCAAAGAAACTGTAGATGACTCAGTAGAACAGGGGTCTCAAACTGATGGCCCTCCAGCTGTTGTGAAACTACAAGTCCCATCATGCCTCTGCCTGTGGGAGTCATGCTTGTAACTGTCAGCCTTGCAATGCCTCATGGGACTTGTAGTTTTGCAACAGCTGGAGGGCCGCAAGTTTGAGACACCTGCAGTAGAACAAAGAACAGTCTGCAAATTCAGCAACAGTCTGCTTTTTATGACTGCACCAAGCTGATGACAGGTGAAATGTGGCTTCTGCAGTTTATATGTATTGCACATTAACTTTGATATGGTTTCAGATGATAGGAAAAAAAAAGTAGAGGAATCTTTCAGCACGAGATGATCTTGCTGCTAAATTTATTCATGTTATTTGGAAGAGCAGACAGAGAAATAGGACATGTGAAACTTTTAAAGAAGGAACAGTTAAACCTTAAAGGATACCATAAGCTGTGCTCCAGGGGGACCTGTCTCTAGCCAAGAGATGTATCCTGAGTGAAACGGGTCCAGCCCATCCGTATCTTGTCCAGAAGAGTCCTGTGCTGTGTAAGGTGAGATTTAAAGGGGAATGGAAATCTCAAGGATAATAGCCTAGGATTAAAAGAATCTGTTCATTTTCTCCAATTGTTGCAATAAAACTTTTTCAAAAAGGCCGGTAACCCACAGCAACCAAATTTCAACAGTCTGATGGATAAATGTAGAAAATGTCAAATTTATCTAGAACCATTACATATACGCCCAATGTTGTGGTTTTTGGCTTATGGTAGCACCATGTTGTAGGTCAATTGTAAGATATGGTCAGCCCCACTCCCATGTACCCCAAAAATGTATTGAGGTCCTTATGCAAAAATAGTCACATTAAAAGTTAAGAAGGCACATAGCATCCACTATTCATTGGTAGATGCTATGTTCCTATTTACTTCATGTGACCACTTTTTGCATTTTAACCACTTTCAGACCAGACCGTTTTGCTGGCTTAAGTCCAGACCACTTTTTGCGATTCAGCACTGCGTTGCTTTAACTGAAAATTGCGCAGTCGTGCGACATGGCTCCCAAACAAAATTGACATCCCTTTTTCCCCACAAATAGAGCTTTCTATTGGTGGTATTTGATCACCTCTGCGGTTTTTATTTTTTGCGATATAAACAAAAAAAAAGAGCATCAATTTTGAACAAAAACACGTTATTTTTTACTTTTTGCTATAATAAATATCCCCCAAAAATATATATGGCGGCGATCAGCAACTTTTATTGTGACTGCGACATTATGGCAGATGCATCGGACACTGTGGGGGGCGTGGTTGTGTTAGTGAACACTGATCTCTGCTCCAATCACAAGGAGCAGAGATCAGTGTCACTTGTTACTAGGCAGAACGGGAAGATGCTGTTTACTTCCACATCTTCCCGTTCAGCGTCCCAGTGAGACAATCACAGGTATTAACACAGCGATCGAGTCCGCGGGACCCGTGACCAAACTCATGGGGGTCCTGACCGGCACATGCGCCGCCGGTGGCACGCACGCGATGGCACGGCGGCAATTTTAAATGGACTTACCTGTACGCCAATTTGACTGCCCGTGCCATTCTGCCGACGTACATCATCATGCGCCGGTTGGGAAGTGGTTAACTCAGATGAGTAAAGGTGTCTGGAAGCCTGCTGGATGTATATGCCCTATCCAACCACTAAATGAACTGCTTAAAGTGTTACTAAACCCACAATAGTAAAATCAGTGTGTATATGCTGTAAAGCATGCGTGTTTTCCTCTCTATGGAACCTAAGGGGTTAATCCTCTGCATTGTGTAAAAAGGCTGCTTGATCTTGTATGCATAGATCTTCCCCCCCTCCTGCACTGTCCCCTGGGACAAGTCTGAATAAGACAGAGCTGCACATGCTCAGTTTGGTGTGTATTGCTAGAGAGGTTTTTATTTTTTCTTGGGGGGGGGGGGGGGCTGCATGTGATCAGCACAGGACCAATCAGCACTGCCCAGACATGTCTAGACAGAGGGTCAGGAACCCTGCAGCCTCGTAGGACAGCTCAGTGCAGTATGAAAACTACTACTACAAGCTTTACCAGGAACTGATATAAATCACAGGACTGCTATATACTGCCAATGAGAAGTATTTGCATGTTAATATTTATTCAAATGATTACATTTCCACGTGCTGTGTACTGTGGAAGACCAGATGTAGTGAATGCAGGGTCCTGGGTTTAGTAACACTTTAAGAGTTGCTGCCTCCAATATTCTTCACATTGTAAACAGTGATGGGAATTTTGTAAAGTAATAACATTATTTTTTTTTTTGTGGTACGGCCCCTTTAACACGACCTGAACCTAGCTCATGAAAGCTTTGCATCTGTTTCAGTACCAGTAGTGACACATGCACCTGATACAGTTAGTTCTTACTACTTACTGCCAATTTTAGAATCTGTTGGCTGGGACAGATTTTAAAAGAATTATCTCCAGTTTTGCTTATTTGCGAATTGGCGGTAATTCTTTTAGAATTAAGATCAAATTCTGAGTTGGCTTACAGAGAGATACCAGTGCTCCAAGCTAGGCGTATGTGCTGGGAAGCTGTTATTAATGTGACTGCTTCCTGCACAGGGCTTGTGGGTTGCTAAGATGCCAGTGGCTGCCGGTGTCCTAGCAACCAGTAATACTTCCCCAGCCCCATTCATCTTCCAGGAGATTATTCGGGTGATAGATGAAAGGACACACAGAGACGGGGATGCTGACTGACGTCCAAATATGACCATGGCCGTATTTGGATATTGACATCAGCCAGCATCTCCACCCCTTTGGTTACATTCAGCTGTCGGCTGGGGAATCTCCTGGCTGGCAGCAGAATGGGGATCAGTCATCGGTTGTTGGATGCTGTTGGCTCTGCAGCAGTGTCTAGCTAGCAGGGTGCTAAGCATGTACTGAATAAAAGGCCATGGGTGGGATGCCACTATCACGCCATGCACTCTGGCTATGCCCGAGGGGTCAGTATCCTGGTCCACAAGACCCTCAATTTTGAACCTCTTGAAATTTTCACGGATCAGGAGGGGAGGTATGTGCTGGTGCATGCTAGAATAGACATGATAGAGATGGTGTTAGTGGGTCTCTACATGCCACCGCCTGGCCAATCTGTCTCTGCTCCACAAACTGACTGCCCTAATTGCCCAGTTCCAAACTGACAATGTAGTCCTAGCGGAGGACTTTAATATTCCTCCTAACCCATCTCTGGATAGGTTATCCCCTGACCAGGCTACTGACTTGGCACTCTCTCGGTGGGCCCGGGTGTTTGGGTTGGAGGATGTGTGGAGGTGGAAGTACCCGTCAGATCGCAGGTTTACGTGCCATTCCTCCTCCCACAATACCCTTTCCTGTATTGACCTGGTCTATGCTAGTGTAACCATGCTCCCCGGGGTCCTGGGAATCGAGATGCTCTCTCGGGGCATCTCTGACCTCTCCCCACTATTGTGTACATTGCAAACCTCTACCCCCCAAGGGGATAGACTCTGGCGACTATCTAGGTACTGGATTGAGCACCCCACTATAGCCATAGAGATGGCCAGAGAGGTACAGGGATTTTGGGCATCCAATTCCGACATGTCTGCGAGGGGGATAGTCTGGGCTACATTTTAAGGCCTACTTGAGAGGGTGCTATCTCTCATCCATTGGCCGGGAGCGTAGGAATGATAGGATCAGGATAGAGGAGGCAGAAGACAAGGCCCAGGACCTTGAAACCCAATTTACCCTCACAGCCAACCCTATCACGGCACAGGATATGAAAGTAGCCTACTGGGAGGGGGTGCTGCTTAGGGTAGTCAGGGCAAACAAATACCAATTGGCACAGACGCAGAGGATATTTGAGCAGGGAGATAAGACAGGGAGACTGTTGGCCTGGATCTCTAAGGAGCAGGCCCCGGTCTCCACTATATCCCGTATCCAGAACAGAGATGGGCACTAGTGACAGATCCTCTTGACATAAGTGCTTGTTTTGTGGAGTTCTATACCACCCTTTACTCCTCTAGGGCAAGGTACTCCCATGGGGAGCTGTGTGCTTTCCTGGAGGGGGTGGTGCTCCCTACCCTCACTCCCACGGCTAGGGACAGTTTAGACTCCCCGATCACACTAGAGGAGGCTCGACTAGCACTGGGGTCCATGCAGACGGGGAAAACCCCCGGGGTGGATGGGATCCCCCCGGAATTCTACAAACAATATATGGATGAGGTGACTATTAGAATGCATGACATGTTTACAAAGACCCTACAAGAGGAAGATCTCCCCCCATCTATGGCACAGGCCATCATAGTGGTGATACCCAAACCTGGGAAAGACCCCCAGCTCTGCTCTTCCTACCGACCTATCACCCTGCTCAATGCTAACGCAAATGTGCTGACTAAAATTCTTGCCAGGCGACTGAATGATGTCATACCCTAATTCATGAGGACCAGTCAGGTTTTATGCTGGGTCTTGGCCTCTGGGGACTAAGAGGACGAGGAGGAGGTAGTTGCCTCCCTAGACGCGGAATAGGCCTTCGACTCCGTAGAGTGGGGCTATCTCTGGGAGGTCTCCTCTGCAAATTTGGTTTTGGTCCGGTCTTTGTCTCCTGGGTCAGGGCAGTGTATAAGGCTCCTCCCACAGCTAGAGTGCGCATGGGTACGGTCCTCTCCCCGCCTTTTCCCCTGCACAGGGAAACCAGACAGGGATGCCCCCTCTCCCCGGGGGGTCTTTGCGCTGGCAATTGAACCTGTGGTGGTTCCCCTCCGATCCTCTCCTGAGGTCCGGGGCATTGTCAGGGGCCCACTGCAGGACTGCTGCTGATAGCTTGTTGTATCTCAGAGAAGACGGAACCTCCCTGAAAGCAGCTCTATCGATTGACAAATTTGGACAGTTCTCAGGTATACAAATAAATTGGGCAAAGTCAACTTTATTCCCACTACGCTCTGGGGCTGGCACCCCTCAGGCGGATGGGCAGCTGCAGAGGGTTTCTTAATTTAAGTATCTGGGGGTGGAGATACATCGAGATTTGAAACAGCTTATTACCCTTAACCTAAGTCCAGTGGTCACCCAGCTAGCCCAGAAATGTAACACGTGAAGATCCTTGCCCTTATCGCCTGTGGGATGGGTTAATCTAATAAAAATGTTGGTTCTGCCCAAGTTTACCTACCTTTTCCACCAGACCCCGGTGCATATACCGAATAGATTCTTTAGGCAATTAGATGGAATCATCATGTCCTTTGTTTGGAATTGGAAAGCCCCCAGAATAGCTAGAACAACCCTTCAAATACCCCTTGCACAGGGGGGTCTGGCATTACCCTGTTTCTTGAAGTATTACTGAGCAGCAGTCCTGGCGACTCAAGTGGTGGCTCTCTGAGAGCCCAGCCAACCTTGCATCCTCGCTGGAGGCGGCGTTGTTGGGCTCCTATGCGGAATTAAGGAACTTGATCCACAGGGGGCCCCGATCTAACCCGGGGATAACCCTCCCGATGCGCACGGCCATCAGGGTGTGGGAATTAGTCAACAGACAGTTAGTGGGCCCCGATGACCCCCCTTTGGGGGAACCCCCGCTTGCCCCATTTCCACTCCAACCCTGATCCAATGGTCTGGGCCAGGCATGGAGTCATAACACTAAGGGACATAGTGTCTCAAGAGCAACTAATTGAACCACATGTTTTTCAGGTTTCTACAGCTGGGGCATGCCTTCCGGTCTCAATTCCCATCACGGGTGAATCTGGGGGTGTCGGCAGTGGAGAACGCGCTTGGTTCTACGGGGGAGGAGCACACACTATCCACATTATAGAATATGCTAGCTACACATAACATGACTAGGGTTTCCCACTTGCTCGAGCTCTGGCAAGGTGACATTCCAGAACTTACTGAGGATGACTGGGAGGAGGGTATACAGCAATACCTGCCTCTTGCAATCTCGGCAAGGGACAGGTATATACAATTGAAGCTTCTCCATCGGGATACTACTCCCCGGCATGCCTGGCAAGGATTTACCCTGACCGACCGGCTACCTGCCCTAGATACAAATCAGATGGTGCTGACTTTTTCCATATGGCATGGTCTTGCCCAGGAGTGGTGGAATTCTGGAAAGACGTCCTGACTGACATTAACACTGTGTGGGAACTGGCTGTCCCATTCAGCTCAATACCTCTCCTGTTGGGTATTTGCTAATTTCTGGAAGTCTCCTGGGGGAAGAAACTGTTTATTTTTTACACCACACTGTACGCGAGAAAAGCAATTCTATTGCAATGGAACCAACCCCCCCCCCCCCCCCCCCCCACTAAACTGTGGCAGTCCTTGGTGAACACAGCACTGCCGCTATACAAATTGACGTATCTGGATAGGAACTGCCCCAAAAAATTTGGGAAGATCTGGGCGGCATGGGTGGAGGCGAAGCACCTGACCATTGATTGAGCCTCGGCAGCAGGGGCTTCTGGGACCTCTTCCCCGTATCTTGTATAGACCTGGTCCTAACGTAGGAGGTATCAGGAAACATTTGCAACGTGTAATGTAATGATGAGTGCATAAACGACCTGCTAGGAAAATGACTACAATAAGTATGTAGTGAAACTTGGATATTTGTCTGTATGGTTTTTCTAGTAATCTGTTAATGTATGTTTGTTTTTTTGAAACTATAAATAAACTATATGTTAAAAAAAAAAAAAAATGCATGTACTGAATACAGAATGGTATGGTAACTCTGGCCTCAGTGTTGCTTCCAACTTGAGACAGATTCATGTCCCTATTCTCGACAGGTACGTGAATCTGTTGCCTGCACTAACATTGGTTGAGTACGGAGGGAGGAAATTCTAAAGAGCATCTACAACACACTTTGATTCCCCTGACTGTATTGGATGCTTGGTCCTCCATTGTTGTTCCTCTGACTGGCTCTTCATTGCTACTGTGTCCTGTAGGAGCTGCCAGATGGAACCACAGCACACAGTGAGGGACATCTGACACACTCAGAAGTGCCGGATACTGAAGACTCTCCATACCTCTTGTGGAATAAGTTCACATCTTGTTGGTTTTCGTGCTCAGGCCTATGTTGAGGTGGAAGGTGTTGCAGTTGGCAGCCTGTCATGTCACGAAACGATAATGGCTCATCCAAGTTCATCAGTTCTTCCTCTTGAGCCAACTTGACCAACTCGCGTGGAGGACAGAACCAAAGATGCACAGCGTTTCTGTGCAGTGTGCTCCGCAAGCCACCCCGGAGATATGCGGACTGTCTCCATAGAGATCCGGTCACATTCTCCTATGCAAATTGGATGCGGGCTCATAGGTGTGAGCCCAGCCTTAAAGTGCTATTTTTTTGGGCTTGCTGTTTACCATTTCTTTAACCCATCCCTTGCAGCTAGGAACTCAAGATTTCCCATTGACCTTTGTGATCTGCACACTTGTTTCAGGTCAGTAACCCAGAAGCTTAATTAATTCACTTATGGAAATGGTAAGCAACTTCCATGGATAGCCATGCCCCTTCCACCTTTTTTATTGGCCCATCATTGTGATGTAGGGGTGTCTTCTTAAAATGGCAAAATACAAATGGTAGGCGGGGCTAATCGCCAGTGCTGGTTACTCTTTCATAAATATACTGACCAAGTTTCTGGGGTCCCCAGGCTTTCTGCAGGACAACAAAGTTGCTCTGCAGACACCTATGGAGTCAGCACTGTATGTGCCAATATTTTTTGGTGGCCCAAAATGTGCATATTGATAGAGGAAAGAATTTAATGAACTGATACAAGGAGTTGAACACATCAACCCCCCTCCTGGTGATCAGTGTCATTTGACAAATAACAGTGTTGCAAAAACCCAGATTTGTCATAAAAATCAGCCTACCTTTGCCCCCACTCCATAGTGTAGACTTCCATCACATCCAGCCTAGGCCATAAATACAAGCCATTTGACGTAGCCTCCTGCAAACTGTACAACACTTTTGGGCTACAGAATGGCCACCGCAGTGAAAAAAGTGGCTCCTGATCTTGGGTCGCTAAATGTATGTTAAAAAAAAAAAAAAAAAAAAAAGAATAGAACAAGGCAGGGGTGGTAGAGAGCTATACTATTTTTTGTAATGGGTACAGTGATCCTTTTTGAAGTGATGTTCAACTAGGGCAGTGGCTCTCAACTCCTGTCCTCAGGACCCACTAACAGGCCAGGTTTGCACGGTACCTGAAATAAGTGATCTCACCATTTGCTGCTCAGTGATTGCAGTATTCTAGTCTGCATCTCTCCAAGGTAATACTTAAAAGCTGGCCTGTTAGTGGGTCCTGAGGACAGTAGTTGAGAACCACTGAACTACTGGTTATAGCTATGGGAGCATGGGCCTGGATCTGAGGAATTTGGGGGGGGGGGGGGAACAAACTAGATTCTCTGTATTGAATCCGAACACAACGTGGGAAAAATCGGCATGATGACGTGCGAGTAACATTGTCAGTTTCTGGACATCTCAGCAAAAATCTCACTAGTTATTTGTAGATTGTGGATATGTCATTTGTTGTTTTCATGTATATAAATATTGTAAAAACTTTTTAGCGATTCAGTTAGGCTGCTTTCACACTGAAAGCATCGGCTGTTAGCTTTTGCGCTGCTTTTTGGCTGCTAGTGGGGCGCTTTTTACCCAAAAAGAGGGTAAAAAGTCCAGTTTCGGCACATGCCCTGTAGAAATGCAATCACTATAAATTGCACACCTAGACTGGAGGGGATCCCAGGCCGTGGAGTGCACCAGACACACCCTTGCCCCTACCTGTCCTCACCTTTTTGCAGCCAGACTTGAAGGATTAACCCTTCACTGAGACACAACTTCAACCTGTAGGTAACGGCCCAACAGCTGATTTTAACACAACGCAGGCCCACAATAGCCAACAGAATTTTTATTTTCTGTCCGATTGTGCCCTGCGTTCCTGTGGCGAGTTCAAGCCCATGCTGGACGAATTTCTACACGTTGTGGGTGGAATTAGATGGGTGGTGCTGCAAAAAAAATATAACTTTGTACATTTCTTGTGGGCGGAATATTTTTTTGCATCACTGGCCATCTAATGAATGCACTCCTGTGACTCGTAAGAGAAGCCCAGTAAAACAAGCTCAGGCTTGACTTTTCCTTTAACCGCTTGCTGACCGCTTCACGCCGATCTACAACGGCAGAAGGGCTCATACAGGCAAACTAACGTACCTGTACATGGCCCTTTAAGAGGCGGCCAGCGGGCGTGCAAAGGGGCAAGCTCTGAGTCGGGTCGTGGGTCCCGCAGACTCTATCGCTGTGGGGATACCCAAAATCGCCTAACGGGAAGGAAGAACGGGGAGATGCTAATGTAAACAAGCATCTCCCCATTCTGCCTAGTGACGGTGTCGCTGATCTCTGCTCCCTGTGATCCAGAGCAGAGATCAGTGACATGTCATACGTGGCCATGCCCCCCAACAGTTAGAAACACGCCCCAGGGCACGCATAATCCATACACTGTCCCCTAGTGGTTAAACCCTTCACTGCCAGTGTCATTTACACAAGAATCAGTGCATTTGTATAGCACTGATTGCTGTATAAATGACAATGGGTCCAAAAATGTGTCAAAAATGTCCAATGTGTCAGCCATAATGTCGCAGTCACGATAAAAATCTGATTGCTGCCATTACTAGTAAAAAAAAATAAAATGCCATAAAATGAATCCCCTATTTTGTAAACATAATTTATGCGCAAACCAATCAAACGCTTATTGCAATTTTTTTTCCCCAAAAATATGTATAAGAATACGTATTGGCCTAAACTGAAGGAATTTTTTTTTTAGATATATATATTTTTATATATATATAATTTTTTTTTTGGGGGACATTTATTATAGCAAAATGTAAAAAATGTTTTTTTTTTTTTTTTTTCCTTTTAAAATTGGCAAATTTTTTATTATTTTTTTTTTTTTTGTAGTTTTTTTTTTTGTTTATAACGCAAAAATTTTAAAACGCAGAGGTGATCAAATACTACCAAAAGAAAGCTTCATTTGTGGGGGAAAAAAGGATGTCCATTTTGTTTGGGAGCTACATCGCACGGCCGCGCAATTGTCAGTTAAAGTGACACAGTGCCGAATCGCAAAAAGTGCTCTGGTCAGGAAGGGGGTAAATTCTTCTGGGGCTGAAGTGGTTAAGGAGGTCGGCTGAGAGATTGTGAACCGAGTGCTTGCTCAGTCTAGTGTCTAAAATACAAATAGCTATGTTTTAATATAGTAACAATAGTGAAAGCTTAAAAAGTCACATCAAGGTAAACACTATGCTAATAACTCAACTCAAAATGTGCTATTACTAAAAGTACACTATGCTTTCCCTTTAAGAGAGCATATTACAGCAACAGATTTTATCTAGTGTTGGCTTTGCAGTAGAGTGGAGGTATGCCCCTATCGCCTGCATGGGGTCTTCTTTGATGATATGAATCTAGCTCCTGTCTTTTTATTTATTTTTATTTACCGGTGTATGTATATTTCGTTCTGTGTTTTGACTTTTTAACTGGGGTAGGCACGGCATAACCATTCTTTATTTTGTGACATGCTGCCCTGAGCTGTCATGGAATGTGCATTCAGAATCATGTTAGGATTGATGTTGGCCTAGACCAGCGATGTGAACCTTGGCACCCCAGATGTTTTGGAACTACATTTCCCATGATGCTCCACTACAATGCAGAGTGCATGAGCATCATGGGAAATGTATTTCCAAAACACCTGGGGTGCCAAGGTTTGCCATCCCTGGCCTAGACCCAGTCATTACATCTTTCCAGAAGTCCCAGAATGCCTTGCCAGTTGGTACTGCTTCATCTCTCCGACTGTCCTGTGTTCTTAACTCAGGATAATAGATCACTTATTAGCAGCGCACCAAAATGTTCTCTGCAACTTTTCTTGCAAATTATAGTCACAAAGTTCTAAGTTTTGAGGACACAGAGAATATGTGCAAGATGGCTATACAGGAACGAAGTTCAGCAGGGAAAGGCACATTTTGATCCATGTATGGGCAGGCTGATTGTACACAAGTCAATTCTATTTCAGTTATGGGGGGGGGGGGGGGTGTAATTCAATCACAAATCCTTAAACTCTGTATAGCTACTGGTAGTGTAAAAGAGACCTGGTACTTCTGGGTATGGAGGATCTTGTGACACAATCCATGTGACAATTAGTAAGAGCCCCTGCCCCCTGTTACACTCTGACTGGAATGACTCTCTGCTTACACAGGGCCTCCTTTCCTCACTCCTAGGAGCCGAATGGTGAGTATGTGAGCTGGGGAGGTGGGCATTAAAGCAAACCCATTGTTTTTTCCTGCATGGACACGACCAGCTTCACTTTAACCACTTGCTTACTGGGCACTTAAACCCCCCCTCCTGCCCAGACCAATTTTCAGCTTTCAGTGCTCACACTTTGAATGACAATTACTCAGTCATGCAACACTGTAACAAAATGATTTTTTTGTCCTTTTCTTCATACCAATAGAGCTTTCTTTTGATGGTATTTGATCACCTCTCGGTTTTTTATTTTCTGCGCTACACATGAAAAAAGACCGAAAATTTTGAAAAAAAAAATAATTTTTCTTTGTTTCTGTGACAACATTTTGCAAATTAGCAATTTTTCTTCATAAATTTTGGCCGCAATTTATACTATAATCTGAGGCATAATGAGTCTTTTAAATGGTTCATTTTTTTTCTAGAAGTTTTTGGAAAATGTGGAAAAAAAACAATGAAAACGCATTTATTTTTTTTTCACACAAAGTTGTCCGTTTATAAGATATTTCCAACACATAGCATTTGCATAGCAAAAATAACACCCCAAAATACATTCTACTACTTCTCCTGAGTATGGCAATACCACATGTGTGAGACGTTTACACAGCCTGGCCACATACAGAGGCGCAACATGCAAGGAACACCGTCGGGCGTTCCAGGGACACATAGCCTTCACATACCAAGAATTACACCCCCAAATGCATTATGCTGAGCAAAGGGTAAAGAAAAGATTACCTGTGGTTTTAGAAGTGCAGTTGTCCACAGGAGGATATCGCTGGTCCAGGCAGCAGGCAGGGACTTGGTCAGCAACAGCGAACACAATTTTTCAGGCAGCAGGCAGGGATAATGTCCATATACAGTCCAGGGTCAGTGCAGAGATATTGTCAGCAAAAATATTGGTCCTGGTAGTAGGCAGGTCCATGTGGTGTGGTCAGTGAGGCATGACGGCAGTAAGTCCTACAGGCAGCAGACAGAAGTAGAGCCTCGTTCAGGACAGAATGGGGATAGGGGTAGAGGCTTCTCCCACCCAAATCTCTTTGAAGCCTCCGAGTCTCCAGACCCTAATCTAGAAATAAGAAAACAAAGAAAATAGTTTTCTTCATCTAGAAAAACTATACTGGAGCCCCTTGCATATGTGAGACCCTGTGTTGAATCCCACTAGTCCAGTTGCAGAATACAAGATCAGTCCAAGAGGCAGGCAAATATCGTGGTCAAACAGTCCAAGGTCAGTTCCAGATCAGGCAGAGGTATGTACAGAATCGTTAGGCAGAAGCATGGTCGAATAACAGTCCAGGGTCAGTTCCAGATCAGGCAGCGGTATGTACAGAATCGGCAGGCATAAGAGTGGTCGAATAACAAGCCAGGGTCAGTTACAGAGCAGGCAGTGGCATAAGGGGTGTGAAGGTGTATGAAGGCAGGAACTGAGGATTATGTTTACCATACTTCACTAAAGATTTATTGAAGTATGGTAACGGCGAAAACAGTCACCTATGCAGAGGCCTGGTTGGGAAGGACATTGTTCACAATAATAAGATGTGTCTTTTCTGACTCCTGCTCTGGTACACACCTTACATTTTTTTTTACGTCTTTGGCCTGTTGGTTTGGGAGGGATTTTATCGGGAAAGTGGCGCTCGGAAAGTCGACTAACAACATCTGATCGGATATTTTCTGGTGGGCCGTCCGGGGAAAATGAGGGCAGTGAAAACTTCCTCCTGGTAGCCAAAGAAGCGTTTGGGGTTTTGGGTGGAGTTGCGGTAAATGACATAGGAATTGTAAATGGGCAATTGAAAAAAAATAAATTGCTACTTTTTTGTACCAATGGTATGTCCGTCTTGTGGCAAGGTATGGTTCCATCATTTGGTCGTTGAAGTCGACTCCCCCCATGAACAAATTATATTCATAAATGCATTTTGTTTTTTTTACGGGGCCATTCCTTCTGGGGATTTCCACGAACGTATAATTGTGGATAGAAGACAACATATATACATCCCTTCTGTCCCTCCACTTCACTGACAGAATCTCCTTGTTTCACAGACTTGCGGTTTCTCCTTTTCACAGCTTCTTATTCACCAGACTTTGAGGAAAGCCCTTCCGATTCCTTTTTACAGTGCCACATGCTGGGGTTTTCTTCCGGTGAAGGTTGTGGCACAGGGGCAGAGATGTGTAGAAGTTGTCTACATACAGGTGGTAGCCTTTATCCAGTAGGGGGTATATGAGGTCCCAAACAACTTTCCCGGCACAGATGGGCACTGCTGAGGCGGCACAGATGGGCACCGATTGGCACTGGCGGTGCACAGATGGTGTACAGATGGGCACTGGCGGGGTACAGATGGGCACTGGCGGGCACAGATGGCACTAAAATCAGTATTGGGTACTGTTACATACAACTCACAGAATCTCTCTCCTCACATGCTGTCTCTGTGTGAGGAGACCGATTCGGCAATGGGAGATGATCTCATTTGTTTACATTCGAGATCATCTCCCATTGGAGGCTGCGATCGCGCTGTAAACGGCCTCAGTGATTGGCTGTGTCCAGGGGACACGGCCAACACAGATTTTCCCCGATGCACGCTCCCGGGAGCGCGCGGGGAGCCATTAAAGGGGACGACGTCAATAGACGTAGTCCCGGCAATGTAGATCCGCGCTGTAGCCGTCATTTGACTATAGCGCGGATCTCAGGAGGTTAAAGATGGCTACTTTTTTTTTTTTTTTTTTTTTATATGTCCCCTTAAGGTTTTGATTTTGACTGCAAAATACCTCTTTTCCATTGCTGTTCTCGCTGTACATCTTCTCCACCTGAAGATTTTCTTCTTCTGGGCATCATTCAACCTGGAGGACTGAGGACATATGAGTGCAAGGCATTATAGATCTGCCCCCTGAGGCCCGCTGCATCAACCGTGCGTTGATGCAGAAGGCAGCGCTGACATTATGCCAGGAGGAAATTGGAAGATCAAGAGGACCCTGCATGTCTTGTAAGCGGCTTGGAGACATCTGGAAAAGGTAAGTATGAAATCTAAAAAACATAAAATACACAGGAGAGGGCATCAAGCAGGGGGAGACAGTCCTGCAATGGGGGAGGGGAGCCCGAATTTTGGCTTTGTTATACACCGATCAGCCATTACTTTATGAACATCCACCTACCATTGAGTAGTTCCTCCTTTTGCTGCCAAAACAGCTATGAACTGTCAAGGCATGGATGCCTCCAAACCACTGAAGGTCTGCTGTTGTATCTGGCACCAAGCCGTCAGTAGCAGATTCTTAAACTGTGAGGTGGGGCCTCCATGGATCGGACTTGTTTTTCCAGCACATGTTGCAGATGCTCAATTGGATTAAGATCTGGAGAAACTGGAGGCAACACCTCAAACTCATTGTTGTGTTCTTCA
Source organism: Lithobates pipiens (assembly GCF_037356315.1). Lineage (NCBI taxonomy): Eukaryota > Metazoa > Chordata > Amphibia > Anura > Ranidae > Lithobates > Lithobates pipiens. Next base: position 157,804,811 of record NW_027507685.1, on the reverse strand, counting down.
AATCATTGAACCATTTTTGCCGTGTGTCAGGAGGAATGTACTTGGTCAGCAACAATGTTTAGGTAGGTGGTATGTATTAAGTGACATCGATGCTGTACAGTGACGTGACTGAAAGTGTCACTTTTGTGCACTTCATATAAAGTTGGTACAAAAAAAAGGAACTGTCTGATGCGCTGAAACGTGCATCAAACTGCCCCCTATCACCTCCTCACTGCAGATGGAATGGAGAGCTGCTGCACATTAAGCACTTGCTGACCACGCCGCATGTCGATTTACATCGGCAGAATGGCATGGGTGTGCAAAAGGCGTACCCGTACATCCTTTTGTATTTCCCGCCTAGCGGGCGTGTGCCCGTGGGTCCTGCAAACTCTGTTCGCCGGCGGCCTCAATTGCAAGAAGGAGAGGCAGAACGGGGAGATGCCTATGTAAACAAGGCATTTCCCTGTTCTGCCTAGCCACATGACAGAGATCTACTGCTCCCAGTGATCGAAAGCAATGATCTGTCATGTTCTAGTGAGCCCATCCCCCCCCACCCTCTTACAGTTAGAACACACTTAACCCCTTGATTGCACCCTGGTGTTTAACCCCTTCTTTGCCAGTGGCATTTAAACTGCAATCAGAGCTAAAAATAGCCACTGATTACTGTATAAATGTCAATGGTCCCAAAAAATAGTGTCAAAAGTGTCCGATCTGTCCACCGCAAAAAAAATTGCAGATCACTGCCATTACTAGTAAAAAAAATTCAAAATAATAAAAAAAAAAGCCATAAATATATCCCCTATGTTGTAGACACTATAACTTATTTAGATTTTTATTTATTTATTTTTTATTTATTTTTTTACCAAAAATATTTAGACTAATACATATTGGCCTAAATTGTGGAAGAAATACTTTTATTTTATATGAACCCATTTGTCCATTTGCTTTGAAGTGTGGAAATATAGAACACTATACATTGTAGAATAATGGTTATATTTGCAAAGTGGACACTAATCAGGTGTGTGTGTGTGTATATGTGTGTGTATATGTGTATATATATATATATATATATATATATATATATATATATATATATATATATATATATATATATATATATATATATATATATATATATATATATATATATATATATATATATATATATATATATATATATATAAATAAGAGAGAGAGAGAGAGATCTGTACCTGTGGAATGTCACTTTAACACAAGTTTTTAGAATTCTAAGAACCCCTGGATTTTTTGGAATAAGGCTGTTCATGCTTCCTCATCCATGATGTATGTTTGCCTTGAAATGGAATAGCCAATAGCTACACAGGAAAAGTTCTGGGTAAAAGCGGTGGGGTATTTGTCGTTTGCCTGGCTCAGCAGTATCCACAAACTTCTAGTAGTAGCCATGTGCTAAATATGGAAGAACTGACAGACACAACAAATCTTCGCTTGCAGGCCAGTGTTTGGTATAGTGACCAGTACACAAGGAGTGACACAGAGATGACACCAGCATTCAAACTGCAAGCCTCCCACTTCAAAGACCAGTGTGTTTGCCCATAGTCATCTCCTCCCTTTCACCATCATTGTGTAAAATTTGACACCATTCCCCAGCTACGTTCTTGCTGTAGCATATTTTCATGAATGAGAGTGTGGGCGTGTGAATAGATTTGTGAATTTTAGGCATATCTTCTGCACATTACTCTGGCCCGCATCCATTCTCCCTTACGTTGTGATAATTGGAGTCTAGAGAATTTTTATATTTGTAGTAGAGTATTGTACTATTATAGGCATAGACTAATGTGGAAAGTTTGGAGTCTAAGTGATTATTAGACTACTTTGGTGGCCAGCTTAAAGCAGATCTTCAGTTTAACCACTTCAGCTCTGGAAGGTTTACCCCCCCCTTCATGAGCAGGCCATTTTTTTGCGATACGGCACTGCAATATTTCAACTGACGATTGCGCAGTCATGCGACGCTGTACCCAAATAAAATGTATGTCCCTTTTTTTTTATTTTTATTTTTTTATCACAAATAGAGGTTTCTTTTGGTGGTATTTGACTTGGTATTTGGTGGTTTTTCTTTTTTCCACTATAAACAAAAAGAGACCGACAATTTTAAAATAAAACAATCTTTTTTACTTTCTGCTATAAAACCTATCCAATAAATTTTTTTATATTAAATATTTTTGGTAACATTAATATTTTGGTAATATATTTTGGTAATATAAAAAATCTCAATAAGCGTTTATTGATTGGTTTGAACAAAAGTTCTAGCGTCTATAAATGATGGTATATATTTGTGGAATGAAAAAAAAGATCTGTGTCCCTGATTAGCAGGAAGATGGGCTCACAGCCTTCCTGCCTGTCTCCTGAATGATCAGCAGGTTCCATTGGACATCGCATCTGCTGGACTCCCATGATTGGCTCACACTGTGTCCACTCACGGCAGTAATGGGTGGCCAGAGGCCAAAGTGCAGAATCAGGTACAGGTATGTCATTCTGCCCAGAGCGGCCGCCTTGCCACAGTAAATGTGCGTGGGGTGGTCGGCATCTGGTTAAGTTGCACTAGGGGGCATACAATCTAAAATGCTGTCCTTTTTTCACACCCAGGAAGTCAAGGTGTTGCGTACTGCCACCCATAAACATGAATGGCTGTGTGGGGGTGATGTATATGCTGGTACTCGCATATAGCTTATTTATTCATTTTCATTACTTACATAGTGCTGTCAGTATATGCAGCGCTTTACACCTACAGTATATATTGTACATTCACATCAGTCCCTGCCCTCAAGGAGCTTACAATCTAACTCACATTCATACATACAGTAACAGTAGACGTATTGGGCCAATTAACCTACCAGCATGTCTTTGAAGTGTAGGACGAAAGCAGAGTACCTGGAAGAAGTCCACGCAGGCACAGGGTGACCATGCAAACTCTGTATTGATGTATTCACTGAACACAGGGAATTCTGCATTCTGGGAAAGGTCTGTAGGCTATACCCAGGTTATGCGTGTTTTTTTTAGTGTCTGTGTACAGCTGTGTACATGTACAGCCATTCCTCTCTATGGGTGGTTGTAAGTAGAAGCTGGGCTTCTACTTTTGAGATAATTTAGAAATTTGCACCTTTTGTTTTGAGCCTCAGACAATAAAGTGTAAGCACATTTTTTACTCCTTAAAGCTACCAATTAGTCCGGGCGCAGAAAAAAAGATGGAATTTTGTTTGAACCCCTGATGCACCCATGTGCATGAAGCCTAAAAAAAAATCCCTACCTGTGTTTAGGGCCCTGTTTGTTCAGAGACAAACCCATAGGGCCGTAAGTGCACGAGTACCACTTGGTACAGCATTCGGCCTTATCCAGCCGCAGCTTGCCATAGACTTTGACAAGCTGCAGATAGCGGGGTTGGATCCTGCACCTGTCACTTTTGGGTGCACTAAAATGCTAGAAGGATCATGCTGCACTTGGATAACCCCGTGTGCCAGGGGCCTTATACTTCCCTAAATCTGTCCAGTTATGTTACTTTCTTTTCTCCCTTTGGTCATGATAGGTGGTCTTCTACTGCAAAGAGCAGCACTGACATTTTGACATCAGAGCTGCTCACTGCATTATTGCCCAGGAGGCCGATGTGGTGACACAGCCCCAGTAGGTGTATTCAGGACGGGAATTGTAATTGTATTTGTATTAACGAAGACCAGCTGTCCTTCAAACTAGGGAGAACCAGTTGCTGGAGGCGGAGCAGAGTTTCTGTGGGGGGGTGGGGAGGGGTAACGGCACTGAAGATGAAGTGGGTATTGCAGCTTTTTTTTTTTTTTTTATATACCTGGTTATTTTTATAGTTGGTAAAGCTACAAGTTCATGAAATTCATTTGCATAATACCTAAGGATGGAACCTAATAGTTTTCTGAAAGCTTGCATCTTTAAAACCTCAAGCTATCCAATAAGCATATCACCTAAACTCCTCCAAATTTTCTGAATGTAGACTTTGCAAGGTGGCTGCATTCCAGAGGTTATTGCCTTTGCTCGCAAGGTGTCGCCTTGTACCTGTTATTTTTGACAGATGGAGAAGATGATCATTGGGTAGACACCGCTGTAAGATCAACAGTCAGTTGCCTATTTATGAAGGGGCTTGTCTAAAATGGGAATTTGTCTAAATTTCTCCTATTTCTGAAAATCAAAACCTTTATTTTCTCTGATTTTATGCAGCTTTTTACTATTTCACTGTTATTTGTAGCAAATTCCATTTACTGCAGAGATTTTGCCCAAGTATAAACCAGTGAAGTATGTTCCACTTATTTTATCCTTCAAAATCTACTTTTTTTTTTTTTTTTAACATACTGTGTTGTAATTCATTATTTTTAATAGAGAGAAAAGTAAATTTCTCACCCAAGCGTAAGTGCTCCTTCTCCGCTGAAAGACTTTAAAAAACAAATGCTTCAGTGTGCGGCATATTCATATGCGTTTGAAGGCATTGCAGTTTTGACTGACTCTTGCTGATGAAGGCGACATTTGCCAAATTCACTTTGTGGAGGGCAAAGATGACACGGATATGTACTTAGAATACTTCACACTTTTTCTTCCACCTTTCCCTTCCACCCTCCTGTAACTTGTCTTGCTAGGCTTTTATTCCCCTTACCTTGTGACGCCAGATCTACTTGCCAAGTACTCCATCTAAGTCGCACAACGTCACTCTTTCTGGGTACAGGGGACTGCAAATCTAGTGGTGCAGTGGAGCTTGAGATAGCTGATCCCCTTCACTCCCCCTCCACTGATATTGGTCCTCTTCTGGATCCTGAGAGGATCTTGGCTGATGGACATCCAATAGAAAGTGTTCCTGTCATGCAGGCACTGACAAGGTTGAACTGGATGGACTGGTGTCAACCTTACCAACTATGAAACTATGTAAGAACACCCAGAGACGGACCCAAGCAGAAAGCAAACAGAAGAGGAGAAGACGAAGTGCTAAAATAATGGCCATTTATTTAAGGATTTTTTGTCAAGGATCCAGCAATTGGATAGAGAAGGTGGCAGAGAAAGGTAGGTGGCAAGTGAATTATTATTATTATTATTTTTTTTTTTTCTTTAATCTTTTATTTATTTCCAGAAACGCAAAAGAAAAAAAACAGGAGAAAATGCATATGGTCTAACAGCAGATCAACTATATCAAATTAACATCCTTCATCTTAGTCCTGCCTTTCTAGATGCCCCAGCCTATATTACATAGTAACTATTTCTACCCCTCTGGCCAGACCACTGGGCATCCCGCCTTATCGCTCTATACAACAATGCCAATTCCGTTGTTTAAATCCCATTACCAAAAATATTCCTGTGTCTCCTGAGATTTTTTTTTTTTTTCCTCTTTCTTATTCTGTAAGACCAAAAACAAACAAAACAAAAGGGGGGGGGGGGGGGGGAATGGTGGTAGCAAGCGTGCTTCCCTCCAACGCAAAAGGGCTCTAAAACATCTACATTTTTTATTTTGCTCCTCCATTTTGCATTTATTTAATCTACCCTATCTCTTTCAAATAAGGCCCTTCCCTCTTCAGAAAAATATACTTATTCCAGGCGGTCCATGTCCTATTATGACGTTCTTTTTGATGACATTTAGTAAGGATTCTTCCATTTTCTTAAATTTCTCTATCCTTTTAAACCACATACCTATTGAGGGCGCCTTTGTAGATTTCCAACATAGAGGGATGCATGCTTTTGCTGCATCGAGGAGATGTCGAAGCACTGACTCTCTTTATAAGTTTTATTAGGGATATTAAATGCATGAAGCAAGAACAATGTTGAGTCATTAGGGATTCTACTTTCCGTAAATTTTTGAATTGTTTGGTGGATCATCCAGTAATATTCTAATTTTGGGCATTGCCAGAAGACATGGAGAATTGTTCCCCTATCTTCCTGGCATCTTCAGCTTTGGTCAGAGAGAGGGATACATTTTTTGCAATTTTACTGGAGTTCGATACCACCTAGTGAGCACTTTATAGTTTATCTCCTGTGTCTTCGTGCATATAGAAGATCCCTGTGTAAAATTAAGAATAGTTTGCCATTGAAGTGCTGTTAACTTACATCCTATATCTATCTCCCATGCTTGAAGGCATGGGAGCTGATAATCCTCAGCGGGTTTAATCAGCAAGTGAATTTTATCCCAGATAGAGGCTTTAAACACTATAATGTATACCAGTTAAAAAGGAATGTGTATCCCAAGGATGAGATTATATAATAAGTGTTGATTTAAAAATGATGTCTGTATGTCCCAGGATTTTTCACACTATAGCCTCCTGCGCTCCCTGGGCTTAGGAGTGCTTCAAAATAAATAATCCTATTTAAAAAATGAGTCTAGAGGAACTAGTTGATACCCAATCATATTTCAACTGATGTGTTTTTAACCTATTTTTGTGGTTAACCTCTACCATCTGATTGGTTAGACCACACAAGCTTCTATCCTTAGCCCTATTATTTTTCAGATGAGCCTTACTTTCTAAATGTAAAAAACAAAACAAAACTCCTGCCTTACTGTGCTAATGATGGCCTCTTGCTGCTGGTATTAATCCTTCATTAGTACAAGCCTGGATAATTATGTGTGTCTCTGCTGGATGCACTGACACAGCAGCGGTTAAGCTGGCGGAGAATACATTTCTATGGTGAGCTACCAGATTCCCTACCAGCTGTCATCACCCGCTCCCTCAGCTGTAAATCCTATTTTTGGCCCCACACCTCCATTGCCCTCGTTACACCTCACTTTTAGGTCACGGAAATACTGAAGAGATTGCCTGAAAAAGTCTTTTGTTTATTTGGCTCCAGCAGACTCTGCTGAGACATAATGTGACTGTTGTAAGGCAAAGTAATGCATTCTTAAGGGGGCAGTGCGATTCTTCTCTGCTTGGAATGGGTTAGCGGGGGAAGCAGATAGGTACAATGTATCAGCTGTTTGGAGACTTCAGATCATATTGCAGAATTCCCACAATACTGCCTCAAATTAAGGCAAAAACTCGCTCAATGTCTGAAAGTTTGAAAGGTATGTACTGTAATATGCTCCATGTGCTAATGTTGTTTTATGATTTGCCTTTGTGGGGAAGATACCTGAAAGTGGAACTAAACTAAAAAAGTGAGTTTATGGAGATTGTTTTAGAAATGTTAAAGCCTAAGGCGATTTTCAGCTTTTACAACGCTCAGCTCTAAAACGCCCAAAAAGCAAGTTTAACCACTTACAGCCCGGACCATTTTGCTGGTCAAAGACCAGACCGCTTTTTGCGATTCGGCACTGCGTCGTTTTAACTGACAATTGCGTGGTCGTGCGGCGTGGCTCCCAAACAAAATTGACGTCCTTTTTTTCCCACAAATAGAGCTTTCTTTTGGTGGTATTTGATCACCCCTGCGGTTTTTATTTTTTGCGCTATAAACAAAAATAGAGCGACAATTTAGAAAAAAACGCATTATTTTTTACTTTTTGTTATAGTAAATATCCCCCAAAAATATATAAAAAAAACATTTTTTTCCCTCAGTTTAGGCCGATACGTATTCTTCTACATATTTTTGGTAAAAAAAAATCGCAATAAGCGATTATTGATTGGTTTGCGCAAAAGTTATAGCGTTTACAAAATAGTGAGTTTTATAGCATTTTTATAAATTTTTTATTTATTTTTTTACTAGTAAAGTGACTGCGACATTGTGGGGGACCCATCGGACATTTTTGACACATTTTTGGGACCATTGTCATTTATACAGTAATCACTAAATGCAGGGATTCCTGTGTAAATGACACTGGCAGTGAAGGGGTTAACCAGTGGGTGGCAGTGTAGGGGTTAAGTGTTCCTAGGGGTGTGTTACTAACTGTGGGGGGGGTTGGGCTTTCATTTAGTGAACACTGATCTCTGCTCCAATCACATGGAGCAGAGATCAGCGTCACTAGTTGCTAGGCAGAATGGAGAAATGCTGTTTACACTGCATTTTCTCCATTCAGCCGTCCCGTGAGACGATCGCGGGGATGTCCGCGGCGATCGAGTCCGCGGGTCCTGCGACCGGACTCACGGGGGTCCCGACCAGCGCGGGAGCGCGCCGGCGGCGCGCTCCCGATGGCAGGGCGGCATTGAATATTGCCTGCCCGTGCCATTCTGTCGACGTACATCGTCGTGCGCTGGTCGGGAACCGGTTAATTAAGGGATGGTACTTGCATTCAATGAGAAATATTCATTGTGCAGGTATGCATCCCATACTAGCACATTATGAACTCCCTACCTTAGAACCAAGCCCTCCGCTGGCAGGGCTCCCATATTCACCTCTTCCAGGTTCGTGGGCTCTGGCTGTATGAGTGGCCGGAGCTACAATGCCATCACTCCTGCACCCTTCGCTCCGGAATGGAGCTCTGAAGGTCCAGCATGGTATGTGCCAGTGACGTCACTGGCTACATCCAGTGTGAATATCTCCTAAATGGTGCACATTTAGGAGATATTCATTTTACCTACAGGTAAGTCTTATTACAAGCTTAGCTGTAGGTATAAATCTCACAGGGGACTTTCCTTTCACTTTAACCACTTGTCGCCCGCCCATTGTCAAATGACGGTGGCAAAGTGGTTTCAAAATCCTGACTGGACGTCATAGATGTCATGGACAGGATTTTGAGTCGATACGCGCCCCCGGGCGCGCGCATTGCGGCGATCGTTGTTTCGGGGTGTCAATCTGACACCCTGCAACTACGATCTCGGTAAAGAGTCTCCGATGGAGACTCTTTACCACGTGATCAGCCGTGTCCAATCACGGCTGATCACAGTGTAAATAGGAAGAGCCGGTGATCGGTTTTTCCTCACTCGCGTCTGTCAGACGTGAGTAGAGGAGAGCCGATCAGCTGCTCCTCTGACGGGGGGTCTGTGATCGATTATCAGCACAGCCCCCCGAGGATGCTGACACTGGACCACCAGGGACACCACCAGGGATGCCCAGCACCAGGTATGCCACCCTAGACCACAATGGGTGCCCACAATGGATGCCAATCAGTGCCCACAATTGGCATCACTGATTGGCATGCATTTGGCACTGATTGGCATCCATGAGTACAATGCCGACTTTCAGTGCCCATCCATGCCAATCCGTGGCAGCTATCCATGCCAATCCATGGCAGCTATCCATGCCAATCCATGGCAGCTATCCATGCCAATCCGTGGCAGCTATCCATGCCAATCCGTGGCAGCTATCCATGCCAATCCGTTGCAGCTATCCATGCCAATTTGTGCCACTTATCAGTGTCCATCCGTGTCGCCCATCCGTGCCACATATCAATGCCCATCAATGCCACCTCATCAGTGCCGCCCCCCCAGTGCTCATCAGTGAAGGAGAAAACGTACTTATTTACAACGTTTTGAAACTGAAGCAAAAAATAAAAACCGTAGAGGTGATCAAATACCACCAAAATGAGGCTCTATTTGTGGGGAAAAAAAATGATAAAAATGTAATTTGGGTACAGTGTAGCATGACCGAGCAATTGTCATTCAAAGTGCGACAGCGCAGAAAGCTCAAAATTGGTCTGGGCAGGAAGGTGTTTAAAGCGGAGGTCCACCCTAAAGTGGACCTTCCGCTCATCGGAATCCTCCCCCCCCCTCCGGTGCCACAATCGGCACCTTTCAGGGGGGAGGGGGGTGCAGTTACCTGGATAATCCAGGTAACTGCACCCACTTCCGGGATAGCTCTCTGCGGAAAGGGGCGTAACTTACACCCCTTTCCGCAAGTGCCCGCCCCTTCCCGCAAGTGCCCCGCTGCCTGCTGGGAAACGCACAGATCCCAGAGGCAGCGGGGAGCGTCCTTATTGCGCAGCGCGATTCGCACATGCGCAGTAGGGAACCGGGAAATGAAGCCGAAAGGCTCCATTTCCTGATTCCCATACCCAAGATGGCGGCGGCAGAACCCGACAGACGACCTAGAGATCGGCTTCGGGTGCCGACATCACGGGCGCGCTGGACAGGTAAGTGTCACTATTTTTTAAAAGTCAGCAGCTGCAGTATTTGTAGCTGCTGGCTTTTTAAAAAAAAAAAAAAAAAAACGCGGAGTCCCGGTGGACTCCCGCTTTAAGTGCCTGGTATTGATGTGGTTAACCACCACAACACCAGAAAATGACTACAGCAGAGGTGCGGGGGTCACTAGGAGCAAAGTTGCGTTTCTTTATCGTACATCATGGGACACAGAGCCACAGTAATTACTGTATGGGTTATATAGACACCTTTAGGTGATCGACACTGGCACACCCTAGACGGGAAGTTTAGCTCCCTATATAAACCCTCCCCTTACTGGGAGTAACTCAGTTTTTCCACCAGTGTCTTAGGTGTTGGTCATGAGTAAAGATTTGCTGTGCTGAGCTCCACTGGAATATTCCTTTGCTGGGGCAAGCTAGGCAACCGGATCCATTCATAGTGTCTTTTTAGGCCGAATTGAATGGTACCCGGGCCTCGTGTCGGAAGAAACAAGGTTTTGCCTGTAATGCTTCTCTTTTTAGAGAGCTGGACCCCGGGGTCCCGTGCTTGGTGGTTTTTTTTTTTTTTTTTTTTTTTTCAGCCAGATTTCCTGGCGGGGTGCATTACGGGTTCAGGGGTGTGGATCCCTCAATAAAAAGGGGTCCCTGTCCCTGAAGGTTTTTTAAACAGAGCCCACCATGAGTGGTGAAGATTGGGTCTGTCTGGTTTACCACAGAACCCTGCAGCTGGATAAGGTACGTGGAGATTCATAAGGAATTTTCTAATTCTTATGGGTTTTCTCCTTTAACCACTCTGGCGGTATTCCCGAGTCTGGCTCGGGGTGAAAATTCAGTACCATTAACCCCGAGCCAGACTCGGGATTGCATCGCTGGATCAAGGATGCGCTTACTTACCATATCCCCTGGATCCAGCAATGTCCCCCCGCACTGCGAGCGGCTCGTCCTCCGCTCGATGTATCACATCGCGGGGCTCCGTTCCCTGTGAGCGTTGCAACGCACGGGGACGGAGAAAGGCGCCAAATTGAAAAAGTAAAACGCACACTATACATACAGTATAATGTAATCTTACAGATTACATTACTGTGTGTAATTATTTCACATCCCCTTTGTCCCTAGTGGTCTGCCCAGTGCCCTGCATGCAGTTTTATAATATAAAAACTGTTCTTTCTGCCTGGAAACTGGAGATTGTCTATAGCAACCAAAACTGTCCCTTTATATCAAGAGGTTTTAGACCAGCTAGAAAACAGCGATAATAAATTAGAATCACTCGTAGAATTGAGCGATTGCAATTTGTGGGGAGATCCGTCATCAAATACTGAAAAATAATGACAGTGACAATTCTGCAACTGAGCAAATTTCAGTGTTTTTTGATTTGATTACATTATTTTATTATTATTATCATTAGGTATAATTATTTATTATATTATAATTTATGATTTAATTTTTCAAACTTTATCATACCCGGGATGTCTGCTAGGCTCTGGTTTGGACAGATTTAAGTGAGTTATTCCTAAGAATTACAGGACTACAATATAAAACGCCAAATTTTCATGCAAAATAATGGTACCGCCTCCCGCTTTCAGGGAGGTTAAGTAAAATGTTGTCATGCCTAAAGTCGCCACCGGGGGCTGTCAAGAGCCTGTACCTGATTCCATGCTTGTCAGTCTCGGTCTGTCATTACAAGTTGCACTCTTCTTCCACCCCAAGCCCCAGGTAAGATGTTGGAAGTGGGGGGGGTTTTCTTCTAGAATCTGCCACCTGGACTGTTTTTTCTTCTCTCCAGGAGGCATAGGCAGCATGGGTCAGTCGGCAGTATGCCGCGCCTCTCCCGCCAACACAGCCATAGTACAGCGGTTTTCTCCAGCTCTCCTCCCCTCCTCCACCCCAGCCCCCACCACATGCCGATCCAGTCGGATCGGAGCCCCGCTCACGTGGGAAAGCGGTCCTTTTTGAAAAAAAGTGAGGGGGGGCGCTTTGGGAAATCGGAGGGGGGAGGGGTTTAACATGGCTCTGTCATACTTTAACCTTCAGACCCAGGGGCTTTGTAGGCTATAAGTACACCTTTTTGTAGGTGCATTCAGCTGATGGAGGGGCACAGAGCGGACGGAGGCATGTGAGTGTTGGTGACACAGGCATTCCCAGGACAAATTTACTTAAGCATCAGCCTGAGCCTTGATAGCAGCAGCAGTTGCTGGACTATTTGCTCAGCAGTGGGTGCATTTTCTGGTAGTAACTCTGCATTTGTGCTTAGCACTGTGGGCAGAAAGGGAAGTACAAATACCCCAAAAAACAGGGGCTGAAAGGGATCTCCCTCAGGCTCTAGGGACCCTCCCACTGCAACGCCACCCCCCCCCCCCCTTAAAGGCCTAGGGAGGCTGGTCAGAGCGAGCCATCTGGGTTGTCAGGAATTGCAAATGCTTCTGGCATTTCAGCCCCTGTATGTATTACTGAGGAGGTTTTCTCCTCAGCCATGATTGGATTGGAGGAAAGATTAGCGGCTTTAATTGCATCTTCAGAGTGGAAGAAAACTCATTAGGTCCCCTTCTACCACCCAGAACCCTCAAACAGAGGAACAGTGGGAGAGGGAAGATGATTCTTCCTCAGGGGACCGTGAAGAAACTGATGACTCCTCTTCTGGGGGATCAAGTAGGGAAGGACCTTCTTCAGCTTAACAGGCTGAGAAATTGCTGGTGCAATCTCTTACTGAAATGGTACGCTCCACATTTAAGCTACCCCTAACTGAGTCTGTTGAAAAGCCCACTTCTTGTTTGGGTTCGCTGATGCCTCCTCAAGCTTGGCGTGACTTTCCTGTCCATTCATTGCTGGAAAAGCTTATGTATTCTGAGTGGGATCACCCAGATGAAAACTTTCTAGGAGAAAAAGTGCTTAACACTCTATTCTATGGAGGAAAAATTTACAAAGATGTGGGGTATGCCAGCAATTGACGCTGCTATATCCTCTGTAAATAAGTTTGACTTGCTCAAATGCTTAGGGATCCAACCGATAAATAGTTGGACTTCCTGTTAAAAAAGAAAAAATTTCTTTGGCATGTTCAGGTGCTCAAGGTTTTCCCTGAACAGCAGGCCCAGGATTTAGCCGAGCTGCCAGCGGATTTGTGTTTTGCAATTGACACAATCAGAGATTCTATTCTTCAGACCTCTCGCCTTATGCTTGGGTTGGTGCATATGCGTAGAATCTTATGATTAAAAAATCGGTCAGCCGAAATGCCATGCAAAAAGCTCCTGGCTGGGTTTCCTTTCCACGGTGAAAGGCTGTTTGGGGATAATTTGGACAAATGTATCCAAACAATATCAATTGGGAAAAGTAACCTTTTGCCAGTTAAGAAAATTAGTAAACATCCCTCATTTAAACGGGCTCTTTCTCCAGTGCCAGGGGCATCCGCCTCCAGGCAGTCACGATGGCCTCCACTGTCGGGTTCAAGGGGTAAACCTCAGTCAACCCCAGGGTCAGAACACTAAAGCCTCTTTATGAAGTGGTGCCCCCGCTTGCTCGAGTGGGGGAAAGACTGCTACCGTTCTCAAGGGTCTGGCAGGAGAATTTTCAAGACAGATGGGTGTTCTCCGCAATAGCTCTAGGTTACAAACTAGAGTTCCGTGAATTTGTCTCCTCATTTCCTCAGGTCAAATGTTTCCAAAGATCTAGAGAGCAAAGTCTCTCTCTCCTTCAAGCGTTAAGCCCCGTACACACGAGAGGACTTATGTCCGACAGACTTCCGAAGGAGTTCTGCCGGAGTTCCGACAGAGTTCTGACGGACTTTTCGGCTGAGCAGACTTGGCCACACACAATCACACTAAACTCCGACGGATTTGAACGTGATGACGTACGACTGGGTTCGAATAAGGAAGTTCATAGCCAGTAGCCAATAGCTGCCCTAGCGTCGGTTTTAGTCCGTCGGAATAGCATACACACGAGCGAATTCTTCGAAGGGACTGGGTCCGGCGGAGTTCCGTCGGAAAAATTTGAAGCATGTTCCATATTCTAAAGTCCGTCAGACTTTGGTGAATCAAAAGTCCGTTGCAGCCCACACACGATCGATCCGTCGGACTTTGGATGTTGAAAAGTCTGCTCGTGTGTACGGGGCTTTAGACTGACTTTTGTCGCAAAAAGTGATCATGGTGGTCCCCATGGAAGAACAGGGGTTTTATTCATACCATTTCACGGTTCCAAAACCAAATGGAGCTGTCAGACCCATTCTAGATCTCAAATATCTAAATTGGTTCCTGAAAATTCGCTCTTTGTATGGAATCAATCCGATCAGTAGTCTCCATCCTACAAGAAGAACTTCTGGCATCATTCAACATCAAGGATGCATACCTGCATGTACCTATCTTCCCTGCTCATCAGGAATATTTGTGTTTCATAGTGGAAAACCTTCATTTTCAGTTTGTAGCTCTGCCTTTCGGTCTAACTACTGCACCTTGGGTGTTTACAAAGGTCCTTGCCCATCCACTGGTCAGATTAAGGCCCCAAGGTATAACGATTATAGCTTACCTGGACGACCTGCTCTTCATAGATCGGACGGTAGCATGCTTAGACCAAAGCATGGTCACCACAGTCAACTACCTGGAATAGCTAGGTTGGGTCCTCAATCTAGAGAAATCTTCTTTAAAGCCAGTAAGAAGACTAGCGTACTTTGGGTCTGGTTATAGATACAACCCAGAAAAAGGTGTGTTTACCCCAGGCAAAGATGAGCGCCATATAGGAGCTGGTTCAGGTGGTCAGGGCGAAGAAGGGTACTTCTATTCACCTTTGCCTGAGATTGTAGAGAAAGATGGTGGCTTCATTCGAAGCGGTTCCCTATGCTCAGTTTTATTCGAGACTGCTGCAAAACAGTATCCTGTCTGCTTGAAACAAGAAGGTTCAGGTACTAGATTTTCCGATGCGTTTGTCGCCAAAAGTGCGCCAGAGCCTCAGTTGGTGGTTGATACCTGAGAATCTGTGGTAGGGGAAATCCTTACCAGTTACCTGGAAGGTCATAACAGATGCCAGCCTTTCGGGTGAGGGATTAGTCCTGGAAGAGACAACTGTCCAATGGAAATGGTCCAGAACCGAAAAGACCTTGTCCATCAACATTCTAGAGATTCGGGCAGCGTACCTAGCCCTAAAGGCCTGGACATTCAGGTTGCGGAATTGTCTTGTTAGGATCCAATCGACAATGCCACAATAGTGGCTTATATCAATATATCAATCACCAAGGGGGCACCAAAAGTCGTGCAACCCAGGGAGAAGTAAACCATATCCTAACCTGGGCAGAAAAGCATGTGCCATGCATATCTGCAATCTTCATGCCAGGGGTAGAGAATTGGCAGGTGTAATTGTTAAGTCGCCACTAGTTTCCAGGGGAATGGTCTCTCTACCCCAACATCTTCTGTGCTATATGTCAAAAATTGGGGCCTTTGTGTCAAGAATAAGAGATCCACTCGCATATGGAACAGACTCGGTGGGATCAGTTCTCACTGATTTATTCATTCCCTCCTATTCTGCTGCTACCCTGACTTCTTTGCAGGGTCAAGCAGGAAAGGAAATCGGTAGTTCTTGCGGCCCCAGCATGACCCAGAAGATCTTGGTATGCAGAGATCGTAAAAATGGCGGTGGGGACCCCCTGGACCCTACCACCACGTCCAGACCTGCTATCGCAAGGACCAGTGTTCCATCCTACCTTACAAACACTAAATTTAAGGGTTTGGCTGTTGAAACCCACATTCTGAAGAGTTGTGGGCTTTCAGGCTCAGTGATACCTACCTTGATTAATGTAAGGAAACCAGCTTCCAGAATCATTTATTATAGACTCTGGAAGGCATATGTTTCCTGGTGTGACTCCAGGGGTTGGCATCCCAGAAAGTATGTCATACAGTGGGGATGGAAAGTGTGGGCACCCCAGGTAAAAATGCATATTAATGTGCATAACGAAGCCAAGGAAAGATGAAAAAATCTCCAGCATCAAATTACAGATTAGATATTCTTATAATATGTCAAAAATAGTTAGATTTTATTTCCATCATTTACACTTTCAAAATTACAGAAAACAAAAAATGTCATCTGCAAAAGTTTGGGCACCCTGCAGAGTTAATATCTTGTACTGCCCCCTTTGTCAAGTATCACAGCTTGTAAACACTTTTTGTAGCCAGCCAAGAGTCTTTCTATTCTTGTTTGATGTATCTTTGCCCATTCTTCCTTACAAAAGTGTTCCAGTTCTTTGAGATTTCTGGGCTGTCTGTCACGCACAGCTCTTTTAAGGTCTATCCATGGATTTTCAATAATGTTGAGGTCAGGAGATTGTGAAGGCCATGGCAAAACCGTCGGTTTACGCCTCTTGATGTAATCCCCCGTGGATTTTGAGGTGTGTTTAGGATCATTATCCATTTGTAGAAGCCATCCTCTCTTTAACTTCAGCTTTTTCACAGATGGCATCAAGTTACCATCCAAAATTTGCTGCAATTTTATTGAATCCATTTTTCCTTCTACTCGTGAAATGTTCCCTGTGCCACTGGCTGCAATACAACACCAAAGCATGATTGATCCACCCCCATTCTTGGACATAGGTTGGACAGAGGTTCTTTTCTTTAAATTCTGTGCCCTTTCTTCTCCAAACTTACCCTTTGCTCATTCCAGCCAAAAAGTTCTATTTTAGCCTCATCGGTCCACAGAACTTGTTTCCAAAATGCCTCAGGCTTGTCTATATGTTCATTTGCAAAGTTCAAATGCTGATTTTTGTGGTGAGGACGTAGAAGAGGTTTTCTTCTGATGGCTCTTCCATGAAGACCATATTTGTACAAGCATCTCTTTATAGTGGAATAGTGTACCACAACTCCAGTGTCTGACAGATCTTTCTGGAGGGATCGTGCAGTCAAACGTGGCTTTTGAATTGCTTTTCTCACAATCCTGCGAGCTGTTCTGTCTGATATATTTTTCTTGGTCTTCCAGATCTAGCTTTAACTTCCACTGTTCCTGATGACTGCCATTTCTTAATTACATTCCGAACAGAGGATATTGACATCTGAAAACGCTTTGCTATCTTCTTATAGCCTTCTCCAGCTTTGTGAGCGTCAACTATTTTCAGTTTTCTAGACAAATGCTTAGAAGAACCCATGGTGCCGATTGTTGGGGCAAGGTCAGATGAGTCTGGCCATTTAAAACCTTTGAGACTGACATCACCTGGTCTTCCCAGATGATGATTGAGAGCAATCCATGACACTGGCAGGTCTCAGCTTTGCAAAGGGGGCAGTGCATGCTATAAATTCTGCAGGGTGCCCAAACTTTTGCAGACGCCATTTTTTTTTTGTTTTCTGTAATTTTGAAAGTGTAAATGATGGAAATAAAATCTAACTTTTTTTGACATATAAGAATGTCTAATCTGTAATTTTGATGTCATTTGGAGATTTTTTCCATCTTTCCTTGGCTTCGTTAGGCACATTAATACACATTTTTACCTGGGGTGCCCAAACTTTCGATCCCCACTGTAGGTAGAATCCTTGCCTTTCTGCAAATTGGGTTAGAGATGAAGCTAGTCTTGAGTACCATCAAATGCCAGGTCTCTGCCTTATCGATTTTGTTTCAACGGCCACTTGCTTCGCATTCTTTGGTCCAAAGCTTTATACAGGGGGTAACGTGGCTTAATCCACCGGTTAGAGCACTCCTGAACCCTTGGGACTTGAATATAGTTCTGTTGGCATTACAGAAACAGCCTTTTTTTTGGTCCTTTTGGTCCTGTTGACAAGGAAGCTAGTTTTTATGGTAGCCATATATTCTGCAAGAAGGCTATCTGAATTGGCTGCTCTTTCTTGTAAAGAACCACATTTAATCATTCACAAGGATAGAGTAGTATTGCGTCCTCATCCTGTGTTTTTTTTTTTTTTTTTTTTTGTCGAAGGAGGTTGGTTTCAGGTTTTAATGTAAACCTGGATATTGTTCTACCATTTATTTTTTACAGAACCCTGTTCTACATAAGAAAAGTCACTACATTCTCTAGTGAGAGCAGTCAAAAGCTATTTGGAAGCGACTGCTCAGATTTGGAAAACTGATGCTTTGTTTGTGTTGCCTGAAGCTCCTAGGAAAGGACAGGCAATGTCAAAATCTACTATTGCTAAGTGGATTCGGCAAGTAAGTATTCAAGCTTATGGTTTGAAGAGGAAAGTTCCACCTTTTTCAAATCAAAGCGAACTCCCTCAGGGCTGTAAGTGCTTCGTGGGCAGTGCATCACCAAGCCTGCATGGCTCAAATCTGCAAGGCTGCAACTTGGTCTTCACTCCATACATTTACCAGATTCTATCAGGTGGATGTAAGAAAACATGAGGATATTGCCTTTGGGCTCAGAGTGCTGAAGTTTAGGTCCTCAGGTTTGATTGCATCCTACTTTTGTTTGTGTCTCCCTCCCCTCAGATAGCATTGCTCTGGGACATCCCATACAGTAATTACTGTGGCTCTGTATCCCATGATGTACAATAAAGAAAATAGGATTTTTATAACAGCTTACCTGTAAAATCCTTTTCTTGGAGTACATCACAGGACACAGGGGTCCCTCACCTCCTATCTGATTATATGTGTATTGCTTTGCTACAAAACCTTAGGTATTCCCAGTAATAGGGGATTATATAGGGAGCTAAAGTTCCTGTCTAGGGTGTGCCAGGGTCCCTCACCTAAAGGTGCCTATATAACCCATACAGTAATTACTGTGGACCTGTGTCCCACAATGTACTCCAAGAAAAGTATTTTACCGGTAAAAATTCTATTTTCTGTCCCCTCAGTTTTGACATTTACACAGTTCTGTTACAACAGCCCAACTAGGTAGATAACTGGTGCTTAGTGATCAATCCAGTGCTGCAATGTGGGGGCAAGAAGAGTACTTGGCTCTCTGTAAGCTCTAAGTGGAGTGACTCAGATAATTCAAGATAATTCTGGTAATTTTACTTCCCGGCAAGTAATACATACGCTGAGAGTAATACTGATCTATCCCTGGCTGACAAACGTTTCTGAATAACATAGCGTTGGATCTATTTGAGTTTAGTTCTTGGGAAAGCATGATTGCGTAATTTTTTTTTTTTTTAACCATTTCTAGTCCTGGAAAATTTTCCACATCTTTAGATTGCTTCTTGTTCCATAAAGTCTTATGGGGCTTTTGAAATCCGTATTTGTCATATTTGTTTCCTTGAAAGACTACTACTGCAATTAGATGTATTATGTGTGTGTGTGTGTGTGTGTGTGTGTGTGTGTGTGTGTGTGTGTGTGTGTGTGTGTGTGTGGTTCCTTGGTTTCTCATTTCCCCCTCATCAACATGCTAATGACATAAAGCTTTTGATTTGTCTTTCATTAAAATGGAGTTCCACTTCTCCCTCCTCCCTTGCCACATTTGGCATGTAATTTATTTTTTGGCGGGGGTTTGACAGGTACCCACTTCCGAGCGGCAGTTCTTCTCTCCCCCCTCTTTCCCTGCAGTTTTCTAGACTGCCGGACCATTCAGTAGCCATAGCGGAGATGAGTGATGGTTTGGGTGATCACATCGCTGGATCCTGGGACAGGTGAGTGTGTGTTTATTAAAAGTAAGCAGCTGCACCTTTTGTAGCTGCTGACTGTTAATGAACACAAAAATGGCTGGAACTTCTCTTTTAATACTTTGCTTCACTAGGCAATGCCGGAAGATCATGGCTGATAAGAGGGGGGGGCAGTAAGGTGCTAAACATAGGTTCTTGGAAACATCACACCCCTCTGTCTCAGTACTATTCTCAGAGGCTCTTGGCCATGATGCAAGTAGTGGGCTGACTTTTGGGAGTAGTTATGCAGATATTAAAATGCTTTGATGTGTTAGTCTGGAGAAGTGACCTTTCCTAGGCAGGCTGTATTTTTTTTAATTTTTTTATGCAGACTGCCCAAGGTAACGCCCACTTTTTTTTTTTATTAATAAAATTGGTGGCCTAGGATGGATGATGCTGGAAGTTCTCTAGCTAGGAAATTGGGCAGGTTCTAACTGACTTTCAGTAGGTTCTAATGCACAATAGGGTTGCTTTACTAAAGGTAACTGGTCTGTGCACTGTAAGTGGAGTTGCTGTAGATCTGAGGGGGACATGCAAGGAAAATAAAACTGCATTTCTACTGGTATGTGATTGGATGATAGAAATGTTCTCCTTTCAAAGCTTTCCCTCAGATCTACAGCGAGTGCACAGTATATTTATTTCCCTTTAGTAAATCAATTTCCCCATGAGAAGCTCACAGTGTGCTATTCAATCAAAGCAAGCAATTTCAGTGAAGGAAAGGAGCCTGTACAACTAAGCCACAATAAAAGGAAGGCTGGAGTTCAGCTTTAAGGTAATACTAAAGTCTCTCTTGTTTATTATTTTTAAAGAAAAAAAAAAAAAGTTATACTTTACCTGCTCGGTGAAATGGTTTTGTACAGAGCAGTCCCGATCCTCCTCTTCTTAGGTCCCTGGCTGGAGCTCCTGGCCCCTCCCAAGTGCCCCCATAGCAAGCATGCTATGGGTGGCACCCGAGCCGCAGGTCTGTGTGTCCATTCAGACACAGAGCTTCAGTTCGGCCCTGCCCCCCCGCTCTCTCTCCAGTGGCGCTGCTGCCATTTCTCAGCCAATCAGGAGGGAGAGTCCTGGATGCCCGAAGCTCTCTTTGACATCGCTGGATCGAGATGGGGCTCGGGTAAGTAGGAGGGGGGCTAACAGAATGACAGCTGGGAAGTGTGTCAGACACACTGGCATGTTATCCTGCTGGACGTCATGACGTCCAGTCAGGATAACATGCCAGTGTGTCTGACACACCACATCTCCGATCGTGATAACAAGCCTCTGACAGGGGCTTCTTACCACGTTATCAGCTGTGACCAATCGCAGCTGATCATCGCGAGAACCAGGAAGTGCCAGTAAACGGCATTCCTCGGTTCGCACTGACAAGGAGAGCCGATCGGTGGCTCTCCCTGTCAGAGAGGGAGTCTGTGCTGATAATCGGCACACTGATTATCAGCACAGCCCCCAGCAAATGCACCCATAAGCTGCCAATTGGTGCCCAGTCAGTGCCCCATCATAACCCCCTGACAGTGCACAATAAAGTGCAAATCAGTGCCCCGCATTAACACCTGTCAGTACCCGCCCAATCAGTGCCGACTCATCGGTGTCCACGGGTTCCCGACTCATCGGTGTCCACGGGTTCCCGACTCATCGGTGTCCACGGGTTCCCGACTCATCGGTGTCCACGGGTTCCCGACTCATCGGTGTCCACGGGTTCCCGACTCATCAGTGTCCATCGCTGCCGACTCATCGGTGTCCATCGCTGCCGACTCATTGGTGCCGACTCATCAGTGTCAATCAGTGAAGGAGAAAACTAATTTTTTTTATAACCGAAATGAAGAAAAACCACCAAAAGAAATCTCTATTTGTGGGAAGAAAAGGACAAAAATTTAGTTTGGGTACAGTATTGTATGACTGCACAATTGTCCTTCAAAGTGCAAAAGCACTGAAAGTTCAAAATTGTCCTGGGCAGAAAGGGGCGAAAGTGCCTGGTATTGAAGTTGTTAAAGTAGAACTATACGCTAAGATTTTTTATTTTTTTTTCATTTTGGATAAGCGTACGGGAGGGTTATAGCTCCTTGCAAGGTTTATTTCCCATCTATGTGCTATTGGGAAATCCCTGCAAATGAAAGGAATTTCTTTGGGGACCCCCAGGTCACTAGAACTAGTGCCTCCATTGGAAGAGCTCCCCTCTGTTACTTTTCTGGGGACATCTTTAAAATTAGGGATTTTCTTTTACGTTAACTTTTTTTCAATGATAACCGTAAACGGGAGAAATAAAAAGGGTGAATCTTCCTAATGGGGACACAGACAACAATAAAAAACTGACAGGTGTTCTAATCTTCTAGATTGTAAGCTCCAATGAGCAGGGCCCTCTGATTCCTTCTGTATTGATTTGTATTGTAACTTTACTGTCTTGCCCCCATGTTGTAAAGCGCTGCGCAAACTGTTGGCGCTATATAAATCCTGAATAATAATCCTTGTCCACTCTTCAAGACAAATATAAAAAGTTTTGCATTTATCTATACTTTGATGTATATCTGAAGATTTAGAGGAGGCTTTTTTTTTTAAACCAAAATGTAAGGTTATTGCAAATGTGGTGGCTGCCTAATGCCGCATACACACGACCGGACTTTCCTGCAGAAAAGGTCAGACGCAGTAATTTCATTGGATATTCCGATCGTGTGTGGGCTTCAGCTGACTTTTTTTTTTTTTTTTTTTTTTTTTTTTTAAAAAGTCTGACGGACCTAGAAATATAACATGTTTTAAATGTTTCTGACTGAATCAATTCCTATTGGGAAAACCGTTTGTCTGTATGCTAGTCCGATGGACCAAATACGACGCAAGGGCAGCTATTGGCTATTGGCTACTGGCTATTGAACTTTCTTCTCTAGTCCCGTTGTACGTCATTGCATTCAAAACTAACAGACTTTGGTGTGATAGTGTGTAGGCAAGTCTGTTCAGTCGGAACTCTGTCGGAAAGACCGTCAGTTTATTCTGACAGAAAGTCCGGTCCTGTGTACACGGCATTCTTTTCTCTTTTTTTTAAACTTTTTTTTTTTTTTTTTTTTCCTGTGATCCTACTGGTAACACACCTGTTCAAGGGTGACAACGCTCACTTACTGTACTGTATCTATGAAGGAGTAGCCTTGTCGCTTTAGGTTTTTCTTTTGATTTAGATTACAGAACACCTCTCCTCATCTGTTACAGTGAGGGGGGGGGGGGGAGGTTCTGTAGTTCACACCAGAGAGCTGAGATGGCTGAAAACATAGTTTAATATTTCAATTCAGTGTATAGCACTTTACAAGGGAAGGATAAACAGATGTTTCTGTACTTGCAGAACATGTACTTAGCCTGAAGAAGAAAGCTATTGCATTTTCCAGGATTAGTAATCTGCAGTATAAGATTTTTGTTCTTGTGTTTGAATATAGTTTGATGTACGTTCTTCCTCTTTCCAGTCACAGAAATTGTCTGCCTTCCTTTGGTTCATTACAGTAGACTGTAAGGTATTGGAAGAAGTGGCCTATCTTTGATAATCAGGCTACATTAGTATGCTGTCATCGCTCCACATCCTTAAGGTACCTGCAGCACTCCTGGGAATTGTAGGGGGTGAGGGAGGCAAATAGTTCTGTTACGTAGACAAACTGCCACTCCCATTGAGAATATCACATCACCAGCTCTTTCCATCCCAGACAGTTTTTCCATTTCAAATATGGAACCAATATCCAGTGGAAGCAGCCAGGGCTGTGCTACGTTTGGTTAGTTACACTAATTCAGACTGATGTGAGTTTTCCACAGGCTTCCCTGGAAGAGGAGGATGCCACACACAATTGGCCCTGCCAGGCGTAATTGCCTGGGCCTGGTGTGTAAGTGGCCACATGCTTCTCCTGTACACCTAAATTGTGGCTTTGTTCTAGTTTGGACCCCCAGGCTTGTCTTCCTTCACTGAACTTGCTAGGAAAACCTCCTGTATCTTTCTTCAAGATGAAAAGGACTAAAAAGGAACTGTTTATGCTTCGGCTCAATGTGAAAGCAACACTTGGACACAATGTAAATCACGGAGCACTTTGCACTGGTTCTTGGCAGAGGGCATTACCGCAGAATTAACTAACTGAGGCCAAGCTGATAGCCTGTCGGCTATTTCTAAGAACATGCGACTAGTACACGGGGGGACCATTGAGAGGTGCAGTGCCGCTCCACTAGCTGAGCATGTGTTTGGTCAGTTAACCATACACGTATCATATAAAATGTGACTCAGTCATTGTGATTAAGCCACCCTGCTTTGTGTGTCTGACCTTTCTTGTTGATAATGTTTGTAATTTCCTTCCTACTCGCGTGACTGACTTCCTTTCATTGTGTGCCCAGGTTGTATTTCTGTATGGCAACCAATGGTTTAAAGGTACACGCCAGTTGAAACAGAAACTATAACTTTAAAATCTTTACAGGTACATACATGATTCCTGCTTAGTAGTTCAGGCTTTTATCCAGCATTGCTTTAGTATACAATTCCAACTGGTGTATTTTTTAACCACTTGCCGCCCACCCTATAGCAAAATGACGGCGGCAAAGTGGTTTGAAAATCCTGACCAGGCGTCATATGACGTCCTTAGGATTTTGAGCCGCTGCGTGCCCCCGGGGGCGTGTCGTGGCGATCGTTGTTACATCTGACACCCCACAGCTACGATCTCGGCTGAACACGGACGAACACGGCTGATCACAGTGTAACTAGGAAGAGCCAGTAATCGGCTTTTCCTCACTCGCGTCTGTCAGACGTGAGTAGAGGACACATACACACAATTTTTTGGAGGTAGGGGACGGTACCAGAAACTCAAAAAGAAAAATATAATGAAAAAATATAAATTTATTTAACAAATAATATAAATATATATATATATCTCCAACATTTAATACAGTTCCCTATGGCCTGTAACAGAAACCTGATATGAAAAAACAGGTAACATTCTAAGAACCAACATGATCCCAATGCGTTCAACATGTTTCGCCTTAATCGGCTTACTCAGGAACAAGGGACTAGGAGTATCCACATCACAGAAAACAATATGTAACTCTCTAAATACACATAAGGACATAAAAGAAAACAAATAAGTCAATTAATAACCATGAAAACACATAACTTTATAATACAAATAACAAAGTAATAAATGCAAAAATAGTGTATAACATAATATTCCAAGTCAAAGATTGCAAATATGTGAGAAAGGGGAAATAAAAACAAAAAAAAAAACCCCATTGCGTAGCCCAAATGTTGCGTAATCCCCTTGCCTCCAAAGAAAGGGAGAAACGTCAACACAGAAAAGGGTTAATCCTCATCAAAAAACGCATTCCTTCACCAACACTGCAGGCGATGCCGGATTGCCCCCAAGCATGGCCAAAAAAGCCCGTAGAGAGGGCTGTGGTTGCTACATATGTCTCTGAAAAATATATATACGGTAGTACCTGAATATACAATTACAAAAAAAACGTACTTTTCAGGTCAATAGACATAAGGGTACAGGTAGACAAAAAGCCCAACCAGGTTTGCATTAAAGGGACCATGCCTACCCATCTTACAAAAATACTTGAACAGAGCTTGTTGTAAAGCAGGGAACTCGGGATAAGGACATGAGCCTTAAGAAAAAGAATGTCCACAAGGTCTAGTGAAAAAAGAAAAGACACATATATAGACCCCTCAAAGTTATTGGGGTGCTATACCCCACAGAAAAAAATACATAAAAAATAACACAAAAAAGTTGCACAAAAACGCATCACAGACCTCAAGACGCAAAGTCTCTCGCCTCTTAATGGTTCTGGGCTGCAAATGCTTGGCTTCACCGATTCACACACGATTGGAAAAGGAAAAGGGGTGGGGGGGGAGAGAGAGGAAAGGGAGTAGAGGGAAGCACCCTCGTTCCCAAACACAGCAGTCCCACAGTGCCCAAGCAGAGCCAAATCCAGTCCAACTTGAGGTCCATATGTCTAAAATAAGAACAATCATACAAAATACAGCCCATGAGAGACTAAAGAGATATACTCAACAAATACTCAAAGCACGTGGCCATAAATCTCCTTTTTACCTGTCAGATGTACACACAGCAAACGTCCTGAGCTCCCAAACACTCCCGGCCTGTCCTATGACAAACCGGGTTTAAATAGCCCTCTCCATGGCGCCAAAATGTGACATGTGAGGTCACAGCATCATGGCGCTGAGCGGACACAAAAACAGATGTCCCAGGTCACCAGGCTGCCGCCGGAACCAGAAATGAGCGTAATTTCCGGTGTGCCTAACCTGTCAACAGGAAGAGAAAGTACACGCCCTGCTGAAACCTGGATAAAGAAGATAATAGTCCCGAAGTCTCCAGACGGGGTCCCTTAAGGGAACATCCCAAACGGGTCCATAGGAGGGCACAGAAGCCCCACAATGGGAGCGTGTGACCCCCGAAAAATTCAGGACCCTTGGGTGTCCATACAGGCCTCCAATGGCCAAAAAGGCCCCCCCGCAGGGTCCACAGTGAAGGATGAATGGGAAAAAAAAAAGAATTTTAATATATGTCTCCACACATTTGCAACGCATTAACTTAAATCCAAAAAATGTAATGTCCATCCCTGTTCATGGCCTCAGTCAGATCACACAGGCAAAGTGCCACGAACACGCCATGAACAATACAAAACATAAAAATAATTACAATAGACATACACTGATATAAAGGCACCAAACGTTCGAGTCTTTCCCCATAGATAAAGTAGTAGTGATTAGCTGCTCCTCTGACACGAGGGTTCTGTGCTGATTGGTTATCAGCGCGGACCACCAAGGATGCCACCAGACCACCAGGGATGCCCAGCACCAGGTATGCCACCCTAGACCACCAGGGATGCCAGTCAGTGCCCACAATGGATGCCAATTAGTGCCCACAATGGGCATCACTGATTGCCATGCATTATTGTTTGGCACTGATTGGCATCCATCAGTAAAATATAATACAATAAAATGCCGCCCATCGGTGCCCATCTGTGCCGCCCATCCGTGTCACCCATCAGTGCCACATATCGGTGCCCATCAGTGAAGGAGAAAGTTACTTATTTACCAAGTTTTGCAACTACAACAACAAAAACTTTTTTTTTTTTTCAAAATTGTCTGACTTTTTTTTTATTTGTTTAGCAAAAAAGAAAAACTTTAAAGGTGATCAAATACCACCAAAAGAGAGGTCTGTTTGTGGCAAAAAAAAGATAAAAATTTTATTTGGGTACAGTGTGGTATGACATACAATTGTCATTCAAAATGCGACAGCGCTGAAAGCTCAAAATTGGTCTGGGCAGGAAGGTGTTTAAGTGCCTGGTATTAAGTGGTTAATGACAATCTGATGATCCTGTAACACACCTGTTTGTGATGCTGGAGCATCTCTGCTGACTGCTTGTAGTTCCCACAGCAACCAATCCATTTCCAACCTGCCTTGGAAGCTTTAAGGTGATTGATGAGGCATCTAATAGTAGATGGTCACATTCAACTGAACTTGTTCCATAATTTTGAAGATGTTTCTTCGCTTCTAAAATAAAATGAAAAATATAAGTGCATCGCTATTAATCGATCATGTGAAATATCCAGTGATATCAAATTTATATTCAAATAAATCAATCTATAAAATAATGTGTACAATTAAAGTCATTATGTTGAAACTTTTCTGCATTGAATTATTGTGACTTCTCAATTCATATATCATCCACCACTGTGCAAATCGTGTCTTCAGCAGATTATGTGCACACCTTCACCAGCTGTTATACCTGCTCACCTCATACATGAGTCGGAAAGACTCAAAACAATTCCTTCCTTTTAGCTGTGGTCTCATCTCTTCTACATCCGATCAGCTACTCTGTATCCACTTTCCAATCAGTAGCCTCCCAGGGGGATTGCAAGAAAGTTCTCTCATATATACTGCCCCACTGCTTTTCTCCTTCCTCCACACCAGCATTATTCCTGATAGGATATGGCTCCACATTCATAATGTAACAATATCGATATTCAACAATAGAGGATACATAGTGCTCTCGATTTGCAACATTTATTAAAATTGGCATAATTAAAAAAACCATTACAAGATATCCAGTTAAAGTGGTTAGTACATCCAGCTTACCTGTGTGTGCTGTATATATGTCCTAAACCTCCACAATTTGAGATATTTACAAAAAAAGCCATACGCCGATGCAAGAAATGGCATCTTAATAATTTTCCTGTGGAGCTTGTCTGTTTGACCAAAGCAATACCTGGATAAAAATTACACAGACCAATTTGCTTATGTAGCAGGCAGAAAAAGTGGAAATTACAAACACTTCAAAATGTGCACTCCTAGCACCTTTCAGCTGAGCCTGTTGGATGGTATGTGAAGGCTGGGTGCAGGAGATTATAGAGAATTTAGATGAAAGTTAGTCGAACTTGCGGAGAAACAAATATTGGCATGTCTATTTTTTTCTTTAGTCTTGGTGTGCTTTATGTATTTCAGATTTGTACAGTAATCCATCCATCTTTGTGTAGGAACTTTCTGTAATGAAGACCAGTCACTGCTGCTCTGTTTCCTTGTGTAGGGTGTTTGGTCTCATCTCCACCCTCTCCTGTAGTAGGTGGACCTGCTGGGTCCCTCACCCAGCTCTGAAGTCTGTCCAGGTAACATACAGCACAGTAGTGGTGCTATCTCTACATATACACTGCAAGATCTTGGTTTGTAAGGGCATCTGATGTACACAAAGGGAATTTATACATTTTTGGCCATCGAGGAGTATATTTAACCCCTTCGTGCCAAGTGTGCGCATATATGCGGCCTCGGCTATCGGGGCTTATACCAGGGTGATGCCCACAGCTGCAGGCATCATCCCGGTACAGTTTTTTTTTTTTTTTTTGTTTTTTTAGAGTGGACGATTGGCTTTCCAAGGATAACCGATGCGACTAAAAGCCGCTCAATTGTTATCCCGGAGGAGTGGGAGGGGACATTAACCCCCCTGCCACCTCCTGCTGCTCTGACCGGGCCTCCTGTCCCACCTAGAGACCCGATCCGCGATCTGCGATCCAGCACTTCGGCATCTAGCCACAGACTGGAACGAAGCCTTAAATGGCTTTGTTCCAGTCTCCTGAATGTAAACACGGAAGCGACATTACAACGACACTTCTAGTTTACTTGGCTGCCAATGGTGCCGGATTTAAAAAAAAATATACAGTATTCAGAATTGCTTTTTGGTGATCTGAATACTTTGACATGCAAAGGAGGGATTGGAGGTCTTTTAGACCCCCCCATCCCTCCATAAAGTGTACCTGTCACCACATATTACTATCACAAGGGATGTTTACATTCCTTGTGACGGAATAAAAGTGATCCCATTTTTTTTTTAAAACACAATTTAAGAATATAAAAATAAATAAATATATTTTTTTTAAAGCGCGCGCAGCAAAGAAAACGCATACGGAAGTCGAGCTTGCGTATATAAACGGTGTTCAAATCACACGTGAGGTATTGCTGTGATCGTCAGAGTGAGAGCAATAATTCTAGCACTAGACCTCCTCTGTATCTTTAACCTGGTAACTGTAAAAAAAATTTAATGGTCGACCTATGGAGATTTTTAGGTACCGTAGTTTGTCGCCATTCCACAAGTGCGTGCAATTTATAAAGCATGACATGTTTGGTATCTGTTTACTCGGTGTAACATCGTCTTTCACATTCTACCAAAAAAGTTGGGCTAACTTTCTTGTTTCGTTTTTTAAAATGCATGAAAATGTCTGTCTCGTCCCAAAAAATTGAGTTTAAAACAAGGCTACACAAATACCGTATGACATAAAATATCGCAACAATCTCCATTTTATTCTCTAGATTCTCTGCTAAAAATATATAATGTTTGGAGGTTCTAACAAATCTAGCAAAAGATAGGCGCTGACCAATGAGCACTTGACATTGCCAGCATTCTGATGGATACTCTCTCTCGGGGCTGTGTATTGCAGGGTACAGTCTACTACACTAGCAGCACTGGTATTATGGCTGCTATGTGCAGCATGGTCTGGAGGGGTTGGTCGGGTTTTGTTTAGTTCACCTTTTCATAGAAAGGTGAACTTGCCTTTTAGAAAGTAGAATGTGGAAAGTAGAACTTTCCATTTTGTAAAGGAGGGTTGTAACCTCCGTCAGGATTTTTGTGTCCAATTGGAGAGATTTCCCTTCACTCCTGTCCAATTACTAAAACAAAGTGAAAGAATCCCAGGTTGACATCATGGTCACCAAAACTAGTGTCTCCATTGGCAGATTTCCCCTCTGTTCCTGTTCCAGGGACAACCCAAAACACAATGTTGTCAGAAATTCGGAACGTCAAGAACGTGGTCACGTACGACAAGCTGAGAAAATTGAAGTTCAATAGCCAGTGCGGCTCGTCTGCTTGATTCCGAGCATGCGTAGAACTTTGTGCTTCGTAATTGTGTACAAACGATCAGAGTTTCCGACAACAGATTTTGTTGTTGGAAAATTTAAGATCCAGATCTCAAATTTTGCGTCAGAAATTCCAATGGAAAATGTATGGAGCCTACACAGTCAGAATTTCAATCCAACCGTGTGTACGCAGTATTACTTTCCCTTACGGTGATGGCAGCCATCAGGGCAAATAGAGAGGGTGAATCTCCCTTACAGCGGTGTTCTGTTCCCTCTCCACTCTATACCAAACTGCCTTTCATTAAGTGTCCGTTTTGGGTGTATCAAGCCTTTACTGTGTTTCAGGGCCAGTTTACACTGGAACGTGCATGTTCCCGTGCTATTCCTCACATTCTGGTTTAGTTGAATGGGCTGCCCAATTTACTGAACCACACAAAATGTAGTACAAGAAGGTAATGCCTTCCAGGTAATATTGTGTTTATAACTAGGGCAGTAATAATCCTGGACCTCTATCAGCTGGCTCTATTGCACAATGTATTCCTGTCTGCTGTTTGTGGATGCAGTCATTTTTCTACAACTTTACAGACTGCTGGAAAAAAGTAATTTGTTAACCTCAGACAATTAATACCTTTCATTAGTCACTGAACGGGCATCTCCTAGCTGGATTAAGGTTTTCCACTCTCTTGTTAAGTTCTGCCAAAGTGTGCGTTTCAGTATTTTGGCATTTGGTGCGGTGCCAAGAACGTGCGGCTGTGAGTGATGAGAACCTGCTCTGTGTCACCATCTTCTGCTGTGTATCCTCTGCGCTCCACTCACTACATTCCTGATGATTTCTGAGATCGCCTACAGTGCAGACGGCTTATTTTACATTGTCCTTAGCCAATCAGGGTGTCCAGTTTGCCCCTGTGCCTTTTAAAGAGGGGTGGGCTACCTCCAGGCTCACCTGTCCTCTATCCACTAGAATGCATGTGCTTTCACTATGGAGGCGGTCATCCATTTTACAAAAGTTAGGACTGCAGATTATAATTGGGTGCCTTGGAGCCAGTGGCGTCACAAGAGTTGGTGTCATCTGGTGTAGAAAAACGTGGTGTCAACCCCCCCCCCACGCACACACACTCAGTACAGACCCCTCTCCATCAGTATAGACCTCTCTCCCTCAGTAAAGACCCCTCCTTATCCGTACAGACCCCTCTTATCAGTATAGACCCACCTCATCCATACAGATCCCTCATCAGTGCAGACCCATAATGTAAATAAAAAGGAAAAATATTGCACTAACCAAAAAAGTGAAAACAAGCAGCTACATACGAATATGACCAAATTCATAACTAAACAATATAATGTAGCGCTAGAAAAAGTACTGTGAAAATACGTGTAGTAAAAACTTTAAAAAGAAACTAGAAAGTGTAACGGTGTAAGAACTAGAAAGTGGTCTTGGAGACATCTCACATCAGTGACCTCTAGGTAGGTAAAAAGAAGGTGGGTACTCTTACCGAAACCACCGGACCTGTGTATGTACACAAGGTCATGCATGCATGTATGGATAGATGAATCCCCGCAGGTCTATCCGCCACTGAAATTACTGTGGGTCCTCTGGTCAAAGGAGAAGTCTATCATCCACGAAATTCCAATTCCTCAAGGGTCTCGATGGAATGGACGAGAAGAACCAACTCCAACCAAAAAAAACGGGGTGACAAATGAGGCCAAACTCCTACAGGGGATCACATATGAGACAAAAAAGAACAGATGCCCCTGTTGAAGTCCTATGGGACGAAACGCGTAGAGCGTGGTAGTCATGTTCCCTGTATTGCCTTTTTTTATTATGTGATCACTTTTTTATTCAATCTTTTTATTTTGTATTTGCTTATTTTTTGCCAATAAACAGCTACCTTTATATTTTCATCTACACTATGGGAAGCTGTTTTTCTTTTTTGTCTCATATGTGATCCCCTGTATGAATTTGGCCTCGTTTGTCACCCTGTTTTTTTTGGTTGGAGTTGGTTCTTCTCGTCCATTCCATCGGGACCTTTTTGAAGAATTGGAATTTTGTGGATGATACAGACTTCTCCTTCTTTGACCAGAGGACCCACAGTAATTCCAGTGGCGGATAGACCTGCGGGGCTTCATCTAATTAATTCGATTAATTAGGTTAATTTAGTTTGTTGCAGCTAAAGGGAATTTTCTTTGGTTTTGGGAATTTTCTTTGGTTTTGTTTTGCATGCGTTGCCCTTCCATATTCTACTTGCTGTGAAGGCTAGTTCTAGGTGGGGCAGTTGTTTGTTACAGCCCATCAGATTACCTGTTTTTCCCCCAGTAAATGGAAGATGAAATCTGATTGGTTGCTATTCCATTTGGGGAAAAAAAATGCACAAAGTTCAACCAATATAACAAGTGGATAGATTATTCATTTGAAAAATGGCATATACAGAACCCTAAACCTACAACTGATTCAAAGAAGGGCAAAAACCCTTATAAAGCATGGTCCTTTGACAAAATGCTTTGACAAAATAAAAAAATCCTCCCTGATCAACCAAGGCAATCAGCTATTACCTCAATCAACAATCTGTGGTGTGATTTCTTCTAAATATTAATATCCATTTATATCCTGTGCATTTAGAAACCTTTTACCGCTGATTTCATTCAGCTGAGCTATCTGTGCCACAGTTTCACAGCTCTTACTGTAAAGAAGCCTTTCTGTATGTGAAGGTTAAAACATTTCCTCCAGACCCAAAGAGTGACCCCTTGTCCTTTTGCAATAACCTTGAGTATGACTGTAGGCTTATCAAGAAGAGAAGAAAAGATTGATCGCACACTTGAATCCATAAGATGCTGTAGAAATTTCTTTGTCACGGGCCAGACAAAATTGCAATGATGATCAGATGATGCGTTTCACACAAAGAACCGTGCTTGTTCACCTTTTGCCTGAAGCGCTGTGTACACACACACCCCTCTTCTGTTTCATGACTATAGGTTTTCTGACATGCATCACTCCTCTTCCAAAACAAATGAAAGCTAAATTCCAGGAAGATAAAACAAAACAATTACTGCAGTTATGCATTATGTAATACATGATTACATTTATTTTTACATGCAGCTGTCAGAAGTACCTGAATTTGATTTGCTATCAGTTTTATACTCCCTGTGCTGCAGAGCTCAGACTGGGAGGGAGTGGCAGGGCTAGGATAAGGTAAGCTTCTTGCAAATATGCTGACAGCATACATGATGGGACAGAGCCGAGAGGTGAACTACTGCTCTTTCGCTGTCCAGTCATAGGCTGTAAAAGGGGAGGTGACTTATTGTATTACTTTATGGCAGTAGAGAAAAGTCAGGTAACCAGACTGCATAGCTGCTAAAAGTAGGGACTGGATGGCTAGAAATGTAAACTTCGCTGTGAATTTAGCGCTCTGCCTGCAGTTCAGCTTTAATAGCTTCCCTTTAACAGGTTCTCTTCAAATGTCTGTAAACGTGTAATGTATGCGTGTGATGTGAGGGATCTTCATAGTACATTGAGTCCACTAACAGAGAACCATCTTCTGGGATTTTTCATGTAAGAAATTCATTTCCATCAGAATTTCCATCAAGAATTTTTATCCTAAACAGAGTCCTCCACCCCTTTTTTCCTCCTGAAATGAATGACTTAAAAGACGGCGTTCTAGTTTGACATGGTATCAATGGGCAGTGTTCTGGAGATGGGAGGAGGGTGGGTGTATTTTGTCATCATTTTTCCAGGGTGCCCTTTGTAAGCAGGGTGATGTAGTTCTAAGCAGCTGGGTCATTAGAATGGATCGTTCAGTCTGCATGACCTTTCTGATGGCTGACAATGACTCAGTGCCACTGTTCATGAACTCCATGGGACTGGCGTGACTTTTGGTGCCAGGACCCCACAACCCCTGTACATCCAGGCTTCACATGCCAAAATCATTTATTGGCCAAAGCAAATTAGATCTACTCTGCAGAAACCAACATTACCCAGTGCTTATCTGCATAACGAGTATCAAAATAAACTGTTAAAGTGACTGTAAAATCTTGTGTTATTTCTATAACAATAACAAACATGTTATACTTACCTATTCTGTGCTGTGGATTTGTACAGAGCAGCCTAGATCCTTATCTTCTCGGGTCCCTCTTCCCTGCTCCTGGCCCCTCCCTCCCTGTTGCATGCCCCCACAGAAAGTAGCTTGCTAAGGGTGCACCCAAGCCGAGTCACAGCTCCCTGTGTCTATTCAGACACGGAACTGCGGCCTGGCCCTGCCCCCTTCTCTCTTCTGATTGGCTGACTTTGACAGCAGCAGGAGCCAATGGCGCCACTGCTGTGTCTAAGCCAATCAGGAGGGAGAGTCTGATGGCTGACACACTTGTAGACATTGCTGGATGGAAGGGGGGGGGGGGGGCTCTGGTAAGTATTAGGAAAGCTGAGGGGGGCTGCTGCACATAGAAGGCTATTAAATCTTAAAGCGGCATTCAACTCACATTTGTCACTCCTCACCATGCAGCACTAATGTGCATCCTTAAAGAGGAAGTAAACCCTGATGGGTTTACTTCCTCTTTGATTCCCTGCAAAGATAAAGCATAATGGACTACTATGCATCGCATAGTAGTCCATTATGTGTCACTTACCTGACACAGGAGCCAGCGAAGTCAACGCTGTCCCCTGTAGTCTGGAGCCTCCATCTTCTTGGTGGGTCTCGCTGCTCCGGTGCTGTCATTCGTCGGAGCCACGATGACGTCACTCCCACGCATGCGCACGGGAGCCGCCACTTGCGGCATATCGCCATTAACTGCGGCGCGCTCAGTGCGTAAGCACGCCGCTGTCTACGGCAACAGCGGTGCCTGTCTTTCAGCAAATATCTCCTAAACCGTGTACGTTTAGGAGATATTTCTTAGACCTACAGGTAAGTCTTAATCTAGGCTCACCTGTAGGTCAAAGTGTGTCGTAAGGGTTTGGCTATTTATTTATTTTCTGTTCACTTACCTGATTTATGCCTATATCTAATTTCACTTTTGGCATCTATGGAAAATCTTAGCTTGACATGGCATGACTCCAGCAACATTTAACGTTGATAACATTGGCATCTATGGAAAATCTTGGTTAGCTTGACATGGCACTGCTCCAGTACCATGTCAAGCTGACCAATATTTTCGATAGAAGCCAAAGTTAAATGTTACTGGAGCCGTGCCATGTCAAGCTGACCAATATTGCACTGCACATGCAAGAGATCGGCAGGTGCATGCTGGGTAGCCGGCATGCGCGGAATCCAGGAAGGACACTGTGGCTTCAGATGCCCACAATGGAGATGGCTGTGCTTGTCCTGAGACTCCATCACTGGGATCTCCCTATGCAAAGTACCTAAGGTTTTCTGTCTGCAATAATCATCTTAATTAGGTCTTGGGGTGCATTTTTTTTTTTTCCATTTGCATTCCTGTAGAATATATTGTGAAAAGCTAAACTCATCCTTTTTCATCAGGGAAAACAATGCATCATGGTGTGAGTGGTCAGAGCCAGAGACTCGGTAGGGGAGTTCTCTAGAACTACTTGTAGCCAGTCGGTGACTCAGCTTGACAACTACTGAAATATTAAAGTGTGTTAACCCAAAAAAACAAAATTAACAGATCCTGTTCCCTTAAAGCATGTTATACAGCACATCGCTTCATCATCTGTAATACCTGTCTGATCCTGCCTGGCTATGCCCTTCCCCTGTACACTGACCACGATATATCAGGGCTGCTAAAACCCTGACACCATTGTCCGTGTACGTGCCTCCGTCAGCCGCAGACCTGCTCTGTCTTCTGTGTCCTCTCCTCCATCATCTCCCCCCTTCCCTCTCTGACTGTCTGCTCGTGTCAGCATGACAGTATATGTGGGTGTGGTTGTAGATTACAATTAGACAACGCTTTGCCCTGACATGGGCATTTAGCCCCATAATTGAATGCTAACTGAGGTCTCTGCTTTTAAAAAGTTTAATTTCTTGTCTTGGATCAGGGGTAGGCAACCTGGGCCCTTCAGCTATGGTGAAACTATAAGTTCCATGAGACATTGCGAGACACTGACAGTCACAGGCATGACTCCTAGAGGCAGAGGTATGATGGGATTTGTGGTTTCACCACAGCTGGAGTGCTGAGGTTGCTTACCCCTGTCTTAGATGGATGAGCACTAAGGAACAATCATATTTTGTATGTAGCTCATTGCTATTTTATTGTACACCTTCCTAGTTTGCTGTTAGACTGCACAGTGGTGTAGTGGGTAGCACTCTCATCTAGCAGTAAAAAGGGTCGCTGGTTCGAATCCCAACCACAACACTACCTGCCTGGAGTTTGCATGTTCTCCCTGTGCCTGTGTGGGTTTCCTCCGGGTACTCCGGCTTCCTCCCACACTCCATAGACATGCAGGTAGGTTAATTGGCTTATGTCCAAAATTGGCACTCGTATATGAATGGGGACCTTGGATTGTGGGCTCCTTCAGGGTAGGGACCGATGTGAGTGTGCAATGTACAGGGATAGGGACAAATGGAGACACTCAGGTTGAACTGGATGGCCTGGTGTCTTTATTCAACCTTACTAACTATGTAACTATGTAGCTGTCAACCGCTGGAACCCTTATTTTGCCTTCTGAAATATCAGTTTGGGGTGTACAGAACTTTTACAGTTATTGCACTATAAGGCTCCATGCCGTGCACTTAAAAAAAAAAAAAAAAAGAAAAAAAAAAAAAAAGTTCACTTGGCAGAGAAAAACATCCATATAAAGCATATAAAGCATTTTTTGTATATAGTCTAGGAAAGTGTGTGCTTTTTTTTCTGCCAGAAAGCTCCAATCAGAAGCACAAACCAGAACGTTTTTTGTTTCCTGCCTTTAAACGAGCTTAACCAGTTGCCGACCGCCGCACGCCGATGTACGTCGGTACAATGGCACGGGCAGGCATAAGGACATACATGTACGTCCCTTGCCTCCCGCGGGTCGGGGGCCCGATCGGGCCCCCGCCCGGTGCCTGCGGCGGTCGGTATTCGTACGGGAGCGATCCCGGACGAGGGGACGGCCATTCATTCATGGCCACCCCCTCGCGATCGCTCCCGACGAATAGAAATCCCCGGTGACATCACTTCCTCTCCTGTAATGTAAACACAGGAGAGGAAGTGATGTATTCTCTCCTCCGTGTCGGTATTTTTCGTTCCGACACGGAGGAGAGCGGATCAGTAAGTTGCACCAACACTCTACACACACAGTAGAACATGCCAGGCACACTCACACCCCCCCTTTACCCCCCGATCACCCCCCCAATTACCCCTGCCCCCCAGTCACAGTGACACCAATGTCATTTTTTTTTTTTTTTTTTTTTTTTTGCATTGGTGTCATTTGTGACTGTAATAACTGTTAGGGCAGTTAGAGTTAGCCCCCTTTAGTTCTAATGTACCCCCCTAACCCCCCCAATAAAGGTTTAACCCCGTGATCACCCCCCGTCGCCAGTGTCACTAAGGCTGGGTTCACATTGCAGCGGTTTATGAGAACGAATGTGATTCGCACCGCACTGCAGTGCAAATCACATCCGATCTCTGTGCGATTCGAGTTCAGCCATTCGCCGCACCCGCCGCACCCGCCACACCCGCCGCACCCGCCGCAAATTCGCACGGGACCCTTTTTTTGGCCCGCAGCAGAATCGGATCGCATGGGTGTTCACACCATGCGATCCGAGTTTGCAGATCGCACTGCGATATGCGAACTGATCTGGGGGTGTCAGTAACATTTCACTGACACTCCCAGCAGTTCGCATAGGGCAGTGTGAACTGCCGCCGGGAGGCATGCGATGCGGGAACCCGCCGCGCATTCGTGGCGTTCCCGCATCGCTCCAGTGTGAACCCAGCCTAATAAGCGATCGTTTTTCTGATCGCTGTATTAGTGTCACAGGTGACGCTAGTTAGGCAGGTAGGTATTTAGGTTCGCTGCAGCTTTTTATAGCGCCAGGGACCCCCATATACTACCGCATAAAGCCCCCTAATTGCCCCCTAGTTAACCCTTTCACCAGTGATCACCATATAACTGTTACAGGTGACGCTGGTTGGTTAGTTATTTTTTTATAGTTTCAGGGCACCCGCCATTTATTACCTAGTCTGACTAGTGTACCCCTAAATTTAGGGGTGTCTACTTTCCAAAATGGGGTCATTTGGGGGGGGTTTGTGCCATCTTGGCATTTTATGGCCTTCAAAACTGTAACGCCCTTAGAAAGCCTGAAGGCGGTGCTTGGTTTTCGGGGCCCCGTACGCGGCTAGGCTCCCAAAAAGTCCCACATATGTGGTATCCCCGTACTCAGGAGAAGCAGCAGAATTTATTTTGGGGTGTCATTTCACATATGCCCATGGCATGCATGAGCAA
Organism: Lithobates pipiens; assembly: GCF_037356315.1. Classification (NCBI taxonomy): domain Eukaryota; kingdom Metazoa; phylum Chordata; class Amphibia; order Anura; family Ranidae; genus Lithobates; species Lithobates pipiens. Next base: position 157,766,579 of record NW_027507685.1, on the reverse strand, counting down.
TATATCATTTAGTGACAACTTTGTTAAAAAAAAAAAAAAAAAAAAAAAGTTTGTAATTTTCCCGCAACTTGTGGCAAAATATAAAATATTCCATGAACTCAACATGCCTCTCAGCAAATAGCTTGGGGTGTCTACTTTCTAAAATGGGGTCATTTGTGGGGGTTTTGTGCCATCTTGGCATTTTATGGCCTTCAAAACTGTAATAGGTAGTGAGAAGTGAACTCAAAAATTTACGCCCTTAGAAAGCCTGAAGGCGGTGCTTGGTTTTCGGGGCCCCGTACGCGGCTAGGCTCCCAAAAAGTCCCACATATGTGGTATCCCCATACTCAGGAGAAGCAGCAGAATTTATTTTGGGGTGTCATTTCACATACGCCCATAGCATGTGTGAGCAATATATCATTTAGTGACAACTTTGTGTAAAAAAAAAAAAAAATTTTTTTTTTTGTCATTATTCAATCGCTTGAGGCAAAAAAATAAAATATTCAATGGGCTCAACATGCCTCTTATCAATTTCCTTAGGGGGTCTACTTTCCAAAATGGGGTCATTTGGGGGGGTTTTGTACTGCCCTGCCATTTTAGCACCTCAAGAAATGAGATAGGCAGTCGTAAACTAAAAGCTGCGTAAATTCCAGAAAACGTACCTTAGTTTGTAGATGTGACAACTTTTGCACAAACCAATAAATATACAATTATTGACTTTTTTTTTACCAAAGACATGTGGCTGAATACATTTTGGCCTAAATGTATGACTAAAATTGAGTTTATTGGATTTTTCTAATAACAAAAAGTAGAAAATATCATTTTTTTTCAAAATTTGCGGTCTTTTTACGTTTATATCGCAAAAAATAAAAATCGCAGAGGCAATCAAATACCATCAAAAGAAAGCTCTATTTGTGGGAAGAAAAGGACGCAAATTTTGTTTGGGTACAACATTGCATGACCGCGCAATTACCAGTTAAAGCAGCGCAGTGCCAAAGTGTAAAAAGACCTCTGGTCATTTACCAGCGAAATGGTCCGGTCTGAAAGTGGTTAAATTATGCCTGTAATCGTCCTAATATGCATGGACACACAGGATAACATTGAGCGGCTTCTACAGGCAAAACACACAACTTTTGTGTAGAAGCAGTGATTTTTAAGCCAGTGTGCATGGAGCCTTATTCTTCCTGATAGAACCCATAATTCTCCTTCTGACTGGTAGAACATACTGTGAGGCTTAGTTTTACGCTATGGATGACATATGTGCTGCATGTGCCCATGTATTGCTTTCCAATTACGGTATTTGTAATTATTGTTCATCATCCTAAAGGCCTTCTTTCTTTCTTTTTCCTTTTAGGAGATCGCTCTTTGTTTGGATAATTCTATATATTTCCTGTTGCCTGGATATTTCTCAGGGAGCAGCTGAAGGTAAAAGATTTGTTTGTTGAACTGTAAGCAATGTACAGATTGGGAAGAGGGGGTGGGGGGGTGTAATACAGTATACAGACAACCCCTCATACTGCCACACAAACAACTGTTTGTTATATGTTGTGTTTTTTTTCTGCTGAATTGGCCAGGCTTTTATTCCCATGTTCCTGAATACCGGAATTCTAGCATAGAAAAAAAAATGGCAGCCACTAATTGCCGCAAACAAGAATCAAAGAAGCCAAATTAAAGCAGAGGATATAAATATCCTTCTCATGTAACTAGGAAAAGGCCCATCTGATGGTTTGTGTAATTGTTGGGAATGCTGACATGGGAATAAGACAAGGCAAGCAATTATGATGATAGAGGGAGGTTCCTTTTTATTAGCGATAGTCTGTACACCAAATATTTGATAGAGACAGCACCTCTGTGCCACACTTCTCACCAATGTATGAGGCTATCTGTGTCTTTATTATAATACACAGTAGTGGAAAAGGACTTCTGCACCTAATGTTCAGACTACATGCCCGCCCTAGAAGTTCAGCCATTTTCTTTGTTGAAGATGTCTGTTAGGTCAGTGCTGAATGCACCAACATTTAATTTGCTCAATGCTTAAAACAGTGTCAATGAGTACTGAACATACAAATCTTCTAAAGAGTAGCATTTTACCCACTGTGCATAGGAGCACTAAGTTTATAAACACTCATGCATTTGTGCTGAAAACCAGGATAAATTGAAGAAATACATCAAGAATAGATTGCACACCAAGCATTGGTGAACATGGTAAAGATAACACCTCTGGGCCACACTGCTCACCCATGTAAGAAGCTATACCTCTGTGCCTGTTACCCAGAATTCAGTGGTAGCTGCCGGACACATGGATTTCAATGGGGTGTTTTTTTGTTTCTTTTTTTTTTTCTTTTTTTGTAGCACATGATTAGAACCTGAGGCTTGCCTTCAAAAAAGTGGGCTTGGGGCACAGAGCACTGCGCCCCAAGCCCACCCAGTTGTGACAATAGTGAATTAATGTTTGCTATTGTCTTCCGGATTCTCCTCCTGGCCAATCAGGAAGCAGGTCTTAAGACACGATTGGCCAAGAGGAGAAGCGCCCATATTGGCTGCCGAGAAGGAGATGCAGGGGGAAGCCGCCAAGGAGGAGAAACCGAGAAGGAGACGCAGGCCTGCCCCCTAGATGGGGCAAGTGCAGAGTTTTCCGAGCAACTGGGTGGAGGATTTTGACTGACTGAACGAAAAATGGAGCACCAGCTGCCACTGCCAGAATTGGATGCAGACTTCTGCACTTAGTGCTCACAGATTACATGTCACTTCTGGAAGTTCAGCCATTTTTCTTGTTTAAAAATGTCACTTAGGCTAGTGCTAAATACACCAAAATTAGATTTGTTCATTGCTGAGAACAGTGTAATTTAGATCCCTTTCACACTGGGGCGAGAGGCGCGTCAGTGGTAAAGCGGCAATATTTTTAGCCGCGCTTTACCGTTGGATTTGCGGCGCTACTCAGCCGCTAGCGGGGAGGTTTTACCCCCCGCTAGTGGCTGAGGAAGGGTTAAAAACGAACGCAAAGCACCTCTGCAGAGGCACTTTGCCGGCGTTATAGCTGCGCTGCCCCGTTGATTTCGGTATACACACTGCTCCTTCACCGCTCCAAAGATGCTGCTAGCAGGACTTTTTTTACTGTCCTGCTAGCGCACTGCTCCAGTGTGAAAGCCCTTGGGGCTTTCACATTGGAGACAAAGCAGCGGCCATTTCAGGGTGCTTTTTAGGTGCTATTTTTAGCGCTGTAGTGCCTGCAAAGCACCCCAGTGTGAAAGAAGTCTTAGTATTGTCACCTGCATCTACAGGAGAGAAGCATTTCACCCACTGTTCCTGGGAACATCCATGATTTTGGGCTGAAAACCAGGTTGAACAAATGCATTTTAGTTTATAAAGGAACCGGATGCTGCTTGAGGATTTTTTTTTTTTTTTTTTTTTTTTTTAACATTGTCTGCAGTGTGTGCCATAGGCATTCTGAGTCAGGAGTTCAGAAGGACATTGTCATCTTTACTGCTGACTCTATTGACTTGTGTTCACTCCTCGGTGCATCTTGCATGCAATATGTAACCGGTTACGTTCACTGGATTTTAGATCAAAAAACATGCCAACACTCGGCTTTATATAAACGTGCCCTACAAAAAAAAAATTTAGTGCGGGTTCAGTTAAAGAGGCACGTTTCGTTACTTTATTTTCGTGCAATCACAAAAGTTGGAATTAATTACTATAGCATTCAGATTTTACTCAACACATCTACACCTATATCTACATCTACACCTCATCTATTGCTTTCTATACATATAATGATACAATAGTTATCTTATTTCAGTAGGAGGCTTATTATTTTCAGATCGTTTGCACAAATTGATCATTTTGACACAAATAATTTGATTAAATAAGGTTGATCATTTCAGTTGAGTTCAGCCAAATTACTTTTTCATTGGTGTGTCGAGCAATTGCTTCATGGTTGAAGATGGTTTGAAACGATTATATCGCTAGTCGTTTGTTTATAATTACAATTTATTATGGATAACAAAACAAGCATGTACTGTATAGGGAATTTGTCATGAGAGAACTACAGTGGCTGAAGTGGAAAGTGTAAGTTACCTGGCTGTCATGCTGATCCTCTGTCTTTAGGTCTTTTAAGGTAACGGATTTGAAAATTGAAGTTTGTGCGAAGTCTGATTTGAGGTAAAATTTTCTGATTCGCAGATTTCTTCTGCACTACTGACCAGTGAGGTTCAGCACATCAGTAAGATGGTACTGAAGGTCACCAGTGACAGCCTCCACCTTTCAGTCATTGCAGGTTCTTTCGCTACTGACAGCATGGAAAAGCTCACAAAATAGACAATAATTGTGGAAAAGCTATACAAAAAGATGGCAACCACCAGAGGCGACCCATCCATATGGGGCGCAGAAGCGCGGCCCCCCCAATCCACGTGTCCGGCCCCTTATCTACATGCAGGGCACCGGATGCAGGGATTCCAATGGGGGCTTTTTTTTTTTTAAGAAGCACGTGATTAGAGCCAGAGGCTCTAATAGGCTTCAAAAAAGAGTGGGTGCAGAGCACTGTGCCCCAAGTCCACCCAGTTGTGTGACAATAGGTAATTTAATATTCGCTATTGTCTTCCTGATTTTCCTTCCGGCCAGTCAAGAAGCGAGTCCTGAGACCAGTCACCCAATTGGCTGGGAAGAGAAGTGATCTTATAAACAAGCCAGCCTGCAAGCAAACCAAATTAACCTGGTCTAACAATTCGCAATAAAAACAGAGGGTTTTGTTGCACAGATTTGCAAATACATGTGGAAGCCGCAGTGCCCACGTCAAGGCTCCTCTGTATACTGCAGTCCTAACGCTATAGTTTGGAGAGTCTCCAAGTAGGAACATATATAGGAGTAGATTCATTTATCTATTTTATTTATTACCGTATATACTCGAGTATAGGCCGACCCGAATATAAGCCGAGGCCCCCAATTTACCCCCAAAAAAACTGGCAAACTTATTGACTCGTGTATAAGCCGAGGGTGAGACATGCCTGTCCATCCCTGTGTGTGTGTCCGTCCATCCCTGTGTGTCCGTCCATCCCTGTGTGTCCGTCCATCCCTGTGTGTCCGTCCATCCCTGTGTGTCCGTCCATCCATCCCTGTGTGTGTGTGTGTGTCCATCCATCCATCCATCCCTGTGTGTGTGTGTGTCTCCATCCATCCATCCATCCATCCCTGTGTGTGTGTGTCTCCATCCATCCATGTGTGTGTGTGTGTGTGTGTGTGTGTGTGTCCAGCCTACCTGTGTCCCGAGCCTTTGTCCCGAGCCTCCGTCCCGTGCCTTGCCTCCTTGCCTCCGTCCCGTGCCGTGCCTTGCCGCCGTGCCGCCGTGCCTTGCCTCCGTCCCGTGTCGTGCCTTGCCTTGCCTCCGTCCCGTCCCGTGCCGTGCCTTGCCTTGCCTCCGTCCCGTGCCCTCTTCGTCGGCGCCTCGGCGGCCATTGTAAAATTCAAAAGCCTCCGCCTTCGCCTGTGATAGGCGGAACACTGAATTTCCCAGCAGCCTGTGTTCCGCCTATCACGGACATCGTATCATCCTCGTCCGTAGTACGAGGATGATACGATGTCCGTGATAGGCGGAACACAGGCTGCTGGGAAATTCAGTGTTTTCCGCCTATCACAGGCGAAGGCGGAGCCGGAGGCGCGGCTTTTGAATGATAGAATGGCCGCTGTCTGTCTGCTCGACACGCTGATCGAGCGGGCAGACAGCGATGACTCGAGTATAAGCCGAGGGGGGCACTTTCAGCCTCAAAAAAGAGGCTGAAAATCTCGGCTTATACTCGAGTATATACGGTACTTGCATTAATTGCACTATGATTATAGTGGTTAAGAATTACTCTAAAAGAGAACTTCTATTGTAAGCTGATTTTCATGTCCATATTAAAATCAGGGAATGAACATAGAGCAATACAAGGTTACATATTCTGGGACACATTTGAGGCACAAAATGCATAAGCCTACTGTATGTTTCCACATTCTGTTTGCCTGAATCTGGATATAAAATAAAGATCATTCTAATGTCTGTCATGTGATGTTGGAGCTTTATTTCTGTTAAGAAGTGGACCCAGGCCTTTTTAAGTCTTGCATGTCTACCCCCTTTTTGCAGAAGGTCACCGCTATAGTGCAGACCAGTATATGTGAAGCAGAGAGTGGGGTCAATCTAATCCTCTGGGGATGATTACTATTAATACCCCATATGTCTGAGCTAGGGTACAGTCCGGAAGTTATTTGGAAGTGACTGCTCTTCCTCTTTTTTAAAAGCCCACATCCTCTGAACATCAATGAGGCCGAAAAACCCAAGATAGTTTGTTCTTAATGTGAACATAACGTGTCATGTTTTATTAGTTGTACTGCGTAAGTAGCTTAGTAAGTCTGGTGACAAGCAGGGGATGATTGTTGGAAAATCGCACAGTACATCCACAATAATCCTCACTTTCATCTCTGAAACATCACACTGAGCGGTCTCCAGGTACGGAGGCATCGCTTGTAATGAGATAATTGTCAACATATGTGGGCATGTTTTTAAGGGGAACACCACAGAATACAATCTTCTGCATAACTTTTACCCCTGTGCAGTTTCAGAAAACCATTACGGTAACCCTTTCTGTGTAAAAAGAAACATGTAAGGGCCTTAAAATTCTCTAGTTCTCTAGTTAGGAAGAATTCTGAACTGATATTTTCAATGACACAGCTTTCATCTACAGTGCCTTGAAAAAGTATTCATACCCTTTGAAATTTTCCACATTTTATCATGTTACAACTAAAAATGTAAATGGTATTTTATTGGAAATGTACGTGATAGACCAACAAAAAGTTGCACGTAATTGTGAAGTGGAAGGAGTATGATAAATGGTTTTCAAATAAAAATAAATATGTGAAAAGTGTGGCATGCATTTGTTTGAGTCAATACTTTGTAGAACCACCTTTTCCTGCAATTACAGCTGCAAGTCTTTTTGGGGATGTCTCTACCAGCTTTGCACATCTGGAGAGTGACATTTTTGCCCATTCTTCTTTGCAAAATGGCTCAAGCTTTGTCAGATTGGACGGAGGGCATCTGTACACAGCAATTTTCAGTCTTGCCACAGATTCTCAATTGGATTTAGGTCTGGACTTTGACTGGGCCATTCTAACACATGAATATGCTTCTAAACCAGGGATAGGAAATTTCTGCACTCAAGCTGTGGTAAAACTATAAATCCCAGCATGCCTCTGCCTCTAGGAGTCATGCCTGTTATTGTCTGGGTCTTGCAATGTCTCATGGGACATGACTCATCGGTACCTAGTCTGCCGGAAAGTCCGGTCGTGTGTGTATGCCGCATAACAGCTTTTCTTCTAAGATTGCCCTGTATTTGGCTCCATCTACCTTCCCATTAACTCTGACCATCTTCCCTATCCCTGCTGAAGAAAAGCATCCCCATAACATGATGATGCTGCCGCCGCCACCATGTTTCATGGTAGCAACAGTGTGTTAGTTTTCCGTCACGCATCACATTTTTGCTTTTAGGCCATCAAGTTAAATTTTGGTCTCATCTGACCAGAGCACCTTCTTCCACATGTTTGCTGTGTCCTCCCACATGGCTTCTGGCAAACTGCAAATGGGACTTATGGCTTTTTTTCAACAATGGATTTCTTCTTGCCACTCTTCCATAAAGGCCAGATTTGTGGAGAGATTGGACAGATTCTCTTATCTGAGCTGTGGATCTCTGCAGCTCCTCCAGAGTTACCATGGGCCTCTTGGCTGCTTCTCTGATTTAATGCTCTCCTTGCGCAGCCTGTCAGTTTAGGTAGACAGCCATGTCTTGGTAGGTTTTCAGTTGTGCCATACTCTTCCCATTTTTGGATGATGGATTGAACAGTGCTCTGGGAGATGTTCAAAGCTTGAAATTTTTTTTATAACCTAACCCTGCTTTATCCCTGACTTATCTTGTGTGTTCCTTGGCCTTCATGATGCTGTTTGTTCTCTAAGGTTCTCTAACAAACCTCAGAGGGCTTCACAGAACAGCTGTATTTATACTGAGATTAAATTGCACACAGGTGGACTCTATTTACTAATTAGGTGACTTCTGAAGGCAATTGGTTCCACTAGATTTTAGTTGGGGGAATCGGAGTAAAGGGAACTGAATACAAATGCACACCACACTTTTCACATATTTGTAAAATATTTTGAAAACCATTTTTCGTTTTCCTTCCACTTCACAATTATGTGCCACTTTGTGTTGGTCTATCACAGAAAATCCTAATAAAATATTTTTATGTTCTTGGTTGTAACATGACAAAATGTGAAACATTTCAAGGGTTATGAATACTTTTTTCAAGGGACTGTATGTGTTTTGGTGGAGTAAGTTTCCAGCAGTGTAATTTCCAAAATAGGTGAAGGGGCACCTCCTATATATTCATCATACATGGGTTAAGAGCAATAAACAACATTCAAAATGCCATCCTTAGAAAATGCATGCAGCAAGCTAGTTCTTCCATGACGGATTGATGCCATGTTAGACACCAAGGCCATTTTGCCATACCGGCCCTGTGGCCAAGGCTCTTCTCATTGTTTTGTAAGTCACATAAGTTGTAAAAAAAAAAAAAGCCTGGTCCTGAACCAGGAAAAAATCGGCTCCATAATGCAATAGTGCCTGTTGTTGCCCTATGCTTTCAAGATATCCGTTGAACTAGCTTCCAAAAGAGTTCATACAATTAATTGCCAACTTTTTTTTTTTTTTTTTTTTATCGAACTTTAATCCAGTATCTAGCTCTTTTTAATTTGGAATAGTTTTTCAGAAATGCGCTGCAAAATGCAGTGGTGAGCATTAATCTGCAGCAGCCAATCAAATATCAGCTTTTTGTTGCCCATTTTAAAAGTGTTGATGTCTATTATACTTTAATATATTCTGTTGCTGTTTTCATGTTTTTTATGTAAATTGCAGTATACCACTTGAACAAGACAAAAGGTGAGAAGACTGAAGCGTTACATACCACTTTTATGATGGGTCATTTCAACAATATACTGTATTGCAATGTTAATTTTTCGTCTTGTCCTCATTCTTTTAAAACATTTTCAAATTCCTTGTACATGACTGGCATCTAGACTTCCGTTTTATAGGGTAACAGAAGGCTTAAATGTTGCCGGGGGCTAATAATACCCTAGAACTGGTTCTTGTTAAGGGGCAAAAGCAATTGCAGCTGTTCGTCAGTCGTTCAGCAAGATGCATCATAGGAATGTGTGACTGTATGTCTGACCTCCGAAAATCATCTCTGCTCTTTTATCGTAACTTGTTTGGTTTCTGCATACACCGATTGTGGTCTTAACCTATTTTTGGTTTTGGGTTTCAGATGTGGATGTTCTTCAGAAGCTGGGCCTCATGGGAAGCAAGCCATCCAGCCGCCCAGTTCCCGAAGGTGTGATACCATTTAAATCGGGATTCATTTTGACGCAGAGAGCACGTGTAGAAGCCCCCGTTCATGCAGTCATCCCCCCTAGCTTAGGAACGGATCTCACTTTGGTGCTGAGCCTGTGCTCTCACCGCATTAACAATGCATTCTTATTCACGGTCCGAAGCAAAAAGAAAAAACTTGAGCTCGGGTTGCAGTTCATCCCGGGCAAAATGATAGTTTATGTGGGTCACAAGCAGTCTGTATATTTTGATTACAATGTCCACGATGGCCAGTGGCACAATATGGCCATTGATATTCAAGGCCAAATAGTGACTCTGTATACTTCTTGTGGGAAGCAAAGAGTAAATTCCAGTTTGCCTATAAAGAAAGATAACACATTGGATCCTAATGGGGTTTTCATGCTGGGAAAGCTTAACCAGCAGACAATACAATTTGAAGGTGCTGTTTGCCAGTTTGATATTTATCCTCCCGCCAAGGCAGCTCATAATTACTGTAAATATCTTAAGAAGCAGTGCAGGCAAGTGGATACCTACCGGCCGAATCTGCCACCTATAATTCCACTGCTACCCCAAGAAGCCAGTATGTCTCTCAGCACAGAGATCATTTTAAAATCTCTAGGCAATTTTACCACAGCTTCCCCTCAGTCAGTCAAGACAAACTTGACAACAAACGGCAAAGTCAGGACTCCTTTTGTGAAGTTAACTACCAAAGCCCCAGCCTTGCCTTCCGTGACCTCTCCAGCCCCTCACAGAACTCAGCTCTTATCAAGTGTCTCAACCAGGACTTCCACCATCGCACTCAGGATATCTCTGGCCTCTGCCGTTTCACTGGGACAGCCTCAGTCTCATGTCACCAAACATGGTGCCCTTCCCAGCCAGACTAGCACAAAGAAGCAGCAGCCAGAGAAAGTGACGAAAAAAGCTGTCTACCAAAAAACAACCATCAAGCCTCTAGAAAGTTCTCATTCTTCCAAGCAGGTTAAAAAGAGCACGGCAAACCCAAGGAGTACAAACGCCACCACTCCAAAGCAAGCAGCTGAGAAAAGGACTAGTGCTTCGTCCCAGAAGATCCAAACTGTCATGAACCTGAATGTCCAACCAACCACATCCTCAGTCTTCTACACAAAACCAGCCTCCGGGGTCATCTATTCATCCACATCGACCATTACCAGCCTGCCATTTACTCACGATTATCTTTGGCTTGACCCAACTGCTTTTCCTTATTTGATGGGACCTCCTGGACCTAAGGGCGATCAAGGAGCCCCAGTGAGTGAAATTACTGTTTTTTATTTATTTTATTTTTTGAAATAACTTACAATTAATTAAGCCATTGTGAATATTCTGTTTAAAAAGCTATATGTTTTAATTAAAGCTGAACACCAGGCAAGCAACTTTAAAACCCACTATTAGAGTAAGATTTTACTTACCAAAGATTGTAGCTTTCCGTTAGCCGTCGGTAACTCTGCCATGAGTGTGCAGGGTGCACTCTCTGTACAACTGTGTCTGCAAATTGGTATGCAAATATGCGGCTGCTCAGTACCAATGCCCACCCACTAAATGTCTGCATGTTTGCTTAGTCAGTCACATGGTAACAAGGAAGTGCCGCTTTTCCTCTATTTGCGCTGACAGCCGTGAGTAGAGGAGAGCTGATCAACTGCTCTCCTGGCGCGGGGGGGGGGGGGGGGGGTCTGTGCTGATGTGCAGGCCAATCGAGGATGCCCACTGGAGACCATCCGGTGTGCATGCAAGAGCCCACCAGGGTTGGCACTCTGTGCCCATCAGTGATGCCTGGCAGTGCCTCTTGATCGGTGACACATATCATTGCAGCCTATCGGTGGCCATCAGTGCTGCATATAAGTGCCTCATCAGTGCCCATCAGTGAAGGAGAAAATTTACTTTATTTACAAAGTTTTCTAACAGAAATAAAGTAAAAAAACTTTTTTTTTTTTTCAAAATTTTCTGTCTTTTTTTAAAATTTTTAATATTTGTAGCGTAAAAAATACAACCCCAGTGATGATAAAATACCACCAAAAGAAAGCTCAATTTGTGGGGAAAAAAATTATGAATTTTTTTTTTTTTTGGGTACAGTGTTGCATGGCCGCGCAATTGTCATTCAAAATGCAACAGCGCTGAAAATTGGCCTGGGCAGGAAGGGGTGAAAGTGCCCTGTATTTAAGTGGTTAAGGTTATATTACTGAATACAAAGCTGCATTAATGTGTGTTTTTATATTTGCCTGAAGTTGAGCTTTAATATATAAACTTTACCATTATTGTCATTAATAGTGCATTTTTCTTGTAGGACATCCAGTAAAAGTTTTAGTGGAGGAAGTGTGGCTGTTGTATTATTCATTCACTCCTCTAAGCTAACATTTTCCATACTCCCTAGGTTCCACACATCTGGGTACAACTCTCCTTTAGTTCCCTGTACCTGTCGTAGTTTCTCCACTTACTTCAATGTATATGATATGTAGAATGTGCTACAGGATAACTAGAACTAAAAGTACAGAAATGTCAATGTTGTATGATATTAAAATGGCACCTTCCTGTTTCCATCAGCAATATTCATGTTTTTTTCAGTATTGAGATCTGTAACAAGCCCACCTCCATGCTATTCATGAAGAAACCGTTATTAGTCAGTAGCAAAATATAAAAAAAACACAAAAAAAAAACAGCAGATGATTGGCGCAGAAGCCTTACCCATGGGACACAATATGATTCCAGGTGTCATTCTGCATCATATAGATTTCTATTTTTATTTTGTTGTTCCTCTGTTGACTAGTCCAAACTGGTGGAACACTTATACTATATTACTGTATTCAGGGTACAGGCTTGATAACTGGTTCCAGTAGCAGCTTCTAGGATGGAATCTTTCACCATCATATTTCTGATGTTCTGTGCAATTCAGTCGTTCTCAACCACCAGCCTGTGGCCATCCCTCTTTGTCCTCCAGCTAGCAACAGATCCCTTCACCTCTCACGGTGGGCACATACGGAGGCCTCTGGTGGCACTATAGGCCACTATGAGAGGTTTAGGGGTTAGGATGGAAGCAGGAAGGTACCCAGAGAGTCCCCCGCCTCCACGGTGCCTCCTCTAGAAACCTCATTCCATGTCCGCTGCAGATTCCCTTATTCCCCTACATAACTCCCATCTCCTCAGTGACACCCAGCCAGATCCAGAGCCTCCAGGATTTCAATACATGTTTTGTATCCCCAAAACTTTTTTGTGTAAGTATAAACTATCTATTCTTTAATGTTTTGGGCTTGGAAGACTTTGGAAGAATTTACTGAGCCCTGGTCTCAAAAAGACGAAGGACCAATGATGTAATGCATACATTGATTACTTAATAATGGAGTTACACCAGGACAGAACACCTTGAGCCAGTGAATCCAGCTCTGTGGTCATCAGAGGGGAATATGAGTGTCCATAATAGAAAATGCTTTCAGAAAGTTATTCATTGGCTAATGTTAAACTGGTATTGAATCCAAAACCAAATATGTATTATATTGCAGCTTACCAAGCATTCGATTGTGGTTCTTTGTGTCTGTTTTCACCTGGTGATCTGTGAAATATACTAGCAGATTTAAATACACTAACAAATTAAAGCCAAACTTCAGCTCACACTTTGTAATCAGTTACAGCAAACATGTTTTTCCTTTTGGGATAACGTTTTTATATGGATAATTAAAAGCTGACCATTATAAACACCTACAAAAACTGCTGGTATTGGGTTGTTTCATCCATGTATACTGATACATTCTGCCGTAGAGCTTGTGCTTTTGAAAAACAGACATTCGCTACATTCATACTTGCCCTGTTCAGTGCAATGGCAGCTACTCTTGGTTCAGCCAGTGCTTACCTGTAGATCGCTATTGGAATGCACGTGAATGGGTCCAGTGGTCACACCTAGACAAGGAGAGCTGCAAAAGAAATCAAAATATTGCTACTGCTACAGTTTCACCAGCCCTAATCGCAAGATGGAATGTAATCTTACTGGCCAGATCACTAGATGAAACTAGAAGAAAGAAAGCCTAAAAAAAGAAAATGAATACAGCCTTCACATCTAAGAATTGGTAAGCTTCAATTAGTGGCGTAACTAGAACCTTCAGGGCCCAGATGCAAGAAACCATGAAGGGCCCCCCTGAACCCCAGCCAGGGCCCTTCCCTCTGAGTCCGGTGGTGGAACTCCAGGGCGTGGTCACAGGTATGACCTTTGTGAGCCCTGTAGTTCCACCACTGGCATCAGTAGTTTTTTTTTATTTAATTTTTTTTTATTTTTAGGTGCCCCATTGGGAGACTGTCCCTAGGCAGGATGCGGTCCCCGTCCCCAGAAGAGATGAGGTCCTTTTCTCCAAGGCAGATTAAGTTACTGCCCCCAGGTGAGAAGGGGTCCCTGTCCCCAGGGGGAGATGGAGGGGGTAAGTAATGGTGTGTGGGGGATGGGGTCCTCTCACTCACCATGACCAAGCTGCAGGCCGCGCACTCATCCATGTTGGCCTGGGCTCCATCCAGTGTGCTGGATGGGTGATCAGCATATCTCCCAGAAAGACCTTTCATCATCTGTGTATGACAGGGGAGGAGGGGGGCTGGCAGACAAGCCTGCAGTGTCCTCTGGGAGCCGGCTCTCATAGGGCTGCACTGCATCTGTGTGCTTAAAGTTTGTTTACCCAGGAGAAGTATGAAGTGCAGTGTGGGCGGGACTCTGGCTGGGGAGAACAGACATCAGACTGAGCGGCAATGTATGGAGTAGGAGAGGGGTACTCTGAGGAGCCAGCCCAGGACACAGGTCATGCGGGGAATGCACAACTAAAGAGCAGCCAGTGCGATAGTCGAGCATGGAGCTCTGCTAGTCACCCTCCACCTCCAGCCACACGTGTGCAAGGTGCATTGGTACCCCTAGCTGCCTACCATATGTAGAGGGGGCTGCATGGGCCCCCTGCAGCACAGGGCCCAGTTGCGGTTGCAACTGCTGCACCCCCTATAGTTACGCCCCTGGCTGCAATACATGTTTGCTTTTGGGTTTAATAGTGCGGTTTTGGGGTTCTTCGACTACCTGTCTGCTGGGATTTATCCGAACCTGCCATTTGTGGAGGGACAAAATTATGATTTGGTCACTGGTTTGGTAAAGGGTAAGCTTGTGAAAGAGAAAAGACTCTACAGAACTCACAGATCAGACCACCCAGAATTTATATACATATATATATATATATATATATATATATATATATATATATATATATATATATATATATATATATACCCATATGTATTATATGCAATATTCCAAATTAAAAGACACAAATAATTCAGAAGTCCATAAGTGTTGTAGGTAAAAGGGTTCCACTACCACTGTAATGTTAGAAATGTAATATACAGTTTATAAATTCAAAGTGGTTTCCGTGGCAAATGCATTGATTTGCATTGATGTGACCACTCTTCAGTGAATAGCACCACTGATCATTCTCTGCACTCACCTTAATACATAGACCTTGCATACAATGGAGTCTTATTGGCCACCTCCAGGTATTCAGGTACTTCTGAATTCTACCTCCAATGTTGCCAATGATGTAAAATCACCCCAGCAGGTGTTGCACCATCAATACCGCTCAAAAAGAATAGATAAATGTTACTGCACTAATTCTCAGTAGTACACCACCTTAAAAACTGATTATATTATATACAGGTCCATGTCCTCTTAAGGGTAAGACTACAGCATCACCAGTCCATTTCTATCCAGGCAGCTCCTTCCGGGTGCTGTGAAGACGTCACTAAGCTCCGCCCTAATCCATTTCGTATTGCTCAGTTTTTGCCATTACAATGGCTACATCTGTCTCATGAGGCCTAAAAGTGAAAAAGCTTCTATCCCTGTATAGGACATTGCCTTTTATGGTAGGAGGATCACGAAAGATGTATTTGAAAGCAGTAGGTACTGATAAGGCAGTGAGAGAAATGAAGATGACAGCCAATGCCTCACTGATTGTCATCTGCAAAGATGCTTTAGTGGCTTCCACTATAGTAACTTAGTAAACAAAGTACCTTGGCATTATATAGTCATTCTGTGAGTTCAGGTCTGTTATGTTCGACACTGGAGCTTATTAAAAGGAAAAAAAAGGAAAAAAAAAAAACATCGGACCGATGCTGCATGCACCTAAGTATGAATAAAAAAAAACAAAAAAATCCATACTTCTCTTTTAAAGAATTAGCAATGCAGTGGGGTTTAAAATATATATAACTTGCCTATTAACCCCAGTGACATGAAGTAGGCATGGTTGTATATATTATACTCCACTAGTCTATATACAGAGAAACACATTATATGTAAATGTATGAATTTATAGTTACTATGAGGCGAGGGACCAATTCCCTGACAGCACAATTAGCCCAGGTGCAGCCATAGTATGTTTTCAGTTTACAGAATGGAGCATAGCTGTGCACACTGGAACAGGCTGTGAGTCATACACACATTACTGGCAGCCTATACTGATGAGGTCACAACTAATTTCCTCCTCATCCCGAGCAAGGAATCACTTTTTTTGTCAATTGTTCAGCTGCGAATATTAATTCCAGGGAAATCCCTAGTACTTTCCTCTCCCTCGGACCAAGAGCAGAGTGTTCTTTCTTTATTTATGCGTTACGAGGCTCACAACTTAAACGAACGGCATTCATATATATGCTTGGCTTCTGGAAATCTTGCACTGCTCTGTTATCAAGGTCACTTGTGAAGATATCCAGATGCATCATATTTGAGCAGGAAAATTGATGCCAATTTTTGTGGGGCTCGCTCTGGAGCCTGGAAACTGATGGCCTCCTTACTCCCCACCTTCTTAGTTTCTGTACTTGCATTGTGTGGTCTCCAGATATTTCACAAGACACCAAGCTAAGAAGTTAGGTGTTAAAGGATATAAGCAAATCGAGAGCCATAACTTATGGCTACTTTTAGGATGAATCCCAAATGTTGGCTTTATTACCAGGTTCAATGAACTAAAGATGAAATAATAATTCAAAACCCAAGACCAGCTTTCTTTAAAGAAATATAATTCCATCCCTTTCTGTATAAATAGAATTATGTTTGTCGGGCAATACCTTCTCTATGCTCTAGTGCTGCCCCATGCTTCTTCATCTGTGGTCCAGTGCCAGGTTCTGCTGCTTGGCTGTAGTGCTGACAGGGAATTCACTGAGAGAAGGATAGAGTAGAGTCAATGACCTGACAGTGTTGTCCCTTCTATGTTTAGTCAGCAAGCAATAGATACCACTTTATTCCTTGACACTACAGAGAAAGTGGTGTTGCTCTCCTGGCTGTCCTTCCTGGCAAAGGTGTATGAATCAAAAGTTGCTGGACAGAATTTAAAATACTTTGGCAGATAAGACCATTCACGTGTGTGTGTGTTTTCAGCTGTTTGTGCTGATTTCCAGCTTAAGTAGCTTATGTAGCCGTCTTATATGGTGAAATGTAAGTCTGATATGTTTGCTCATAACATGACATCTTTAGGCCAGCTTTGACACGTGTCAAACACAAGGCTCGTAGGCTGAATCCAGAGGCGGGGCCTTCACACCTCTCCCCCAACTGGGACCACGTCCCTTTTCTAAGCCCCCACCTTGTCTCAGCACTTCACAGCACAGAGGAGGACAGAAATCCTCCACCAGATCCTGCGCTGCTCTGTGCAGCCATAGAGAGGCTTGTCTCTGCCCCCCCCCCCCTCTCAGCAGTCAACAGCAAAGAGAAGGACAGGACTCTGTGCAGCCACAGCACCATCTAGTCTTCGCCTCCCTTGGTCTCCACATTCAGCAGACTCTGGCAGCTGGCTCCAGCTCTCCTCTGGTCCTCCTCCAGACCTTGCACTTTCTGCTTCCCAGCTCCACTTCAGGTTCTTCCTAGCAGCAGCACAAGGTAAAGGGGTGCCCTGTGATGTAATGAAGGGTGGGGGACTCTTGACTTTGAATGGTGGGGGGCTCTGGACATCCTAATTGAGGGGTGGGGTGCTCTGTACATCTAGTCTTGCAGTTACAACCTTTGAGGGAAACCATAAGACTGATGTGGCCCGCAATGAAATTGATTTTGGCACCCCTGAGCTACGGCTAGGCAACATAGTTCATGAATTACTATTGATATAACTGAAATACAAAGGTACAACCCTCATTGTTTTCATTAGCTTGTTTCAGTATAACTGAGGAGAGTTGGTTAAGATAGCTTTAAAATTTAACTCCAATGAAAAAAAAAAAGTATTGTCCTAGCTTGAAAAGGAAGATCAGATTTTTTTTTTTTTTTAATGTTCGTTCTTTCTTTGGCCCTCGCTCTTCCTCCTAAAACTTTGATCTTTTAAAACTTTAGGTTATATAAAAATAAGTGTAAAAATAATCTGAGCTTTTCTTTTTGGAGTACGTCATCAGATTATACACAAATTCTCAGTAGTGATCTGTGTGGCTGAAGGACATCTGCTTTCAGAGAGCCCTGCAGATCTCCATGCAGGTCGAGCGTGAAAAGTGGAAGCCGTGTTTGCATCTCTCCTCATTACGTTTACCCATGTGCAAATTTATTGAAGCCATATACTGTATGCATCCCGTGTATGAATATAAGCAAACTGTTTAATGCAGTCTTCATTCTGAGAGTGTATTACCCTCCCAGTTGCAGATGGTGTGTATTAAATCCATATGTCATATAAAAAATATTTCCATTGCAGAACATCCACACACTTCATGCTCACCAGATCTCCACTCTCCCTCCTCAGCACTTCACACTTTTGCCAGGTGAAAAATTCACAAGTAGGGAAACCTACTGCTTCATAAGCACCATGAGGAAGTGAGCCTAATAATTTACCAGAATGAAGATGAGTCATTGGTATCAGCTTGGCAAACAAAGCCCAAATTTATTCCAACTTATCTCCAATATTTATTGAAGAAACACATTCGGTCTTCTGTATCAACGTTTAATGTTGAAATCAAGACAGACAGGTTAACTCAGTTGGAATGCCTTTATGGTAATTGTTTACCTGCCAAAAGATTTGTAATTTTGTTCAGCCAGGATTGTGGTACAGACAGCACAGCCAAACCTTGTCTTCATTTAGTTTCAATGCAATTAAGCAGAGCAGTCTGGCCAAAGACCCACCCCAGCATTGAACGGGCATTACCATACTGATGTGTTCATAACTCTTGCCCATTGCCAGGCCTTCTACTATGTCTGGTTGATTGATCATCCTGAAATGTTTGGCCAGCAGTTATAGATATAGCATACATATTGTACATACATAAATATATCAATTAGAACAAGTGTCCATTTGGATATTTCATGTACCTGGCCATGCTCTGAGCTGTATTATTTTTTTGGGAGAAAACACAAATGCAACACAAAGTGAGGCCATATACAAACACATCCATCTTTGAGAACAATAGCCTAGTTGTTTGCTTGCGCAGTACTGCCAAGACCATTGTCAGTTTTTTCCCTGCTTGGTGCTTGCATACTGGGGGGCTTCTTACCTTTTTACCTTATTCTTCTTCACATTGAGAGAGTGGCTGTGGTTACAACCCTTCTGTGGACAACAGGAGGTGCACCGAATGGAAATTCAGGTAATGAAGCCAAAAATGCAGGATGCACTTGGCCTAAAACCAAAACCGAATATTACAGTTTAAACAAAAAAAGAAAAATATATAAAAATATATATATATTAAATGAATTTGTCACCCGTTATTGTCACTCAATAAAAATGCATCTTTTTATCCTGGATTCACACTAATAATTGCATAGTTGTCAGGTTGAAAAAAGGCACAAGTCCATCTAGTTCAAGTAAAACAAAATTTTTTTAATATGAATTTAAATGAATTTGTCACCCGTTATTGTCACTCAATAAAAATGCATCTTTTTATCCTGGATTCACACTAATAATTGCATAGTTGTCAGGTTGAAAAAAGGCACAAGTCCATCTAGTTCAAGTAAAACAAAATTTTTTTAATATGAATTTAAATGAATTTGTCACCCGTTATTGTCACTCAATAAAAATGCATCTTTTTATCCTGGATTCACACTAATAATTGCATAGTTGTCAGGTTGAAAAAAGGCACAAGTCCATCTAGTTCAAGTAAAACAAATAAAAAAATCATACAGATCCATCTACACAATCCTTCACCCACAGTTGATCCAGTGGAAGGCGAAAAACCCCAGTAAAGCATGATCCAATTTTATACAGCAGGGGAAAAAAAAATTCCTTCTTGATCCCCCGAGAGTCAATCGGATAGTCCCCGGATCAACTTTACCTAGAAATGTTAGTACCCAGTTATATTCTGTACATTTAGGAAAGAATCCAGGCCTTTCTTAAAGAAATCTACTGAGCTGGCCAGAACCACCACTTGAGGGAGTCTATTCCACATGCGGGACAGAGCATGTAATTCGCACAGAAATCGCAGCACATTCCTGTGCAAATTACATGCAGTGTCTCTAGAGTACAATTTGAGCCATGCATTTGTATGGCTGAAATCATACCGCATTCGCACCAGACTCATGCAGGACCCCCTTTTCTTTTTTTTTTCTTGTCCGCCTCAGAATCAGATCACGTGGGTGTTCACACGTGATCTGATTCTGCAAATCTTACTGCATTTTGCAAACCAATTTTGGGGTGTTAACATGCACTCCGCAATCATTTTGCCAAATACGCAGCCAATTCGCCGTGGATTCACATCAAATCTAGTGTGAACTGAGGCTTAAATTCTATATGTCTTCACCGTACCAAACACACACCTCCCCTTTTGAAATGCATTGAAAACACAGCAAGAACACATCAATAATGCACCTGTTATGTTTTTGATGTGGTTTTTGAGTCACGTGACCCATGAAAAACACACCAGAAGCACAGTAAAATGGTGTCATATTTGCATGCATTTTCTTTGCCATTCTTGGGACCTTTTTTCTTTATCCAAGAAATGCCAAAATATGGTTTCGCTATGGTTTGGATGCTGAAAATTCTGTGCATCTCTACTTCATATATTTAGGCCCTTCCACCTCTCCAGCTATACATTCTACGCATGGCCTCTACACGAGAATACAAATAAGAATCATTTTCATTGGGATGATCGTAGGTAGCAGTCCCAAATAAGTTTTTATTGCAGATAGAAGTCCACTTTTTTGGGTATGAGCAATCATACGCCTGTAAGTACGAGAAATCAGATCGTAAATTTACCCTCTATTGAAGCGATTGTTCACCTAAACAAATATTGGGAAAAATCACACTCAATCATGCACAGTCATGGACAAAAAAAAATCACATGGTCACACTATCTTTTGGGGCACACAAACAAAAACAAACACAAACAAAAAATAGAAAAATTCCCTCCCGATGCATGTTTTGTGCAGTTACCAGCAAAGTGAACCTCCTTAGGGATGAGTGGTGACACACCACACCTATCGCATAGAGGTGTGGAATGGCCGTACGACTTGAAAGAGATTCCCAAACATTCTCGTGTTCCTAAATGAGACCTAATATCATGCATGGAAGCTAATTCTTAGGAACTAGTCAAAGAAATAGTAAAATGTGATAAATGATTTTTCTATGAAAATAAACACCTTTATTTTCTAAAACTAACCATGCACATTAAAGGGCCTGGCCTGTAATCCCTTTCTAATCTAAAGGAGATTGTATAGAGATTGCACAATCAGTGTGAGGCTGGCCATTTTTTTCCATCTGCCTGAAGGCTATACAGCATGGATGGACAAATCCCCTTCATCATTTAACTTGTCAGAACCAACATGGCTAGCAACTTTGGAAGTACATTTGGCATATTGAGAAATGGAACAGAGGAAGCCTTCAGCGGAGCTGGAAAGGGTAGGGGGGGGATTGCAGTACCTTTTTAAGTGATTGTAAAATCTTGTTCATTTTTTTATAAAAAAATATTACGCATGTTATACTAACCTGCTCTGTGTAGTGTTTTTGCATAGAGCAGCCCAGATCTTCCTCTTCTCGGGTCCCTCTCTGGCGCTCATGGCTCCTCCCTCCTGTTGAGTGCCCCCATGCCAAGCCGCAGCTCTGTGTGTCCTTGTGGGCAGGTTTGCAAGATAACTGTAATACATCACAGGAGATATCATTTGCTGCTAAGTGATTGCAGTATTCTATTCTGCATCTCCTCAATGTAATGCATAAAATCTGGCCTGTTAGTGGGTCCTGAAGACAGAGTTGATGACCACTGCATTAAGACAAAGAGCCGTGGTTCAGCTCTGCCCCACCGCCCCTTTCTTTCCTGATTGGCACCCACTGCTGTGTCTCAGCCAATCAGGAGGGAGAGTCCCAGATGGCAGAGGCACTCATGCACATTGCTGGATAGAGAAGGGGCTCAGGTAAGTATTAGGGGGGACTTGAGGGGGGCTGCTGCACACAGCTTTTTTATCTTAATGCATTAAGGTGAAAAAAATCTTCTGCATTTACAATCATTTTAATGCAAAGCAATGGATGGCCGAAGTGTCTACTATGCCACAGTTTGCTTCCAAAATAACACTGTTAAAGTGTGTGTCAAGCTAAGAACTATTTTGATAAGAGTGGGTAAGGATTAGATCATCTGTCAATTTTCCCACATTTCCTTATATAGTTGGTAAGGTTGAATAAAGACAACAGTCCATCCAGTTCAACCTGTGATGGTGTGTTTGTGCATGTGTTATGTCCTGTTTATTTATTACAGGTACTTCTATAGCTCCATCTGTTTATGCAGGGCTTTACATATTTATTATATATTTAAATCACTCCCTGCCCTCTTAGAGCTTCCAATCTAAGGTAAAGAACAAAAAGTAACTGTGCTACCCTGCTAATCTCCACCCCACTAGTATTCCAACACTGTATTGCGTATCAATATATTGCCATATAATCTCCTGCAATATTTGGTAAGCAAATAATATAGTGATCTTTAAGCAATAAGTGAGCAAATATATACTGGTCAATCAATAGTATAAATAAATACATGCACAACTCATTTTTAAAATGATTAGTTAAATAATAATGTTAGAGTCCAAACGTGATTAAATAAATTCATGTGACAGAGAAAGTGATCCAGGCCAAAAAAGTGCAACAGTCCGTTTAAATTAATAAAGTGACCCCTTCAATAGATTTCAGTGCGCCATGCAATCTTCCTTCACCACCGATTTGCTGGTCCCCAATAAAAATGCACGCTTACCAGACAGAAGCAATTGCAAGCTCGCACTCAATGCCACTTAATCTCCCGGTTGGACCATCAAAATGGGACAGAAAACTTCTCCCAAAGGCTTTCAACCAGCAACTGGCATTCGAGTCAATCCTAAAGATGTTCAGTGGAGTTGAGGTCAGGGTTCTGTGCAAGCCACTCAAGTTCCTCCAGACAAAACTCCTCAAACCATGTCTTTATGGATGGTGATCAGTAGGGTGGAGTTCAGGTCTCTGTGCAGGACATTTGAGTTCCAATCTAAGGTCCCCATACTCACATTCACACATACACATACTGGGGACAATTTAGACATGAGCAAATAAAATCTTTATTCCGGTCTGTGTTGCTGTTGACCAGTTCCCCTCACTTCTTGTCTAACATTATCAACAGGAGAAGAAGTAAAAAGGAAATCTTTCTAATGGAGCCCTGGATAGCATTAAAACTTGGCAGGGGTTCTAACCCTTCCCACTCTATTCAAAACTAGATTAGCGGTCGTGCGACCCTGTACTAGTAATGGCAGTGATCTGCGTTTTTTTTTTTGAGACTGCGACGACACATCGGGCACTTTTCACACATTTTTGGGTCGATTGACAACTATACAGCGATCAGTGCTATAAAAATGCACTGATTGCTGTATAAATGTCACTGTCAGGGAAGAGGTTAACACTAGGGGACGATGAAGGGGTTAACTGTGTTCCCTATGTGTGTGTTCTAACTGTGGGGGGTGGGACTGACTATAAAAGATGAGAGATTGTGGTTCCCAGCTCTTAGGAACCTACAATCTCTCTCCTCTGCTCACAGAACTGGGATGTGTGTGTTTAGACGCACACATCCCTGTTCTGCCTCTCATGCCCGTGATCGTCCGTGGCCAGCTGTCATCAGCTTCGGCACCCCTGCTGTGTAGCAGGCGCACAAAAGGCCACTTAAAAAGACCACCGTATAGCTACAACGGTTCGTGGGATCGTGCCGACCTCCTGCAGTATAATGACGGTGGCTGGTCATCAAGTGGTTAACGAAAATACTTTTGACTTGTTGGAATAGATAAAGAGAAGACCTTGTCAAAAACGACTCCTGTGTGCCTCTTCTTAAAATAAATATTGCTGTAACATAAAAGGACTGAATGTTGGGGGAATGCGGGTGGGATGGCTGTAGAGACATGATGGCCCCTAGCAGAGTGACCGGTGTTCTATCAGACATTACAAACAAAATTGCTTATTGCGCATGCACTATGCATTCCAACATGGCTGTTATGCATTTCAATAGGTTTCCTAAACTGACAGAACACAAAGGCGGCAGCGGACATCTTCTTACACCCAGGCAAGTCTTGAACTTCACTTATTTTAGCAATTACCTCACCTTATATACTGAAATAGCCTATTTCACTACGACTGAGTGAGGGTCTCAAAAAATGTCACTCTGCGCCAAATGGCTATCAGTTTGGTGCTGAGCAGTGCAGGGTGTACCAAAATGGTTGTCGCCACCTTCTGACTGCAGGCTTGTCACTGCTTTTCAAATGCAACATTAAAACAGTGTCACAGATTAAAAAATACTACAGTTCCGTATATAAAGTAAGTTTTTGTGCCTTCGTGTTCTGTCAGTTTACAAAACTTATTGGAACGCACGGTGCATGCGCGGTAAGCATTTTTTGCTCCGAGCGTCCCTTTCATTACAATTTCTGATGGGTAGCATTATTCTGTCAGGACGCCGGCCCTGGCCTGTGATCCTAGACTCAGGCCCGATGTAGGGGATCGGAATGAGGGTTGGTGGCTGCAGAGGAAGGAGTGATTTCATGTGCCTCTCTGCAGGGCAATCCTAGACAGTACTTTTTGGTTTTCCATTGTTCTTTACATTGAAAGCCTGTTTTTCTTGAGGGCTGACTAAAATATATGGGCACTTTCATCCTTTGTCAGGTGTCTGCCCAGACAAGGAGCAAGAGGTATTCCTTGGTTTTCTGGATTGGGAAACATGATGGAAGTTTGAAACGACACGTGCTGTAGATTTATTGGACTTTGTGAGGGGGTCATCCAGAGATAAGGGGCTCTCCTGCAGGCATGACAGAGGTGTATGGATTCCAGGATTGAAAGAAAGCAGGCCAAGACAGAGCCTTTGTAGGAGTAGAGGAGCAATGTGATTGAAGATAAGATACCATTGCTGCAAAGGATGGAAGGAAAGTGTAGGAGTCCTCTGCCCTGTGTGTGACTGAAGTAAATGTAGACCTGTTCTCCATACAAACTTCATCTATGCAATCCACATCTCTGATATCTTACTTTATCATAATTATTGTATTTTATTTTAATGTAATTTAAATAAGTGCAGACTTCTACTGTATATCCCAATAACTGTGCAAAATATCACACAGCAAAAGTGACTAGAGAAATAAGATCTAGCAACCACAATAAATGGCAAGTGCAAAAAAATAAACACAGTGTACAGTACAAAAATTAAATATCTAGGTTACCGGTAATCAAAAAGAAATGGTGTGTGTATGTGTGTGTATGTGTATGTGTGTGTGTGTATATATATATATATATATAATATAAATATTATATTGTGTGTGTGTGTGTCTCAAAAAAAAGTGAGTACACCCTACATTTTTTGTAAATATTCTTTTATCTTTTCATGTGACAACACTGAAGAAATTACACTTTGCTTCAATGTAAAGTAACAATGTAACAGTGCAAATTTGCTGTCCCCTCAAAATAAACACACATCCATTAATGTTTAAACTGCTGGCAACAAAGGTGAGTATACCCCTAAGTGAAAATGTTCAAATTGGGCCCAATTAGCCACTTTCCCTCCCCAGCGTCATGTGACTCATTAGCGTTACAAGGTCTCAGGTGTGAATGGGGAGCAGGTGTGTTAAATTTGGTGCTATCGCTATCACTCTCTCATACTAGTCACTGGAGTTTCAACATGGCACCTCATAACTACTCACTGAGGATCTGTAAAAAATGAATTGTTTGCTCTACATATAAGAAGATTGCCACAACCCTGCAACTGAGCTGCAGCACGGTTGCCAAGCCCATACAGCAGTTTAACAGGACAGGTTCCACGCAGAACTGGCCTCGCCATGGTCGACCAAAGAAGTTGAGCGTTATATCCAGAGGTTGTCTTTGGGAAATAGATGTATGAGTGCTGCCAGCATTGCTGCAGCGGTTGAAGGGGTGGGGGGGTCAGCCTGTCAGTGCTCAGACCACACGCCGCACACTGGATCAAATTGATCTGCATGGCTGTCGTCCCAGAAGGAAGCCTCTTTTAATGTTGATGCACAAGAAAGCCTGCAAACAGTTTGCTGTAGACAAGCAAACTAAGGACATGGATTACTGGAACCCTGTCTTGTGGTCTTTTTGTATCAGATGGTGTCAAGTGTGTGTGGCGGCAACCAGGTGAGGAGTGCAAAGACAAGTGTGTCTTGCCTACAATCAAGCATGGTGGTGGGAGTGACATGGTCTGGGGCTGCATGAGTGCTTCCGACACTGGGGAGCTACAGTTCATTGAGGGAACCATGAATGTCAACATGTACTTTGACATACTGAAGCAGACCATGTTCCCCTCCCTTCAGCGACTGGGCCACAGGGCAGTATTCCAACATAACGACCCCAAACACACATTCAAGACAACCACTGCCTTGCTAAAGAAGTTAAGGGTAAAGATGGACTGGCCAAGCATGTCTCCAGACCTAAACCCTATTGACCATCTGTGGGGTTTTCTTAAACGGAAAGTGGTTGAGAGCAAGGTCTCTAACATCCACCAGCTCTGTCATGTTATCATGGAGGAATAGAAGAGGACTCCAGTGACAACCCATGAAGCTGTGAAGCTCTGGTGAACACCATACCCAAGAGGGTTAAGACAGTGCTGGAAAATAATGGTGGCCACACAATCCATGGAAAATTTGGGCCCAATTTGACATTTTCACTTAGGGGTGTACCCACTTTTATTGCCAGCGGTTTAGACATTAATGGCTGTGTGTTGAGTTATTTTGAGGAGATAGCAAATTTACACTGTTATACAAGTTGTACACTCACATTGTAGCAAAGTGTAATTTCTTCAGTGTCGTCACATGAAAAGATAAATAATAAAATATTTACAAAAACATGAGGGATGTACTCACTTTTGTGAGATAGAGTGTGTGTATGTATGTATGTATGTATGTGTGTGTGTGTGTGTATATATATATATATATATAATATTGCAGTTTGGCTTGTGCAGTGTAAAAACCGGGAGGCATAGCTGCTGCCAGCAGCCTGTGAAAACCGATGATCGGTCGAAGCATGCGGAGACTGTATACTATTAGTTTGAATCATACCCTCATCCAAGGATGTGTGCCCCAAGTGCTCGCTTTCTGCATTTGGGGCTTATGGCCCTGTACATGAGTATCACTTGAAGGAGCCGCATACAGCCACAGTGTAGTTCAAACTGTCATTGATTTTGACAGGCTGCTGGCAGCAGGCTGACTGCTGCAACGGAGCACTGAAATGCACCCATTACACTGACATGCAGGGACCACACTGCTGTAGTATTTTTCAAGCATACATCCAATGTGATGTCACTTTGGCTCCGTGGACGTGTTGCATACATTGACTTTTTCGGGGGTTCTCTCAATTTTTCCATATCACGTTTTTATTCCTACATTTTCTTAAGTGTGACCTTGTCCATTGAAATAAAAATTAATTCAAATTTCTTCAAAAAGCCTCTTCGGCCAACGTCAAGTCTGAACTTCATTGTCTTCAGTAGTTAAAGTGATAAAGTCTTGTTTTTCTTCATTTAAAAATAATATACATGTTATACTCGCCTCCTTTTGTGCTGTGGTTTTTGCACAGAGCAGCCCCGATGCACCTCTTCTTGGGTCCCTCTTTGACACTTCTGGCCTCTCCCTCCTGCCGAGTGCCCCCACAGCAAGCAGCTTGTTATGGGGGCACCGGAATAGAAGCTCAGCCCTGCCCCCTCTCTCTCTCTCCTCATTAGCTCACTTTGACAACAGCGGGAGCCAATGACGCTCCACTGCTGTTTCAGCCAATCAGGATGAGTCTCTTGTGCAACATCACTCTAGATCGGAGGAGGCTCAGGTAAGTATTAGGGGGTGCTGAGGAGGCTGCTGCACACAGAAGGTTTTTTTTTTTTTTTAACTTAATGCATAGAATGCATTGAGATAAAAAACAAAACAAAAACTACTTCTACCTTTTTTATAACCACTCTAAGTTGGGTAAAGAATCTTTAGCATCCTGCACACTACTGGTGTATTGGGTGGTCCACTGCTATGCTCTGTGGTTCCATTCACCTGTAGTGATGTAGATGGTGGCAGATGGAACCACAGAACCTCAGACAGCGACACAGACTGATCCGGAAGTGCCAGGTTCCCTGCGTCTCCCAATGGAGAGGTACATTATAAGTGTCTTCATTTGAAAGGAGCATCATTTTTTCAATAATTTTTTTTACATTTTTTTTGCAAGTGAAAAAGCTACTTTGTGTAAAGGGAATTTAGCTGTTTATCAGAAATTAAGGATTATCTCACATTTTGCTGCGATTTATTGAAGTCCCATTGAAAATATGAAAAACGACATTGTCCATCTCTATTGACAATTTGGGGCCTGATCTTTTGCAATGTGACTGATTTACATTGGTGGAGGTGAAACATGTCTTTTTCACAATTTTTTTTTTTTATGTGACCTTAATAAACCACATAGAGTTTGCATGGATTGCTGGCCTTTTGAAATATAACAGTATTACCCATAGCCATGCACTACCAACCAGTGGCGTTCAAGGAGTCTGGTGCTAGATGGATCTATTTGCATGTTTTAATTGCCATCAGGACAAAAAGTGTTGGGAGAATTCTCCAACGAGAACACATACAAAAAATAAAACTTTTGGCTGTAGTGTTAGGTTTTAAAGTAATCAACTCCTTTTTTTTTTATTTATTTTTTTATGTCTAACCCATTTTTGTTACCTAGAAGGCTGTAAATTATGCAAGAACAAATCCTACCACATGTTTTTAAGTGCATGCGTGATTCAGAAAATCTGTATCTGCTTTTATTATTTTGGAGAGCTCCTATTTTTCTTTCGTAACACCCAAACGTCTCTGATGACCGCTGTCAGTATACCATGTCTTGTTAGAAATGTAAATATTTCTTTGATATTTTCATTTGGAATGTGATCACACAAAGCTTAATGTACAACTATTTTTTTTTCTTTTGCATTAATGTGTATATATATATTTTATTTTTTTTCCAGGGCCCACTTGGTCCTGCAGGACTTCCTGGACCACCTGGGAAAAGAGGTCCTCGGGTAAGTACCTGCAGTTTGCAGCACACATTACATTAGGTTAGAAATATGCAAAGTATTATTGGAAAAAAGTGAAAAGAAAGCCCAGCTCCAGCCAAAACACATATATTGTCACAGGGACAGGAAGTAAGATAGAATTTCCCAATGGAGACATCGACAGTGAAAAGATTAGGCATTCTGCATTCACATGAACTGATGAGGAACATGCTAACAGTAGGCTGCTTCTTCACTGCCCATTCATGGGCTGGGTTTGGGGAGATGACCAGCCCTATCTTAAAGTGAAGAAAATTTTGGGAGAAAAAAAGGAATTCATACATGGAACATCATAACCATGATTTGCCTTGAAATCACCCAGCAAAATGACGGACTGTCTTGATACCGGATTATATAAAAGTACAAATGTTTATTATTGAATATAAAAGGTTTTTTAGAAAAAATAAATTATATAGACATAAAATTTCAATGAGTACCTAATATAGCTGTAACATAGACAAAAAATGTTACGACGATATTTAGTGTCCAGTTCGGTCTTTAGTTTCTACTAGTTTCGCGACTTTTCTGTCGCTTCTTCAGGAGACCTTGTTTGTCTGAAATCAAAGTTTATCACAATTTATTTGACAGAAATAACCTAATTCAACATATTTGATGTATTGTTTTACAAAAAAACTTTAAGGGGGAAAGGGAAAAAAAAGGGGTAGAAAACTAAGTGTGCAGCTCACCACCACAAAGATATCGAATCGCAAAGCATTTGGAGTTCGGGTAGTCCCTGCCAACCAGGCTTTGACTAGAGGTCGACCGATATGGGTTTTTCTCTGGCCGATGCCGATATTTAGAAATCATGGCGGCCGATAGCCGATATATGATGCCGATTTTTTTGGGCCGATATGTTAGGCCGATTTTAATTTTATTTATTTATTTTTTTCCTTTTTTATTTTTTATTTTATTTTTTAATCCCCCTTGATCTAACACACCTTTCCCACTGGGGCATTTTTCAGGCGCTTTTGGGCTAAAAATAGCGCCTGTAAAATGGCTCCCCTGCAGTCTGTGTGAAAGACAGAGTGCTTTCACACTGAGGCAATGCGCTGGCAGGATCTTAAAAAAAAAGTCCTGCAAGCAGCACGTTTGGAGTGGTGTATACCGCTCCTCCACCACTCCTGCCCATTGATATGAATGGGCACCACTGCTGAAGCGCATGCAATGCGATTTGGCAGCAGTGCTTAATGGGCGCATTTAACCTCTTCCTTGGCCGCTAGCTGGGTTATATGTGCCCCACTAGCCAAATAGCACCGCTAAAATGATGGTAAAGAGCGCTAAAACTTGCGTTTTACCATCAACGCCTGCCCGCTCCAGTGTGAAAGCAGCCTTCATAAGTGATACAGAAAATTTCTTACATTTAAACATTTATTAAACAAAACAAAACCCCCAATCAGTTTACTTGTATGTATGATTTAGATAAAAAAAAAAAAAAAAAAAAACCTATATATTAAATAAAAACAGGTAGTCAAAACTTTTGGACGAAAAAAAAAATGGGCTAACTTTACTGTTTTTATTTTATTTTTATTTTTTAAATAGTGTATTTTTTTCCTAAAAAAAATGCATTTGAAAGACCTCTGTGCAAATGCCGTGTGACATAAAATATTGCAACAACCGCTATTTTATTCCCTAGGATCTCTGCTAAAAAAATATATATCATTTTTGGGGGTGAAAATACAAGATTTTTACTTGTAAGCAACAAGTGTCAGAAAAGATTGTCTTTAAATGGTTAAACTGAGAACTTCTACACACAGAGATGACTTCATTCATTCAAGTGTAAACATTGTATCATTTAGTTCTTTTCTTGGCAGTCTGCCCAGAGAGGAGGAAAGGGTTGCTATGACGACTCAGGCAACTTACACTGACTGAAATGACTTCTGTAATAGAAAAGTCCCGCTGTAGTTCTAAAACGGCTTTTTATCAGCTCAAATCGGCCGATGCCGATTATTTAAAAAACGGCAAATATCGGCCGATATATCGGCCGGCCGATATATCGGTCGACCTCTAGCTTTGACCACCACTTTTTGGGGCGGACACGGGAGGTTCAAAATCAGCTACAAAACAATAATCAGAGATTCTTAATAATAGGCATGTTGTAACTATTATATGCATTTAAAACATAACATTTATGTCTCAATATGGGTACAACATCCACATACCAGTATAGCCAGATGCTTTTAAACGATGCAGCGTGGAAAAAGGTACATCGATTCGGCAACGCTAAGGTCCAAGTATGGATATGAACATGCCCAGGAAAATATTATAATGGATCTGGTTCACAATAGGCACTGCGCCTATATCAAGTAAAATAGGAGATCCAGGTCTCTGCCCAATGCACCATAGATGTTTGTATGTGCAGAGTTGAACCTGGTGAAGATATACATAAATCAGCCAGGTGGATATATTTTATACAGGGGTGGCTCTAGATTAATGGCCACCATAGAGGACATTTGAAAAAGCGCTTACCAATAGGCGAGGTCCCTCCTATTTACGGGTTCTTAGTGAAGACGACAGTTCTAGCCTGGAGGCCCTCAGTCCTCCGTTCTGCTGCTGTAAAGGAGCGCCATAATGGCGCACCTTTAACCTCCAACCCGGCGGCGTCAGAGGCCCGACGCTGGCGCCGAGCTATGACGTCGCCGGGTCCGCCGCTCCTAATGCGCATGCGCCAGAACGTGGCGACGTGCATCAGCTTGAGTCACCGTGGAAACCCTCGGTGACTCATTGCTAGAGCGGACCTGGTGCCGCCCACAAGTGGGAGCCTTACAGGGCCGCCGGAGAGGCGCGTGCCCGCCCCTGGGAGTCTCCTCCCATACTCCACTCTGTGCACCAATATCAATATCAGATAGCTTGAGTGTCTCACACTTCGCTTAACAATGCAAGAATCAATAGATGCAAAAAGTAAACGAAAGATAAGATTTTAAATCAATTAAATTGGCAGCATTTTTTTACATATATTTTTTGTCTGTAATTCTCACCATACGTAGCACTTGTCTAAGAGAAAATAATACAAAAACATGGTTAAATAAATTAGGGTACTAAGTCAAGACGGACTCATGGTTATGATGTTCCACGTATGAATTCCTTTTTTTTCTCCCAAAATTTTCTTTGTAGTTAATGTATAAGGATGAGGATACCATATACCCCCGTTTTGTAAACTAGGCACAACAATATAACTACCTATCTTAAAGTGGTTGTAAAGGCATAAGGTTTTTTATTTTTTTTTTATTTTAATGCATTCTATGCATTAAGATAAAAAGCCTTATGTGTGCAGAAGCCCTCCTAATGCTTACCTTACCTGAGGTCCATCTCTATCCAGTGATGGTGCATGAGAGACTCGGCTGCCTGGAACATTCCTCTTCATTGGCTGAGGCAATCAAAGTCAGTGAGCCAATGAGGTAAGAAGGGGCGGGGCCGGGGGGTCCGTGTGTGAATGGACACGGGAAACTCTGACTTAGCTTGGGTGCCCCCCCCCAGAGCAAGCTGCTTGCTCTGAGGGCACTCGTCAGGAGGGAGGAGCCAGGAGAGCTGAAGAGGGAAATGAGAGAAGATCTGGCTGCTCTGAGCAAAACCACTGCATAGAGCAGGTAAGTATAACATGTTTGCTATTTTTAAGAAGGAAAAAAAAAATGAGACTTTACAATCACTGCAGCAGCAGAGCAAAGTATGATCACTGGGCTGGCTGTGCTATGTGGCAGAGCTGTGTAAATTGCACTAAGTAGACACAACAACAAATCTTTTCACATTCTTTTTTTATCTTTAGAAACCCTTTTGATCAATGCTCTTTATCGTTTGCATTATTTCACTGCAGTCAGCACTCTTTTTATACCATGCACTATACCTCAATTCTGTTCTGGATTAAGCTTCCAGTGGAGCATAAAGGTGACATGAATATAAATCGGTGGTCTGTCTAACACTTAAAAATCTCAGTTAACAGTCTGCTCACTGCTATACGCTCATTTTATAATTTTAGCAGACTTTTGCAGTAAAACAGGCATTTTTCCATGTAAATTACAATGCCATGCCCTATGCCACCACAGGTTAGACCAGGGCTTGACAAAGTTGCTTTGAATCTAGGAGCCAGGTAAAAAAATAAAAAAAATTAAGAGCTAGTTTTCTTTTTCAGCATGGTGTGGGATGTCGGCACCAGGGTCAAGACAATTCAAGACAAGTCATTTGCCCCCCCCCCCCCAACCCTAAGGCTCCATTCACACCATGGTGTCCTTGTACTTCTTTTGGGCATCTTTTTCGTCAGGTGACAATCGTGGCAAAATCGTGCCACAATTTGGTAGCATTCAAAATAGCCGAGATCGCAAGGCATCCCACGATTTGCGGCATTTCACCTGCAAAATGGAACACCATGGTGTGCATGGAGCCTAACTTACTTACAGCAGAGCAGCCAGCCAATAACCCTGATGTACCCCCATTACTTCAGGGCTATAGGCTGCCTGGAGAGAATGATAATAAAAACCTGTTAAAGGGGGATACTCTGCTAAATTAGGCCCCATTCACACCCTAGTGCATTGGTATTGCGCCAGAATTTATGTGATTCTGCACACAATCTCAAAATGCACTACAACGGCAAAAAGCTGGTTCAGGTGTCATTATTGTAAAATGCGGTGTGGTTTTGTCGCAACTGCAATTTACTGTGTGGTAAATCACATTGCGTGGAGCAGGAGCTTCTTTTGGGCGACATACTTCATACAATGTCATTTGCTGCTATTGTCTTGTGATTTTACTGCGTGGCAATTTGTATCGCATGAAGCTTGTCGCCCAAAAAGAAACGGGAGGTTCTTTTAGGCGACAAGCTTTAGGAGATAAAATTTTCCGTGCAACATTCACAGCAAACTGCATCACGTTTTTAGGTGCCTTTGCAAAATGCAGGTTCAGGCACCATTATTTTCAATTGCAGGTGGGAATGGAGCCACCCTGGTTCACACATGCGATTTCTGGATGCGTTTTAAAACTCAGATTTGCATGACAGGCTAGATATGTGTTCCTATTGAGGTGATTCACAGATGTGGTCCACACACACATTGTGCTTTGAGTGCCATTATGAAGAGGATCCTGTGTGAGTTTTTGGCAGTGCATTCCAGACTCACAAGTGATAGAGTAGAGTGGCATGCAGAGATAAGTGTTCACATTGAAGTCAATGGGAGGCAGTTGTGGAGTGAGAGAGGGCAAAATTGCACGCAATGACCTTGCAATTTCAGTACACATAGGTGTGAGCCCAGGCACCAGGAAGCAATTTCTAGTCGCCATGGTGACCTGGCGTCTGGGATTTGTCGCTCCCTGGGTTAGACACTGTACTGAAGCTGTAGCCCTCCAATAACATCTTCACTTTTCCCCCTCTTTCTATGCCCATATAGGCAGATTGAAACCATAATACCTCCTGGGTGCTCTGTGTCACATATCACTATTCTTGAGTGATCTTGCGTCCTAGGCTGCATGTTTTAAAGCGGTAGTAAACCATGTTAAAAAATAAATAAAAGATGCAGGTTCCCCTGCAGTATGATCCGCATACTAGCACATTATGATAGACTTACTAAAAATGACATCATTCCAGCTGTGCCCTGTCAGGGAATCCATCTTCACCCAGTCTTCCGAGTTCACTTGCTCCAGCCACAATAACGTCTCTCCAGCGCATATGTACGTGTGCGTGCCGGATTCAGCTGCAGCATAGCTCCTCTCAATAGACTGTTTGCTGTCCTTTGAGAGTGCAGTGCAGATTGCACCAACAGCTATACCATGCAAAAATCCTAGTAGGATAAAGCTGTTGTGAGAGGTTACCCAATGCAACTGCGTTGCAGTTTTTTTTTTTGTTTAGGATAACATGATAAATTGTGAACATCTGCTTAGTTGCTGTTGGCAACTCATCCTTATTTCCTGTTCTCCCCTCTTGCTACTTGTCCTTCCTTTTTTTTTTCATTTAGCATTACAATAAGTATATTTTATTACTGTAAATCGAGGCTAAATTGTATCCAGAGGGACATATTAAGCCAGAGATATATTTGTACATTCTGTTTTTTTTATTTTTATTTTTGTTAGTTTCACTGACAACCTCCCCTGGACAGCAGCGACCTGCGTGTCACACTTGAAGTTAAAATACAATATAACCAATAAAAGGCGAATATTTAACACATCTGTGCAGGATTCCTGAAGCTTGTAACTGTAGATTATATCCGCAGTGGCTTGCACCTCCCGTAATTCTGGGTCAATGGCAAATTCTGAGTTCAGACTTGATCTGTACTCCACAGTTTTGGAAAGTGACGCTGGAAAAGGAAAGAATTTGGCTTTTATTCTCCAGTTCACATCCAATGTTTATTTCTCCCAATTTTGCAGCAGACATTCTGTAAAGGGGAAGCAGGAATTAAATCCCTAAAGGGACTGCGTTTGGGAGTGTTAATTTTTGTAGTTGGGAAGATATAGTGCATACAGATGTATATAAGCAGTAAAGCAGACCTTTTGTTGTGCTTTTTTGTATAAGCGTATTAAAGCTGAGCTCCAAGCAGATAAAACAAAACAAAAAAACGCCATTTAATGCAACTTTAAAGGAGTTGTAAAGGCGGAAGGTTTTTTAACTTGAAGAGAAACTGCAGTCTGCTCACATAATTTGTAATAAAAACCTCTTTGCCATTCTGAAGCTTCCCCCCCAACCACTTTATATATTTTATATATATACTGTGATTCTGTACTTGCCAAATGTGCTTCAGAAAACTCCCTCCACTGAGTCTGGCTGCATCCATTGTAACTGTGGGAAGCTGAGGGTGCTGCCTGTTCACTTCATGGATTTACAGACACACCTCCAGCTCTCATTGGCCCTCTTATGACTCATCCCCCTCCCTTCCTGGTAAACTCTCAGGAGTGTGAGAGAGAGAGCTGTACATGAGGCCTTTTTACAGGACAAGAAACAGGAAATGGGCTGTATAAGTTATTTAATAGCAGAAAAAATGTTTTACTATCTACAGGTAAAACAACAAGGACAGAGGATTTAATAGATGGAAAGATGAAAAAATGACCGTTCATTCAGAGCATGCGCCAATGACATTATCAGCGCAGTATACAGCAAATATCTCCTAAACGGTGCAAGCTTAGGAGATATTTACAGTACCTATAGTTAAGCCTTATTATAGGATTACCTATAGGGGAAAGTTTACTTCCTCCTTTAACCACTAGCCGATCTGCTCACGCATATATACTGCGGCAGGTCGGCTCTCTTGTGCAAATTGCTGTACCTCTACTCTGTCTGCATTTCCCCGTTTTGACAGGGGACATGACAGATCTTCTGTTCTCAATGATCGAAACAGTGATCTCTGTTATGGGCCCGGTAGCCCATTCCCCCTACAGTTAGAATACACCTAGGGAACACACTTAACCCCTTGATCACCTCCTAGTGTTAACCTCTTCACTGCCAGTGTAATTTTTATATGAGCACTGATCAATGTAATAATGTCACTGGTCCCCAAAAAGTGTCATTTTGGGTCAGATTTGTCCCCCGCAATGTCGCAGTCCCGCTAAAAATCACAGATCGCCGACATTGCCAGTAAAAACAATAAAATAAAAGTCCCTAAATCTAACCTGTAGTTTGTAGACGTGATAACTTTTGCGTAAACAAATCAATATAAGTCTATTGCGATTTTTTTTTTCTTCTTTTTTTAACCAAAAATATGTAGAAGAATACATATTGGCCTAAACTAGTGAATACATTTTTGTTTTATTTATAGATTTTTTTGGGAGGATATTTATTTTTATTTTTTTCAAAATTGTCGCTCTGTTTATAGCGCAAAAAAAAAAAACGCAGAGATGATCAAATACCACCAAAAAAAAGCTCTATTTGTGGGGAAAAAGGACGGCCATTTTGTTTGGGTACAACGTCGCACGAACACGCAATTGTTAGTTAAAGTGACACAGTGCCGTATCGCAAAAAATTTAATTTTTAATACGGCTTACCTGTAAAAATCCTTTTCTTTGAAGTACATCACGGCACACAAAGTCATAGTCGTAGTAGTTACTATAAAAACCAAAAAATTTAGCACTTAAAATAGAAAACACCTTGTGGAGAGAAGTGTTATAACACACAAAAATATAAATGTAATGGATAGCGTAGCCAAGCTACACCAAATAAAGGCAAGTGCACTTAGTATAACTACACAAGTGTGAAAAAGTCTTTGTGACCCGTGACATGAAAAAACAAAAAAAGTTCAAATAATGGATGTACCAAGTGGCCTGGGACTATACCAAGACCCTACATAAAAGACAATAGTCTCTATAATCCTAGATGATCACTTTACGGTAGAGAGTAGTCAGGATCTGTTGCAATGCCACACGTCAAAATACCCCAGAGGTGAAGACAGCAGCTGGATGTCAGCCTTCATACACATACCACGTTATAAACAGGAAAGGTAATGGATACGCTTACCCGAAGGTGTGGACCCACACACCTTGGTGGTGAGTCATTCAGACATCAAATTGCGATAGACAGCAATTCCTCCATCCAGGTGATGTAAACCTCAGCTATGCCAATACACCATACAATCTCGGGGTATCCAATCCGGGACATTTTTCGGCTCCAAGGTAGTAAAAAGGACAATCACACCCCAAATAGGTGCATAAAAAATGCAAACAGAAAAAGAGGGAAAAAACAAAAAGCCTCTTCATAGAGCAGATTAATCCGATAGGAAATGTTTTATTAAAACAAATTTAAAAAAACAAGATACATGTATGTACAAACCTTCAATGAAGAAGGGTGCAAAAATACAGATATCAATAAAAAAAAGCGTAGAAAGTCTGCAGGCTATGTACCCGACATGTTTCGCAATAAACTTGCTTCAACTGGGGCATCTGTTCAGTAAATGTGTTTTACAATTTTTCTAGCAATTATTTTCTGTGCACAATGCCTGCCAGCACAGTTTAGTTCTGCCTTAACCACTTCATCCCCAGAAGGATTTGCCCCCTTAATGACCAGGCCATTTCTTATCGTACATCATGGGACACAGAACCATAGTAGTTACTATGTGGGTTATAGGCCACCTTCAGGTGATGGACACTGGCACGCCCTAAGACAAAAAGTGCACTCCCTATATAACCCCTCCAACTGCTGGGAGTACCTCAGTTTTGTAGCAAAGCAATACAGGTGTATACCAAGAAGGGAGGGACCTCTGTGTCCCGTGATGTACTTCAAAGAAAAGGATTTTACAGGTAAGCCGTTATAAAAATCCTATTTTCTTATTGTACATCATGGGACACAGAGCCATAGTAGTTGCTATGTGGGATGTCCCATAGCAATGCCAACTGAAGGGACTGGTAACCAGTTGAGGCTCTGGTGCACTTCGAGCAATAAACGCATTGGGAAGTCCAGAGCTTGGACCTTCTTGTTCCAAGTTGACAGGATACTGTTTTGCAGCAGTCTTGAATGAAACTGTGCATAAAGAACAGCCTCGAAAGAAGCCACCATCTTCCCCAATAACTTCATGCAAAGTCAAATAGAAGGATTCTTCTTTGTTTTGACCAATTGAATCAGTTCCTTTATGGAACTGACCCTTTCCTGGGGAAAATACAGCTTCTTCTGAACCGTATCTATGATCAGCACCAAGTACTGCAATCTCAAAGGTTTTAAGGAGGATTTCTCTAGGTTGAGAATCCAACCTAGGCATTTCAGGTAGCCCACTGCGGTGACCAAACTCTGGTTTAAGTAGGCTACCGACTGATCTACCAAGAGTAGATCATCTGAATAGGCTAGTATCGTTATACCTTGAGCCCTTAGCCTGACTAAAGAAGGAGCTGGAACCTTTGTAAACACTCGAAGTGCAGTAGCTAGACCGAATGGCAGAGCTACAAACTGAAAATTACGATTTTCTACCTTGAAGCGTAGAAAATTCTGGTGAGCGGGGAAAATCGGGACATGGAGAGAAGCATCCTTGATGTCAATTGACGCTGGAAATTCTCCCCCTTGTAGGATGGAGACTACTGATTGGATTGACTCCATGAGAAAAGAACGGATATTCAAAAACCGATTTAGATCTTTGAGATCTAAAATGGGTCTGACATCCCTGTTTAGTTTTGAAACCGAGAAAAGGTTTGAATAAAACCCTAATCCTTGCTCTTCCAAGGGGACCACCGATATCCCTCTGAGACAAGAGATGATCCAAAGCTAGAAAGAGGGACTTCTTTTTCACTGGATCTGTGGGAACGCTCGACCTCAGAAAGCGAGGACAGGAACTCTCAGAACTCTAGTTTGTAACCTAGAGATATTGAGAAAGCCACCCATCTGTCTTTACATTGTTCCTGCCAGATCCTTGAAACCTGTAGAAGCCTTCCCCCAACTCGAGCAAGCGGGGGTGCCCCTTCATAAGGAGGTTTTATTATTTTTTGTGGGTTACCTCCCCCAGGTCCTCTTTTGACCCTGGGACCTACCCTGAGGTTTACCTCTTGCACTTGATGGAGAAGGCCGTCGTGACTGCCTGGAGGCTGATGCCCCTGGCACTTAAGAAGAAGTATGTCTAAAAGAAAAATGCTTAAACTTCTTAACCAGAAATTCTTTGGATATACTTATCCAGATCATCTCCACATAACATTTCACCATGAAATGGGAAACTGGCTTTTTGCATGGCGCTTCGGCTGACCAATTTTTCAACCATAGGATTCTATGCACATATCCCAGCCCTAGCATGAGCCATGAGGCCTGGAGAATAGAATATTTCATAGCATCTACTGTAAAACACAACACTTCTGATATCCCGGCCAAATCTTGTGCCCGCTGATCAGGAATAACCTTGAGTACCTCCCATAAACTGGTCCTTTAAGGACTGAGATACTCCAATCGCTGCCAGCGCAGGCTGAACCTGTGAGCGAAATATAGTTTAAAAAAAAACCAAAAACGAATTCCAACTTCTTATCTGTTGGACCCTTTAGCATATGAGCATTGTCTACTGGTCAAGTCAGGTTTTAGTTTACAGAGGACATAACAGCGTCCATTGCTGGAATTCCCCATTTTCTTAACTCTTCCTCCATAGGATAAAGTATTGATTTTTTTTTTCAGAGGAGTAAAACTGTTTATCTGGGTGCTCCCACTCAGAATGCATAAGCTTTTTTTAAAACCATAAATGGATAGCAAAAGCATGAACTGATTGGGGAGGCTTTAGTGAACCCAAACCAGAAGTGGGCTCATCGTACTGACAGCGCTGCTGGCAGTAAAAATGTGGAGCGGACCAATTCAGTCAGATTTTACCAACAACCTTTCCTGCGAACCTAATCTTTCCGTATTCGGTTCTTCGGAAGAGGAGACATCAGCCTCTTCCTGGTCCCCTGAGAGAAATTAGTCATCTCTTGCCCCTTGTTCCTCAGCATGAGGGACCTGAGCAAATGGACAGGGACTTGATACGCTTAGTCCCACTCTGGGATGCGATTAAGCATACATTTTTTTGCTCCAAACTAAAATGGTTGAAGAAAAAAACCTCCTTAGTAACATACATAGGGGCTGCAGTGTTAAGAGCAGCTACAACACATGCTGCTCCTGATGGTTCACTCTGACCAGCCATATTACTCTCAGGGGAGGATGCCATCTTTACTAAGATGGTTCTAGGCTTCTGTGTGACTGTAGAAGTCTTTCTAGAGCCCCTTCTGTGGTGTTTTTACCCCCCCCCCTCTGACCATAGTCCGACGCACAAAGCAGAGGTACTACCAGACCAGAAGGAATGCATTCACTTGCTTGCGCAATAGTCCAGCTCTGTTGCTGCTATTAATACCCAGCCTTATGCAGCAGTAAATGTGTCAAAAGGAATGCCTGTGTCACAAAACCTTTAATATGCCACCTTTGCTCACCCCACCCCAGCCTGTGGCTCTTCCCCTCTTTTTTTAAAAAAAAAGCTCTTTCCTGCACAAACGCAGGCTCCGATCCTATGGGATCCACAGGGAGGGAAGAAGGAATGGCGAGGGGAATTCTGGAAGCCGCTTTCCCTGAGAACATGGGAAGAATATACAGCACAGGGGGTCATCTGGTGGGGAGAGGGAACCCCACAGACTTACCAGAGGTCTTGCTCAATACAGCCCCCATTGGTGATACATAGGCATGACAACACTTACCTAAATTTAACCCTTTCATGACTAAGCCTATTTTTGGTGTTTTACAAGTTAAAATCCATATTTTTTTTACTAGAAAATTACTTGGAGCCCCCAAACATTATATATATTTTTTTAGCAGAGAAACGGCAATTGTTGCAATATTTTATGTCACACGGTATTTGCGCAGCAGTGTTTTTAAATGCAACTTTTTGGGAAAAGGGACACTTTCATGAATTTAAAAAAAACTAAACAGTAAAATTAGCCCAATTTTTTTGCATACTGTGAAAGATAATGTTACACTGAGTAAAAAGATACCAAACATGTCACACTTTATAATTACACGCACTCGTGGAATGACGACAAACTACGGTACCTAAAAATCTCAATAGGCGACGCTTTAAAAAAAATTCCGGTTACCAGGCTAATTACAGAAGAGGTCTAGTGCTAGAATTATTGCTCTCGCTCTAACGATCGCGGTGATACCTCACATGTGTGATTTGAACACCATTTACATATGCAGGCGTTACTTCCATATGCGCTTTCTTTGCTGCGCGGGGACGGGGGGGCGCTTTAAAAAAAAATGTTTTTCTTATTTTAAAATTAATAAATTGTTTTAAAAAATAAATAAAAATTTTGATCACTTTTATTGCTGTCACAAGGAATGTAAACATCCCTTGTGACAGTAATAGATGGTGACAGGTACTCTTTATGGAGGGATCGGGGGTGACTCTGAATACTGTATATATTTTTAAATCCGGCGCCATTGGCAGTCGAGTAAACGGGAAGTGACGCCATGACGTCGCTTCCATGATTATAATTAGGAGACTGGACTGAAGCCGCTTATGGCTTCATTCCAGTCCCTCCCTAGCTGCTAGA
Organism: Lithobates pipiens; assembly: GCF_037356315.1. NCBI lineage: Eukaryota > Metazoa > Chordata > Amphibia > Anura > Ranidae > Lithobates > Lithobates pipiens. Next base: position 157,724,811 of record NW_027507685.1, on the reverse strand, counting down.
AGCGGCGGATGTGCCATCGGTGCTCCCGTTTGAACGGGAGCACCGGTAAGAGAGCGGCGGGAGGCAGGGCTGGACTGGGACAGAAATTCGGCCCTGGACTTCATCCAGAATGGCCCACTTACATTTTGAGTGTCCCATCACCAGCCACTTACAACATAGTGTCCAATCAGCACCCCCTTACATCAGAGTGTCCCATGAGCAGCCCCCTTACATCAGAGTGTCCCATGAGCAGCCCCCTTACATCAGAGTGTCCCATGAGCAGCCCCCTTACATCAGAGTGTCCCATAAGCACCCCCTTACATCAGAGTGTCCCATAAGCAGCCCCCTTACATCAGAGTGTCCCATAAGCAGCCCCCTTACATCAGAGTGTCCCATCAGCAGCCCCCTTACATCAGAGTGTCCCATCAACAGCCCCCTTACATCAGACTGTCCCATCAGCACCCCCTTACATCAGACTGTCCCATCAGCACCCCCTTACATCAGAGTGTCCCATCAGCAGCCCCCTTACATCAGAGTGTCCCATCAGCACCCCCTTACATCAGAGTTTCCCATCAGCACCCCCTTACATCAGAGTGTCCCATCATCAGCCCCCTTACATCAAAGTGTCCCATCACCAGCCCCCTTACATCAGAGTGGCCCACTGAGCCATCGGCCCACCGGGAAACTCCCTGTAGTCCCTATGGCCAGTACATGCCTGGCGGGAGGTGGGGATGTCCCCTCCCGCTCCTCCGGCATAACAGCCAAGCGGCTTTTAGCCACATCGGTTGTTATGTCTGGAAAGCCGATCGTCCGCTCTGAAAAACTGTACCGGGATGATGCCTGCAGGTACGCACATCTGCGTATGCTCGGCGGCAAGGGGTTAAAGGAGACATTCATAAGAAAATTTTAAAAATTTATTTGAAAACATTCACCTTTCCCGCCGTAAGGCTTTCTGTGGTAAACCAACAGACCCAATCTTCACCCTCCACGGTGGGTTCTGTTAAACCTTCAGGAGGTAGGGATCCTCGAGGAAACCTACAATCTTGGGCCTGTAATAGCATCACCTCCAGTAAAAACTTTATAGCCTTAATGCCGAAAAAGTCCTGGGTCCAGGTTCCAGCTCTCTAAAGAAAAGCCTTACAAGCAAGACCTTGTTTATTCGGATACGAGGACCGGAGACCATTCAATTCGGCCAAAAAGATACATTGAATGGATCCGACTGCATGGCTAGCCCCAGAAAGAATTGCTCCAGTGGAGCTCAGCACAGTACATCTTTAGTTGACCAACACCTTAGATACTGGCAGAAAAACTGAGAAACTCCCAGCAGTGGGAGGGGTTATATAGGGAGTGCACTTTTTGTCTTAGGGCGTGACAGTGTCCCTCACCTGAAGGTGGCCTATAACCCACATAGTAACTACTATGGTTCTGTGTCCCATGATGTACGATAAGAAATGGCCTGGTCATTAAGGGGGCAAATCCTTCTGGGGCTAAAGTGGTTAAGGCAGAACTAAACTATGCTGGCAGGCATTGTACACAGAAAATAATTGCTAGAAAAATTGTAAAACACATTTACTGAACAGAATTACAACATTTCTACAACCAAAAATGCTATTTCCCCTAGTATTTTTAACTCTAATTGCAGTTTAAAGGACATGTTCAGTTTTAGTTCAACCACTCTAGTCCCCTAACCTAGAACACCCCCCCCCCCCCCCCCACACACACACACCTAGATGGTAGCCTCCTCCTGTGTTTTTACATTCGTTTGTCCGAAGTCTTCTATGGCTCTGGCTGTGCTTCTGCGGTGACTTCCTGTAGACTTCAATGGGCTGTGCTCTTATACTAGAGGTGCTGGGCAACCCCACCATTCAAGTCTATAAGGAATCACTGGAATCATCAAATCCTTTTTTTATAGAAATGACAGCTGGGCATTCAGAGATATTAAAGCAGCATTAAACCTAGCACCAATCATTAGATCTGTGGCTGCATCCATTTTCTTTTATTTGGCTTTTTTTCTCTGTGTCTTCACCTGGGGATCTGGCCAATATCGCACCTCCTGTATTAGTGAGACACCATCCTGGAAGAATAAGCACAGGAGACACAGCAGACCGCAGCATTGTCAGTCTGGGGTGGGGAGGGTAGTATTAAATGTATTAGCAGATTTAAACGCACTTACAAGCTGAAGCCAAACTCCAGCTCACACTTTATAATAGACTACAGGGTTGAAGGTTTTGTATGAATAAAATCTGATCATTTTAACTAGTGTTGTCTCATGCATACTGCTGAATAGCTTGAGCTTTTGAAAACAATAGACTTGCTGGCTGGATCAGGTGAAAATAGAAGAAAGAGAGCCTAAAAAACAAAATGACTCCAGGAGTTGGTGAGCTGTACTATAATAAATGTTTGCTTTTGGGTTTAATATCTCTTTAAAGGAAAAGTATAGCCAAAGCTATTTGGGCCATACTTATCCTGGGGATCACAGGAGTGCAGTCTTTCCTGCACTCCTGTGACCCATTTTAAGCCAACAGCAGGCTAAAGCCCTCTTATCAGCTGATATCAGTGAGCCGGTCCAGGCTCTGAAAAGATCCTACCCAATTGGTCGGGATCCACCCAGATTCCTGGATGGGCAGCTGGCTCAGCATCTCCGTAATCCACCAAGACCCCTTTCTTACCGAGGAAGTTTTCAGGTGTTTTAGCGCCTAAAAACTGCCTCCAATTCATTACAATGGGTGCTTTCACACTGGGATGGTGCGCTTACAGGACGTTCAGAAAAGTCCTGCAAGCAGGATTTATGGGGCGGTTTTGGGATTGCTGTATACAGCGTTTCCAAAACGCCCTACCCATTGCTATGAAAGGGCAGCACTTCCAAAGTGCCTGAAAAGTGCCACAACATGGGAGTCTTTAACCCCTTTTTGGGGTTAAAAGTGCCCCGATAGTGGCCAAAAGGCAGCACAAAAGTGCCGATTAAACCACAGTAAAACGCCACTAAAACGAGCATCGCTTTACCGCTAATGGCTGATGCTTTCAATGTGAAAGTAGTCTGAGCCTGAGCCAGCCACTCCCGCCCCTACACAGCCTAGCGTCCCAGGGAGTGCTGGAGGAGCAGAGCGGAGAGCTGGTGACTAAGGCTAGGTTTCCACTATTGCGACCTGAAAGTCGCATTATTTTTCTGATATATTTTGCTGCGATTTTTGCCTTGATTTTGATGCGACTTGAAACAATGCCTGTTTAATCTTTAGGTCTATGGACCTCAAATCGCATTAAAGAGGGACCAAAGTAGTGCGGGGACTACTTTGCAGTCGCACAGATATGAACTGTATTCATTGGAAATCATGGGGTACGACTTGTCATGCGACTTTGCAGTGCCAAATCACATGACAAGTCCCATAGTGGAAACCGAACCTAATAGTCACCAGCTCTCTGCGCCCATAAGACTGAAAACTGAGAGATCAACAGCGTTGGATTGCTTAGTTGTTGGTCTGGAGCCGGTGGGGGACATTGGATGCTGCATCCTCCTAGGTGACTATAAATCTTAATTTTTTTTTTTTTTAAAGCTTCTCTTTTAAGTAATCTTTCACCTATCAGTGTCGGCAAACGGTTTTCTGCTAACTAGTGATCTCTTCAAGCAATTTCAGGGAAAATTGTTCAATCTCCATATGTATCTAAACTCATCACTCATCACATAACGACCTCAATGGCATTTCAGAAAAACAATAAACTATTAAAAAAGAAACCCAAAACAGTTTATGGGATCCCCATGGCTCTGTGTCACACACATGTGGAAAAAGTCAAATATTACGATGTGTGTTGGATCTTTCCTCCTCCTCCTCCTCCTCAGCATATCATTGCCAAGTGGGTCTGACTGGGGAACCAAACTTTTTTTTTTTTTTTTTTTTTTTTTTTTTGAGCCATCAGGTTGTTTCCATTATAATGATGCAATCTATGGGCACACACACAGAATGGCTCCCACTCATTCCCAATGGTGCTACTATAAGGCTGGCACAAACAACTAGTTCCATGTGTCTGGTTTAGAAGATCAGCTTATCTGCATATTAGCAGCCTCTATCCCTGAAACTGAAACAAAATTATTTGAATAGGTTTTTCTAGAAATCTAAACCACTTTGTTAATAAAAGCTGTAGAAAGATTTTTGTTTAGAATGGAGTTAGAAAACTTTTAGGGCAAAAGTATAGGACCATTTATTTTTTAAGTTGCGAATGTCAGAATTGGCATTCTTCCATTACTTGAGTCACTGACCCAAAGCAAGCATGTCTGTATCGTGTGTCCCAAAATTCAGGAGGGTAAAAAACAAAGGCTGAAGCCTCATACACACGCTTTGATTTTACGGACGACAGAACGTCCGTTTTTTTTTTTTTTGGCATGCTAGTCTAATGTCGAAAGTGAAGAGGTTACTAACAATACGAGAATACAATGTCAGAAGTGACATAAAGTGTTGAATAGTTTTGTATGTATGTATTCTTTCGTTTCTGAGCATGTGTAGTCTTGCTCTTGCAATTTTTTTCAATCAGACGTTGAATTCACAACCAACAAAAATTTTATAATCTGCACATCCCAGCTTTTGTCTGACGAAAAAGTGAAATCTGATGTCGAAAGCACCATACTAACGGTAAAATTTGCGGACGATCAGTCGTCATAACACAGTTGACATCTGAAAATCAAAGCGTGTGTACGGGACTTAAGCTAGCTTTTTCATTGTGGGTGCTTGCAGGTGTGGGACAGCGTGTAAATCACATGCCTTCCCACACCCCCAGCCAAAGCTTGTTGCTCTTGCATGGTGCAAAAGCCCCATAAATAAGATCAATGTTGTGCAAAGAAAACTGGGAATCAAAAGACAAATTAACGCAATGAGCAGGGTGGATTGGGCTATAACTGTGCAGGGGTCATAGATCTTAAACACAATCGCCTGCCCTTTTAGAGTAAAAAGAAAGTGCCTTCTATTGGTCCCCACACACAAGTTAAACCCCCCCCCATTCATGCCCCCTTGTTGACCCCCAGCTTTACACATCCAACGTGGGTAAGCTATGGTGTTGGAGCTTACTCAGGTGGGTGATGTCATTCTCCTGTCCACCCTATTATGCCTAAGAATTTACCACCTAGGTCCAAGCACTGTCACGTGGGGGTCGCCACATAAGCTACCATACCTGGAAGTTCTGGTGCATTAGAGCAATGAAACAATGGCTGTACATAAAGGGAGACTGAGGGAGCCTAGATAGATAAGCATTTAGTGTAGGGTTGCACCAATACCACTTTTTTAAGACCAAGTGCAAGTACCGATACTTTTTTTTTTTTTTCCCCAAGTACTCACCGATACTTTACTTTTTTCTATTGTTTTATGTGAAGTGACAGTTTTTAAAGCACAATAGAGATACCCGATACAATACGGGCAGTGATGGCTGGCACTTACTGATGGGCACTGATTTGTAGCACTGATAGGTGCACTGACTGATGGGCACTGATGGCTGGCACTTATGGACATTTATAGGTGGCATTTATGGGCACTGATAGGCGGCACTGTTATGTGGCACTGACCTGATGGTCACTCTGACAGAGCTCCAGCACTTCTTTGTGGAGAGAGGAGAACCTTCAAGAAGAACAACCATCTGCAGCACTCCACCTGTCAGGCCTGTATAGTAGAGTGACAGCCTGCCTGGAGTTTGTTAATAGGTACCCGAAGGACTCTCAGACCATGAGAAACAAAATTCTCTGGTCTGATGAAATACAGATTGAACTCTTTGGCCTGAATGGCAAGTGTATGTCTAGAAGAAACCAGGAACCACTGATCACTTGGCCAACACCATCCCTACAGTGAAGCATGGTGGTGGTAGCATAATGCTGTGGGGATGTTTTTCAGCGGCCGGAACTGGGAGACTAGTCATGATCGAGGGAAAGCTAAATGCAGCAATGTACAGAGACATTTTTGATAAAAACCTTCTCCAGAACGCTCAGGACCTCAGACTGGGGCGAAGGTTCATCTTCCAGCAGGACAACGACCCTAAGCACATAGCCAAGATAACAAAGTAGTGGCTACAGGATAACTGTGAATGTTCTTGAGTGGCCCAGACAGAGCCCAGACTTGAACCCGATTGAACATCTCTGGAGAAATCTCCATTTTGAAGTGCGATTTTTTTTTTTTTTTTTTTTTTTTTTTTTTAAGGAGCAGCTCCAGTGCAAGATGCAGTTCAGAAGCAGTTCTGAGTTTTTAATGCGATTTTTGGTTTCCGTCAATCTCTTGTTCTTTCTCCTGACCTGGACTAGGGATGAGTGATGAGGAACAAAGCAAAGACTTGCAGAAAAGTACTGCAATTGTGTTATCTTAGTAAAGATAAGCGATTTCCATTCAACTGTTTGTAGCTACAAATCGCATCACAGTTCACTAAACTTACACAGGTCCCTTTTTCAAATCGCATTGGAATTGCACTGCATTTGTGAACAGCCTCCATAGAAATTTTGGTTTTTTATTTGTCTTGCAATTCCATGTGTTCTGGAACACATCATGAATCTGAATCGGGGCTTAATTTTGTAAACCACAGAGGCAAGGATTTACTAAATTGAATTTGTAAATCGAGGGCTTATTAATGAAAAGAATAACCAGCTAGACATAGAAACCTATCAGTTGTCACTCTACACAGGAAAACCAATTGTTTGCACTGGATAGGTAATAATGCTAAACAAAAACAAAGGTGTTGTACCTAGCAGGGCATCTAAATGTTTTTTTTTTTTTTGTTTGTTTTGTTTTTACTTCCACAAAAGAGGACCAGTTCCTGGGCACAGATGGGTTACTCTGGGATGTCCTGTGAACGGTCAGACCCACACAGGAGAAGGAGATGTATGCTGTGTTCATACTCTGTTTACACTCGGTACATCACTTGAGCCTTTGCAGAAAGGTCTTTTCAGTCTTGAGATTCCTCAGTAATCCTTTAGGTTTTTAGTTTGTCTCCCCAGCTACAATAGTTGCACACATCTTCATAGAAGAAGGCAGGTTTGTGCAGGCCATATGACCTATAATCTTCCCAGGGCAATCGCCTTACACTGTGCCTTTGTGACTGGTGAGGTTTCAAAGTTATTTCATGATAATCCACACACTGGCATATTAGCAAGTCGGTATGTGGTAATATTTGACTAGATAGGGCAAAAAAAGTTTTCAGGATTCACAATATGTATATATTTTTTTATTTTCAGGGTCCCCCTGGCCCCCACGGAAACCCTGGCCCACCTGGATATCCTGGACCAAAGGTTAGTCATACACAAGTCACATGACACCTCATATACAGTAGTTTTGAACAACATGCATCTAAGCAGTGAGCTTTTAATGCTGTTCACTAGCTCTAAAAACAACGTTCCAAACTGTGAGCTGCAAAAAGAATTTGAGTAGCACTGATTTCTCTGCATTGTCTGACTTTCAGCACCTCATATGATGTTTACTAGTGTTTACGGTAAAACATTTTCTTCTATAGTTCATTCTGGGGGGGGGGGGGGGCTTGGTGTTCTATATCAGAGGGAGCTATAGAAGAACAAAACTGTTATGTTTAGAGCAGGAGGGGAAGATCAGAGAGCTGACAGGCAGGGAGGGGAGGGGGGGGGGGGGAGGACAGAGGAGATGTAGACACAGGAGAGCAGGACTGCGGATGAGGGAGGCATGTACTCTGACCATGGTGGTCAGTTTACAGGGGGAGGGCAGAAACTGGCAGGATCAGCCAGGTATTTTAGGTGTTACAGGGGGGCCAATTACACAGCACAATCACTGTGCTTTATAACATGCTTTAAAGAAACAGGATAAATAATATTTTTTTTGGGGGGGGGGGGGGGGGTTAACAAATGCTTTAAAGCTAAATTTCAGTTCTTTTCTTTTTTCTACATAGTAAGTATATTATTATTACTGTATTTATCGGCGTCTAACACACACCCCAAGTTTAGGAGGGAATTTTAAGGAAAAAAACTTTTAGGAGGGAAATTTAAGGAAAAAAAAACTTACATTTAAATGCCCATCAATGCAGTCTTATCAGTGTCCATCTGAAGCCTTGTCAGTGTAATTTTCAGCCTTGTCCTGCAGCCTGTCCATCATTGCAGCCTTGTCCTGCAGCCTGTCCATCATTGCAGCCTTGTCCTGCAGCCTGTCCATCATTGCAGCCTTGTCCTGCAGCCTGTCCATCATTGCAGCCTTGTCCTGCAGCCTGTCCATCATTGCAGCCTTTGTCCTGCAGCCTGTCCATCATTGCAGCCTTGTCCTGCAGCCTGTCCATCATTGCAGCCTTGTCCTGCAGCCTGTCCATCATTGCAGCCTTGTGCATCGTTGTCCCCTTGTGTTAATTGCAGATTTTTTTAAAAAATGCCGCCGCCGAGATGTCCTGTGTATCTCGGCGGCGCCCGGTAGTTCTTCGGCTCTTCTCACGGCTTGCGGCCGCCTTCGGCTCTTCTCGTGGCTTTCTGCTGCGTTCGGCCGTTCTCGGCGGCTTTCGGCCGCTCTCGGCCATTCTCTGCGGTTTTTCCCTGATTTTAAGGGGAGAAAAGTGCGTGTTATACGCCGATAAATACGGTATACAAGATTTATATAGCGCCAACAGTGTGCGCAGTGCTTAACAAAATAAAGGCAGACATTACAGTTACATTACAATTCGGTACAAGAGGAATCGGAGGGCCCTGCTCATTAGAGCTTACAATCTTAAAAGGAAGGGTCAATTGATACAAAAGTTAATAGCTGTGGGGGATGAGCTAATGGAGGAAGTAAAACAGTGTTAGAAGCAGGATAGGCTTCTTTAAAGAGAAGGGTTTTCAGGGATTGTCTAAAGCTGGGTAGATTAGAGGACAGTTGGACAGATTGGGGTAGGGAGTTCCAAAGCTCTGGAGAAACCCTGGAGGGGAGTATGGGAGGAGGTGACAATGGAGCTAGAGAACAGGAGGTCTTGGGAGGACCGAAGAGAGCGGCTTGGTTGGTACTTTGGGACTAGGTAAGTGATGTAGCTGGGGGCAGAGTTATGGATGGCTTTGGAAATTGTTAGTACTTTGAATTTTATGCGTTGGGTGAGTGGAAGCCAGTGGAGGGATTGGCAGAGAGGGGTGGAGAACACTGAATGGTTTGTAAGGTGGATGAGTCTTGCAGCAGCGTTCATTATGGATTGAAGGGGGGATAGTCTATGTAAAGGTAATCTGAGGAGGGAGTTGCAGTAGTCATGGCGAGAGATAACCAGGGAGTGAATTAGAAGCTTGATGGTGTCATTCGTTTTTAAAAGGGGCGTATTCTGGAAATGTTGCAGAGACTAAGGCTGCATGATATACATATACATATTGCATCACTGTAGTAGGAATGGACAGGAGATCAAAACGCTCACCAGCCATATCTTTCCTTCTATTAATCTTCTCAGTGATGGGTCATTGGTTTCAACGAGAAGTTAGTAATCTCTATATTCAGATTGTGCTCCCACCTCAGTCTACAGAGCCGAAATGCAAAGTGTGAGAGTGGAGGCAGAAAATGGTCATATTTTATATAAAGAGTGTGTATGTATGTATATATATATATATACACTACCGTTCAAAAGTTTGGGGTCACCCAAACAATTTTGTGTTTTCCATGAAAAGTCACACTTATTCACCACCATACGTTGTGAAATGAATAGAAAATAGAGTCAAGACATTGACAAGGTTAGAAATAATGATTTGTATTTGAAATAACATTGTTTTTACATCAAACTTTGCTTTCGTCAAAGAATCCTCCTTTTGCAGCAATTACAGCATTGCACACCTTTGGCATTCTAGCTGTTAATTTATTGAGGTAAGCTGGAGAAATTGCACCCCACGCTTCTAGAAGCAGCTCCCACAAGTTGGATTGGTTGGATGGGCACTTCTGGCGTACCATACGGTCAAGCTGCTCCCACAACAGCTCAATGGGGTTCAGATCTGGTGACTGTGCTGGCCACTCCATTACCGATAGAATACCAGCTGCCTGCTTCTGCTGTAAATAGTTCTTGCACAATTTGGAGGTGTGTTTAGGGTCATTGTCCTGTTGTAGGATGAAATTGGCTCCAATCAAGCGCTGTCCACTGGGTATGGCATGGCGTTGCAAAATGGAGTGATAGCCTTCCTTATTCAGAATCCCTTTTACCCTGTACAAAGCTCCCACCTTACCAGCACCAAAGCAACCCCAGACCATCACATTACCTCCACCATGCTTAACAGATGGCGTCAGGCATATTCTTCCAGCATCTTTTCATTTGTTCTCCATCTCACAAACGTTCTTCTTTGTGATCCAAACACCTCAAACTTGGATTCATCCGTCCACAACACTTTTTTCCAGTCTTCCTCTGTCCAATGTCTGTGTTCTTTTGCCCATCTTAATCTTTCTTTTATTGGCCAGTCTCAGATATGGCTTTTTCTTTGCCACTCTGCCCTGAAGCCCAAAATCCTGCAGCCGCCTCTTCACTGTAGATGTTGACACTGGTGTTTTGCGGGTACTATTTAATGAAGATGCCAGTTGGGGACCTGTGAGGCGTCTGTTTCTCAAACTAGAGACTCTAATGTGCTTATCTTCTTGCTTAGTTGTGCAACGCGGCCTCCCACTTATTTTTCTACTCTGGTTAGAGCCTGTTTGTGCTGTCCTCTGAAGGGAGTAGTACACACCGTTGTAGGAAATCTTCAATTTCTTTGCAATTTCTCGCATGGAATAGCCTTCATTTCTAAGAACAAGAATAGACTGTCGAGTTTCAGATGAAAGTTCTCTTTTTCTGGCCATTTTGAGCGTTTAATTGACCCCACAAATGTGATGCTCCAGAAACTCAATCTGCTCACAGGAAGGTCAGTTTTGTAGCTTCTGGAAGGAGCTAGACTGTTTTTAGATGTGTGAACATGATTGCACAAGGGTTTGCTAATCATCAATTAGCCTTCTGAGCCAATGAGCAAACACATTGTACCATTAGAACACTGGAGTGATAGTTGCTGGAAATGGGCCTCTATACACCTGTAGATATGTAGATATTGCACCAAAAACTAGACATTTGCAGTTAGAATAGTCATTTACCACATTAGCAATGTATAGAGTATATTTGTTTAAAGTTAGGACTAGTTTAAAGTTAGCTTCATTGAAAAGTACAGTGCTTTTCCTTCAAAAATATGGACATTTCAATGTGACCCCAAACTTTTGAACGGTAGTGTGTGTGTATATATATATGTATATGTGTGTGTGTGTGTGTGTGTGTGTGTATGTGTGTATATATAATTATATATATATATATATATATATATATATATATATATATAATATATTACAGTAAGCCGTTGCAAAATAATTCCTTACATTTTCTAGTTTGAAAAATGGTTGTATTTGTTCTTTTGGACAATTGCATATCATTACCATCTTATTAAATAAACCTTGGCTAAAGCACTTAATAGGACTCTGTACTGAAGTAAGATTGAAACTGCAAATGCTGACTTCTTTTCAAAATGCTGGCTGTCTGGCTAATTCATGGCTTCAGTTACTTATAATGCACTGACCCAGTATGCAGATAAGTTCAGACTTTCTGATCTACATTCTTTTGCCTGGTCAGTAAGGCTGACCTTACACTGTGTGTATGTGTGTGTATGTATGTATGTGTATGTGTGTGTGTATGTATATATATATATATATATATATATATATATATATATATATATATATATATATATATATATATATATATATATATACCGTATATACTCGAGTATAAGCCGAGATTTTCAGCCTCTTTTTTGAGGCTGAAAGTGCCCCCCTCGGCTTATACTCGAGTCATCGCTGTCTGCCCGCTCGATCAGCGTGTCGAGCAGACAGACAGCGGCCATTCTGATTCAAAAGCCGCGCCTCCGGCTCCGCCTTCGCCTGTGATAGGCGGAACACTGAATTTCCCAGCAGCCTGTGTTCCGCCTATCACGGACGTCGTATCATCCTCGTACTACGGACGAGGATGATACGACGTCTGTGATAGGCGGAACACAGGCTGCTGGGAAATTCAGTGTTCCGCCTATCACAGGCGAAGGCGGCGGCGCAGCTTTTGAACTTTACAATGGCCGCCGACGAAGAGGGCACGGGACGGCACGGCACGGGACGGGACGGGACGGGACGGGGGCAAGGCAAGGCACGGCACGGGACGGATGCAAGGAGGCAAGGCACGGCACGGGACAGAGGCAAGGAGGCAAGGCACGGGACGGAGGCTCGGGACAAAGGTAGGCTGGACACACACACACACACACACACACACACACACACACACACACACACACACACACACACACACACGGATGGAGACACACACAGGGATGGATGGATGGATGGATGGAGACACACACACACAGGGATGGATGGATGGATGGATGGAGACACACACACACAGGGATGGATGGATGGATGGATGGAGACACACACACACAGGGATGGATGGATGGATGGACACACACACACACAGGGATGGATGGACGGACACACAGGGATGGACGGACACACAGGGATGGACGGACACACAGGGATGGACGGACACACAGGGATGGACGGACACACACACAGGGATGGACAGGCATGTCTCACCCTCGGCTTATACACGAGTCAATAAGTTTGCCAGTTTTTTTGGGGGTAAATTGGGGGCCTCGGCTTATATTCGGGTCGGCCTATACTCGAGTATATACGGTATATATATATATATATATATATATATATATATATATATATATACACACACACATATACCTTTTTTTTTTTTCGTTCAGCCAACTGATTCCTCAGTCCATCCTATACAGCATGGGTGGTTGTATCCCCTTCTGGGCTTTTGGATGCAGCCGATGTGTGGCTGACAGTTTTCTGCCCAGCACCTTTTTGATTTTTCAGTCAAAGGACATTGGCCATTAAGGGGCCAATAGGCACAGTGTATGTTTACATTATTATCACAACCAGGGACAACAAGACAAAAAAGCTCCTGCGCATGTTTGGTGGTGGTGATCTGGCACCAGTTTTTTCAGATACATCTACTTCTGCACTGGAACTATAGACACACTACTCTTTTTTGCCCTCTTAGGACTAGAGAAGCCCCAATAAGATTCTACAAAAACACAACAGAATGAGGGCACACCAGCCTAGCATATTATCATAACGTAGTATTGCAAGATAAAAAGAAGTCTACTCACAAACACTATATCAAACAAAGCTCATCAAGATATCAGTCAGTACATTCTGCATGCTCCTGGGCTAGGGAGGACACCATCTGGATCCAAACTGGTTTACGCATTACGAGGGTAGTATCCTCTATTTCAAAGCCAATTATTAGGATCCTTACAGTTTAGCAATTTATATGCAACTGAACATGGCATAAGAATTATTCACTCCTTGAGTCCCACCTTCCCAGAGTCATGTGATCCTGCCAATTATCACTTCCTGCAGTCAAATGACTCAAATAACACAAAGACAAACCATATATAAAAGGCAAATATATTTCACCATAAAGTTAATACTAATTTACCTTTTCTGCATATTTGGATCTAGATTCCTCTATTGGGTAATTCCACCTCCTAATTTCCATACATATTTTCCTGAATAGGATTATACCATTATATTCAAGTGTATAGCATTTCTAGAATAATGGGAAAAAAACACAATCTTCCTCCCTAGAGGACCCTGTATTCCATATCATATAATCTATTTTACAATAAATGTTGCCTTGGGATAATGCACTAGGCTGGTGTGCCCTCTCTCTCTGTTGTGTTTTGTACAACCAGGGACAGCCAGACACCTAGTATTTTTAGAAGTAGGTTGGCAATTGAAGTTTCTGTATAACTCTCTACACTTTTTTTTTTTCCCAAGAGGTGCTCAATGTCTGATAAAGAATACTCCCCACATGAACTATATGCATTCCAAAAGTTTTTGCAAATGCTATTGCAGGTCCTTACCTTTTCTGTTGTGGACCTTGCAAGCATATACTAATAGTTGCAAAAAAGAGAAATTTAAAATTCCCTGGAAGTTTTCGAAATGATAGCTGGCTGCAGATTAAAATTCAAAGGTAAAGTTTTCAGTAACATTACACATCCGATAACAAAGGTTTCTAAAAGAGTTTTATGTTTCATAAGCTACCCCAAAATTAAATTATATTTTCACGGTAATAGTATTGACACAGACCAGAATTGTGTGTTGTCACAGACTTGGACTGTGTGCTTGGCTCGACAATTCTGTAAAGGTAGTTTCAACTTTCCATTCAAACACCCCATTCTATTTAGCACCATCTAGTGGAAGCCGCCGTATAAACATCAATAGCTGCACTGATCAAGAATCTGCCTGGCAGTGTGACATCTCTCTAAATGAGAGTGTGCCAGATTTTGGGCTACACATTGTAACATTTTCCCCTGCAGTTTGTCCCTGAGGTCTTCCCAGTCATCCCGGACTTGATAGCATACTTTGTCTGCAGCCAAGTTGTGGTTGTAAATTATCAGTGCAGACACAACTTGTCTATTTCAGGAAAGGATCAGTATGATAAAATAAGCCTGCGGGCCAGATTGTTTGCTTTGTCTATCAGCTACATTATGCAATTATGCACAATGCCCACCTGCCTTAAAGGGGCATCATGAAAATCCCAAGATTGTATTGCACACCTTCTGGCTCATGTGTAAACAATTCATACTATTAATGTGAGACTATAAGATTTCCATCTTATTATTTGTGGTCTGTTCAGATTTGAGTAATGTACTGTCATTTGTTGAGCCAAAGCAGTAGAGGAGTTTTTTGAGTCGGAATAGCATGTTGTTGGAGCCATAGACTTTAATGGAAGGGTCTGAAAAATGCACACCTTAACACGTCAAAAGTGCAAGTACAATTACAGATGCTCATGTGAACCCAACCTTCTACACACCAACGTTGGATTGACTTGTATCTATAGCAGACACCTTCAGCCTTATCCCACTAGAGCAGCACCAGATGGGAATTTTTAGAAATCAATAGATGATTTTTACAATAGATTTGGACTCTCCCCTTCTTCCTACAATGCAGTGCTGGGTGTGTGAATGACATTTGGGCATGAAACACATCTTTTTGTCTGGTCTAAGCTGGGCTCAGAGGTGCCTGAAGCTATATACACTCATCGGCCACTTTATTAGGTACACCTTGCTAGTACATTGTTGGACCCCCTTTTGCCTTCAGAACCACCTTAATTCTTTGTGGCATAGATTCAACATGGTATTGGAAACATTCCTCAGAGATTTTGGTCCATATCGACATGATGGTATCATGCAGTTGCTTCAGATTCCCACAGGTGCTCTATTGGATAGAGATCTGGTGATTGCGGAGGCCATTGGAGTACAGCAAACTTGTCATGTTCAAGAAACCAGTTTACGATGGTTTGAGCTTTGGGACATGGTGCATTATTCTGCTGGAAGGAGCCATCAGAAGATGTGTACACTGTAGCCATAAAGGGATGGACATGGTCAGCAACAACACTTAGGTAGGCCGTTGCGTTTAAACTATGCTCAATTGGTACTAAGGGGCTCAAAGTGTGCTAAGAAAACCACACCATTACCCCACCACCAGCCTGAACCGTTGATACAAATCAGGATGGATCAATGCTTTCATGTTTTTTTTAATGTAAAATTCTGTCACTATCATCTGCATGTTGCAATTGAAATGGAGACTAATCAGACCAGGCAATATTTTTCCAATCTACTATTGTCCAGTTTTGGTGAGCCTGTGTGAATTGTTGCCTCAGTTTCCTGTTCTTGGCCGACAGGAGTGGCACTCATTGTGGTATTCTGCTGCTTTAGCCCATCTGCTTCAAGGTTTGATGTGTTGTGTGTTCAGAGATGGTATTCTGCATACCTTGGTTGTAACGAGTGGCTAGTTACTGTTGCCTTTCTATCATCTTGAACCATTTTCCTCTGACATCAACAAGGCATTTTCTTCCACACAACTGCCACTCACTGGATATTTTCTCTTTTTTAGACAATTGTCTGTAAACCGTAGAGATAGTCGTGCGTGAAAATCCCAGTAGATCAGTAATTTTCTAAATATTCAGACCAGCCTGTCTGGCACCAACAAGCATGCCACGTTCAAAGTCACTTGACTTCCTTTTCTTCCCCATTCTGCTGCTTGGTTTGAACTTCAGCACGTCGTCTTCACCACATCTAGATGCCTAAATGCATTGAGTTGCTGCCATGTGATTGGCTAATTAGCACATGGTGTTACCAAGCAATTTAACAGGTGAAGTGGCCGTGAGTGTGTGTATACATTTGTGCTAATAAGTTTACCTACCCTGGCAGAATTTGATTTCTTGGCCATTTTTCAGAGAATATGAATGATAACACAAACTTTTTCTTTCACTCATGGTTAGTGTTTGGCTGAAGCCATTTATTATCAATCAACTGTGTTTACTATTTTTAAATCATAATGACAACAAAAACTAGCCAAATGACCCTGATCAAAAGTTTACATATCGTGGGTATTTTGGCTTGGCAACATGCACAAAAGTTGACACAAAAGGGTTTGAATGGCTATTGAAGGTAACCATTGCTTGTAATTAGTGTGTGTGTGTGTGTGTGTGTGTGTGTGTATATAAAAGGTCAATGAGTTTCTGGACTCCTGACAGTCCCTTGCATCTTTTCATCCAGTGCTGTACTGATATTTCTAGATTCTGAGTCATGGAGAAAGTAAAATAATTATCAAAGGATTTGTGGGAAAAGGTAGTTGAACTGTATAAAACAGGAAAGGGATATAAAAGGAATTGAGAATGCCAATCAGCAGTGTTCAAACTCTAATCAAGAAGTAGAAATGTGGGGTTCTTCTGAAACCAGACCACGGTCGGGTAGACCAACTAAAATTTCAGCCACAACTGCCAGGAAAATTGTTCAGGATGTAAAGAAAAACCCACAAATAACTTCAGGTGAAATACAGGACTTTCTGAAAACATGTGGTGTGGCAGTTTCAAGATTCACAATAAGGAGGCACTTGAAGAAAGATGGGCTGCATGGTCGAGTCGCCAGAAGAAAGCCATTACAACGCAAGTTCCACAAAGTATCCCGCTTACAATACCCCAAACAGCACAGACAAGTCTCAAACCTTCTGGCAGAAAGTAATTTGGAGTGGTTCGACCAAAATTTAGCTTTTTGGCCACAATAATAAACACTACATTTGGATTGGAGTCAACAAGGCTTATTATGAAAGGTACACCATTCCTACTGTGAAACGCGGAGGTGGATTGGTGATGTTTTGGGGACGTGTGAGCTACAAAGACACAGGAAATTTGGTCACAATTGATGGCACGATGAATGCAGTATGTTATCAAAAAATACTAGAGGAACATTTGCATTCATCAGCCAGTAAGCTGCGCATGGGACGTACTTGAACATTCCAACATGACAATGATCCAAAACACAAGGCCGAGTTGACCTGTCATTGGCTACTGCAGAATAAAGTAAAGGTTCTGGAGTGGCCCTCTCAGTCTCCTGACCTCAATATCATTGAGCCATTCTGGGGAGATCTCAGACGTGCTGTTTATGCAAGATAGCCCAAGAATTTACAGGAACTGGAGGCTTTTTGCTAAGAGGAATGGGCAGCTTTACCATCTGAGAAGATAAAGAGCCTCATCCACAAATGGCACAAAAATCTTCAAGCTGTCATTGATGTTTAAAAGGGGCCATACGACTCGGCTACTGTCAGACTCGGCTACTGTCATTATGGAGGCTGAGGCAGATTTGAGCTCCATGGAACGCACCTACATAGATGACCCGTCTACGGCAAACGCTGATGCACTTAGACTACAGTCGAGAGTGGTCTCCCAGCTGCACCACGACAAGGCCCGACAGAAACTTTTTTTTACCAAACAAAAATATTTTGAATCCGGGGAAAGAGCTGGTAAGTTGCTAGCATACTTGGTGCACAGGGAAGACAGGCCCCCGGTTGTTATTTCTTTGCGGGGTCAGGGTGATACAATGATCACGGACCCTTCTGAGGTGACAGCTAGATTTCGGGAATTTTTTGCAGACTTATACACCACTACAGTCTCAGACGACACCACTCCGATGGACGGCTTTTTGGCTCAGGTTTCCCTCCCCCAAGTTACGGAGGAACAGGTGCAGGCTCTGGAGGCTCCCCTGACCATCGATGAAATAGTGGGTGCTATTGCGGAATTTGCAAAATCCAAGTCGCCGGTGTCAGATGGTCTTCCTATTGAATTTTATTCCCGTTACCAAGACGTGCTGGCGCCTAGGCTTCTCGCCCTCTACGGGAGTCTCTTTGATACACTGACATTGCCTCCGTCCATGAGGGAGGCAACGATAGTTTTGATTCCCAAACCTGGAAAAGATCCGGGTTTCCCGGAATCATACCGCCCAATCTCCCTATTGCAGGTAGATATTAAGATTTTAGCTAAAATACTCGCTACTAGATTGAACGGAGTGATCCTTAACCTGATTCAGGCTGACCAGGCGGGCTTTATGCCGGGGCGGAATACCTCGTTCAATCTACGCAGGCTTTATATAAATCTACAGGCAACGCATGAGGCGGTGGGTGAGCGTGTGGTAGTGACACTTGACACGGCTAAGGCATTTGACTCAGTGGAATGGGAGTATTTGTGGAAGTGTCTAGCGGGATACGGCTTTGGCCCGAACTTTATCCGGTGGGTGAGGCTGCTGTATCATCACCCAACGGCTAAGGTGGTGGCGAATGGATGGTCCTCCCGGGCGTTTGGACTTAGTAGGGGTACCAGACAGGGGTGCCCACTGTCCCCGCTACTATATGCCTTGGCTGCTGAACCTTTAGCGGTGTCGATTCGTGCGGACCCTGCGATCAGGGGACTGACGATGGGTCGACTAACGGAAAAAAATCAGTCAATACGCTGACGACACGCTGTTATACCTGGCGGACTCTGGCCCTTCCCTCGCAAAGGCCCTGCACATGATAGAGTGGTTTGGTAGCTTTTCCGGTCTTCATATAAACTGGGAAAAATCCCAAATTTTACCTATTGACAGTTTTCCACAGTCAGAATCTCAGGCCAGTCTGCCTCTTCAGCGAGTTGGCACTATTAAGTATCTGGGTGTATGTCTCTAGGAATCCAGCAGATTACATTGCGCTGAATGTAGAACCATTATTCTCCCTGGTGCGTGCCAAGATTCAGGCCTGGTCTCGCCTCCCCCTTGGGGTTTGGGGGCGCGTTAATCTGATTAAAATGGTCCTATTACCTAAAGTACTGTATGTGTTGTGGCATGCCCCGGTATACTTGCCGCTGAAATATTTTAAATCCCTTGAAAGTCTCCTTAGGCCCTTTGTATGGGGGAATAATAGACACAAGCTTGCTTGGCAGGCTTTGAAAAGCCCGACTGATATGGGGGGCATGGCTCTTCCAGATCTAAATCACTACTATGTTGCCTCACAACTGTCTCAGCTTTTTCATGTAGACAAGACTGATAAACAACGTTTTCTCACCCTTCTCTGCCCTACTTGGACACAAATTGCAGATGATCCGATAGCTGCTATCTCGACGGGGGCGGGGAGCTCTGCAGTGGAGCCAGGTAAACACTTCATGCTTTTTCACTACAGAAGGATTTGGGATCTGGCATCCACTAAATTGAATGTTACATCACCAAATGACTATACCCCACTTTGGCATAACAAACAATTGCCGGAACTTCAAAAGATCCAGGGTGTTCAGTTATGGGTATCGAGGGGAATATACTACCTGCATCACCTGATTCACCATGGCACTATTAAAACGTTTCAGGCGCTACAGGAGGAATTTGGTATTCCAAACACAATGCTATTTCAGTACCTACAGGTTCAGTATGCACTTAGAGCACAATTTCCGCGGTCATTGCCTCGGCCTGCTCCCAATCCTATTGTCGCCATAGTGAAGGATACTGATCCCAAAAAGCTTATCTCGTGCTTTTATGGTATGCTTACGGCCCCCGTCTCGGCGAGACTAGCGTATGCTCTGAAGTCCCGCTGGGAGGGTGATGTGGGTGAACTGACAGACGAGGAATGGGAGGAGGCTCTGGAGACGTGCAAGTTGGTGTCCCCTAGGCTCCAAGACAGGCTTTCTCAGATCTACATAGTGCATAAAGCATACCTCACCCCCCTCAGGACCGCCAAATATAATACGAATCAATCTGTGCTCTGCCCGATGTGTACTTTTGAGACTGGGACGTTCTTCCATCTTATCTGGTCTTGCCCCAAACTGCAGGAACTTTGGAAACAAGTAGTATCATTTCTACATGATGTTATGGGCTCGCCCTTGGCTCTCGACCCCAAACCCTGTCTACTAGGGATATTTCCTGACGTATTAGATAGTTACTGGCACTTTCCTGCAGGAAACCTTGTTTTCTGTTCGAAAAGTGATAGCTAGACAGTGGATGAGGCCCCTTCCACCCCGGGTTGAGGACTGGAAACGGGAAGTTAATTCTACGCTCCCATATAAAAAATTCTTATATAAAAATAGGGGTTGCCCAGCTAAATATCATAGAATTTGGGATAGATGGCTGCAGGAGGCTGCCACGTGTGATGAGGGAATTTGATGTAATGTTGCAGTAAATAACATGTCGATGTTAGGACTTTCCTTGGCTGTGATACATAATGGCTACTGTAATGGAGAAATGTCTCTTATCTACTGTTATGGTTATGACGCAACACCTTTTGAATGTTCGGTGTATGCCACTGTGATTGTAATCTCTGCAATAATGTTCAATAAACATTACCGGTTTAATGGAAAAAAAAGGGGCCATACACGGTATTAAGAACTGGGGTATGTAAAATTTTGATAAGGGTCATTTGGGTAGTTTATGTTGCCGTTATGATTTAAAAAGAGTAAACTCAGTTGATTTGATAATAGACTTTAGCCAAACACTAACCATGAGTGAAAGAAATGTTTTTGTGCTATCATTCATATTCTCTATAAATTCTGTCAGGGTATGTAAACTTATGAGTGCAACAGTATATACAGTGCTCCTCATAAATGAGTACACCAACAGATTGTCAGAAAACCTCTACTTTCCTTTCAGAATCAACATTTTCTATGGGACACTATACTACAAAATATTCCCACAAATGTGGGCCCTTCATTGCAACCAAGGTTTGTTCATTTGCACACAGTTTTTTCCTGCATTTTAGATAACAAACTCCTAATTAACAAGAATTCAACTACAGGTGAGTCTTAATTATTCATCAATCAGGTGTCCAGCAGACAGTTGATTATAAAAGGGCGTTGCGCAACAAAATTTCTTTACACAAGAAAGGTAATGGCTAAAAGAAGATCAATAAAGCTTTACTTGTAGTCAGTCTTCATCTGGAAATGCTATAACCCTAACAGCCAAGACCTGAGGTGTGCCTTGGCCTAGCTGGTCAGTATGTCTAAAAGAGGGCATACCCTGAATGAATGTGAATAGAATGTAAATGTATGGGGGAACGGGTGGGTAGGAACCCGGAAATGAGCCGATGAAGAAACTGATGGAGGAGGAAGGGGGATATATAGCCCGCAGACTCCCCCCCATAAAGCCGCCTAACTTATCAAATTACTGTAGCAAAAGTGATACAAAAATTTTACAAAGATGGAACTGCAACCATCTCGGAGACATCCAAACCATTTACGGAAGTTAACACTTTGACAGGAGCATCTTCTGATGAGAAGGGTTGAAGAAAATAACCATGTAATTTCACTGCAGTTAGCTAAAGAAGTAGAAAGTCAAACTGGGGTGATTGTTTGTTTCCCTTGACACAATACAGCATACACTGCAGAGGAATGGCATGCATGAGTGTTGTCCACGAAGGAAGCCTCTCCTAAAGCCCATGCAGAAAAAGGCCCTCCTAGAATTTGCCAGGGCCCATGCTGAAGAAGAAGACTACTGGGGCTCTGTACTCTGGAGTGATGAGACCAAGATAAATGTTTTTGGAACTGATGACTTCAAAACTGTATGGCGTCGCAAAAGGTAAGGAGTACAAAGAAAAATGCATGGCGGTGGCAGTTCTTCTGTGGGGCTGCATGAGTGCCGTTGATGTCAGGGAGCTGCATTTCATTGATGGTATCATGAATTCACAGATGTACTGCTCTATATTGAAAGAAGATGCTACCATCACTCCGTGCCCTTGGTTTTCATGCACTTCAACATGACAATGATCCAAAATGCACATCCAAGGCCACTTTTGTATTTCTGAAGAACAGGGTGAAAGTGATTCAGTGGCCAAGTACTGTATGTCTCCTGATCTGAACCCAATTGAACACCTATGGGGAATTCTGAAGAGACAAGTTGAGCATCACTCTCCATCCAGCATATTATTAACCTTGCTTTCATGTAATGCGCTAAACAAATGTTCTATAAAATGAATTTTTGGCAAAATCGTGGAAATTGTTCTTGCGCACATTGAGATATTAAAATCTTACTTTTCCAAAGAGGTGTACTTATTTATTTTGAGCACAGTATGTACAGTATCTCACAAAAGCGGGTATATCCCTCATATTTTTGTAAATATTATTTTATTCTATCTTTTCGTGTGACAGCTCTGAAGAAATTACACTTTGCTATAACGTAAAGTAGTGAGTGTACGGCCTATATAACAGTGTCAATTTTGCTGTCCCCTCAAAATAACTCGGCACACAGCCATAAATGTCTAAACTGCTGGCAACTAAAGTGAGTATACCCCTAAGTGAAAATGTTCAAATTAGGCCAAATTATCAATTTTCCCTCTGCGGTGTCATGTAACTTATTGTTGTTACAAGGTCTCAGGTGTGAGTGGGATACAGGTATGTTAACGCTCACTCTCTCATACTGGTCACTGGAAGTTCAACATGGCACCTCATGGCAAAGAATTCCCTGAGAATTGTTCTACGTAAAGATGGCCTAGGCTATAAGAAGATTGCCAAGACCCTGAAACTGAGTTGCAGCAGGGTAGCCAAGACTATACAGCGGTTTAACAGAACAGGTTCCACCCAGAACAGGCCTCGCAAAGAAGTTAAGTGCGCATGCTCATCGTAATATCCTGAGGTTGTCTTTTCGAAATAGACATATGAATGCTGCCAGCATTGTGGCAGAGATTGAAGGGGTGGGGGATGAGCCTGTCAGTGCTCAGACCATACGCCGCACACTACAACAAGTTGGTCTGCATGGCTGTCATCCCAGAAGGAAGATTCTAAAGATGATGCACAAGAAAGCCAACAGTTTGTTGAAGACAAGCAGACTAAGGACATGGATTACTGGAACCATGTCCTGTGGTCTGACGTGACCAAGATTAACTTATTTGGCTCAGATATGTCAAGCGTGTGGCGGCAACCAGGTGAGGAGTACAAAGACAAGTGTGTCTTGCCTACAGTAAAGCATGGTGGTGGGAGTGTCCTGGTCTGGGGCTGCATGAGTGCTGCCATCACTGGGGAGCTACAGTTTATTGAGGGAACCATGAATGCCAACATGTATTGTGATACTGAAGCAGAGCATGATCCCTCCCTTTGGAGACTGGGCTGCAGGGCAGTATTCCAACATAATGACCACTGCCTTGCTAAAGAAGCTGAGGGTAAAAGTGAGGGACTGGCCAAGCACGTCTCCAGTCCTAAACCCTATTGACCATCTGTGGGGCATCCTTAAACTGAAGGCGGAGGAGCGCAGCGTCTGACATCCACTATCTCTGTGATGTTATGGAGCAGTGGAAGAGGACTCCAGTGACAACCTGTGAAGCTCTGGTGAACTCCTTGCCCAAGAGGGTTAAGGCAGTGCTGGAAAATGATGGCCACATAAAATATTGCCACTTTGAGCCCAATTTTGACATTTTCACTTGGGGCTTAGGGTTGTACTCGCTTTTGTTGCCAGCAGTTTAGCCATTAATGGCTGTGTGTTGACTTCCATAACACGGAAGTCAATGGAAGACTATTTAAAGTGGGAAGGGAGCAAAATCAGCTATTTATGGGTAAAACAAATGCTTTCTTCAACTTGAAACTAGCTTTACAGATATTGTATTGTTTCTTGTTCGTGCATACTAAGCAATATGTACATTTGGACATGCTACACCACATTTTTTTCTGAAAATGCCTTCAACCTTATTCCTCAGTACCATCATTGTTCAGGCATCTTTCCGAAGCAGCAGCTTACATGTGATCTTTCACAGATCAATCCCTGCTACTGCCTCAGACCTATGTTTACCAGATTTTCCAAATGAAATCCGGAGACACCCTTCTTACCATGTCCATTTTTAACCACAAAACCACGCCCCTTTTGTAGTCACATCTACAAAATTACTCCTCCATTTTTAACATGCTTAGAAACGTTTGGTCACAGACTTTTGGACATTCAAGGTATAACGACGAAATGTTGAGAAGCACAAATAGAGAAATTATGCTGCGTGTAGCATGGCACAGGGAACTGTGGTCATGGCCAAATTGCTGTAACAGTGGGAGTGACTTAAAGTGGTTCTAAAGCCTAAACCTTTTTTTACCTTAAAGTGATTGTAAAGCTTCGTTTTTTTTTTTTTTTAAATGCCCAACTTGTTATATAAGGGTTTTGCACAGAGCGGCCCCGATTCTCCTTTTCTGGGGTCCTCTGGCGGTGCTCTTGGCTCCTCTTCTCGAATGGCCCCATGGAGAGCGTATTTCCATGGGGGAACTCGTGCAGGTGCGCTCCTGCTGCTATCAAGCTATCCAATGAGTACCCTAGACAGCAGATGGAGCTGCTGTGCTTATCCCCGCCGCTGGAACAGTCGGGCTCAGGTAGGAAAAAGGGGGGCTCTGGGGGGCTGCTGCAGCTCAAAAGTTTTTTTCACCTTAATGCATAGAATGCATTAAGGTGAAAAACTGAGGGTTTACAACTCTTTTAATGCTTTCCCTGCATTTTTAAGGTAAAAAATGTTTAGTAATGTCACCCCCTTATACTTACCTGAGCCCTTACTTGATCCAGTGCTGTGCCCATCCATAGCAGCCCAGCCCCAGCTACAAGTTTGAAAATGACTAGCTATTGCTAGAATTGCCAGGCTTCACAAGTTTTTGTCCACAATTGCAGCAAGTCTGTATTGCCTGATTCCACCTCAACATTCTTTGCAAACATTTTGCAAGTCCGCTGCAAGTTCTAGTTGTTATGTTGTGTGATAGTCATCCCACCACAGGGGTCACTGTGGCCCAATTTTCATGCTGTAGACTTGCAGAGCCCTTGCTGTAGACTTATCACTGCAACTTTACTCTTGCTAGAGAGGTGCTAATTGGAAAAGTGTCAACTAGAACTTGTGCTTCAAGTGCTCTGTAAGCGTACAAATTGACTGTGAAAATGTGCAGCAAGTTAACAGACTTACAATTTAAAAATGCTACACATTTTTGGTAAGTTATCCTTGCTATCTGGAAGCTTTCCCCCAGACTTGCAGGCTTTGTTGAGGCAGCTGTCATTCAGATCCTTGGGCAAGGGCTGAGTTGCACTGTCTGTGTCTATGGATGTAGGCAGTGTGGCTCAGGATCGAGCCTGCAGGTTTGCCACCATAGGATGGCATGGTAACACACCTAGAACAGGAGAAGCCAGGAGCACCCCGTAGGACCCAAGAAGAGTATCGGCAATTATATTGCACAGAGCAGGTAAGTAGAAGATTTGGATTTAAAAAATTTTTTTTACTTTACAAGTACTTTAAATGGGCATGGTTAAATGAAATCTGACCCCACTATCTGTGGGTCAAGAGTGCAGGGGTCAGGCGTAAGTAACGCACATAGTGCAGGGGTCAGATGTAAGTGGTGCAGGCAGGAACTGCAAAAAAATCTACAGTATGTAGTAATTTATTTTTATATACATGATGGTAAAATCTGGTCCTGATTTCTTAATGTAATTTCCGTAGAAAAATGTGTCAGCATTAGTGGGCATCTCTGAGTTTTTTACTTTTTTTTATATTTTGTTTTCATTATGAAGGCTTTTTTTCATAACGCATATGCAACCCCAGTTCCAAAACATTTACATAAAAACAGAATGCAATGATTTGCAAATCTCATAAACCTATATTTTATTCACAATAGAAAACTGTTTAATCTGAGAAAATTGATCATTTTAAGAAAAAAATAAGATAATTTTGAAATTGGCAGCAACACTTCTCAAAGTTGGGACAGGGCACCAAAAAGCTGGCAAAGTTAGTGGTACTAACAAGGAAGAGAGAGAAGAACATTTTGCAACTAACTAGGTTAATTGGCACAGGTCAGTAGCATGATCAGGTTTAAAAGGAGCATCTTATAGAGTCAGCGGGGTTGATTTACTAAAACAAGAGTGGAAAATCTGGTGAAGTTATGCATAGAAACCAATCAGCTTCCAGTTTTTTTTTGTTTTGTTTTTTGTCAAAGCTTAAAGCGATTGTAAAGTCTAGTTTTTTTTTTTTTCCCTATAAAAATAACAAACATGTTCTACTTACCTGCTCTGTTGCAGTGGATTTGCATAGAGTAGCCCGAATACTCATCTTCTTGGGTACCTCTTCTGTGATCCTGGCCCCTCCCCTCCTGTTCAGTGCCCCCACAGCAAGCAGCTTGCTTGCTATAGGGGCACTTGAGTTGAGTCACAGCTCCCTGTGTCCTTTCAGATACGAAGCCCTGACCCCACATCGCCCCCTCTCTCCCCTGATTGGCTAGCTGACTTTGACAGCAGCCAATGGCACCGCTGCTGTGTCTCAGCCAATCAGGAGGGATAAGCTTGGATGGATAAGGCACTCGTAGACCAAGAGGGACCTCGGGTAAGGGGGAGCTGCTGAAGGAGGCTGCTGCACACTGAAGGCTTTTTTTACCTTCATGCTTAGAATGCAAGATATGTGAAAAAGGGGGAAAAAACTGCACTAAACCAGAATAAACTACAGAAAACAATAGCTGCTGACACTCAACATCTGAAGCAATATACAATAAATTAGCGCAGCACTAACAGATGAAACCAAACCAATGGAAACATCTGAAAATCACTAATTCTCAGTGATAGTGAAAATAAAGAGTGTAAACCAACTAAAGCACATGAAGTATACCGCAGTGAAGGGGCTAGTGACAATGAATCACTAGGAAAAAAGAAAATATGATGAATATGAACCCGCTATAACACGTAAAAAAATGTGTTTAAATGCGCGAAAGCAAATCGTACAGGTGTGAGTTCAATAAGTATAAACGCTATCACAAACCATGAACGTGAATGTCCAAAACAGTGCGTAAGAACAGAGTAATTTCCAGATGGAGTGTTGACCTGGATGAACCAATCGAATGCCAATACACACTTGAAAGATGTTCAGATGAAAAATTGGGTACTCTTACCAGATATGGTGACACACATACCGTGCGGCAGTGGGTCAAACAAGCTCACGACACCTTAATTCCTGGTGTTCCAATGCTGTAAGAAAGCCACACTGGATGTGGTGATGGGTCTTGGGACTCCAAACCATATGTCAGGATAGCGATGGAAACCGTCCAAGGTAATCCAAGAGGTCAGAAAACGAGGGCAAAACAGGAGTTCACCAGGGCCCAAACGGAAAATGGAATAGAAAAACAGGCTCCATATGGTGCAGGTCAACCAATGGTTTTAATACAAAAAAATATACAGCTCAATGCAGGATAAAAAAAGTGATCACAGGTATAAAATATAGATGAAAGCAATGTGGGAAGCAAAAAGATGCTGAACTAACGCGTTTCGACTCTATGGGTCTTCAACTGGGGCATAATCTAGAATGCAAGATAAACAACCTTCTGACTTTACAACCACATTAATTTAACAAGTTGAAGTTAGAAGCTGATATTGGGTACCATGCACAGCTACTCCAGATTTTGCACTCTAGTTTTAGTAATTCAACCTTGGTGTCTCTGAAGTAAAGATGGGCAGAAATTCACAAATCTGTAAAACAAAAAAAAAAGCTGCATCTGAATGACTTTAAAAATATCATCATCTGCAGTACATAATATCAAAAGATTCTGAGAATTTGTAGAATCCTTTGTATGTAATATTGGATGTCCGTAATCTTTGGGCCCTCAGATGGCACTGCATTAAAAACAGGCATGATTCTTTGATGGACACTGCATGGGCTCAGGAATACTTCCAAAAATCCCTGTCTGTGAACACAGTTTGCCGTTCTGTCCAAAAATGCAAGGTAAAGCTCTATTATGCAAAGGAGAAGCTATATCTAAACATGATCCAGAAATGCTGACATCTTCTCTGGGCCAAAACTCATTTAAAATAGTCTGTTGTGAAGTGGAAAACGGTTCTGTGTTCAGACAAATCTAATCGTGACCTTCTTTTGGTCGCCATGTCCTCCGGCCTAAAGAGTGATCTTCCAGGTTGTTGGCGTTGGTGCTTAGTTAAAAAACTGCATCTCTGATGGTATGAGGGTGCATTTGTGCATATGGACTGGGCAGCTTGCACATCTGGAAAGGCACCAGCAATGCTGAAAGATATATCCAGGTTTCAGAGCAGAACACACTCCCATCCAGACAATGGTCTTTTTCAGAAAAGGCCTTGCAAATTTCAGCAGGACAAAGTTACTGCATATGTGGCAGGATGGCTTTGTAGTAGGAGAATCCGGGTGCTTAGCTGGCCTGTCTGTAGTCCAGACCTTTCACCAATTGAAAATAGTTGGTGCATCTTGAAACAAAAAATATGACAAAGACCCAGGACTGTTGAGCAGTTAGAATCCTATAGCAGATAGGAATAGGACAACATTTTTTCCCCCAAAACGACAACTGGTCTCCTCAGTTCCCAGATATTACAGAATGTTGTTAAGAGGGGATGCTACACCATGGTAGACATGGCCATCCCATATCTCTTTTTTTAGACCTGTTGCTGCCATCAATATCAAAATGACCATATTTTTTTTCTTAAAATAGTACATTTTTTTTTTTTGTTAAAACACTTGATATGTTTTCTATTGTGACTATAATTTTTTTTTTTTTTGTAATTTTGCAAATCAGTGCATTCTGATTTTTACACAGCGTTCCAACTTGTTTATAATTGGGGTTGTACTTTCAGTTCTAATAGTGTTTTAATGACAGCACACTTCATGAGCAGAGCTGGCCCATAGGAGGCGTTTCCACTTGGTGCTTGAACATCTTTCTTTTGATGGCCCAGATTGCATGCGACATGCTTATTCTGAGATTCACACCCCCTTCCCCAATTGGATCAATGTATATTGTGACAAGTTGGGGAATTTGTAGCTTATTGATGAGTTTATTCCATACCAGAAGTAAATTTTGGGGCTTTTCTGCCCACTGTTATTTAAAAGTAACACACAAGTTTACATGGATATCTTCACATGCAGGGGGTTCTTACCATCAATACAATAAGGCAAAAAAAACAGTCAGCCTCGAGGGGTCTCTATGCAGTTCTACTGCTCAACATAGTAGTTTTGGTCTTCCTGACAATCATACGCATCCAGTGCTTGTGCGCGCATGCTGTAATTCAGCTCTGTGTCTTTAATGCAGGGTCCCAGCTGTTCTGTCCCAGATTGTTTCTGTCTCTCTGAGGCTCATGCCTCAATTTGTTCTGTCCTGGACAATATGATGCAATGTGCACCCCTCAACTCCTTTGGACAATATGGTGCAACATGCGCCTCTCAGGTCCGCACTCCAAGGATACAGAAAATTTGCTTTATTGTTATAAAAACATCGAACATGAAAAATCTTTGAGGTTCCAGCATCGTGACAGCACAGAGGGGAGCATGGTTGATGTGTTTCACAAATTTCAACTGATTACCAACAATACAGACCTGATCACAGATGTGGAAATAATGGGCATTTTAGGAAACGGCGATTGCAGGTCAATTGGTCTCAATATAAATAGCAAACACAAGGGGAACACAGACGCTGAATTTCAAAAGAGCCAACTTCCCTAAACTATGAACCTTGCTAGAAGATATAAATTGGAATAAAATCTTACAGACATAGAACACAGAGGAGAGATGGGTTTGCTTTAAGAGCATATTAAATAAGGGCATTAGCCAGTGCATCAGATTGGGAAATACATTTAAAAGAGCGAACAAAGTCTGGGATGGTTTAACTCTAATGTAAAAATGCATATAAAAGCAAAGGAGAAGGCCTTCAAAAAATACAAGGCTGAGGGATCATCATCACCATTCAGAATTTTTAAAGAATGCAACAAGATATGTAAGGGTGCAATTAGGAAGTTTTCAGGAGTAGGAATTGGGGGGGCTTCAGTAACCAAAACTGCAGTGTTTGTCTTCATGACACATTACAGGAAGCACCCTCATCGCTAACAGAAGACAAAATTTGAAATAGACTTGGGAAACTTCGCATTAATAAATCACGGGGACCAGATGGCTTACACCTGAGGGCACTTGGGGAACTCAGTCAAGTAATTGCCAGACCATTGTTTCTCATTTTTACTGACAGTCTGCTGACTGAAATGGTACCAGCTGATTGGAGAAAAGCCAATGTAGCACAAATATTTAAAAAAAGGACCAAAATACACCCCTGGTAATTACAGACCCTTCAATAGTATGCAAGCTCTTGGAGGGGATAAGGGACTATATACAAGATTTTAGTAATAAAAACTGTATCGGCAGTAATCAGCATGGATTCATGAAGAATCATTCTTGCTAAACCATTAGCCTATTAGCCTTCTATGGGAGGTGAGCTGCCATCTAGATAAAGGAAGGCCCATAGACGTGGTATATCTGGATTTTTCAAAAGCACTTGACACCGTTCCCCATAAACATTCACTGTACAAAGTAAGGGCCGTTGGCATGAACCATAGGGCGAGTTCATGGATTGAAAACTGGCTACAAGGGTGAGTTCAGAGGGTGGTGATAAATAGGGAATACTTGGAATGGTCAGGGGTGGGAAGTGGGGTCCCTCGGGGTTCTGTTCTGGGATCAATCCTGTTTAATTTGTTCATAAACGACCTGGAGGATGGGTTAAACTGCTCAATCTCTGTATTTGCGGACGACACTAAGCTAAGCAGGGTAAAGAAGATCTGAACAAATTAATGGGGCGGGCAACGACATGGCAAATGAGGTTTAATGTAGAAAAATGTAAAATAATGCATTTGGGTGGCAAAAATATGAATGCAATCTACTCCCTAGGGGGTGAACCTCTGGGGGAATCTAGGATGGAAAATGACCTGGGGGTCCTAGTAGATGATGGGCTCAGCAATAGCGTGCAATGCCAAGCTGCTTCTAACAAAGCAAACAGAAAATTGCCATGCATTAAAAAGGATTATTAACTCAAGAGATAAAGTAATAATCCTCCCACTCTACACAACTCTGGTCCTGCTGCACCTGGAGTATGCTGTCCAGTTCTGAGCTCCAGTCCTCAGGAAGAATGTACTGGAAATGGAGCGAGCACAAAGAAGGGCAACGAAGCTCATAAAGGGTCTGGAGTATATTGGTTATGAAGAATGGTTGCGAGCAATGAACTTATTGTCTCTGGAGATGGGACGCTGGAGAGATGATATGATTTCAATGTACAAATACCGTACTGGTGACCCCACAATAGGGATAGGTTTTTCGTGGAAGGGAGTATAAGACACGTGGCGACTCACAAAAATTAGAAGAAAAGAGGTTTAACCTTAAACTGCGTAGAGGGTTCTTTACTGTAAGAGCGGCAACGATGTGGAATTCCCTTCCACAGGCGTTTACAGCGGGGGGCATCGATTAGTTTCCAAAAATGATTAGACAAGCACCTGAATGACCGCAATGTAATACTGACATCTAATTACACACATGGGTTTGACTTGATGGACTTGTAACTATGTAAAACATCACAGAAAAAACACATCATGAGTAAAATCAAAAAGTGATCAAGTGTGTGTGTAAGAAATAATAATAAAAAAAAAAAAAAAAAAATATATATATATATATATATATATATATATATATATATATATATATATATATATATGTATGTATGTATGTATGTATGTATGTATGTATGTATGTATGTATGTATGTGTATATATTAGGGCTGTGGAAATTAAAGATTAACGCCTCGATTAATCTTTAATTTTTTTTGAATGATCAAAACATTTTTTATCAAAATTCTCACCTCTACGCCGTCTTCAGGGAGTTCCGTCGGAGATCCGATGACGTCACTGGACATCACAAGGGGGAGAAGTCCGGTGACGTTGAAGTTCTGATTGAACTTAACGTGTATGGGGGAGGAGCTACACATGACATCACGCGCTGCTGCCCCGCGGCTGCTCTATGGAACTAACAGCTTTACATGCTGTGCTTTTATCCTTATGTGAGTAGTTTGTGTTTGAACACAAAAACGTAATCTTATACTTAAGCGGTGAGCACTTAGATCTTTTCTTTCTACCCATGACCTGGCATCCTTGCTGAGATCTAAGGAGATGTGAGAGACGTTTATGGTCCGTGTTAACCCTTTTGATACCCACTTGTATGACCCCCTGTTTGAACAGGGGTCCATGCCATATGGTGAGACTGATTAGTTAGACTGGAGGTGGGGGGATTGTCACTCTACTGTTGAAAAAAAAAAATTGCTTACGTCAGTGCTACAGTTTGAATTTAAAACGTATTTGTGTGAACTGTGAAGTTAAGTCATGGATTGTGGAAATGAACTAGTGTCAGGTGATTGTATATACTGTATAGCACATTTACCACTGACTAATGCAGAGTTGCAATGCAAGGAGATCAGCTAAAAGTAGTTGGATCTGTATGTGCGTTATAATTAATCAAAATTAGTTGATTAATCGATTAAAAGAAGATTGATTAATCGAACACAAAAATTTTAATCAGTAACAGCCCATATATATATATATATATATATATATATATATATATATTTTGAAGAAAGTTCATAACTCGTGTGTATGTCTTAAAATCGCATTGTATCCGTTCCCAGTTCCACTTGAGGTATATATGTATATGTTTCTACAGCGAGTGTGGTATGTTTAATAAACTAAACACATCCACCTAAAATATATAGGAGGGAGGGGCCAGGAGAGAATATGCCATATGACGTGACAGACTTTGAGCGGGTATATCTGAATGATGTAGCTACAGGCATCGTTCAGATATTGCAGTTTTCAGCCGGCAATTCCCTTCACCATAAGAACGATCATATCGG
Organism: Lithobates pipiens; assembly: GCF_037356315.1. NCBI lineage: Eukaryota > Metazoa > Chordata > Amphibia > Anura > Ranidae > Lithobates > Lithobates pipiens. Next base: position 157,691,838 of record NW_027507685.1, on the reverse strand, counting down.
CTGTTCTGCCGCTTGATCATTCTTACCGGAAGCGAGAGGGGACGAACCCCCCCGCCGCCCTCCAGTGCTTCTACTGACTCACCACTACGATCGATGAGTCGAAGAGAGGATCTGCCCACCCTGGATTTTGAGCATAGAAATTTCCGGTGGACCAGATGGTTGCCGGAGTCTCTATGATCGTCGGAGGCCGGTCGCGATGTGATGTTTTCTGTATTCCAAAAAAAACGCGCTGCTTCGGCTGAGAAGCAGTGATCGGATGTTTACATTCCTTGTAATAGGAATAAAAGTGATCAAATTATTATTATTATTATTATTTTTGTTTTTAAAAGGTGAAAATAAAAAAAAGTATAATTAACGATAAAAAATTTTTTTTTTTTTGTAAAGCGCCACTGTCCCTGTGTGCTCGTATGCAGAAGCGAATGCATATGTAAGTCCCACCCACATATGAAAACGGTGTTCAAAACCATACATGTGAGGTATTGACGCAAACGGAGTGAGAGCAATAATTTTGTTTCTAGACCTCTTCTGTAACTCAAAACACGTAACCAGTAAAAAAAAAATTTTCAAGCGTCGCCTATGGGGATTTTAAAGTACCGGACTTTGGCGCCATTCCACGAGCATGTGCAATTTTGAAGCGTGACATGTTGGGTATATATTCATTTGCAGTAACTTCATCTTTCATAATACGCAAAAACATTGGGCTAACTTTTTTTTGTTTGTTTATAAAGCACAAAACAGTTTTTCCCAAAACGCATTTGAAAAATTGCTGCCCAAATACCGTGCGTGATAAAAAGTTGCAACAACCGCCATTGTATTCTCTAGGGTCTTTTCTAAAAAAAAAAAAAAAAAAAACATTTTTAATATTTGGGGGTTCTGTGTAATTTTCTAGAAAAAATTGATTTTTTACATGTAGGAGAGAAATGTCAGAATTGACCTGGATGGCAAGTGGTTAAAAAAAAAAAGACACTAAAAGACACTAACAAGTTACATGACATCGGGAGGAAAAATGGCTAATTGGTCCACAGCTCTCTGCAAGGTTTTCCTGTATCCTCACCAGTGATGTAAGTAACTCTGTTAAAATAAACAGAGTTACGGGGGCGTGGCTTGTGCGCTGAAGAAGATGGCTGCTTAAGCCTAGAGCTCTCCACAGCCGGCCGTTTAACAGCAAAAAAACAGGCAGGTATTCTCCTCTAAAAACATACCTAAATACTCTGCAGTACTCCTGGGACAGTAGGGGCAATGTCTCGCAAAAGAGGACAAGAAAGGGGACCAAAAAAGCTGTCATCATTTTACATTTAAACAGAACAGTGAGCTGACTAAAATCCAAGATGGCGCCGCGGGAGCTGTGAGGAGGAAAAATAATAAAACTCACACAAACCTTTCTGATAGCCATCCACCTGAAATGGATGAGGAATTATCACCCTCATATTCTAATGGCTCCTCTCAACTATCCCCAACATCTCAGGGACCCGCAAAATCGCGGATGAAGCTGGATTCAAAATCTTGTCAGGCAGCTGATACTGAACACAGCTCTGCATAGTGATAATGCTATGTCCTCATTACAGACATCTATAGCTGCTTTCCCAACATCAGGTTAGCCAGTACTAGATACCACAATGATAGAAATGCTATCTAATCTATCCTCCATGATTCATAAATTCTCTCTTGATATGAAACATATGGATGGTAGACTGCAATACGTTGAAAACAAAATGGAGGAATGCACTGAAACAGTGAATGAGCTAGTGGATGCATGTACAGAACAAAAAGATGATTCCATGTGGGTCAAGATGAAATTGGCAGATCTCGAGGACGGCTCATGTCGAAACAACATTAAAATGAGCGGAATACCAGAGTCAGTTCTACCTATGGACTTGCGTAACTATGCAAATACACTATTTTCTACATTATTGCCAGAATTATCGCCAATTGAACTTACAATCGATCGTATTCATAGAATTCCCAAACCAAAACATCTAGAAGAATCAATTCCCAGAGATGTTATTCTGCGAATTCATTTTTATCAAGCTAAAGAGCAAATTCTCTCCAAAGCGAGGAAGCTAACTACTCTGCCACCACCATACTCAGATATACAATTATTCGCCAATCTCTCGCAATTTACACTACAAATGAGAAGACACCTCAAAACTGTAACAAAGGCATTATCTAATCATAAGATCATATACAAATGGAGACATTCAGCCACTATCTTGACCACTTACAACGGGAAACATTTTGCTATATCTACCATTGAAGATGGCATGCAATTACTCCAAACATGGGGTATTATAGTTGATCTTCCACATAACACCCCTGCCTTGAAGGAAAAAACAAATTTGTTCCACTTTGGACAAAAATGTGAACAAAATAGAATTAAATACAAATGAACTACTCCTGCCTGTTAACTCATATGCATTACTGACATATACGGTCTGGTTTGATGCTCAATACCTTACTACTTGAACTTCACCCCCTATCTTGGTCAGCATTCCTTTGAGTGGATTACTGCTGACTCTTGGAAAATATTTTTTTCTTTACTCTTTAATTTTTTTTTCTTCTCTCCCTTTTTTTTAATTTATTTTTTATTCTTTCCCCTCTTGCAATATATATTGGCAAATAACTACTAATAGAGTAATAACTCGTTTTTTTCATAGGTTTGAAAACAAAATCTACATTGTTGTGTGCATGATTTAATGGTAACTGTGAACTGATCATATAACAAATACTTAGATATTTAGTTTAAGCGTTATAGAAACTAGAGAATATTCTTTTAGGAATATATAGAATTATAGTAACATCTAATTTTGATATATATTAATATGTCTTTCAAAATATTGTCCCTAAATGCAAGGGGACTGAATCACCCAGCGAAATGAACCTCTAGGTGGAGTTCTGCCTTATCCTTTAATTGTGACCTATTATGTGTTCAAGAGACACATTTTGCTAAAGATGCATCTCCCAAATGTCAACATAAACATTTTCCTCATATTTAATAGCTATTATGCCGCGTACACACGGTCGGAGAATCCGTCGGAATGCGTCTTATCGGTCCGTGTCGTCAGATAATCCGACTGTGTGTGGTATGCATCGGACTTATTCCGTCCGAATCTCCGTCGGACCCAATTTTCCAACATGTTGGAAATATTTCCCGACCAACTGGGCCGGTCGAACGTAATCCAATCATGTGTAGAGAATTTTGATCAGACCAAGTGCCACGCATGCTCAGATCACATTCCTACATCAAAGCTATTGGCTACTAGCCTGAATGTAGTCCCATCGTAACGAAATTACGTCAACACGTTCTGAAAAATCAGATTTTTCGACAACTTAGTCCGACCGTGTGTATGCAACAGTTTCGGACACAATCCGTCAGACTAAATCTGACGGACAAAATCCGACGGATTTGGTTGTGGAAATCTCATACCGTGTGTACGTGGGCTTAGAGATACTATTACATTTCAATTAGATAAATGTATCACTGACCCTGAAGGTCGCTATATTTTTTTGATTTGTACCATTAACATTATTCAATACACCCTTGTATCTATTTATGCTCCGAATATGAGGCTAATGCATTTCATAAAAAAAACTATAGAGGAGGCGAAGAAAGTTCAAAAAGGACACCTCCTGATATGTGGAGATTTCAATTTGATTCCAAACAATGATATGGATTCTTCTTCTAAGTCCAAACACTATGCTTCTCCCCTTGATTAGTTCATAACTTCGAACTACTTATTTGATGTGTGGAGATGTGGACATGTTAATGAAAGGGATTACACATATTTGTCACCACGGCACAATACCTACTCCAGAATTGACTTCTTCTTGACAGATAAATGGCTGCTTGACAAGATTTCATCCTCCCATATACATACGGCCACGTGGTCGGATCACGCTCCCATTAGCATGTCTATAACAACCACATCATCCCAACCAAATTCATATATATGGAGAGCTAATAACTATATTCTCCAAAATGAAAATTACTCCAACAACACCTTACTGAATTCTTTTCAATTAATTCGATGTCTATATCTGACCCAATGATATTATGGAATGCTCATAAAGCTGTTATGAGAGGGGTGTTTTTTGCAATTAGGTTCTAAAATAAAGAAAGAGAACTCAGAGAATGGATGAACTTACTAAAGAGATAGCCAAAGCTGAGGAACACAATAAAAATGATCCTTCTTTCATTAAAACACAAATTTTCCAGTTACGTAATGAATTAAGAACCCTACTTCTAGAGACACATGAGAAATCCTATAAAAAAAAAAAAATTCTGAGCTACCACTTATGCAACAGGGAACAAAGCAGAGAAAACAATGGCATTACGCATTAAAGGTTATCGATCTAAGACTAAAATTCCATTCCTCTACCATCCTCACACTAATGAAAAATTGCTTAAGCCTTCTTCAATAGCTGAAGCATTTAGCTCATATTATAATGATTTATATAACATTAAGAACGATGGCGATACCCATCAACCTTCTCAGGAGGAGATTGACACCTTTTTGGAGAGTGTCAAACTTCCATCTATTTCCCCACAACAATTAGAATTTCTCAATTTTCCCTTTACTATCCCTGAAATTCTACAAACTATCCGTATTCTTCCTAACTTGAAATCACCTGGTCCAGATGGCTTTACAGGGGAATATTTAAAAAAATTCAAAGTACTCTAGCACCTATACTATGTGACATTTATAATTTAGTAGCCAATTCTTCATCATTTCCCAATGAAATGCTGAATGCTCTTGTTGAAACTCTTCCAAAACCAGATAAGGAACCATCTTCACCTAAAAATTTTAGACCAATTTCCTTACTTAATTTAGATGTTAAAATTTATGCAAAACTTATAGCCAAAAGACTAGATAGTTTGTTACCCTCTCTTATCCATAGAGATAAATCGGGTTTCACCAAAGGAAGACTAGCATCGGATGCTACTAGAAGAATGATAAATATAATACACCATGTAGAACTCACCAAATCGCCATCCCTGTTTCTGTCGCTTGACGCTGAAAAAGCATTTGATAGAGTTCATTGGAGATACCTGTCATCATCAGTTCTGACTAAATTTGGCTCAACAGGCCAAGTCAACAAAGTAATATTAGCCCTGTACTCTGTCCCCTCGGCTCGAGTGTATACTACGGATTCTTTATCATCTCCATTCCCAATAACAAATGGTACACGACAAGGATGCCCCTTAACCCCCCTAATTTTTAACCTTGTTATTGAACCCCTAGCTGAGAGTATTAGGTCCAACAAAAAAATTCTAGGAGTTACCATTGCTGAACAAGAACATAAAATCAACCTTTTTTCAGATGTTTGTTCTTATGATTACTGATCCTGTGAAATCCTTACCGGAAATTCAGGAAACACTAAATATGTTCAGCAAAGTTTCTTATTACAGGCTTAACGCGAATAAATCTTGTATATTGAACTTGGGGATAGATGAAAATACTACTAAACATCTTAAATTAAAATTCCCTTATACATGGACTGAAAGTACAATTAAATATTTGGGTATTCAATTATCAAATTCATGTAAAACACTGTTCCAATATAATTATATTCCACTTCGTAATGCATTACAAGAAAATCTCACTAAACTAGCATCCCATGAATTTTCATGGATGGGACGTTTGGCAGCATTTAAAATGCTTCACCTTCCACAAATTTTATACTTTTTTAGAACTCTCCCGATTCCAATTCCGTTAAAATTTTTCCCAATCCCTTCAGACTGTTTTCTAGATTCATCTGGCAGGGTAAAAAATCTAGATGTGCTCATTCAAACTTGGTGAAGAAATGTCAAGCTGGGGGAACAGGGTATGTGGATTTCCAAGATTATTATTTAGCCTCGGTTCTCACGCAGTCTAAGGAATGGTTTCTATCTCCTCCATCTACAATTTGGGGGAAGATGGAAACTGCTAAGATCCCAGGAAATAATCTATCAATATGGATTCCTTCCATGGCACTTGGAGCCAAGATACCTTCTCGCATCTCCCGAACAATATTAGCAAAACTTAAATCCTGGGTTCGATTTCTGCATCTAACTTCCTCACACCCTCTTCCTACCAAAGTCCAAATTCCGCTAAATACTCTACATAATTTCATGAAGACAACCTCATTTACACCATGGATAGAGAAGGGAATTAAATATCTATCTGATCTACTTGATAATAGGGTGATCAAACCATTTCCTACACTTCAAAAGAAATTTCAATTGCCAAATTCAGATTTATTTCTCTAAATCCGAACTAAGAATTGCATTTCCAACCTCCCATCATGGACCTATAATGTTCCCCAATCGGCCTGGTCCTTCCTTAAAATCCCCATACATCAACAAAAAGGATCTCTCTTTTCTATAATCTTCTTCAACAAAAAAGTGTGTTTACAAAGACTATCCCTTTAATTAGATGGGAAGAATACTTAGGATACACCTATACAGTTGACCAATGGGAAAAAGCTTGTAACACCACATATAAAGCCACATGCTGCTCTACATTATGGGAAGTATCCATTAAATTGACTCAACGCTGGTATCTTACTCCTGAGAAAATATCTAAATTCAACGGCACATTTGACGACAAATGTTGGAGATTGTGCGGCAAAAAAGGTGATATGTTACATACATTTTGGACATGCCCTAAACTTGGGAAGTATTGGGAACAAATCTTTCAAGTTATGTCTGAAATTACCAAAACAGTCATTCCTCCAAATCCCTCACTGGCTCTATTATCCATTGATCTTGATCGATATCCTATCCAGTTTAGAAATGTTTACACATATTTTGCTGTCAGCCAGGATCAGTATAACGAGGAACTGGAAAAATCCTGATCCTCCTTCCATAAAAGAAGTGATAGAATCGACTCAAACTCATTACGTTTATGAATCAATTCTAGCTCTTTGGCCTCACAAAAAAGAACATACTCATAAAATATGGCAGCCATGGGTAAAATGGGCTAGTCCCCAAAACATTGCACGAGTTCTTTGTTCCTAGATAACTTGAATTAAAAAATTACTTACCCCGCTCTAATATTTTAATCTTTGTTTTGTATCTATTAAATGACAGGTTACTATGCTGTCCCGAACACAGTTTAGCACCCATAGGGGTGTTCGGGAATATATTTGGGTTCATCATCTTTGAATTACTTGAATTGGCAGTATATAAATATATGAAGATAATATTTATATTACTTTTGTGTATTGTCTCCACAATGGATGTATTAATAACCTGCCGATCGTTATCTTTATTATCCCTATTATAATTGAGATAATTAATATGGTTTTCTTTATATTATATTTTGTATTATTTTTGGATACTATTATCCATGTAGCTAAATACTGTAACTGATCTGTTGATTAGTCATAATTTCTGTCATTTGTCTTGATAAAAATGTAAACTTTAATAAAAACGATTGATTAAAAAAAAAAATAAACAGAGTTACTTTAGAGGGTAACGAGTAATCTAACTGATTACTCTTCCCCTCATGCTAACTCAGTTCCCATTACTTGGGCGGCGTTACCGCAATTACATTTACCGCCTGGGAGGCCCGCTGTGGCCGCTCTACCTGGCCATTTGTTCCGCAGCAGGGAGGGGGGCTTTTGCCCGCTGAGCTGAGAAGAGGCTGAGACTCAGGGAGACTGTCTGGACCGCCCCATCCCGCCTATGCAGAGAGAGAGAATGTAGGGAGGCAAGGCGAACAGTGAAAAATGAAGTCAGCTGACCAGCTGACACCAGTCGAGTGAAGGGGAGGGTCTCTCTCTCTCCCCATGAGGAAAGGCATCCCTGGAGGCATTTAAGTGACTGACGATTCAAATTGCAGTGCAATCGATCCATCCCAAGTCCTCCACCACCTCTGTTTCTTACCGATCCCATCCCTACCTACCTACCATCACTTCTACAACAGAGGTGATGGGGGGGGGGGGGGGGAGATACGGTAGTGATGGGATCAGTGGTAGTGGGGGATTGGATCAGTAAGAGGTGGTGGTGGGAGAGGATGGCACCACCATCGCTGCCACCCCCTCAAGTACCACTGCCTGCCACCCCCCAAGTACCACCACTGCCACCCCCCCAAGTACTGTACACCACCACTGCCACCCCCCCCCCAAGTGCCACCGCTGCCACCTCCTCAAGTACCACTGCTGCCACCCCTGTCACAATTACTTTGTCGAGTAACTAATTACTTTTCCAATGTAGTAACCGAGTTACTAATGCAATTATTTTTTGGGAGAAGTAATTTGCAACTTAACTAATGACTTTTTAAAAGTAAGATGACCAACACTGATCCTCACTACTCTTTTCCAGCATTATGCCACAACCCAGTGTGACATAAAATTACAAGTTTGTTGTGGATTCAGCTTGCCATAACCACTTCAGTAGAAACACCCACACATACAAATATCTTGTTGCATTTTGAAGAGTGACGGAAGGTCAATGATACACAAACGGCAGTATGGGTGTCCTCAAAGTGCTGGGCAGGTGCCATCCAGTGTTACTGTGATATCTGCAAACGGCCCAGATTTTACCAAGGAGAGCTTGATAGACCCAGCTGACATTCATTCACAGATACTGTGCATCTGTGTCAAATCTCCCTGCCCCCTGCTGCTCAAACACGTCCAAGGAAAGCTAATTAACAAGCTGCTGCAGCATTTATGAGAGGCAGGATAGATTGAGTCCGTACCTGCAGTGAAAGAAGATTCTGAGCTGAAAGCAGGCTAGGTTATCATCTGGATGAGTTGCAGACATATCAGCCTGCTGTTATAGGCCTACAGGGAAGGGGTTAACCCTTAAACGAGGAGTCTGCAGATTAACACCTCATACCGCAATATAAATGGGAAGTTTTGTCATCGCTGGCAAAACCTTTTTTCCCTCCACAATCCTCTGGAGCCTTCAGTCACACAGGAAAACAGGCCAGATGTGAAGGAGGGTGTCCCTGTTAAAATACAGAACAAGCCATCTATCTTGCACATAGAGTGGAAAAAAGTCTTCAGAATTATCTGTGAGTGAAAATGTATTGGCACTTGTGGTGGAGTCTATGGCAAGTTAGAAACCCTGAGAATAAAAACGTAAATACATTGGGGGTTATTTAGGAAAGGCATGCCATTTTGCACTGCAAGTGCGCTTGAAAGTGCTGTCGCTCTAAATCTAAGGGATAGATCTGCTGAATTTATCATCCACTCATGTGCAAGCTAAAATGCTGTTTTTTATTTTCCTTGCATATCCTCCTTGGATCTACAGCGACTTTACCTCCAAGTGCACTTGCAGTGCAAAGTAGATTTTCCTTTAGTAAATAACCCCCATTTTGTGTATTCCTTGTCTATGAGGGTATCTTTGTCCCATTTGCAAGGTATATTTCTGCATTAGTAACATTTTGTAATCTTAGTCTTTATGGTATATTTATCTTTAAAATGATCCTGCAATGAGATTTTTTTTTTTTTTTTAATTGAACTAATCCAAATAGTCTTTGATATTAAAACAGAAACAAAATGTTATTGCTTTCCAAATAAGCAATCAGATCTTTTAACTACATATGTATTTACTTGCTTTGCTTTTAAACCCTTACAAATGCTGTTTTGTAGTTGTCTCTTTAGCGGTTGATTGGAGTCCACCTGCATGCATGTGAAATGCCACATGATTTTTTGAAACAAATAAAAGTTTAAATGTAGGTTTAACGCTGAAGTTTAGCTACAAAAAAAAAATCTCTATGTCTTTATTGAGATAAACGTACCTGTAGTGACAAATCTTCTACCACACGCAGGCATCTGCATCCTGTAGAACTTCACTGCAGGGATGCCCTGCCCTCTTCCTGTATCTGAACTTCAAGCACTGCAGAAGTTAACAGCATTGGGTCTTCTACAAAATTATTCTAAAACAGTTCTGAATGAGAACCCGCCCCCTCTTTCCTCCTCCATTGAGAAGATTTCTTTCATTGATTACACTGTCAAGTAATCTATGAATGGGGAGAGAATCCTCCGAATCGGTAAATTCTCTTACAGATCACGTTACAGACTGTGAAAGCAACCAAATAATGTTTCTCCATGAAGGAGGGGGCAGGTACGTATCAGGAACTTTTTCATAGCAGCTTCACAGAAGACCCAAAGCTATTAATCCCCACAGTGCCGGCCATTCAAAGACGGGAAGAAGATGGGGCATCCCTGCAGTGAAGATTTCTACAGAATCCAGCTTCCTGCATTACGTGAGACATTCTACACAAACTCAAACATTGATCACCTTGACCCCAATTAATTATTTAATGGAAGTGTTTTTTTTGTTTTGTTTTTTTCCCCCTCTGGGTGGAACTGGATGTAATTCTCCTTTTTCAACCAGATTAACTATGTAACTGTGTAATAAGCAATAGAAAGAATATAGCACAACTACTAGAGAAGGCAAAACTCAGTGGTCAGACAAAAGTGAATTGGCCAAAGATGCAACCAGGAGGCCAATGGTAATATTGCAACAATTAAAAAGATTTGCAGCTTAGGTGGGAATAATAGTCCTTTGAAAAACAAAAAACACAAGGCTGAGCTTTATGGTAGAGTCTAGAAAATGCTGGAGGAGAGTCTCTACAGCAGGGGTCTAAAACTCAAATTACCTGAGGGCCACTGGACAAGTTTTAATATCCCATGGGGGCCGCATGCATACACATTTAATTTAAAATAATATTTGTTATTTTTTTTATGTAATCCTTTGTAAATTGGTATAAAAATATAGACATTAAGTTCTGCCAAGTATAACATGTTTCAAAACAGATTCCAAAGTTCTTCTGCAGAACTTACCCAATAGCATATAATAGTATGCAAGCATAACAAAACATCATATAAAAAAAATCATATAAGAGTATTGGTCAAGGCCCAAAGACACAGCGGAATCCATGCTAAAGAATTACCTGAAAACCATGTGGACCAGTTGCCCCCCAGCAGAGAGAGGGGGCCAAACTAGTCCTATCAATATGTGAGAAACAAACAATGGGCCACGTGGCATTAACGCCACTTGGGGGGTTCGCCCTGGGACACTCTTCACGACCCACCCAGTCCTGGGACACCAGGATGATGACACCAAGATACTTTGCGACACCCTGTGCCTCCAGGGAGATATTGGGGGAATATCGGATGCATTTGGATACCTTGAACTCTATGAAACCAAAAAAAAAAAAAAAGGATATTCAACATATAATCAGGTAGGTAACCCAAACTTGGGATCTGCTAGTTTCAACAACGCCAGAGGGAACAAAGGCCGTAGCCGCAGTGTTTTCACGCCAGGCTGCCCAGGTAGTATGGTAAGCTGGGTCTTGATGGCTTTCCAGAAAACCTGGATCTTAGGCCCCATTATATATGTAACATTGTGCCACGCTGACCACAACCCCTCCAATAGAGGTCCGAGACTAAGGAATAAATACATTACAAAACAGGAACATGGTATTTAAAGTGTTAAAATCTTGTAATTTTCCTTTTTCCAGGCCTGTAAGTCCCTGTGAATAGAGCCTAGCAAGGGAGCAAGATTTTGTGCATATAGCATCTCAGTCTGGTCAGTAAGTCTGATAACCAAGTAATTCAGGGAAGAGTTTTCCCAGGTAAATGGAAAGGCCTGTTGTAAATTAGTGGCCAAGATAGTGTAATAGGCAGGATCTCAGATTTTATATAATTCATCTTGAAACTGGACACTGTTCAAAAAAGCTGCAATTCCTTAATCAGGTTTGACAATGAGACAAGGGGGTCCATGAGGTGGAATAGCATACACTTCAATCTGTTCATAATGATTTTTGCAAAGATTTTCAAGTCATTTTTCAGCAGAGAGATTGGACAGTAACTTGAAGGGTATGGTCCTTGCTATCTTTTGGAAGTACCGTAATATAGGCCAGTAAGGCCTCTGGAGGAATCCGAGTACCATTTGCAATAGTGTTGAAGTATCCACATAGTAGAAGTGGTAAAAATGTAGCGTAATAGGCCTCAGTGTATCCATCAGGACCAGGGCTTTTACCATTAGGCAGAGATTTGACTGTAGCTTCTACCTCCGTAGAGGTGATCGGAGACTCCAAGGCTGCCTGCTGTTCCTCTGTTAACAATGGCGATCTTGCAGCCAAATAGTCACAGATGCGCGCCAACTTAGAAGCCTGCTCCTCCGAAGAGAGAGAGGCATCAAGGTTATACAAATCAGCGTAATAATCTCAGAATGACAAGGCAATCCTAAAAGTATGAATGACAAAATCTCCTGCAGGAGCTCGAAGTTTGTATACATGGGTCATGGGCCTTCATTTCCAGAGAGCCCTAGCCAACATTCCACCACACTTATTGCCATGCTCATAGTATTTATGGGCTAAGTAGCATAGTTGTCTGTGGACCCGTCTATCGAGGTGGGAAAAAATGGCTCTAAGGTCTGTGAGTGTTTGAAAGTCCTCAGGTGTGCCATTCTGTTTTGTGCCTGCTGCAAATCAGTCAGTGCCCTGTTAAAATTGGCTTACCTTTCTTAAGCTTGGTGCCTAAAGAAATAAGCTCACTTCTCACCACTGCTTTGTGTCCTTCCCACACCGCCCCTTCACTTAAATTCTCAGAGGTATTCTCAGAAAAATAACGGTTGAGGGTATTGGTTACCTTAGCAACCACAGTAACATTCCAGTCTAGAAGGTTTTCATTTAATCTCCAGGACCATTCCTTCTTTGCTACATGTGGAATTATAAAAGTAGCTGAAATTGGGGCGTGATTATAGATAGTGACGGACTCAATCATGGAGGTCTGCGGCGACTCCAAAGCATGATGATCCACGAACAGAAGATCTATCCTGTATAAACCTCATGGACCCTGAAGTAGTAGCTAAAGTATTTGTCATTGGTGTGCAATGCCCTCCAGCTGTCAACAAGGTGTGTTTGCATTGCTTTCTTGAAGTGCTTGAGAAAAGCAGAAGCCCTTGTACACACGATCAGAGATTCCGACGGAATGTGTCCAATCGGAGAGTTTTGTCGGATATTCCGACTGTGTGTGGGTATGCATCGGACTGTTTTCGTCTGAATATCCGTCGGACCAAATTTTCCAACTTGCCGGAAATATTTTCTGACAAAATGCTCCGATCGGACATACTCCGATCATGTGTAGAGAATTCCGATCGGACAAAAAGCTACGCATGCTCAGATCAAATTCCAACATCAAAGCTATTGGCTGCTAGCCTGAACGTAGTCCCGTCGTAACAAAATAACGTCATCACGTTCTGAACGTTCGGATTTTCCGACAACTTCGTCTGACAAAATCTGATGGATTTGGTTGTCGGAATCTCCAATCGTGTGTACAAGGGCTAAGAATGAGTAGGACGGTGGTGGGGTGTGCCTAGTAAAGGGTCTGGGCTGATTTTAAAATCACCTCCCAGTATTCAGGTGCCCTCCTGAAAGGACGCTAGGCGATCAAGCACAGAGTCTGAATGAAAGTTGGTTTGTATTCGGTGCATACAACGTTGCAAACGTGAGCTTCTGTTGTGCGATAGTGCCTTTAACAAAGACATATCTACGGAGTGAATCTGAGAGATGTTCAAGGTGCTAAAATGGGCAGGATTTGTGAATGTCTATAGCTGTACCCCGTGATTTAGGAATAAGAGAAGAGCCAAGATAACAATGAGGGAAAAGATGGGTAGGAAGTTTGGGTGTGGAATCATGAGTAAAATGGGTTTCCTGCAAAAAGAGTACCTGAGCCCCAATCTTTTCAGCTCTAGCCACAGTGTGTTGCGCTTATGATGCGAGCAGAGACCCCAAACATTGTAAGATTACCTTAAAAGTAGCCATGGTAAACAGATGTAGCAGACAGGTAGAGTGTCAGTACCCGCCTGCTCGGTGTGACGGTATCATTCAAAATGCGTCTTGAGAAACATGTCAATGACAAACAAAACCATAAACTATTTGCGGACAAGCTTGGACAAGTCCAATAACAGTCAGCTGAAGGCCTAAACCAGGTTCCCCTCCCTCGGAGAGCTCCTAGGTCGAATCCTGGTTCCCCCCAAAGGGGGTCATATAGGTCGTATAGGAGCTTGTGCTTCGCTCACACCCATAGGAAAGTGCAACATCAAACAAGGATGGTAAATGTTCAATATTGGTGACACACTCTGGGAATGTGGCAATATGAGCAGTGCATTATGAGTCGTGAAACAAGGTTACTGTATGTGGAACCCCAAACACATATGGGAATACCATTGCTACGGACCCAGTGCTTAGACTGGCTCCAAACATACTTCACCAAGGGTTCACAAACTAAAATGTGAAACATATAGCCAAAAGCGAACCAGGTCAGGATGGAAGGGAATTTGCAAAAATCCAAAAGATTTTTGCAGAGGGTGTCCCAGGAGTACAGCCGGATGACTGCCTCCTCTGGCCTCAGGATCGACCCTTGGATCTTACAGGCAGCTAAGGTTGTGGGAGAGAAGGCATCGGAACATCTTGATTGTAGCGCCAATCTGGAAAATCAACCGGTTCCAATCGCGGGAGGTCATCTTTGCTTCTCAAGGAGATTTGCTGCCCATCTTTGGTAACTTCTAGGCTAAAGGGGAATCCCCACTTGTAGGTCAGTCCTGCAGTTTGTAGAGCTGTAAGTAAGGGGCCTAGTGCCCTGCGTTGCACCAGAGTGCGTAGTGATAAATCCTGATAAAAGAACAGATGAGCTACAACAAAATCATAGTATGGTTTCTTGTACATCCTTTGCATGATGCGATCTTTCAGCGTATATTTGTGGAACTTGTATATTATATCTTTAGGGTGTCCAGGTCTTTTGAAGGAGGGCTAGTGCCCTATAATCCCTATCAATCTCAATTGGGGTAGAAGCTCCAGGATGTCATGAAATATGTCACACAAAGTAGGGACGATGTACTTGGGTGCTGTAGCTTCAGGTAAGCCCCTGATGCGTATATTTGCCATTTGCTGTGATTTTTAAAGTCCTCTAGATGACCGAGCAATGTCTCAATTTTCTGATCTTGTGTCAAGCACCTATCTTTTAAAAGGGAGATTGAAGAAAGAGCCGCCTCAGATTTTTGCTCTAAAGCCTCTATCCTACCCCCCCCCGACTGCGTTTGGTCAGTTTTAAGTTGATCTGTGTCTTGCCTGAAAGCTTTCTCCACTCTGCTGCAAAATGTTCCAGATCTTTCTTGCTAGGTAAGGACCAGATGTGCTGTTTAAGGTCCCTGTCCCCTACAAAGTCTGACATGTCAGACCCTTGGTCTTTGGAGATAGAAGAGCGTGGAGATGCAGGAGGAGCAGTTTCACTCACCACACGTAGGGAGGGGATAGCTAAGACTGTCGGCATGTGGGATACTGGCTAACCCGTGCCATGCTGTTTGTCCTCCCGATCTGGCACCATCTTGGAATCTGCCCTTGTTCCACTGGGAAGCAAGATTCCAGTGATCCTCGCTGCATGTGGCTGGTCCATTGTGGCTGTGATGATGCCTGCCACCTCTGGTGCATAATAGAGGGTATGTGGGAGACGAGAATCGCCCTCTGTGCTGGATTATAGCTGCTGTGTGAGCGAAGCACCTGAGCCTCATGCCTTCATAGCCAAGCACCCTCGTTATTGTTTAATATTTTAATATATTGATATTATTCTTAAACAGTATGCCCCTCCAACTTACCTGAGAGATTAAAACAGTTTTACACCCTGGTGTACCAGCAGACGATCAATTTATGCACACCTGGATTGGAAATAAAAATCGTTCCATTTTCCAGCGCTCGTTTCTCTGAGTCAGCTCGCAGTTGCTCTCTGATTCAGAGTGCCGGCACTGTGAGGGCCAGTTTCGTGGTCGGCATCCACCGCCAGAGGTGCAGACCACAATGCTCCTGCCCCGGACCACCAGGGCTTAAAGGTTAGTCCTCACAGGATCCCCAGAGACCTATTTTTTTTCTTTTTTTTATCAATTCCCAGTTCGGCAATAGATTAAAAAAAAAACAAAAAAAAAAAACGCTGGTTCACTGGATTTCATCTGGTCCGCATTCAGTGGCTCACCATGAAATTTATCAGTATCCTGGTGGACCAGTTCTGCAGGCCATTTCTAAGCATCTTATCTAGTAATGTAATAAAGGGGCATCACATTCTATGTTAAATGGAAATATGCTATGCAGAATATTTATAGGACTTTTTGGCAAAGCTATGCGTCAAGTATAGAAGGATCATAACAAACATTTCTAGATGTATATGAACACTAGTGTTAAAGGGGAAGTTCCTCTTAATGTACCCCCCTCGTCTTTTGTTTTTTTTTTGGGGGGGGTGGGGGGGTTGCGGGTACCTAGCTTTGGTAGATACCCACTCCCATTTTCGGTCGTATTGCCTAGGCAATTCCAGCAAGCTTCCCACACTAAACATGCCGATGACTGGGCCCTAAAGAGCGATATAGAACGGGCCCAGGTGAGGATTGCGTTGGATCCCTTAACGGGTAAGTGTCCTTTTTTAAAACGTGAGCACCTGTTACAGTATTTGTAGCTGCTGGCATCTGATTTTTTTTTTTGAGTCAACAACTGCTTTAAATAGCCAAGGAAAGGGCAACTCGAAAGCATCCCAGGTATATCAGTGTCCTAGGACAAGCGTGGGAGTGCAAACCAAGAGGGCACTCCTACAAAGTAATCAAGTTTTTACAAACCGTCAAGGTAATCGTAGAGTAGACTAACAAGCATAAACATGGCAGAAACCATATGATTGTATTCCTTACTCACCTAAAGGCATATGTGCACTACTACATATAACCTGCTGTGCACACACTGCCAGTTCAAGTAGAGCTACAAACAGTCATCTAAAGATACAGCTGTATAACATTTAGGCTCCATGCCAAACAACTTTCTGGACGCCAGATTGCTGGCAGAAAACGCTGGTTGAAAAACATGCTTTTAACAGCGTTTTGAATGAGCGTTTGAATTTTTTAGCGTTCATAGGCGTTTTTAATAAAAATACACAGAGGACACTCCAAAAATTCCACAGTGCATTGAAAAAATAGAACGCTGAACGCTAATTAATGCGTGTTTATGCGCATTTATCGGCATTTGCCGTTTTTTTGGATGTGAAAAACGGCACTTTGAACGAGAATTTCTGGTGTTCAGAAAAAGCCCATAAACTCCACTGCTCATTAAAGCTAAAAAACGTCCATGTGTGCATGGACACATAGGCTAACATAGAGTGGAGTTTAAAAAAACAAAACGCCCAAACTCCAATAAACTGCAGTTTATGAGCTCCAGTGTGTATGGAGCCTTAGACTGGGAATATCCGTACATCTGTAAACAAGCTTGTCACGGCCTTTTTTGTAACCAGTACCAATTCTTCTAATAAGTTACTTTTTTCCATAAATCTTTAAAATATTTTACGTTGTAACCTACTGTATATAGACAAGACCAATCCATTTTTATGCTACCATATGTTTGCCTGTAGTGTTTGTCTACTGGATAGAAGGGAAGCCTGTCCTCCATAATCATACCTTCATTGGAAAATGTGTCAGTTGTAATTGGACTGTAATTTTTGTCAGTATGTACTGGTATTGTTGTCCCTAGTAGTTTACCTAGTCTTCCTGGAGTAGTACTTTGCCATCTTATCCCAAAGAGTGTATGTCCATCTGCAACTGTGATTACTGGGTGAAGAATTGACATCATCCCTCAAATGGCTAATCTCCTATTTCATCTTTTGCTGAATGATGTTTTTTTTTTTTTTTTTCTTTTTTTTTTTTTTCCAGGGTCAAAAGGGTGATCCTGGCATCTCTCCAGGAAAAGCTCCATATGGATTAAAGGTATCCTGATCAGTTTGTGTCTTTTATTTTCCGTTTAATCTTCACTTATAAGAAATGGTGTCCTCTTAATGCCAACCTAGGAAACTCCTACCACGTTTATACAAAAAAGAATCATAGCAATAATACTACTAAAATGTGTTATGAATTAAAAGAAATTAACTCCTTCTGCAGAATCTTTGTTTTGTCTGCCATTTTTTTTTTTACATGTTTTGTTGTCCAGGATTATAACATTTTAAAAGGGCCTCCCATTGTTTATGATGTAACTAAAGCCGGCCATAGACGGATTGCAACTTGGCCTGTTCAGCAGGAACCCGCTGAATTTTGATCCGTCTATGGGCAGGGCAGGTTGTACTGAAGTCGATCCATCGATCCAACAACCATACTGTCGGGTTTTATAACCCCCAGCTGTGATTAATTGTATTCTGCTGGTGGGAAAGGCTCCCCGCCGGCAGAACATAATAGCACTGCGGGAGGGACTCCTCTAGCAACACTGACTGTTTTTGATGGGGAAATCAAGCAGTTTTCTTTCTTTCAGCCTGTGGTTGATGGAAAGACAATTGCAGAATGTATGGCCTGCTTAAGCACACACAAAATCACAATGTTTAGTGGAGTATTTTGTTCATTACACCATGGAAATTGTTCAAGGCTTGAACCAGTTTTAAGAGATAACTTTTATACTGAACTGTTCTATTCCCCTACAAATCTTTAGTTGTAGATATTTCTTAAATCTGTCTTATGACACTCATCCATTGACATCTTAACAGTGCTGTCATTAGTTGATTTACGCAATGTTACTGGTTGGAAATAAATAGATGACATAAGTCTTATATTGGTAACAATGGACTGTGTTCTGCCAGTGACTTCCTGGGGGACTCCTAAAGCCAGCATGGAACAGGGCTTTTGACATAATCTATCACAATAAAGGCCTGGGGTTTATGACTGGCATAGCTTTAATAAAAAGCAGTCAAGGGTGACTGCTGAATCTGTCTCCTGATATATTGGCAGTCAGGAATGTACTCATTGTTCTTTTTTCTCCAGGGAGACCCTGGTTTGGCTGGTCTGACAGGCCTTCCTGGGCCTCTTGGTCGAAAGGTAAGTCTCCTACTCATATTGAAAATTGAAGATGGCAAAGGTGAGTTAACAGAATTTAAGTATAATAGTTAAGAGAGGCAATAGGGTGACCATGAGCATTCTAATTTCTCAATAAAGAACAGTGGGCAGTGATAGAGGGGGTTCTGCCTTCTCTGTAAGTTGTTTGACAAAGACCTGGTACTCATCAGGCGATGGCATGATTCTCTATCTCCAAAGAAAAGCGAGAGGCCAATAAATGATTGGTCGTGCAGATATTTTCTAGCATATCTAAAAATATTCTATAGGTAAAATAAGCACTTTGACTCTTAAAAACATGTATTATTGCACTGCTGTTAACATCTACATAGCCTAATTGTCCCAAATATTGCTTTAATGATATCAAAACACCTGGTAGATATAAAGTATCATATTTTAATCGTACAGTACAAGAAACATGCTGGTATCCATGGACCCTGGGTTATAGGCTACTACATTCAGGTAGTTCATCAAGCAAATATACTTTTTATTACATATAACTATCAGAAATAGATGATTATCTCCTGTAAGCCTTTTGTAATTCACTACCGGGGAAGGGGAAAGGGCAGTCCTGCTGTGTACGGTGCTGTCAGTGAACCATTTACAGCCACTTTCCAGAGGAGATGGCAGAGTGATGACCACCTCAGTGCATTGCTCCTTGTTAATTGTCCAGTCAAAAGCTGGAGGTAGATTGGTGACCAGGCTGCATTACTTAACTGAAAGCAAGGTCACAAACTTGACTTTACCATCTGGATGGCAAAATTGGATGAGCAGAATTTAAAAATATTTTGCCAGATAAAAACCGCTAAAGCATTCCAACTCTATATGTAGCCATTTGTCTGGAGTACAGCATTAAGCCCTATAAATACAAGCAGTGGTTTTAAGAGTTACTTTTGAGGGTTGTAATGTAAGGGTAGAACCCTTTAGTCCCTGTATATATAATTCAAACAGTTTTTTTTTTTTTCTTCTACCATTTAAAAAAAAAAAAGTTTTTTTTTTTTTTTAAAGATTATTGCTATGATGTCTCCATAGTAGGCCTAAACATAGCAGTCTCCCATCTACCCTGTTTCCCCGAAAATAAGACCTAGCGTGATTGTCGGTGGTGGCTGCAATATAAGCCCTACCCCACAAATAAGCCCTACCCTGTTTCCACGAAAATAAGCCCTACCCTGAAAATAAGACCTACAAGGACTTTAACTAGGGCTTATTTGGGGGGTAGGGCTTATATTGCAGCCATCACCGACAATCACGCTAGGTCTTATTTTCGGGGAAACAGGGTAGTACTCATGGCCTTTTTGTTGAGGTGCAGGAGGCTGGGGATCAGGTAGATCTCCCCAAATATTGGAAGATACTTATTTTTCCTCTTCGGAGGATCCTAACCGGGATGGAGTAGCCTCACAAGTCAGGTGTTTGTCTACGCCCTTACTTAACTCTTTTGTTGCCTGCAGCACAGGCTCTTGCTATATCTACCTCTAATAAGGTTCATTTGAACCTACCCCACCTGTGGATGTTTTTTTCCTATTCATGCATAGCTTTTGTATTCTGAATGGGAACATTTCTGTCTTTTGCAGTTCTTGCTGCAATTGGTGTACCTCAGTCCATTAACCCTTTAACGTCTGCTCCACTATTTTGGTGGAGCACATTTTAAGTCACGCTAATTCATTGAAAGATTTGGACTTCTAAGGGTTAAGGAACAGTTCGTGAGATACCTGGAATTCTGCCTGATCAGCAGGCCCGGCAATGGGCTGGTGTATCTGACACACTGTGTCTTACAGATGCTATGAAAGACTCTATCGTTTAAGCCTTATGGCTTATACTTGGACTAGTGCATTCTCGCAGAGTTCCGTGGCTGAAATATTGATCAGCTGAAGCACCATGTGAAAACTCTTAGCCCGTTTGTGTCCCTTCCTCGGGTACCGTTATTTAGACTGAATAAGTACATCCAAAAGGGGTAAAGCTCTCTTTACCTGTAAAAGGAGGTTCAAACATTTCTTCTTTAATCGTGCTGCCTCTCCTATGCCTGGGGCATCTGCCTTTAGGCAGTCTCGATGGTCTCAATCTTCAGGTTCAGGGGAAGTCTCCAAGGGCAGCACCAGGATCTTGGGGGCAGAAAGCCCATAAAGCAGAATGCTAAATCATTCTCACTCGTTTGGGTGAGGGGAAAGGTCCTGCAATTCTCAAAGTCTGTTTTATCAGAGGGTCCGGGGTTCGGGTCCCTGTTTGGGTGCTGCCTGTGGGGCCCTTGGGCTGTTGATGCTGCAGTCTTTATTCAAGAGTTTCCGTCTCCTCAGAGAATGTTCCTAAGGATCCAGAAAAAAGAGAGAAGTCTCTTTCTGGCTCTGGATCAGCTGTTATCCCAGTCAGTGATATCAGATGTTCCCTTCATGGAACAGGGGGTTTTGGCTCAAACCTTTTAAGGTTCTAGAACTAAACAAAGAGGTAAGATCTCGAAGATCTGAATGGGCACTTAAACATCCGATCCTTTCAAAAATTCGATCGGCTGTGTCCATCCTGCAGGGAGGGGAGTTGCATATCTCCATGTGCCAAAGTTTCCCGCTTACCAGAAATTTCCGCGGTTTGAAATATAAAATTATTCAGCTTAGCCACAGCACCACAAGTGTTCTGAAAGATTCTGGCACCTCCTTTAGCCAGGTTAAGGGCTCAAGGCATAACGGTCCTAGCCTGTTAGAAGATCTACTTTTAATAGATCATTCAGTCTCAGGTCTAAAACCAGAGTCTGATCTCAGCCGTAAATATCTGAAATCTCTAGGTTGGATTCTCAGCCTAGGAAGATTCTCCTTAAAACCATCAAGGAGATTACGGTACTCGGGGGCTGGTTATAGATACCTTGCAGAAGAAGATATTCTTACCCCAGACGAGAATCGGTTCTATTGTAGGACTAATTTAACTGATCAGAACAAAGGAAAATTCCTTCATTTGGCTGTGCAGGAGATTTTTTAGGGGAAATGGTGGCCTCCTTCAAGGCCGTCCCTTACACGCATTTTTACTCAGACTGCTTCAAGACACCATCCTGTCGGTCTGTAATAAAGGAGATTTAGGCCTTGTTTGTTTCCAATACACTTGGCTCCCAACATAGGTCAGAGCCTAAATTGGTGGTTGCTATCCAGCAAAAGGGAAAATCTTTATCCTGGAAGGTGTTAACAACAGATGCCAGCCTTCTAGGTTGGGGAGCAGCCCTGGAGGAAGATTCTGTCCAGGGGAGAGGGTCCAGGTTAGAGGACCTTGCCTATTAACTTTTTTTGGAAGTTTCAGGCAGTACATCTGGCTCTAGAATCTTGGCGGTCAGACTATGGGAATGTCCGGGCGGGATTCAGTCTGACAAGGCCACAGCGGTGGCTTAGAAATCGATCAACAGGGGAGGCAAGAGAAGTCGTGCAGCCCAAAAAGAGGTGAATAATGTTCTAGCTTTGGCAGAACACAACACTCCTTGCCTATTGGCAATTCAAATTTTTCAGGCGTACTACTTGAGACGCCAACAATTATTTCCGGGAGAATGATCTCTTCACCCTGACATCTTCCTAGCAATATGTCAGATTCTGGACATGGACCTATTCGCGCCCAGATTCATTAACAAGGTCGACAAGTTTGTCGAACAAGGGGTCCGCTAGCAGGCGGAACAGACGCGTTAGTCTTCCCAGGGGATCAGTTTTCACTGATCTATGCATTTCCTCCAGTTCTGCTACTTCCACGCCTTCTCCGCACGATTAAGCAGGAACAAAATGAGGTGATTCTGGTGGCCCCAGCGGGTCCCAGAAGATCTTAATTTACCAAGATCATAAAGATGGCAGTAGGAGTCCTTTATATTTCATCCTACCTTACGGACAACAAGTTTAACAGGTTTGACTGTTGAATCCCACTCTATAAAAGATCGTGGGTGATCTCCTTCAGTAGTGTCTACTTTGACTAATGCCTGGAAGCTGGAATCGCTTTAGAGTCTGGAAGGCATAGGTTTCTTGGTGTGGATCCGGGGGTTGGCACCCCTGGAAGTATGTCAATAGGCAGGATTCCTGATTCCTGCATATGGGATCTGAAATAAAGCTGGCCTTGCCTTCTATCAAGAGCCAGATCCAGGCCCTGTCGGTGTCTTTTCCTATGGCCTCTTGCTTCCCACTTTTGGTACATAGCTTATTCAGGGGGTAACACTGTTTATTCCCCCTATCAAGGCACCTCTAAATATTTGGGATTTAAAATTGGTCTTATTGGCTTTGCTGAATCAGCCGTTTGAACCTTACGAGAAATTCCCTTGGTTCTTTGACCAGAAAGATAATCTTTTCTGCTTGCCATTTCTTCTGCTAGAAGAGTATCGGAACTAGCGTCTCTGTCTTGTAAGAGCCATATTTCATCATGCATAAGGATGAGGGGGTTTTATGTCCTCATCCTGAATTCTTACCAAAAGTGGTAACAGGTTTCCATTTAAACCAAGATATAATATTTTTCCTTCTTTTTCCCCAGAGCCTTAATCTGGGGAAGAGAAAGCTCTACATTCTCTTGATGTAGTAAGAGCGATCAGAGTCTATTTAAGGGCGACCACTCAGGTTCGCAAAACACAGGTTTTGTTTGTACTGCCAGAGGGTCCAATATGTGGACAAGCAGCGTCGAGATCCACTATTTTCCAAATGGATTAGTCGGTGATTGTTCAAGCTTCAGCTTAAAGAAGAAAATTCTTCCTTCTCATATTAAGAGCACACCCATCCAGAGCGATTTGTGCCTCTTGGGTGGTGCATCATCAGGCCTCTATGGCTCAGATCTGTAAGGCCGCAACTTGGTCTTCAGTTCATACATTTATTCAATGTTATCAAATCGATATTAAAGGTCATGAGGGTATTGCCTTTGGGCACAGCATATGCTGCAGTATGAGTCCTCTGGTCTACTGTTTTTTGTTTTTGTTCTGTCTCCCCCCCTTCAGTTGCCATTGCTATGGGACATCCTACATAGTAATTACTATGTCTCTGTGTCCCCTGATGTAAGAAAAGAAAATAGGATTTTTAAAACGGCTTACCTGTAAAATCCTTTTCTTTGATGTACATCAGGGGGCACAGAGGTCCCTCCCTTCTTCTTATACACTTGTATTGCTTGGCTACAAAACTGAGGACTTCCAGTAATGGGAGGGGTCATATGGGGGAAGTACATGCCTTAGGGGCATGCCAGCGTCCAGCACCTGTTGGTCCGATATAACCCACATAGTAATTACTATGGCTTTGTGTCCCCTGATGTACATCAAAGAAAAGGATTTTACAGGTAAGCTGTTTTAAAAATCCTATTTATTTATTTTTTACTATGGAGCATAGGAAAGAAGTAAAGTACTATATTAGTGTGAATTTTGATAATCTCAGCTGGAGTTAGAAGCCAGGCTCATTGAAGGCTTAAGTTCTATTTCCTCGCAAACTGGCCTGGGCACTTTAAATAATAGGGTGCTCTGATAAGTAGATAGTGATCAGCGGCTGTAGCAGTGATTGTCCTCCCATTTCCAGAAGGTAGCAATGGGAGGAAGGTAAGTCAAAGCTGATAACCACTTCAGAAGGTCGCTGTTTCCATATCTGAACACGCTGGTATATAGGGTTCCTGGGGCAGCCTGCAGTAAAAAGGAACAGTTAAAGGTCTCTGATAAAACAGTGTGGGTTTCTTAATTCTTATCACAGGTGGTTCAATTTAAACTTTCCCTTGACTGAGGCTGGTTGAGTGTGCAGTCAGGCTCTGCCCACCTTCAAGCTTGTAAGTTCAGGTTGGAGGCATGGTAGGGAACGTTACACTGCACCGGGATATCAGAGAGGAATGCACATATTCGCCAGCACACCATGGATCATCGTGTACCACCTGAAACCTTTATTGAATGATCACATCACAGTGGACAAAATGCAGCGTTTTCGAGCCACAGGGGACCCTTTCATCAGGCATGACTGACGAAGGGGTCCTACGTGACTCTGAAATGTTGCACTTTGTCCACTGTGACGTGATCATTCTTCAGTAAAGGTTTTGGATGGTATACGATGATTCGCATTGTGCTGATTAATATGTGCATTGATCTGTGATGTCTCCGGGTTCAACTGGTTGTTGCTGCTGCATCCCCCACTCCTCTGCCTTATCCAAGAAAGTGTACGATGGGAATATCTTTAGGACAGGTTATCTAACCTCCTTATTCAGGTGTTCTTTGGCCAGCTAACTTAACCCTGCACTTCCCTCTGACAAGGGATTGTTACTCGCTCTAGCCAAAAACAGCTTATGCTGATGGGTAAAAATGTAAGATCGATATTTTGATGAAAATAAACATCTTTTCCAAATTTGCAGTGTAAACTGATTGGCACACTATTTTGTTTATAAGCATCAGGCTAAAGATTTCATGACATGCAAGGATTCTTTTTAATGATTTGTAGCAGTTTTTTATTTATTTCATAAATCTTTAAGAAAATTATGTGCCTAGCTCTGCAAAAAGAATATGCCAACCGTCACAGGATATCATTTAAAGTGTACCTGTCACTACAATTCACACTCGACATGAACCAATAGAGAGACATTTCGCATTCCCATGTGGCATTGATAGTTTGATTGAAAAGCACACTTTTTTTATCCCTTAAGTGTCCTAAAGTGTAGGCAGGGGATAACGCTAGTCTTGATATGTAGGTACCCCTGCCCAAACGGTGTATTAGGTCCAGTAACTCCCTTTAGACGACATTGCTGCTAGACTTTACAGCCTGGTCCAGGATTCCCCCCCCCCCCCCCCCCGACTGGACAATTCAGAAGCAGCACACTTTTATGGTCTTCACTCTGCCCTCTTGTACTGCAAGCATGTTAAAGTGATTGTAAAGGCTTGTTTTTTTTTTTTTCTTAAATAGCAAACATGTCATACTTAGCAAGTTTTGCACATCCTCTTCTGGGGTCCCCCGGGGCTCTCGCGGCTCCTCCCCGCATTAGATAGCCCCCTAGGAGAAGCGCTCTCTCTCGATGGGGTTACCTTGCAGGCGCGCTCCCGAGCCCAGCGTGTCCCCGCCGAGGAGAAAAAGGGGCTCAGCTAAGTGACACTGTGGGGCTGGGGGGGGGGGGGGCGGTGACTGCCAGGCGTTTTTACCTTAATGCATAGGATGTATTAAGGTTAAGACACAAAGGGTTTACAAACCCTTTAACTGTTAAGACTGACAGCACTGTGGAAACCATGAGAGAGCTGATTGGTCTTCCCTTTCCCAGTCTGGGTGTTGCTGGGCAGGGATTATATGAGGCTGAGGCATACTCAGGTGCATAAACTGGTCCTATGCAAAAATAGATTTTATATTAAGTTCATGAATAGGGATTGAGCACTTCTCTTGGATTTTATGTAAGGGGAAAATTATACTTTTATGTAGGTTTTCTGAATATTAACGTAAAAACAAAAAAAAAAATTCACTTTATTGCCTATTAATGCAATATTCCACTTTTTTTTTTTTTTTTTTTTTAAAGGGACAAAAGGGTCATCCCGGACCCCAAGGTCATCCTGGAGAACCGGTAAGATAATCTGACCCCTCTAAAAAGCCATGTTTATTGTCTGTGTGCTTTTATACATATGCCAAAAATAATTTGAGAATGAATGAAGTTACTATACAAATAAAGTTTATTAGCAGCTGGGGCATGCAAATCCTTGATTTTTGCATTATTGAATTTATTGTACAAATAATTCATTAACAAATCATTGTCTGTGAAATGATCATTTCGATTGCAACCATACACAAAGCAAGTTTCTAAGATAGCCAGTGTGTGCTGTGCTTCCCTTTATGGCATTTTCACATTCTTTTCTAATCTTGCCTGTCCTTCTAGCCCTCATCTTCCTTTGGTCTCTTGTCTCTGCCTGGTCTTCTCTGCCTTTTGGTTTCTGCTCAAGTCTCTGAATCTTTCTCTCTTTTTTCTCATTCCCTTCTTTTCTCTGTCACCTTCTTATCTTTCACTATACCCCCTTTTCTCTCAGTTTTTCTCTCTTATTCTCATTTCCTTTCTATCTTCCTTATTTCTCTTTGCTCTTTTCATTGTTCTCTTTCTTACATATTTTTTATTTTTCTGTCTCTCCTCCATTCTCTTTCTTCTTTCAGGTTTAACTTTTTCTGTCCCTTCTACTCCCTCTCCCGCTGCTGTTTCCATCTGTCTGTGTTCCTACCTCTCGCTGTCTTTTATCTTTTTTAGCTCTGTCATTCTTTCCTGTCTGTATCTGTGTTTTTTTTTTTTTGTCTCCCGGTAATACCGCCTCTGCAGGCTAAACAAAGTGGATGATTTTAAATCCCAGGCTACTGAGATTAAAACTCCTAGATCACATTATTTACAACTAAATTAAATAAACAGGCTGCTGAAAATGTCCATCTACCTTTTTCTTCATGTCTCCTCATCTTTGTGTGTGTCTCTCGCTCTCGCTCTTGCTCTCTCTCTCTTACCCCATCTGTGTCCCGCATTCCCTCACTCTTTCTGTTTCCCTCACTTTCTCTCTATCTCTCCGTTCTCCCTTTCACTCCCTCTCTATTCTCCCGCCTCCTCTCTCATCCTCTCTATCCCCATCGTTTTCTCTCTCCATTTTTCTCCCCTTCACCCACTTTCCCTCGCTCCCTCTTTCTGTCTTTCCCTCTCACTCATTATTAAAGCCGCTTCTTCATTTGCAGGAATCTTTCTGGCCTGTCCCTGGAGTCCTCTGAAAATGACAGCCAGAAATACTTTTACATTTATACAAAATAAATGTGTGTTTTAACATGACGTTAGTGGAAATCGCCAGCTCCCAATTTTTGTGCCTAATCCGCATATTAACCCCTACATTCCTACCAACCGTTGACAGGATTAATGTTCACACTATAACCTTCTTGTTCCTCGACCTTCCTCCCCCCTTCCTGCCTGTTTGGATAAGTTGGTCTGCACAGGGATGGAAATGAATAGTAAGGTTGTTTCAAGAGAGACCATTGACTCTTGAAAGCGTTTTGGCAGAGAGCAACTGCTTCAAACCATTCCATGTGTTATAGATAAAGATTTTGCTGACACCTTAAAGGAACTCCTCTTATTTTAGCATTTGTTTAGGGTGACCGATACAGATCTTGTTTCATGCCCTCTTGAGTTTGGATATTTGAATTCATTGCTAGCTGTAGCTAAGGGGGCACAGGAAACAGGAGTGAGGATTTAATGTGGTGCCTCTTCTTCTCTTGCAGGGAGAGCATGGACCGGATGGAAGCCCGGGGGCCAAAGGTTATCCTGGCAGGCAGGTGCAGTAAATCTTACCATGCTGCAGTGCAGGTTAAAACTCTGTGCAGCGAGTTTAAGGGCTAGACAACACCTTGCTCACCTGATAGTTACTTTAGGCATTTTTGCATTGCTGTTTGTATTGAATGAAAGGTATTTTATTATAAATGACTGGGTAATGCAAACAGAGAAGCGTTGCAGTATTGCACATCATGTTTCCAGTTATTCCCCCAACTGAATGGCTTTTAAAGAGCTGGCAGGCACAAATTACACACTGGTTTCCGTAAAAGAGCATTTAAAGGACCATTAACACTAAAGCAAAAATAAAATGTATACAAAAAAGTTACTTACAGAATTCCCAATTGTGTATGTAAAATATGTTAAATATTTGACATTTAGGTGGTGCTGCAGTTTATTGCAATATGTTGGCTGTTTTAGACTAAAGTTGGCATAAAGAAGAACTCTTGCCTAAGCGAAAACCTTTTTGTGGTTTTTCCTGACAGAGCTGTCTTGTCTAAGTATAACCTTTTAGCACTGTCTTCTCCATGTCTGAAGCTAGAAGGGTTGCTTATATGTAAATTGGACAACCTCCTGAATATCCAGCCAAAATAATTTTGTGTCTCTGCCATCCCTGCCCCAAAGCCCAACTCCAGCCAACGCTTTCTGGAAGGGCACTCATATTTTCATGGCAACTCCCTTCCCCACACACGTACCCAACCACCCCTCTTTAGAAGTTAAAGCTCTCAGCAGGTTTGTAAGTTATTAGGCATTTCATTTTGGAAAGCAGGATAGAGCTGTACCTATGCTCTGGCTTCATACTTGCAGGAAGTTCTGCAAACTCATGGTGTGATGGAGCCCGGTGTGTTTTTTTTTTTTTTTTTGGACCTGCAACCATAGAAACATATCTGGTCTGCTACTATAAGCTTAGTTTAGTAAACAGAAAGAGAACCAGTCAACAATGGCCATATGCAAGAGTGCAGCCTTGTCTGTAAGTAGTTGCTTGTATTTTTAGTTACTTGTATTCTCTCCCTGTCAGAGCAAACATTTCAGGCTGTAAAGTCGTTCTTTGCAGATAATGGAAAAACAAAGATGTCAGGATTCAAAGAGAAAAATTCTTTAATTTACGGCTTTGCCCTCCTATAGCAGCCAGTTTCTATAAGGACCTAACTGTCTGACATAGCTTCTTTAACAGGAAAACAAATCAAACTACACAATTTATAAACAGGCCAGAGCCCATTTCGTGGATTTATGAGGGCATTCTGACCTGACCACCCTCCTTAGTCTACGGGCAGCTGTTTGTCACCTAGTTCAGCAATATTCTCAGTTTTCCCTATAATCCAGTTCAACCTGAGTGAGTGTGTCTACAAATATCCCAACCCTGTACATTGCATCTCATTAAGATGCTCATCTATTATTATTATTATGTATTTAAAGAGGAAGTAAACCCTTTCAAACCACTTTGACCTACAGGTAAGCCTAGATTAAGGCTTACCTGTAGGTCCAAGCAATATCTCCTAAACCTATATGGTTTAGGAGATATTTGCCCGAAAATGGGCACCGCTGTCTACGGCGCATGCGCCCTAGACAGCGGCGCGCAGGCGCACTAAATGCGGCAAGTCCAAGAATGGATCTGCCTAATTTGTCGACTCCCGTGCGCATGCGCGGGAGTGACGTCATCGCGGCTTCGCCGAATGGCAGCGGCGGAGCTGCGAGACGCGACTCCCGTGCGCATGCGCGGGAGTGACGTCATCGCGGCTTCACCGCTGTCATTCGTCGGAGCTGCGAGACGCCACCAGCAAGATGGATGCGGCGGACTACAGGGGACAGCGGCGACTTCGCTGGCTCCTGTGTCAGGTAAGTGACACATAATGAGCTACTATGCGATGCATAGTAGTCCATTATGCTTTACCTTTGCAGGGAAAAAAAAGAGGAAGTAAACCCATTAGGGTTTACTTCCTCTTTAAGGTACCCATATAGCACCGTCAATTTACACATACATTGCACCCTACCCTCAAGGGGCCCACAATCCAAGGTCCCCAACTCGCATTCATATGCTAGGGCCAATTTTTGGACAGAAGCCAATTAACCTACCAGCATGTTTTTGGAGTGTGGGACAGAAGGTGAAAGCTCTCATACATGGGCAGAGATGGCAATACAACACCTGACAATATATATCTATATATACCACCTTTTCACTCTTTCCAAACCCCAAAAATATATATTGGCTTGGATTAAGCTTTTTTCGTTTTTTTATTACATATATTTTATTCAGAACAAAAAGTTACTTTTTCCCTTTTTTTTTTATTTTGTTATGTAAATTTATATAGAATACAGAAAGCAATAAGTACAATCTTTTCCAATCAGCAGGTGTAAAGAAGTTAGGTAACAGATTGCAAAAACTGTGCACATAATCGCATTGTAATGTCACCAAATGAATGATCAGTAACTCACATAATATAGAAGATTTCAATTGAGGCACTATAAAACTAAGATGATGTCACATAAGACGCTTCAACTCAGTGGGATAAATAGGGATAAACCGGTTTGGAGAGAGGCTAAGTTAAGGGATATTTCAAACAAGATGATCACCTGTTTTAAGTTACTAGGTATTTTCTGGAACTTTGAAAAACAATAAACTGCTGAAACCAGTTTATTGGGCTACACAGGCAGTGTGACTAAAAATTACCGCTGAAAAGGTGACACGAAGTGCTGGGCTATGATCCCTTAGTATTGAGAAACACGTTTTTAGTTGAGCCTAATGGCATGAATTTTGCATTTCTCCACAACAATGTGTGCTCTCAAAAAGATGGGGCCACTCAACTTGTGAGATCCTTGTATAGTTGTGCCACACAGCTGTCTTAAAGGTCCAAATGATTTTGTTATATCCATATCTGTTTTTGGCTGTGTTTTTAGTCCTTTGGACACTTTAGTACATTTTAAAGTCCTGATAAAGGGGGATTCTCTGGACCCAGATACACATTGGATGGATATCTGTTTACCATTCAAGCATAAAACAAAATCATTTGGATGCTCAAGATGGTTGTTTGGCTCTTCTTTATTAAAGACATGTCAAAATTAAATTTTGTCTCCTGTAATTTACTGTGGAGATTAACGTGTATTGCTTTAGACATGGCTCCCCAAACTTTGTGAAAGTCCAGTAAACAACGCTTCTCAGCCATACAGACTTTTATACAAGTTATCATTCCATAAATGCTAAAACCTCTTTTCATGATGGGGGGGAAAAAGGATAGATTCCTCCTGCAAAAGAAAAAACTGAAAAATTGCAGTTCCAGAGATGGTTTGGCAACATTGACCCTTTGCAAGTCTTGCTTTGCTAAAAAGTAATTTTTAGGAAAATTAGCAAATGGCACAAAATGTCTCATTTCCTAAAACTGCTGTTTTGTGTCTGCTGATGATCTAAGCCTGGTACGTGAAGAGCCAAGGCTGCAGTTGATAATGTCCTCACTGAGTCATTATCACAGGCTTTGCTTCCAGTGTCTTCAGCCTATCTGGTCTGCAAATACTGTGATGGATTGTGGTAGAGATGAAATAGCATGGCAAATATAGTCTTAGAACCTTAGTTCCTAAGTGTTTCTATTGGACATTTTGCAAGCTCCAGTCATTCAAATGAAAAAAAAAAAAAAAGAAGAGATTTCCAAGCTCAACTTACCGACTAGCCTGCGACCAATCGAATTGACCTGTCCAACACGGGTTTAGTTGCACACATTTGCAAATACACGCATAAGCCACAGATGCTCGGCAAGGTACCCCATTTTCTGTGGGCCTAAACTTTTTTCCCTATGCGTTGCCTTTCCAATGCTCCTTGCTGCGGTGACCAGTTACAGGTGGGGGCAGTAACCACTTGTTTGTATTAAAATGAAAAGCCCTAAAACTGAACTACAAACAGACATAAAATCTCCCATTAATGTAGTTATATATTCATAAAAAAATCATAAAATAGATTTTTTTAAATTCAGCTAGCATTGGTACCTGAATGTGTTTTGATATCAGTGCTGACAGTGAATATGACGATAGGAGGAGAAAGAGTGCTGACTGCATCAATAGTCTGCTGCTAATTGATTGTCCATGTGACTAAACTGTGCTGTTACTCCAGTAGATGTTGTGGACCTAGCTGTACTGTGCCCCAGGGCTGTTGGGATCACAAGGCTTGATCTGAAAATCATTTACCGGGTACAGCCCTAATTACAAAAAAAGTTGGGACTCTGTGTAAAATCCACATAAAAACAGAGTGCAATGATTTGCAAATCTTCTAAACCCATATTTTATTTACATTCCAAAATAGAAAACAAATGTTTAAACTGAAAAAATTTACCATTTTAAGGAAAAAAAAAAGGGGAGGGGGGTTTAACTTTGATATTGATGGCAGGAACAAGTCTCAAAAATGTTGGGACGGGGCCATGTTTACAATGGTTTAGCACCCCCTTTTTTAACAACAATCTGTAATGGTCTGGGAACTGAGGAGACCAGTTTATGGAGTTTTAGGAGAGGAATGTTGTCCCAATCTTGCCTGATATGTTTCTAACTACTCAACAGTCCTGAGTCGTCTTTGTCGTATTTTTATTTTTAAGATGCTACAAACATTTACAGGCCAGGCCAATTAAGCACCTGGACTCTTCTACTACAAGGACCATTCTGCCATAGATGCAGTATGCTTTCTAACGCTGTCCTAAAATATGCAAGGTCTTCACTGAGAAAACATGATCTGAATGGGAGCATATGCTACCTGGATATATCTTTCAGCCAGTGATGTTGCCTTTCCAGATGTGCAAGTTGGCCATTCCATGGTTGCCAAAAAGAATGTCAAATTATGATTTGTCTGACCACAGAACAGTTTTCCATTTGCAACAGACCGTTTTAAATGAGCTTTGACCCATAGAAGACAGCTGTGTTCCTGGATCATGTTCAGATATGGCTTCTTTGTATGATAGAGCTTTTACTTGCAGTTTTGGGTCACAGACTGTAATTTTTGGAAGTATTCCTAAACCCATACAGTGATGGCCATCACAGAATCGTGCTATGTTTTTATTGCAGTGCTGTGTGTGGGCAAGAAGATCACAGGCATCCAGTAGTGTGTTTTGTCATTGTCCCTTGCACACAGAGATTTTTTCGATGACATAATGAATCTTCTGAATCTTTTACGTTTATATTATGTACTGTAGATGATGATCTATTTAAAGTCTTTTCAATTTTACTTTGAGGAACATCATTCTGGACTAGTTTGACAATTTTTAGATGTAGCTTTTCACAGATTGACGAACCTTTGCTCATCTTTACCTCTGAGAAAATCAAACTCTCTAAGATGCTCTTTTTATACCCAGTCATGGTTCTGAACTGTTGCCAATTAACCTAATTAGCTGCAAAATGTTTTTCCAGCTCTTCCTTTTTAGTACCACTTATTTTGCCAGCTTTTGTTTGCCCTGCCCCAACTTTTGTGAGATGTGTTGCTGCCATCAAATTCTAAATGACCTTATTTTTTTCTTAAAATGTTATATTTTCTCAGTTTAAACATTTGATATAGAAAAGATGTAGCTGGATAGCCGCACTCCGAATTATTCAACTTTATTTCAAAAATGTAATTAAAATCATAACATCTAGGCTGGTAAACAGACTAACTGCACAGCCGCTGACATGTTTCACACCAAACACGGTGCTTAGTCATAGCTCATAGCTTTGTATTTAAACATTTGATATGTTTTCTATTGTGAAAAAATTATTTGGGTTTATGAGATTTGAAAATCATTGCATTCCGTCTTTATGTAGATTTTTTACAGCGTCCCAACTTTTTTGGAATTTGGGTTGTAAAAACTCTCTAGTATATTTATATCAGCTGTGTATCTCACTCCTTCTGCGGAATTCAGCTTTAAGCTGGCCATGTACATGCTCGGAGGAAATCATTTTGAAAAGTATAGGTGAAACTCCCAGTGTCCCCAAATAGTATGAAATGCCCATAGCATTGCCCGAGTGATGAGCACATAACCCCTGTGCGGGGCTGTGTAATTGTTCTTCACCTCCAAAGTAAATAAAAAAATGTCTAGATTTTACACTACCTTTGGAATTTTGTGCATAACTACGATAATACTAACTGCTTACAACCAGCTTTCAATCACAGAAGCAACCAAACGGATCTACGCAATTCACCTTTTGCAGTTATAGTTGATTTAACCACTTTCAGACCGGACCATTTTGCTGGTAAATGACCAGAGGTCTTTTTACACTTTGGCACTGCGCTGCTTTAACTGGTAATTGCGCGGTCATGCAATGTTGTACCCAAACAAAATTTGCGTCCTTTTCTTCCCACAAATAGAGCTTTCTTTTGATGGTATTTGATTGCCTCTGCGATTTTTATTTTTTGCGATATAAACGTAAAAAGACCGCAAATTTTGAAAAAAAATGATATTTTCTACTTTTTGTTATTAGAAAAATCCAATAAACTCAATTTTAGTCATACATTTAGGCCAAAATGTATTCAGCCACATGTCTTTGGTAAAAAAAAAGTCAATAATTGTATATTTATTGGTTTGCGCAAAAGTTGTCACATCTACAAACTAAGGTACGTTTTCTGGAATTTACGCAGCTTTTAGTTTACGACTGCCTATCTCATTTCTTGAGGTGCTAAAATGGCAGGGCAGTACAAAACCCCCCCAAATGACCCCATTTTGGAAAGTAGACCCCCTAAGGAAATTGATAAGAGGCATGTTGAGCCCATTGAATATTTTATTTTTTTGCCTCAAGCGATTGAATAATGACAAAAAAAAATTTTTTTTTTTTTTTTTACACAAAGTTGTCACTAAATGATATATTGCTCACACATGCTATGGGCGTATGTGAAATGACACCCCAAAATAAATTCTGCTGCTTCTCCTGAGTACGGGGATACCACATATGTGGGACTTTTTGGGAGCCTAGCCGCGTACGGGGCCCCGAAAACCAAGCACCGCCTTCAGGCTTTCTAAGGGCGTAAATATTTGACTTCACTCCTCACTACCTATTACAGTTTTGAAGGCCATAAAATGCCAAGATGGCACAAAACCCCCACAAATGACCCCATTTTAGAAAGTAGACACCCCAAGCTATTTGCTGAGAGGCATGTTGAGTTCATGGAATATTTTATATTTTGCCACAAGTTGCGGGAAAATTACAAACTTTTTTTTTTTTTTTTTTTTTTCACAAAGTTGTCACTAAATGATATATTGCTCACACATGCCATGGGCATATGTGAAATGACACCCCAAAATAAATTCTGCTGCTTCTCCTGAGTACGGGGATACCACATATGTGGGACTTTTTGGGAGCCTAGCCGCGTACGGGGCCCCGAAAACCAAGCACCGCCTTCAGGCTTTCTAAGGGCGTAAATATTTGACTTCACTCCTCACTACCTATTACAGTTTTGAAGGCCATAAAATGCCAAGATGGCACAAAACCCCCACAAATGACCCCATTTTAGAAAGTAGACACCCCAAGCTATTTGCTGAGAGGCATGTTGAGTCCATGGAATATTTTATATTTTGCCACAAGTTGCGGGAAAATTACAAACTTTTTTTTTTTTTTTTTTTTTCACAAAGTTGTCACTAAATGATATATTGCT
This sequence comes from Lithobates pipiens, assembly GCF_037356315.1. Classification (NCBI taxonomy): domain Eukaryota; kingdom Metazoa; phylum Chordata; class Amphibia; order Anura; family Ranidae; genus Lithobates; species Lithobates pipiens. The sequence continues at coordinate 157,656,205 of NW_027507685.1, read as the reverse complement.
CACGCATGCCATGGGCATATGTGAAATGACACCCCAAAATAAATTCTGCTGCTTCTCCTGAGTACGGGGATACCACATATGTGGGACTTTTTGGGAGCCTAGCCGCGTACGGGGCCCCGAAAACCAAGCACCGCCTTCAGGCTTTCTAAGGGCGTTACAGTTTTGAAGGCCATAAAATGCCAAGATGGCACAAACCCCCCCCAAATGACCCCATTTTGGAAAGTAGACACCCCTAAATTTAGGGGTACACTAGTGAGACTAGGTAATAAATGGCGGGTGCCCTGAAACTATAAAAAAATAACTAACCAACCAGCGTCACCTGTAACAGTTATATGGTGATCACTGGTGAAAGGGTTAACTAGGGGGCAATCAGGGGGCTTTATGCGGTAGTATATGGGGGTCCCTGGCGCTATAAAAAGCTGCGGCGAACCTAAATACCTACCTGCCTAACTAGCGTCACCTGTGACACTAATACAGCGATCAGAAAAACGATCGCTTATTAGGCTGGGTTCACACTGGAGCGATGCGGGAACGCCACGAATGCGCGGCGGGTTCCCGCATCGCATGCCTCCCGGCGGCAGTTCACACTGCCCTATGCGAACTGCTGGGAGTGTCAGTGAAATGTTACTGACACCCCCAGATCAGTTCGCATATCGCAGTGCGATCTGCAAACTCGGATCGCATGGTGTGAACACCCATGCGATCCGATTCTGCTGCGGGCCAAAAAAAGGGTCCCGTGCGAATTTGCGGCGGGTGCGGCGAATGGCTGAACTCGAATCGCACAGAGATCGGATGTGATTTGCACTGCAGTGCGGTGCGAATCACATTCGTTCTCATAAACCGCTGCAATGTGAACCCAGCCTTAGTGACACTGGCGACGGGGGGTGATCACGGGGTTAAACCTTTATTGGGGGGGTTAGGGGGGTACATTAGAACTAAAGGGGGCTAACTCTAACTGCCCTAACAGTTATTACAGTCACAAATGACACCAATGCAAAAAAAAAAAAAAAAAAAAAAAAAATGACATTGGTGTCACTGTGACTGGGGGGCAGGGGTAATTGGGGGGGTGATCGGGGGGTAAAGGGGGGGTGTGAGTGTGCCTGGCATGTTCTACTGTGTGTGTAGAGTGTTGGTGCAACTCACCGATCCGCTCTCCTCCGTGTCGGAACGGAAAATACCGACACGGAGGAGAGAATACATCACTTCCTCTCCTGTGTTTACATTACAGGAGAGGAAGTGATGTCACGGGGGATTTCCATTCGTCGAGAGCGATCGCGAGGGGGTGGCCATGAATGAATGGCCGCCCCCTCATCCCGGATCGCTCTCGAAGGAATGCCGACCGCCGCAGGCACCGGGGGGGGGCCCGATCGGGCCCCCCACCCGCGGGCAGGCAGGGACTTATATATACGCCCATATGCCTGCCCGTGCCATTCTGCCGACGTATATCGTCGTGCGGCGGTCGGCAAGTGGTTAATAACTGTTGCTGATTTCTACCACTGATTGAAAGTGGTAAAAGCAGATAATGCAATACTCAGAATCAGTGTCGGCCCTTAAAATGGTGGTTAAAATAATTAAAAATTGCCAACAGTATAACAACAGTATGACCAGCATTTGGTGTGTTAGCAGTTTGATGCATCTGCAGCTGGCTGTCCCTGTATGAAAAAAGCGGTTTACTGTTTATTCAGTTATGACAAGTAAAGCCTTGTAATACCGGGATAGGCACCGATCAGCCATAACTTTAGGATCACCCACCTTATATTGCTTAGGTTCCCCTTTTGCCACCAAAACAATCCTGACCCATTGAGGCATAGACGCCACTAGACTTATGCTGTGGTATCTGGCACCAAGCTGTCAGTAGCAGATCCTGTTTTTGGACTACATGACTGCCATGACAGTCAATCACGGTGGTCACATGATCTTAAGCCGCACCCCACCTAAACTTCTTCCTAAACCTCTTAAAGGGCTGGGAGGTGTCAGAACTAAGAGGACAAAGCGGGGGTCCACTCAAAAAATTTTTTTTTAAAAGCCAGAAGCTACAAATACTGCAGTTGCTGACTTTTAAAAAATGGACACTTAACTGTCCAGGGTGCCCGCGATGTCGGCAGCCAAAGCCGATCGATCGGCTCTCTGCTGCTTCCACTGCCATCCTCTGTGAGGTAATCAGGAAGTGAAGCTTTGCGGCTTCACTTCCCGTTTCCCTACTGCGCATGCGTGAGTTGCTCTGCGCGTCCTAGCTGGTGTCCCCACTGTGTTCTGGGACCTGTGTATTTCCCAGAACACGGCGGGGGGGGGGGGGAATTGGACGGGACGTTAAGGGGCGTGACTCCCGAGGGAGTCTATGCCCAGAAGTGGGTGCAGATACCTAAGTTTTGCAGTGTGGCAGAGCGCATTCTTTTTGAATGAGTCCACTCACATCAGGGAATACCATTTCAATGAAGGGGTGCACTTTGTCAGCAACAATGTTTAGGTAGGTGATATGTGTCAAGTAACATCCACATGAATGGCATGATCAAAGGTTTCCCAGCAGAACATTGCCCCTGGCTTGTCTTCTTCCCATAGTGCATCCTGGTACCATCTTTTCCCCAGATAAGGAAAGCACATGCGTCCAGCTCAACCGTATGATATAAACAAAAACATGATTCATCAGACCAGGCCACCTTCTTCCGTTGCTCCGTGCTCCAGTTCTATTGCTCACATGCCCATTGTAAACGCTTTTGGCTATGGACATAGGTCAGCATCTGTGTATATTGCAACAAAAAACTAAAAGATAATACATTGTATAAAATATGCTTAACAGATGTAATATTTATCTTCACCATACTGAGCACAGCAGGGCTGCCTCATTGTATTCACTGCTACTACTGACAAACTAAAGCCAACTGATTGGCAAATCCTAAATTTAATCTGTATAACCAGGAACCAAGACAAGCCAGCTTACATTTATACTGTCTGTTTGCCAAAGGCTCATACGTCAGTCTTGGCCTCGTGGATAATATTTGTATTAAAGAATGCAATTTTCCATTGGGGAACTAAAAGCATCAGCATTCTTCTACCTCTGTGTACAGATCAGGTATTGTGGTATTGAAAGGTGTCCTGTAGGTTGGCACTAGTTGCCCTTATCTGGCAGTATGATAAATGCAATTTTTTTTTTTTTTTAATGATTTAAAGTGGTTGTAAACCCTTACAAACCACTTTGACCTACAGGTAAGCCTAGATTTAGGCTTACCTGTAGGTCCAAGCAATATCTCCTAAACCTATATGGTTTAGGAGATATTTGCCCGAAAACAGGCACCGCTGTCTACGGCGCATGCGCCGTAGACAGCGCCGCGCAGGCGCACTGAGCGCGGCATTCTCAGTGACGGAGCTGCCGCGCGTGTCGTCTCCCGTGCACATGACGTCATCGCGGCTTCGCCGAATGACAGCGGCGGAGCTGCGAGACACCACCAACAAGATGGATGCGGCGGACTACAGGGGACAGCGGCGACTTCACTGGCTCCTGTGTCAGGTAAGTGACACATAATGGGCTACTATGCGATGCATAATAGTCCATTATGCTTTGCCTTTGCAGGGAATGAAAGAGGAAGTAAATTCATCAGGGTTTACTTCCTCTTTAACTTTGTCAATGTTTCTTGAATCGACTTGTACTATACATTGTCATTCTCGTGGCATCATTATTTTGTCTGCTCTTTCAAATTCTCCAAATAAATTAATTGGTTATTCAAAGTGAAAACCACTTCTTATTTATTAAATTAGAACCTAAGACGAACCTTTTTTTTTTTTTTTTTTCATTTTGGATAGCTTAAGTAAGGGTTATAACCCCTGTCAGATGTGTTTTTTTCCCATCTGTGTCCCTTTGGGGAGATTTTTCTCATATCCTATATCAGAGACACAACAGGACATGGAAAAAAAGATATCTCCCCAAAGTGAGTGTAAATACTTTGACTATTGTCGCTACAACTGATGTCAGAGTTCCCCCATTGATCTGCTTCAGTGACAGCTGTATAAATTAGATTTCCCCACACTGCCCCCCACATTTCTCAAACTGGGACACAGAGAAATCTACCAGAGGATCTTTTACCCCAAACTACAAAACATTGCTGGAGTTGTAGATTAATGGGTAGTTCAATGGACGTTATTATAGTTTCAAGATTTTAATTTTATAGAAGTTGTCTGGCGTTAAGGCATATCTAAATTCAAAACAAAAATTTAATATATTTCAACTTCCCAAACCCAAAGATGTGGTGACTGAAAACGTTTTTTTTTGGAAATTTTTTTCCCCCTATATTTCCACCTGCCGATCCTGACAGTAACACACTTCCTGTCCTAGGGTGGCAACCCTCACTCACTTCACTCACTGTACTGTATCTATGGAGAAGCAGCATTGTCACCCTAGACTACTCTCCTGATTTGGACTACACATGCCTCCCCCTCTCCTGATGTATATTATATAGGAAAGAATTGCTTTATAGTTTAGAGAAGATGGCTGGAATACTGATAACATTGTTTGGGGTTTCAGTTCAAATTACAAGGACACTGGATTTCTGGCAGGATTAACATCTATTGTTCTGTACATCCAGAAAATTTTCTTGGGCTGAAAAAGAAAACAAATTCAGCCACCACATCTAAGGACTGGTAACCAGAAATGTATTCAATTTTTATTCTTGGGCTTAAATTCACTTTTAGTTACTTTCCAAAAATTATGTTTCCAGCATCTAGTGAATTGAAAATATGTGCGGTATTAAATCATTACATGGCTTACAAACTGGCTTCTGTCACCATTTATGAAGGACAGATACATTTAAGTGTAAAATAAAGACAGGTTTTATATACCGTGTTTCCCTGAAAACAAAAACAGGTCTTCTATTAATTTTGGCTACAAAAAACACACTAGGGCTTATTTCCAGGGGATGTCTTATTTATTTACAGTAATTACAATAATCTACATTTATTCAAACAGTCATATCATCTTAAAAAAAAATGCTTTAAAGCATGATAGTGCTTGTGCTGTGTCATTTACCGCTCTAAGTTCTAGAAGACGTGGAACAAAGCAAAATGTTTAAAAAAAAAAAAAAGTTCCTGAGTCAGCATTATGAAATGCAGGTAATCCCAAAACCTTGGTTAAATTCCTTGTAAAATTATGTAATCCGTTCTGTAAAAAGATTATATAATGTGCAGTGTCTCTCCTTGTGTAACTTTATTGTGGAAAATACCTTATATTCAGCGCCGCTGGGCGCTCACGTGACCTGCCGGAGCTCCTTTTCCCCACTTCGAATAATGCAGAGGGAGAGGCTGAAATCTCAGCTGACGTCAACTCCGCTCTGAGTACTGTGGAGGGAGGAGCCGCTGACATCAGCCAGGAGGATGGAGAAGATCTCCGGCGGGTCACGTGAGCACCCAGCAAATTTGTAACTAAAGTATTTTCCACAATAAAGTTACACAAGGAGACACACTGCACGTTATATAATCTTTTTACAAAACAGTTTTCATGTTTTTACAAGGACTTTAACTAGGGTTTACTTTTGGGGTATGGCTTATATTACAGCCATCCCTGAAAATCGCTCTGGGTCTTATTTCCGGGTTGGGCTTATTTTGAGGGGAACAGGGTATTTGTTGTAATTGCGTGAATGTTTTTGTCACTCAGACCATATATTTTATCTTGCCATCTTCCATGTCTGTGACAGCTCTGAATATGTATATCTTTTCTTATCTGTCTTGTCTCCAGGGATTACCGGGACCAATAGGAGTTCCAGGACCAAAGGGAAGCCGGGTTAGTGCCATTCTTTAATTTACAGCCCGATGTGTGTGCTATTCTCTTTTAGCAGAGACAATCAGAGGATTCTGGGATAAACACTGGAGTATCAAGTAAACCATTGATGTCTATCATATTAGGAATATGAGCTTGATTGAAATTTATTTGTCGTTTTATCATTTTGTGAAATGAATTATAATTATAACTATACTGTATTGGTTGTTTTATAATGATTTTGTCATAATTTACAGATTTTTTTCAGCATGTTTTATACTTTATCAGCACAGAAAAGCAGAGCTGAATTCCAAATGCCGAACAGGAAATGATGTTGCAGCCCAAATCACGGTTTTAGGTCTTGACCTACAGAGCAGATAACCCAGCTCTGCTTTTGAGATAATTGAAAGCAAAGCAAAAATTATTCCAGCAGTGGCTGTAGTAATTCCTGCTTTTGTTTTATCACATTATTAAATGGTTGTCAAAATATAGTATGTAAGAGCAAAGTGGTAAGGTGACCAGACAACCAGAAAGTCTTAATTACTGTATTGCATGTTATCTAAGGAAAATGTCCTTTAAATGTACTTCAAATATGACTGTATTATACTCGAAACTGTATAAATCAAGCAAATAAAGTACAGTATGAAAGAGTTGTTTTACCTGTAAAAGGCTTTACATTCTGTCTTTCCAGCCCAGAGTTTTTTTTACCGTCTCATCCAGCATTTCTCAACTTTTTTTTTTTTTTAAAAGCCAGAGGAACTCCTAGAATTTTCATATTTTGGGGGACCCCTGTTAAAAATTATATCTAGAGCCCATGGTACATTATTAACACCAGTACACTATAGAAAAAATAGAATAATGAATATCACATACCTAGAGTATTTCACACTCATGGTCGATCATTTTAAAACTAAAATGCACTCAATTTAAATAAATACTTTTTAATTATAATACCAAATAATTATCAGAAATAATCACAAAATTAAAGTCAATGGAAAAGTGCTTCCTTTTTGGTGAGTGAAGAAAAGAGAGCCACGCTTACAGACATCTAAAAAAAAAAAAAAAAAATCACTGGTGGCAAGCCACTGACTCTGCCATGTGATGCTTGCTCACACACTGAGATGGGAGGTCAGTCTGCCACAGCCCAAAGGAATCCCTGGAAACTTCCGAAAGGAACTCTGGTGTTTGAGGAAACCATGGTTGAGAATGGCTGATCCCATTACACAGCACTGCCAGAATGGCAACCTGTAGATATTTATACAGTGTGCGTGTACATTATTTATATATATTTATTTTCTGAGTAAACTTGGATAGTTATAGTAGTTTTTTATGTATCCAATATGCTGAATTTGAAGAATTCAGAGAAATAAAGCCTCATATCAAATACAGCATATCAGTTAAGTAATTTGCTAATGCTCTCTGGGTGTTGAGCAAGAGTTGGGAGACATTCTTCAGGAGAAGCCCAATTCCCAAAAACTCTAAAGCCAGGTACACACGATCGGACTTTACAATGGAAAATGTTCTATGACAGGCTGTTGGCGGTAAATCTGACTGCGTGTATGCTCCATCTGACAATTGTTGTTGTATTTGGATTTTTGGTGGACAAATGTTGGCTAACAGGTTTTAAAATTTTCCACGAATAAATGTGTGTTGAATTTTCCGAGCGTGTACACAAGTCCGCTGGACAAAAGTCCAAATTGCAAACACACATGCTCAGAAGCAAGGACGAGCCAGAAGCGGCCGGTCTTGTAAACTAGCGTTCGCAATGACGTGTCAAATTATGAAATCTCGAAATGCAGCGCACATTCTCTTCTTTAATGGGATAATAATGAAGCTGCTTTTCTGGTTATACTGATGGAGTTATTGCAAACAAATTTCCCAAGGCTTTTTTTTTTCCTATAAAAATAACATACATGTTGTTATAATTACCTGCTCTGTTGCAGTGGATTTGCACAGAGCGGCCTGGATCCTCCTCTTCTCGGGTCCCTTTTCTGTGATTTTGGCCCCTCCCTCCTGTTCAGTACCCCAACAGCAAGCAGCTTACTATGGGGGCACCCATGCTGAGTCACAGCTCCCTGTGTCCATTCAGACACGGTCCCCCGCCCCGACTCGGCCATGCCCGACTTTTCCTTGATTGGCTAGCTGACTTTGAGTGACAGCGGGGGGGGGCTGCTGAACACAGAAGGCTTATTATCCTAATGCATAGGATGCATTAAGATAAAACACCTTCTGCATTTACAACCCCTTTAAAGTGTTTGTAAAGGCAATAAAAAAACAAAAAACAAACATGTTACCTGCTCTGTGCATTGGTTTTGCACAGAGCAGCCCGGATCCTCCTCTTCTTGGTTCCCAGTCAGCAGAGTGGGCCCCCCCCCCGCATGCCGAGTCCCCCAATAGCAAGCCGCTTGCTATGGGGGCACTTGTGCGTGCTCGCTCCCAGGCCTTACTCTCTGCGTCCATAATACACAGAGTTGAGCTAGTCCCACTCCCTCCTCACTTGCTGTGATTGAGAGCAGTGGGAGCCAATGGCTCCTGCTGCTGCATCTCTGCCAATGAGGAGGGAGAGACCCGGGAGAACCTTGGCTCCTGTGTACATTGCTGGATCGAGATCGGACTTTAGTATTAGGGGGGCTGAAGGGTGAGCTGTAAAACCTTCAGCCTTTAGAACCATTTTAAACAGAACTACACCTCATCTGAACACCAAAAAATAAATTTTCATATTCAAAGAAAACTCACCCATCTATCCATCCATGTCTCCATGTTTTATTGTTTTGAGCAATCACTTTAATAAAAACACTGCTTAGCATTTCTGGCCATAGCCATCTTGATTAAGCGCAGATAATTCATGTACCATTTGCTTCCTAGAGTCCATCTGCCCTTAGTTCAGGCATGCAGACAGAAAGGTGTGCCTAACTGAGAAAACCCCCTCCTGAAGGCCGCCTGGGATGCATGACATAATTTGCTCTATTTGCATCTATTTACTAATGCTCAAACCTAGCATAAGGATTAAAAATAGTCATTGTTTGAGAGAGTGAAGTTCTGCTTTAGGCTGCTTTCACACTGGGGCGGGAGCGGCGTCGGCGTTAAAGTGCCGCTATTTTTAGCGGCGCTTTACCGTCGTTTTAGCGGCGGTCTGCGGGCGCTAGCGGGGTGGTTTTAACCCCTGCTAGCGGCCCGAAAAAGGGTTAAACCCGCCCGCAAAGCGCCGCTTGAATACACCACTCCTTCCCCGCTTCAAAGATGCGGCTAGCAGGACTTTTTTCACCGTCCTGCCAGCCCATCGCTCCAGTGTGAAAGCCCTCCGGCTTTCACACTGGAGGGAAAGGGGCCGGTTTTTTTCAGGCGCTACACAGGCGCTATTTTTAGCGCTGTAACGCCTGAATACCGCCCCAGTGTGAAAGCAGCCTTAATGTTTTTTTTAGGCCTGTTTGGGCAAATTCGGTCATGTTTACACTCCTAGTGGGGAAAACTTCACCATTCAGAATGCTGCTTTACAATTTTCCCTCCACTAAGGGTAGGCTCAAGTAAAATTCCAAATCTTTATTTTGGATATCAGCGGTCTAAAGTGTCTTTCATGTCCTCTCATGAATGCTGCAGGTGGAAGTTTGGAGACAGATTTCCTGATTATCTGCAGTGGTTTGAATAAACCTGAAAGTGTTCAGGACTCAGTACTTCCTGGTTTATTTGCTACAGGAGATGATTTGGTGTACATGAAGTATCCTGGTTCCTTTGGTTTCTGTTTGGGACAGTATTTGACTTTTATTGACTTCTGCCCACGTCTTGATTAAGCATGCACCACTAACCTCCACCCCTTGTCATTTATCTGTCAAATCCAGAGCCTCTGGATTTGTTTGGAGACCCCTGGTCTATCAGATCTGATGGAAATGGACAGTCAGTCCGTTTCCATCTGACAGCTATAGAGGACAGTGAGCTGTGTCCTTTGTGCATCAGAGGAGCGCACACAGACCTGCCATCTGCCTGATCAGCAGGGGATTTTCCACTGATTCCCAGACTCTGCCAGTGTGAAAGGGGCACTAGAGGGGCAGCACTAGGGACTTATGTGAAGAACAGTGTGTATATGCTGATGAGGAACATGCTGAGAGCGCAAAGTGAGCAGAGGGGTTAGCACATCAGTGTCCTGCTGCGCCTCAACTGTCTAGGATAATGACAAAGCTGTATTCTCTTAACTGAAATAGAGATGAGTCAGATCAGCAACCTGTTGTGCTACCTGGTGGGGCTGTGTAAATCGCAGGAATGGATACTTTTAAATCAAATTATTTAGCAGGTAAAATAACTCTTGTATATTTAACTGTGTGTATAACTGTATTAAGCTCGGACTTAAAATGCAGTTTTATGGAAACTGACATCATAAAAAGCAGTATAGTTGTGAACGGGAATGATTTTAGATGAGCTTAGACTTCTCTGTTCAGTCGGTTTAAATACCTTGTCTTCTGTTAGGGTTCCCCAGTCTTGCTGCATGATCCCAGCTGCTCACAATATCTATATTCAGAGTAAACACAGCTCTGTAATCTGTGGGCAGTAATTGTGCTCACAGTCCATGGCTAGAAGTTCAGAAACAGTTTACATTACTCAACATTAACCCAAGGAACACATCTTGAAGCCATATGCAAATGAGACGTCTAGGATTTATTTTTTATTTTTTTGGGATCATCTGCTTGGTGTCTTTTGAAGCTCATTTAAAAAGACTGTGCTACTTTTTTATTTTTTGCAACATTAGTCTTGTATGTCACTTTGATGAATTATTGTGGCTGCATATAGTTAGTGAACTGCTTCTGTTTTAGCATACACTGGGGTTGATTTACTAAAAATTGAGAGTGGAAAATCTTTTTTTTTTTGTCAAAGCTTAATTGAACTAGCCAAAGGTAGCAGCTGATTGGCTACCATGCACAACTGCACTAGTGCAGCTGTGATCCGGTGTTAGTAAATCAACCCCATAGTGTCAGAGGCTATCCATGGGATTGAATGAATGAAATACTTGTATAGCGCACAATGTGAACTGAATCGCCACTAGAATTCTACCTATTTTTTAGAGATCACACTGCGGCACAAAGTATTTTCAAGAAATTATTTTCCTGGATTACTTGGGACTTCATTGACTTTTGAAAACTTATTTGTGCTATGTTATTGGCTTAGTAAATTTTGAAGCCAGTATTTCAAAATCATAGCCAGGCAGCCAGAATTGTTTGAAGAGTAGGATGGTGAAGTGCTGGGCTTCAAGGTAAATAAGGAATCTGGGATACATATGATCCTCTGGATAGCCAACTTAGGCGAGGTTACATAAACAGAGTGCCAAGCAATGGTGTGATTCTTTTTTTTCTTTACAATGAAACGGTTCTTTAACCACTTCAGCTCCGGACCAATAAACACCTTAAGGACCAGAGGTCTTTTTGCAATTTCGCACTGCGCTGCTTTAACTGGTAATTGCGCGGTCATGCAATATTGCACCCAAACGAAATTTGCGTCCTTTTCTTCCCACAAATAGAGCTTTCTTTTGATGGTATTTGATTGCCTCTGCGATTTTTTTTTTTTTGCGATATAAATGGAAAAAGAGCGAAAATTTTGAAAAAAAAAGATATTTTCTTCTTTTTGTTATAAGAAAAATCGAATAAACTAAATTTTAGTCATACATTGAGGGCAAAATTTATTTAGCCACATGTCTTTAGTAAAAAAAATGTCAATAAGCGTATATTTTTTGGTTTGCGCAAAAGTTATAGCGTCTACAAACTAGAGTACATTTTCTGGAATTTACACAGCTTTTAATTTATGACTGCCGATCTCATTTCTTGAGGTGCTAAAATGGCAGGGCAGTACAAATCCCCCCCAAATGACCCCATTTTGGAAAGTAGACACCCCAAGGAAATTGCTGATGGGTATGTTGAGCCCATTGAATATTTATTTTTTTTGTCCTAAGGGATTGAATAATGACAAAAAAAAATAAAAAAATTTTTTTTACAAAAAGTTGTCACTAAATGATATATTGCTCACACATGCCATGGTTATATGTGGAATTGCACCCCAAAATATATTCCGCTACTTCTCCCGAGTATGGCGATACCACGTGTGTGGGACTTTTTGGGAGTCTAGTCGCGCAGGGCACCCCGAAAACCAATCACCACCTTCAGGATTTCTAAGGGTGCAAATTTTTGATTTAACTCCTCACTACCTATCACAGTTTCGAAGGCCATAAAATGCCAAAATAGCACAAAACCCCCCAAAATGACCCCATTTTGGAAAGTAGACACCCCAAGCTATTTACTGAGAGGCATGTTGAGTCCATGGAATATTTTATATTTTGCCACAAGTTGCGGGAATATTACAAACTTTTTTTTTTTTGCACCAAGTTGTCACTAAATGATATATTGCTCACACATGCTATGGGCATATGTGAAATGACACCCCAAAATACATTCTGCTGCTTCTCCCGAGTACGGGGATACCACATGTGTGGGACTTTTTGGGAGTCTAGTCGCGCACGGCACCCCGAAAACCAATCACCACCTTCAGGATTTCTAAGGGTGCAAATTTTTGATTTAACTCCTCACTACCTATCACAGTTTCGAAGGCCATAAAATGCCAAAATAGCACAAAACCCCCCCAAATGACCCCATTTTGGAAAGTAGACACCCCAAGCTATTTACTGAGAGGCATGTTGAGTCCATGGAATATTTTATATATTGCCAAAAGTTGCGGGAATATTACAAACTTTTTTTTTTTTTGCACAAAGTTGTCACTAAATGATATATTGCTCACACATGCTATGTGCAGAAGTCAAATTACACCCCAAAATAAATTCTGCTGCTTCTCCCGAGTACGGGGATACCACATGTGGGGGACTTTTTGGGAGCCTAGCCACGTACGGGACCCCGAAAACCAAGCACTGCCTTCCGGATTTGAATATAAAATGCTATAAAAAACAAACTAACCAGAGTCACCCGTAACACTTATACGGTGATCAGTGGTGAAAGGGTTAACTAGGGGCAATCAGGGGGTTCAAATTTTTATTAGGTAGTATATGGGGGTCCCTGGCGCTATATAAAAACCTGACGGGGAACCTAAATAACTAACTGGCTAACCAGCGTCACCAGTGACACTTATACTGTGATCGCTGGTGAAAGGGGGTGAAAGGGTTAACTAGCAGCAATCAGGGGGTTAAAGCCATTATTGGGTAGTATATCGGGGTACCTAGCGATATAAAAACCTGGCGGTGAACCTAAAAAAATAACTAGCTACCTAGCGACACATGCAGCGATCAGAAAAATGATCGCTTAGTGACACTGGCAAAAGGGGGTGAAAGAGTTAACTAGCGGCAATCAGGGGGTTAAAAACATTATTGGGTAGTATATCGGGGTACCTAGCGCTATAAAAACCTGGCGGTGAACCTAAAAAAATAACTAGCTACCTAGGGACTGTAGCGACACTAATGCAGCGATCAGAAAAACGATCGCTTAGTGACACTGGCAAAAGGGGGTGAAAGGGTTAACTAGCGGCAATCAGGGGGTTAAAAACATTATTGGGTAGTATATCGGGGTACCTAGCGCTATAAAAACCTGGCGGTGAACCTAAAAAAATAACTAGCTACCTAGCGACACTAGCGACACATGCAGCGATCAGAAAAATGATCGCTTAGTGACACTGGCAAAAGGGGGTGAAAGGGTTAACTCTAGGGGCAATCAGGGGGTTAAATCTTTATTGGGGGGTGATAGGGGGCTACCCTGGACCTAACACTAACTGTCCTGACAGTTTTTACTGTCACAACTGACACTGAATGCATTGATCAGTAAAGAAATGATCAATGCAATCAGTGACACTGTGACTGGGGGGGGAGGGGGGCGGGGGGGGGATCGGGGGGCGATCGGGGGGGGTTTGTGTGCCTGTGTGTACCTACATGTCAGTGTAGTGTTGGTGCACACTTACTTTTACTGTTCTCCTCGTAGTCCGGTCAAAAAGACCGTCCCGAGGAGAATGACATCACTTCCTCCTTCCTGTGTAAACAATACACAGGGGAGGAAGCTTCTCATTGGCCAGGAGCGATCCAGAGGGGGTGGCCGAAAACCAACGGCCATCCCCTCATCACGGAGCGCTCCTGGACCGAATCGGACCGCCGTAACCAGCGGGAGGGGGTCCGATCGGACCCCCCACCTGCTGGAAGGCAATCACGTAGATGTACGTGATTATGCCTGCCTGTGCCATTGTGCTGACGTACAATGGCAATACGGCGGTCCTCAAGTGGTTAACAGAATTGCTACCAGTGTGTTTCGGAGGTTGTACAGAACCCCGTCTTTATCAGGGCTTGAAGGGATCTGGACAGTGGATTGCTGTTATTAAGCTGGCTATAGATGGAGCGAATGGGTTGTAGGAAAGAATATAGATTCCCCATCAATACAGCCTCCAGAGCCATTGTTTTCTCTTGGCGGGGGGAGGGGAGAACACAGTGATTAGTGCTAGCGGCTATAATAGCCACGGGCAATGATCGCATGTAAAATCTGACAGGCTGGTTGCATTCAAGTTGATTGATCGATCAACTTGGGTACACTCAGCCTGCCTATACATGGTTTGAATGTCGGCCACCCACTGCTAAACCGGCCGAGATTCGAACTGTCTATGGCCTGCTTAAATCTTCATTTATTTATGCTACTTGATGGGTGAACTACAACTTGAAGGATGAGAGTCTGATCATTGGAGAAGAGCGGACTGAATTCTCAGCATGGCTAGAAAACTGACCACGCTGTGTTCTCCTGCCTAGTTTGGTCAGCTTTTAATAGGAAAGCAGAGGGAGTAGCTGGAACACCAGGGATTTTACATGAAGGAAGCAATAAAGAGAACAGGATACTTTTTTATACAAGTACATGGTACAGCAGGCACATATCAGGAATTTGAAATATTGGGTTTACATATTCTTTAATCCAAACTCTAATAATGGACGATTTCTGTATAACCTCTAAAACAAGTTGGCTGTTTTTCTGTTAAAGAACCTAAAGAAGATGAATAATAACACATGGGAGCTCTTGCACAGTATTTCCAGTCATTTACGTGCAGAAGTAGCTATATAAGACGCTGTGGCAGACTGGAGCTTGTACGGGGAGACTTGATTCAAAGGTAGATGGGAGAAAAGTTTACAGAAGCACCAGGATTACAATGCGTGAGACAATGCTTTGTCAAGGAGTGTGGGCTATGAATTGGTTCCAATGTGTGATTTCCTTGTACATTTTATAGTACACCATCCTCTGTTAACTCATGCCAAGTCTAAAAGAGGTTAAATGAAACGTCGTGCTTCTTTTCAATCTTTGATCTGGAACATATTACCAAATGCAGTAGCCTTCTAATCTCCCCTTCCGATACTCCCAGCTTTTTTCTGTAGATGGATTGGAACCTGCACAACTGCATGGCGAGCTTTGCTCTCTCTACGTGATAAAGTGGCTGCAACATCAAGATCTCATAAACTGCATTTAAATATTTAAGCACACAATCATTCTACACACATAGGGACCTGGCGACTTTTATATCTGTAGACTGATATTGTTTAGCCACCATTATCTGATTTTTCTGGGCTCGTTCTGCTTTTCTGGGTTGTAATGCAGATACATTTGTTATTAATGAACAGTTGAAAACCTTGGTTATTTTTTAAATATTTTTTTTCTTGTTGTTTGCTTAACAGAAAATTGGGTCTGGTTTATAAATACCAGTGCAAAGCAAAACTGCTGTTGCCAAAAGCAGCTAATAAGATGCTTCTGTAGCTTTTATTTCTTTGTAAAAGATGACAGCAAGTACCTGATTGGCTGCCATGGCCACCACAGCTTTTTTGTTCTGGTTTAATTATGTAAACCAATGTTGTTCAGTAATTATTGCTTTTAACTCCTAACCAGAATTTGTCGCAGCAGATTCCTGTCCTCCTGGGCCACACACAACCTGCGTAGAATGCCACCATCCCTGATGTGACACCCTGCCTTCCTCCTGCATAGAATGCCACGCTCCCTGGTGTGAGGGTATGTGCCCTTGGACTACATCGTGGAAGCCAGCACCATGCAGTCCATGGGCATATACACTTGCCTCAAGGTTTATCTCATCAGACCAGCGCTGGAGGAGACATGGCTGTACCAAGAGTTTGACACCCCCAGGCATATAGGAAAGGTTGAGGCTTGAGTTGGCTCTCATGTTTTTATCTTTTTCCTTTCCTTGCAGGGCTATATTGGCCCTCCGGGATTATTTGGCCTGCCTGGAGCTGATGGAGAACGCGTGAGTATTTTTTTCAGTATTAAAACATAAGTACATTGTTAGGCTTATTTGAAAAAAGCTGCAATGCGTGGTAACTCATAGCAACTTTAGGTCGGTATTCGCCGACCGTCACAGCTCCTCTCTGTAACTAAATGGGTTGTTTAGCCTGCCATTAGGAGAACTAGGCAAAATTGTTACACAATACACAGAACTTTTAGTCCCGCCCCAGGGGGGCGGACCCTGTGCTAACAACCCTCCCCCCTGCACCCAGCATATTGTTTGTTTTTATTTTGCCTAGTAAGGAGAATGACCTAGGAACCCTGCGGGCCCTTTTGGTCCATGTTTTTGCTGCAGGTTTGATGTTTTTTGCGCAAGATGAAAGATCCCAGGATCTTTCATCAACTTCCGGCTGGGTGACTGGCTGGTTAATGATTATCCTTGTAGTTTCCCCAGTCCGGCCATCGAGCGTGTGCAGGCCGCAGCTAAGGCTCGGCAGGCCACGACATGCCTCAGCTCCAGAGGTGGTCGTGAGCTTCAATGCTCCGGGGTATACATATGACCAGGCTACTGATGTCTGGATCACAGTATACCAGGCCAACAGCTACCCTGTAACTGTGCAGGAGTAGGTCTGTGATGGAATGTCTCCCAGCTCTTCAGGACTGGTAAGTACGGCTCTCCTTACTTCGGTGGGGTGAGCAACTGGGCATTCCCTGGGGGGTCGATTCGGGGGCCACCTCACCTCCTTATCTTCTCTCCTTAGTCCCTATCTCCCCTCCTTCCCCCCTCTGAGAGGGGTGACTGCATGCGCTGCAGGCAGTGTGTATGTGGGGGGGGTTCACTGGGTCTCTCACCCGTGGGGCTTTGTGCGCTAGCGTTGGTCCTGGTCCCGGTCTGGGGGGTCCCAAAAGGTGTCTGTGGAGGTGTTCTGTCACCGCATGGTGCTGTCTGGCGGCCAGCTTGACTGTGGGAAAGGCAGGTTCCCCTTGTGAGCCTCAGCAGCCATCTTCTATGGGATTCTCCTATTATATTATATAATATTGCATTGGCGGCCATTTTCTTGAAGCCCGAGTGCTCTTTTCACCGCAGTTCTCTTGTGACAGCTTTACATGTGCTCTCACAGGCTGTTTCCTGTGTCCACTGTGTGTTCAGGATGCTGGATGGCTCTTTGCTGAACGCTGGAGCAAGCACCGCTATTATAGACCGCTGCTGCCGACAGTTTTCTCCACTCTGCATCTGGGTAACCTCCTGGGGACTACAGGGACGGCTAGTGGCATTCACAGAACACCCCAGGGTGGTGAGTCTGGTGCTAAGTACCCCTCCCCCCCCATGCGGCAGCAGCAGGAGGTTGGGACCTTCACTGTCCTAAGTCCCCTTGCAGGTGGCAGACAGGCTAGGGTCAGCATGGCTTCAGAAACTGGTGTTTCTTCCCCAAAATCCAGGCTATTGCAACCGGGTCACCTGCGGATAGCGCGGTGCCCATGGACACCCTGACGGCGGTCCTTAACTCTTGTGTTGCAAAGATAGAGGCGGGCGCGTGGAAGGAAAGGTGCACGTAAGAGGCCCCTGCCCCCCCCATCCTCTGGGGAGAACTCGGATGCAGACTCGGACCCTGCTGCGGCTGGTGACCCCTGCTCTGACCTATCAGACGTGGCTGACCAGGACCATTCGGACAGTGAGGATGATTCCCTATCCGGGTCTGGACGCGGCAAATCGCTTGTTGGAGCACTTGTCACAGCTGTGCGTGATACCCTGAAGATTCAGGAGCCAGCGGATCCCTCTGCTGATGTACCGGTCCCTTTTGGGTCCCGCAAGCCAGCACGTTCACCTAAGGTGTTCCCATATTTGACTTATTTTCACAAATTCAACTACAGGGAATGGGGTCGCTCGCAATGGACCTTTTCGGTTCCCAAAAACTTGGAGGTGCGTTACCCCTTTGAGGAAAGCCTTTTCAAAAAATGGTCGGCTCCTCCGGTCGTGGATCCCCCAGTATCCAGGTTAAATAAAGTAACCACGATCCCGGTTGAGGGGACTCCTGCTTTCAAGGATCCCACGGACAGGAAGGCCGAGGCAGTGGCTCGCTCCTTGTTTACGGTTGTGGGGTCAGCCGTGCGACCTGTACTGGCTTCCGCACTGGTGTCAGACACTGAGTGGGCAAACAAAACGTTTGCACCGCAAATTGGGAGAGCAAAACGCCTCCCCTGTCTGCGTGGAACTAGCAGACCAACTAGTTCAAGGCCTTAAGTATGTTTGTGACATGGCCCTGGATACACTCCCTTATCCAGGGCTTCGGTGTCAGCTGTGGTGCTGAGGCACCTGATTTGGCTAAAATGCTCGTCTGCTGACCAGGCATCCAAGAAAGCCCTGACGGATCTTCCCTTCCTTGGCGACCAGCTCTTTGGAGCATCGTTGGATGACATTATTAAAAATGCCACTGGGGGTAAGAGTACCCTACTCCCACAGGCCAGGAAGGCTAAGGAGCCACGCCGTAGGCAAGGGCCCTCCTTTTTCCGCTCAAACGGCTTTTTTGTCCGCCCGGTGCTTCGACAAAACGTCCCCAGCCTGACAGGACGTCCACGGACGGCCAGAAGCGTCCCTGGAACCGCAAGCCTAACAAGCCTGTGAACAAAAGTGCTACCACATGAAGGGTCATCTTTGGGAGTTTGCAGCCCGGTGGACCTCCCGGTTATCCGTCCAATGGGTCTGCGATCTGATTTCCAACGGCTACAAGATGGTTTCTCTTGACCGCAACCAGATTCTTCCCCTCCAGCATACCCACGTCCCCGGTTCGCTGGGAGGCCCTGTTAGGGACAGTAAGGGACTTGCTGAATCAGGGGGTGATTGTACCGGTTCCGGAATCGGAACGCTTCCAGGGGTTCTATTCAAATCTCTTTGTGGTTCCCAAGAAGGAAGGGGAACCTCCAATCTTGGACTTAAAGGCCCTCAATCACTTTGTGAAAGTTCAGAGGTTCAGAATGGAATCAGTTCGCTCAGTAGTCGCTGTACTCCATCAAGGGGACTTCCTAGCATCCTTGGACATCCAGGATGCTTACCTGCACATAACCATATGACTTTGTCTTCAAAAATTTCTGCGTTTGGCAGTAGGGGAAGCCCACTACCAGTTTGTGGCTCTTCCTTTTGGCCTGGCATCAGCCCCCTGAGTCTTTACCAAAGTACTGGCTCCAGTATTGGCGTTGCTGAGGCAGCGCGGGATCGCGATCATGGGTTACCTAGACGATCTCCTCCTGAGAGCCTCAGAATTAGAGGAAGATGTGGTGATCACCATGCAGACCCTGCAAGAATTTGGGTGGCTGTTGAACTTAAAAAATTTGGTTGTACCAACTCAGCGTCTGGAGTACCTGGGGTTACTGTTGGACTCTAGGGAAGCGAGGGTTTTCTCCCCTCAGACAAATTGCTGAGTCTCAGATCTTTGGTCCATCTACTGATAAACCGCAAGTGGTCGTCGCTACGCTTTTGCATGCGAGTACCAGGACTCATGGTGGACTCCTTTGAGGCAGTACCTTATGCCCGTTCCACACCAGAGTCCTGCAGAAGGAGTTATTGACAAAATGGGACAAATCTCTGTTGTCCCTGGATTGGCAGATTCAGGTGAGCCAACCAGTCAGGGACTCCCTGATATGGTGGTTGAGGTCCCTGGTGATTCAGTCCGGAAAATCGTTCCTTCCTCTAATATGGATGGTGATCATTACGGACGCCAGTCTGTCCAGCTGGGGTGGAGTGATGGGGATTCAGCCGGCTCAGGGCCTCTGGTCGTGGGAGGAATAAAAGTTACCAATCAATCTGCTCGAATTGAGAGCGATCAGGCTGTGCCTCCACACTTGGTCAATGAGTCTTCAAGGGCGTCCGATCAGGATTCAGTCAGACAACACCATGGCTGTGGCATACATAAATCACCAAGGGGGAACAAGAAGCTCAGCCGCAGCTCGGGAGGTCGCCCACATACTTCGGTGGGCAGAGCGACACGTTCCAGCCCTGTCAGCCATTTACATCCCGG
Source organism: Lithobates pipiens (assembly GCF_037356315.1). Classification (NCBI taxonomy): domain Eukaryota; kingdom Metazoa; phylum Chordata; class Amphibia; order Anura; family Ranidae; genus Lithobates; species Lithobates pipiens. The sequence goes on along the minus strand of NW_027507685.1, from coordinate 157,636,217 downwards.
GGGTGGAAAATTGGCAGGCGGACTATCTGAGTCGTCAGATGCTGGACCCAGGAGAATGGGCGTTGCATCCGGAGATATTCAAGCTGCTGTGCCTGAAATGGGGCACACCAAATGTAGATCTTTTGGCCTCCCGTCTCAATCAGAAGGTGCCGAGATTCGTGTCCAGGACAAGAAATCCGTGGGCAGACGCGTCAGACGCACTGTTGGCTCCGTGGGATCAGTACCAGCTGATCTACGCCTTTCCTCCACTGAAACTATTGCCACGTCTGCTTCGCAGAGTGGAAGCCGAGGGGATTTCAGTAATCCTGGTTGCCCCAGATTGGCCTCAGCGACCCTGGTACACAGACCTGGTGCGTCTGGTGGCAGACTCTCCCTGGCGACTGCCACTGAGAGAGGACCTCCTATTTCAAGGTCCAATCTTTCACCCTGCTTTACCATCGCTGGCCTTAACGGCATGGCTATTGGGAGCCAAGTGCTGAGGAACCAGGGTCTGTCGGACTCGGTGATTCCAACCATGCTGAGGGCGTGGAAATCTTCTTCACAGAAGATATACCATCGTACCTGGAATTCCTACATCTCCCTGTGTGAGGAGAAAGGGTGGCATCCGCACTCCCTTTCTACATCCAGGATCCTGCTGTTTCTTGGAGTAGACCAGAAATTGGCGTTGAGCACCATTAAGGGGCAAATTTCAGCCCTGGCTGTCTTTTTTTTCAGCGACCCCTGGCGTTTAACTCCTTAGTGAGTACTTTTGTTCAGGGGGTACGACATGTAATCCCTCCGGTACGTCCACCTTTACCCCCATGGGATTTGAACCTGGTGTTGGCGCTTCAGAAGCCGCCGTTTGAGAATATCAGGGATATTCCCCTGTTGATCCTTTCACAGAAGGTAGTCTTTCTAGTGGCCATCACATCGGCCAGGAGGGTTTCGGAATTGGCGGCCTTGTCCTGCAAGTCGCCTTATTTGGTCATCCACAGGGATAAGGTGGTGTTGCGTCCGCTACTGTCCTTTCTACCAAAGGTGGTTTCGGCTTTTCATATCAATGAGGACATTGTATTACCATTGTTGTGTCCTAAGCCGAAGCACCCCAAGCAGGTGGCCCTTCACGCTCTCGATGTGGTTAGGGCTCTGAAGGTGTACTTGTCTGCCACGGCTCCCTTTCGGAAGTCAGACTCACTGTTTGTTTCGGTGGCTGGTCCAAAGAAAGGCATGGCGGTCTCGTTGGCCACTATTTCCAAGTGGATCAGACAGATTGTAGTCCAAGCCTACGCCTTGAAGGGGCAGGTACCCCCCCTTTCCAGTCACGGCCCACTCTACAAAAGCAATCGGAACGTCTTGGGTCTTCCGACACCAAGCGTCTGTCGCTCAGGTGTGTAAGGCGGCGACCTGGTCATCTGTCCATACGTTTACCAAGTTCTACAAGGTAGACGTCAGTGCATCGGCTGATGCCTGATTTGGCCTCAAAGTTTTGCAGGTAGCCGTGTAGTTGCAATTGCTTTTTTTTCCTGTTTTTTCGATAAAAACGCAGTACTGTTTGTTAATGCACTGTTGCATTACTTTCTCAAGAAGGTTGCGGTGTTGGGGATCTCTCCTGTTGAGAATGCCCAGTTATAGCGGTGTTTTTTTCCATACACTGCTGTTTTTTTGTGGGTTTAGTTTCACTAGTTCCCACTTGCCATGGTGGATGAAGTTTTAATGCTGTTTTTTCCCATCCCTCGTTTGACACTGCTTGGGGACGTCCCATTTAGTTTCAAAGAGGAGCTGTGTCGGTCGGTGAATATAAGAGAAAATAGGATTTTTGTACTCACCATAAAATCCTTTTCTCTGTAATTCACCGACCAACACAGCACCCACCCCTCCTTTTCTCTATGTTATACTGCTTGTTGACGTACTGAATCTGCTGGGAGCAGCAGGGAGGGTTGTTAGCACAGGGTCCGCCCCCCTGGGGCAGGACTAAAAGTTCTGTGTATTGTGTAACAATTTTGCCTAGTTCTCCTAATGGCAGGCTAAACAACCCATTTAGTTACAGAGAGGAGCTGTGTCGGTCGGTGAATTACAGAGTAAAGGATTTTACGGTGAGTACAAAAATCCTATTTTTTAAGTAGGCTATTTTCCTCTACATAACTCTGCTAGACTTTTAAAAAAACTCTGGCTTTTGCAGTGTGAGGTGAGTAGATAAGCTGACCGCCATGTGACAGTGCTTAGTGCCTGAGTGACCTATCACCAGGAAAAAGTACCATGTTCATATTATGTCCTTGGGTGTACCTGTGCAAATACTGAATTACAGAAAGTTGGCATTTGCATATGACGTTCAATAGGGGTCTAGAAACACTCTGGAGTTGAATACAGTTTCCGTTTCCAGAGAGTTAAGTTCACCTCAGAAGATGGAGTTTTTCGAAAGGGTGTAGCAAGGGTCTGTAGAGGAGGACAGTCTACTGAAAAAGGCTATATGGCACCTTTCCAAGTCAATGGAGTAGAACATTAGTGCAATGCATACATTTTTGGTTTAAATCCAGTCTTAGTAAATTTTTCTTCTAACAGCACAGACGGCAACAAGAGCCCCATAAACTCCATCAAAAGCAAAAAATTGTGTATCTTTAAGTGGAATTTTATTTTACTTCAAGCTTTTCCTAACAAATTATGGTGTCCGCAGTGTCAGCAGCATAAGTATACTAATAGTAATTATAGGAATCATATGAGAAATAAAAAAATGGCTCTAAAGTTGAGTTGAAAATTAGTGATATTTATGCTTTGCCTTTGCTTGCAATGAGCAACATTTACATTTTATTTGATGTAGCTTAATACATCAATAGCCCATATCAGGACCAAGTATACAGAGCGTAGTAATTTCACAAAAACACAGGTAAGATAAGTGGACTAATGTTACAGCTTAATGCAAATTTGCCCCCACTGGTGAGTAGAGTTCTCCACTAGCTGCATTGTGGATGCAGTTGAGTATAGTCTCAGGAGTTAGGTTTGTCACTGATCCATGGGGTTTGTTCCTGCAAATTTGATTTGCCTTCAGAAGCTGTACCTGGGCATGACAGTATGTGACAAGCCAGAAGGTGGAACAGTCTTGGCATAAAACAGGCTGGCAGCAACACAGAGATAAATATACCCCCCTGTCTGTGTGCCCTGCAATGTACTTACAGTGTATACATTACCTTGTGCACTGAGGCTAGACAGATACACACCACTGAGGCATGGAGCACATCTTGTCTCAGCAGTGTCACTCCTGCCCCATTAGTTTCTTGGAAGTTCTGCCTCAATTACTGAAACGTGTCATTGCTATTGTCTGGTTTCTTGCCAGCAGTCACTAAAATAAAGTTACATAAGCAAACCATTATCACAACTGTTGATCTAAAAGGAGGAAAAATTTGGGAAATGGCATGAACTTGAGCTGTATAAGGCCTCTTGCACTTTTTTTTTTTACTGAGCTAAACTACAGCCCATTAATTGTAATGTGTCAATGCACACAGGTGCGTAAACCAGCGCCATATATTCTTCGGTAACAAAAAAAATAAAATAGAAAAAATCTGCTTTTTTGGTCAGTAATTTACCCCTCATGCACGTAAATACACTTGAATGTGCAAATGCCCATTTACATATTGTGCAGAACAAGAACACGAGAATAAGTTTTCGCACGCCTGCATGTGAAATTGCACAAATACATACAATAAAAACATGTCTGAAAAAGTAGATGCTCAAAAAGTATCGTGCAAGAGGCCTAACAATGGTACTAAAGATTTCTTTGTTCGCCTGTTTGGAACACTTTGAAATGTTTAGGAGAGCCATTCACCAACTGGCATTTGTAGTAACCTGAGAGGTGTAGCTTTTTTTTCTCTACTTGATTTTTAACTATTTCCTTCCTGCCCAATGTGTTAAGCCAGCAATAGATGATTAAATTCTCGCCCGGTTCCTGCTAATGGCCGATTCGAGCCATGTATGGGCAGGCTGAATGTACCCAAGTTGATCTGTTGATCAACTTGGGTACAACCAGCTTGCCAGATTTTACTGCTGTTATAGCCACTAGCAATATTCAGTCTTCTCACAGCGGAGAACTAGGGTTCAGGCCTCTCCCTACTCTTCTGAATAAAAGTATTTTATTTGTATTGCTGTTGGAGATTCTCTTTCACTTCTTGTGTGGAATCTGTTGTCACCAGGACAGGAAGTGAGTTGAAATCTCTTCCAACAAGGCCCCAGATAGCAGTAAAAACCCAACAAGGATTCTGCTCCTTCTCCAGAGCTAAAAGAAAATGCTGTGGCAAACACTTTAAATACTGCCATTTGACTGCTGTAAAAACCTTTTTTTCTTATGGGGTGATCAGAGTGTAATTACAAACATGCCACATGGTGCCTCATAACCCATCAAATGTGTAAATAAACAGGTACAGGAGAATAGCAGAAAGCCTGAGCCCGCTAAGTTTAGTAAAAGTAAATCTCCCTGTTTACATAGACTTTAGGTTTTTGTAGGTCAGTTTGTTAAAGTGTGGATAATTGATAAGCACTTATGTGTTTTATAGACTTGTTAAACTTAGAAACTGTTCTGTCCCTGTGCTCGGTGGGTGATGGGTTTATAGAGCCAATCTATACACAGAGGGGGCATGTAACTTCAAAGGAGTGCACATTGGGGATAGGATGTCATGACCCTCTTTAAATAAACGCTTGTGCTCTCAGTAATTATATTGGTTTGTCTGTTTACCCTGTTGCCTACTGCATTCATCGAGTGCTGACAGCAGGGTGATCATCTGAGAATGAGCCCAAGAGATTTTAAAGGGTTTTTTTTTTCTAAGGGATTGTTTACTTCATTATATCCAGGTCATAGGTAGGCACAATCTATAGGTTTAATAGAACAGAGTAAATATGTGTAAACTTTTTAGCATTAAAGCTCATGTAGCGCCACAAATTTTTTCCTTCAATGTTTTGAATAGTGTAAGGAAGAATTAGAACCTCTGTCAAGTTTGTACAAAATCAAATGACAGCACCAAACAAAAGGTCTAAAAGTCCAAGCGCTTTAATATTGATATTAGTTTACATGAAGATGACCCAGAACAGCCAACACATTTTGAGGGCTGAAAGTTCTCCCATCCATGCTAATCCAGTGTTCCACTGATCTGTGTCCTGTTTTTTTTTTTTTTTATTATATGCAGCAAACAATTAAACACTGTTAATTATGTGTGAAGGTTGGCTGAAGGCCAGCCTGTATTTGTGGGAGGAGTCTGAGACTATTTAACCCTCCTCCTCTGTCAGGGCCACGGTTGGCGTTTTCTGGGTTGGAGCGTCATTCCCCCCTCCTTGTCATCCCTGGGTTTCACCGCGTTCAGTTGGGTTCTGTGTGGAGGCCGCCCTGCCGTCTGCTTTGCAACCCAAGTTCCACCCACGGCTCCCTCTGGATAGCATGCCGCCCGTCCGCGTTCATGCCGAGGGGAGCAGGGGTGCGTCCGTCATTTCCATTTCACATTGCTCTCCCTGCCCACCCACTCCCCATGCTTCTAGCTCCACCAGGGAGCCAGCCGCCAGCTCCTCTCTCCCCAGGCTCTTGTTCGCTCCACGTGTCGGCCGTCGGCTGATTCTACCTTTTGGGGGGGGGGGGGGGGGGGAAGGGGTGATTGGCCGCTGGCTCTGCTCCCCATACACTTCTATCACCAAGAGCTGCCGAGAGCCCGCCTGGCGATCGTCCGCCCGCTAGATCCTCTCTCCCCTTGTTCATGTGGCAGCGGGGTGATCGCCCGCCACTGGCTCTGCTCCCCTTATACGTCTATCACCAAGAGCCCGCCTGGTGATCAGCCGCCCGCTAGATCCTCTCTCCCCTTGTTTATGTGGCGGCCTGGGGGGGGGGGGAGATATCGGCTTGTGTTCTGTCCAAATGTGCATCCCTCTGTGGGTCCTAGTGCTCACGGAGGGGTGATGGGCTGTCACCCGCCCGTCGCTCCTTTCCTCCCCGCAAACTAGCATCTCTGCAGCAGTGACAGAGGATCTCAGTCCACCCAGGTTGCTGCTTTTACTTGTTATTTTCTTTTCTTTGGCCAGTGTTTCTATCACAGCCAGCGTTCTGCCCAGGTTTTTCTGCGATAGCGTTCTGCCAGCATTTTCTGTCATAGCGTTCTGCCAGCATTTTCTGTCATAGCGTTCTGCCAGCATTTTCTGTCATAGCGTTCTGCCAGCATTTTCTGTCATAGCGTTCTGCCAGCATTTTCTGTCATAGCGTTCTGCCAGCATTTTCTGTCATAGCGTTCTGCCAGCATTTTTCTGTCATAGCGTTCTGCCAGCGGTTTCTGTCATAGCGTTCTGCCCAGCGGTTTCTGTCATAGCGTTCTACCCAGCGGTTTCTGTCATAGCGTTCTGCCCAGCGGTTTCTGTCATAGCGTTCTGCCCAGCGGTTTCTGTCATAGCGTTCTGCCCAGCGGTTTCTGTCATAGCGTTCTGCCCAGCGGTTTCTGTCATAGCGTTCTGCCAGCGGTTTCTGTCATAGCGTTCTGCCCAGCGGTTTCTGTCATAGCGTTCTGCCCAGCGGTTTCTGTCATAGCGTTCTGCCCAGCGGTTTCTGTCATAGCGTTCTGCCCAGCGGTTTCTGTCATAGCGTTCTGCCCAGCGGTTTCTGTCATAGCGTTCTGCCCAGCATTTTCTGTCATAGCGTTCTGCCCAGCATTTTCTGTCATAGCGTTCTGCCCAGCATTTTCTGTCATAGCGTTCTGCCCAGCATTTTCTGTCATAGCGTTCTGCCCAGCATTTTCTGTCATAGCGTTCTGTCCAGCATTTCAGTCATACCATTCTGTCCAGCATTTCGGTCATAGCGTTCTGTCCAGCAGTTCTTTCATCATAGCATTTCTGCCCCTGGATTCCTGTCATAGTGTTCTGCCCCAGCATGTCTATCATAGCGCTCTGCCCCTGGTTTTCTGTCTTAGCATTTTTCTGACCCTGGTTTTCTGTCTTAGCATTTTTCTGACCCTGGTTTTCTGTCTTAGCGTTTCTCCCCCTGCTTTTCTGTTGTAGTGTTCTCCCCCTGGTTTTCTGTTGTAGTGTTCTCCCCCTGGTTTTCTGTTGTAGTGTTCTCCCCCTGGTTTTCTGTTGTAGTGTTCTCCCCCTGGTTTTCTGTTGTAGTGTTCTCCCCCTGGTTTTCTGTTGTAGTGTTCTCCCCCTGGATTTCTGTTGTGGTGTTCTCCCCCTGGATTTCTGTTGTGGTGTTCTCCCCCTGGATTTCTGTTGTGGTGTTCTCCCCCTGGATTTCTGTTGTGGTGTTCTCCCCCTGGATTTCTGTTGTGGTGTTCTCCCCCTGGATTTCTGTTGTGGTGTTCTCCCCCTGGATTTCTGTCATAGTGTTCTCCCCCTGGATTTCTGTCGTAGTGTTCTCCCCCTGGATTTCTGTCGTAGTGTTCTCCCCCTGGATTTCTGTCGTAGTGTTCTCCCCCTGGATTTCTGTCGTAGTGTTCTCCCCCTGGATTTCTGTCGTAGAGTGTTCTCCCCCTGGATTTCTGTCGTAGAGTGTTCTCCCCCTGGATTTCTGTCGTAGAGTGTTCTCCCCCTGGATTTCTGTCGTAGAGTGTTCTCCCCCTGGATTTCTGTCGTAGAGTGTTCTCCCCCTGGATTTCTGTCGTAATATATCTGCCTCAGCGTTTCTGCCCAGGATTTCTGTCATTGCGTTTCTGCATTAATGTTTCTGCCCAGGATTTCTGTCATTGCGTTTCTGCCCCTGGATTGCTGTTACATTTCTGCCTCGGCATTCAGTTTCAGCATTTTCTGTCATAGCGTTGTCTTCGGTCATGGCATTCTGCCCCAGGATTTATGTCATTTTGTTTCTGCCTTAGCATTTAGTTTCAGCATTTCTGTCACAGCGTTCTATCATAGTGTTGTTGTCCTTGCATTTCTGGCCCAGCATTTCTGTCATAGCTTTTTCAGCCTGGGTGTTGAGACTTAGCATTTTTCAGAGGGGCATTGTTGTTCACTCATGGCATACTACGGTACCTGTTTTTCATCTTCGTTGATTGTCATGTCTCATCGTGTCTGTGTTCATGTTTGTACCTGGGGGCAGTTAGCTAGGCTCACACATCAGGATTTGTCATGTCTACGGATCCATATGGGCTGAGGTTTTCGTTTGTTAAAGATTGTTGATTACAATCTTCTCGCCTGTATACCATACGTCATACGATGCATGTTCATTCACCACACCTGTACGACTACCCACTGTGGTCTGTGGGTACTCTAGCCCTGAGTTTTTTTTCTGTTAATTACCTGTCTCTGTGCTGCAGGTTACTCAGGCTCACTCACTACTTACACAAGGGGGGGGGGGGGTCCGTCATCAGGTTCATTTACGCGCAGTGGTCTTGACATTTCTGCTCATGTTCTCATTCTTGGGTAGGCTGAAAGGGCGTTGTTCTCATGTCTGGTTGTCTGTCATTTTTCTTGTTGTGTTTCTCAGGTAGGGCCGTCTTGGCATCCTTACTGATATCTACCATGCCTGCACTCACTTCCATTAGCCCTGCCTGTTGTTGGGGCTAATTGATTGGTGCAGATGTTGTTTCGTCACTAGGCTCACCCTTGGGTCAGAAGCAGTCGTCAATTTTCCTCAGTTGACATCCAGTTGCATAGAGGCCCTGGTTACTGCCCTGGGATTTATACTCTCTCAGCGTGTGTCCTAAGCCACGGTCCTTAGGTGGTAGGTTCGGGCAACATTGTCAGTCTGGATTCCACTCTCCACTCTGATCCAGGTTGGGGGGGTGGGGGCTTTGGTCACTTTGGGTATGTTTGTATCATGGGACTTATTTCCCTGGGATGGAGTCTGACTCTCCTTCCTCGGTTCAGGATTCAGTCTCGGTTGGTAGGTCTCAGGCTGAAGCACGACCTGATCGTATCAGGTGGGACCAGTGTTCTGTGTCTGGCATGGTTTTTCCATGTTTGACGATGCTCACTGCCATGGCGCCTACTGCATCACATCCATCAGGCATCCAGCATTTTGCACTCCTGCCAGTGGTCTTTTTGCACTCACCCTCTCACTTCCTCATACCAAGTATGGGTAGGCCAGGGATTGGGGGGCATTTGCACTGAGCTACTTCACTGGTGTCCGTTGAGGTATTTTCAGTCTTCTCTGCCAGCCCTTGCTCCCTTTCTCCATGTATCCTCTCATTCACAAGCAGTTCATTCTCATGTCTGGGTTGCCTTGGGCTTCAGGCTCAATCCTAACCTTCACAGGACGTTCAGTTGGGTTTTGCGTAGCTTCGCTGGCTCTAAAAGGGGGTTCCTTCTCATCACCAAGTCAGGAGTTGGTGGGTTCTCCTGTCACAATAGATACTTACCGGTTACCTACTGTTGCCATCCGGGCACGCGCTATTCTACGGGTTGGATCATTACCTTCCCATTTCCACCTAAACTTGTGTCTTTTTGCCCTTTTCAGGCATACTGACCAGCTAGGCCATGGCACACCTCATGCCTGGTTTCTTAGGTATATCGCATTTCCCACTTGAAGACTCCGAATACAAGTGTGAAGGCTGGCCGGAGGCCAGCCTGTATTTGTGGGAGGAGTCGGAGACTATTTAACCCTCCTCCTCTGTCAGGGCCAGGGTTGGCGTTTTCTGGGTTCCCACCCACCCGTTTCCCCAGTTTTTGTCATACATACTCATAGTATTTTCTTATTCTTACATTCAGGGTATGCCCTCTTTTCAGGCATACTGACCAGCTAGGCCAAGGCACACCTCAGGCCTTGTTTCTTAGGTATATCGCATTTCCCACTTGAAGACTCTGATGACAAATCAATCTTGGAGTCCTCCAATCTCTTACTCACATTGAATCCCTGAAGAAAGGGAGATCTTTGAGCCTCTGAAAATCAGTGCCTGTTCTGTATTGTCTCCTTGTGATTGTTCTGAGTCAAACTGGGGCCATCTGTGCGTTAGCTCTAAATCGCCGCTCGGTTTAGTGGCGCTTTAGCGCTGTTTAAGCGGCGCTTTTCAGAAGCTAGTGGGGAGCTTTTAACCCAAAGCGGCTGAAGAAGGGGTTAAAGCCGCCTGTGTTGAGGCACTTACAAAGCACTTTTCAGGCACTTTGGAAGTGCTGCCTATTCATTGCAATGGGCAGGGGGTGTTTTGGGAGCGCTGTATACAGAGCTTCCAAATCACACCAAAGATGCTGCTTGCAGGCTTTTTTCTGCAAGCGCACTGCCCCAGTGTGAAAGCACTCTGGCTTTTACATTCGGGCAGCATGGGAGGCAGTTTTCAAGCGCTTTACAGGCACTATTTCTAGTGCTAAAATGCCTGAAAACTGCCTCAATGTGAAATGGGTCTTAGTCCTTTTGTTTGACGCTCTCATTGTGAATCTTCAAATTTGGGCTCCCTGCTTTTGAGACACCCCACTTTTGTTGAGAGCAGCCTCACCAGTTCTAGTATTACAGTCTGATTGACTAATGGTTTTAATCTAGTGTCTCACTTCCACTTGTTCCAAATTTTTATTGCTGTCTATGTCCTCACCAGTTGTGATTCAACCTCTCTGCTCACCCTAATGATTATTACTAAGAAAGAAAGTGATGTGCAATCCAACATTTTATAGTTTTAACTATAACAAGCGATGCAAATAAATTTTTCCTTTGGGGCAAATGTTTTGGTGAAAACTATCTGAGGGGGTTTCCCTTTACTTTTGGGACAGGCAAAAATTACAAATCCCATGCAGGTAAAACAGTAACATGTATAGTATATGAATTTAAACCATGTTTAGCTGGAGTTACATTTTACCAAGACTTGTTGACTTCTTTAAAAAGAAGCGGTATGGCTCAACCATACATCACACTGCAGATATATGCAGTCAGATTTACAGATGTGCTCTGGGCTTCGAAAAAAATATTTTTTACATTAACAGGTCCGTTAAACAGAGATAATTCCACAGGACCCCGCCAGCTACACACAACAGTTTGATTTTTATGAATGGGATGGGCCATGGTGTGCATAGCAAAGCGCAATGTAATGCTGACCAAATAGGAATGTCTGCTGTCTGCTTCCAGCTTCAGACTGTTTTATGATATCAGTTGTTTAAGCACTTCATGGTGGCTGCCTATTGTATTTTTATTTACACTTTTAGGCAGAGGTGAATGCAGAAAAAACTTTCATTAACAATGTTCCCATAAAGATAAACTCCAATCAAATAGCTATATATACTATACAGTTAAAATGTCTATAAATGATCCATTGTACCTGCCAAATGATTTGTAATTCTGTGCAGCCGTCAAAACTACAACAAAGGTTAAATTCCATGCAAAAGGCTAAAGACACAGATGAAATGCATAGAAGAGAGCTTTTTTACCTGCCAAAAGTTGTATATCTGTACATCCAGTCCTGAGATTTCCACAGCGTACCATACAAATAAATGTCTCAAATCGCACCGCACAGGAATGCATTGTGATTTCTGCGCGAATCAAAAGTCTGACTGTGTGTATGCACAATCGAACATTTGTTGTCTGACTTTCCGCCAACAAACCTTGGCTAGCAGGTTCTCAAATTTGCTGCCAACAAAACATTGTCGGAATTTCCATCAACAGCACCGTCCAAATCAGTACGATGCTGACTTTGCGGCGTTGCACCGATTCCCAAAAGTAGTTCCTGCACTACTTATGGGGACTTTGGGGCGATTTCAATAGACATCTGTGCATGAACCCGCACAGGTGTCTCTTAAATCGCACCTGAAGTCAGAGTGAAATGCGGGTGTGTAATCGTGCGAGTTCAGGGGAACTTGCATAATTTCAAACCCACATTCATTGTGAACCCAGGCCATGGGTGCATTCACACCTGAGAATGCACTTGCAATCTGATTAGATGCAAGAACACTTGCGGGGGTTCCCATGATTAGCTGTGGGAGCCAGCTCCATTAAAAGCAATGGGAGGCTGCCAACTCCCGCAGCTAATTGAGGCCACTAGCATGTAATCCTTCATACAATGATCACATGCAAATGATCAGTCCTGGATGCATATGGTAGGAGCTGAAGGCCTCCCGTTGCTTTCAATAGAGATGTTTTCCAGAGCTAATCACAGGATCAGTTGGAGTATGGGTGCATTTGCAGGTGTGAATGCAGACTAATGGGGGCATAGACAGCAATAAAAACCTAACTTGGGGTCCCAACCCCTCACAATTCTATCCAATTTTAAATATAAGTTTTTCCTTATTTATACTTTAGATTATGTTTGTTAGGTCTAGAGTTCAGATTTAAGTATTCTCACTTCTGATTCTCCCTGGAATTTTTTTTTCTGTATCCTGTAAATGTTCCTACTTGCTTTTTAATATAAACTTTGGTTGTACATTAGGTTTAAATTTACTGCTACTTTAATCTGAGTCCTGGCATATTGGGGAATTTTTCATTTATCAGTCATTGAAAAGATTTAGTTGTTACTGTTGGTCTTTCTAATCCCCATCATTAAATGCATATTTTCTGTGATGTGAAGCATAATGCAGGCTAAGCCTGGTGAAATTATGGCGCTGCCCCTTCTCTCAGCACCTTTTATGTGGAGGTGGAAGTGCGGCCTCCTTTGTGTTTTTCTTTCTAGGCGTCTTCTACATAGGCTCTGCACATAGGCTCCTTTGTCGTCTTGTAACCCAAGTCTTCTGCTTTTGTTTCCATGCAGGGTTTGCCTGGAGTTCCTGGGAAGAGGGGCACGATGGGTAGGCCGGTAAAGTTTTTCCTTGTCTACTTTGCAGTCCTAGTGTAATGAAACAGGAAACAGAGTCCCTACAGCTCACTGTAATTGTAGCATTTCACTATGTGTAGTAAACTTTTATAATTCATGGTTTCAACTGCAAGGTTGTCTGTTCACAATTCCCTGGTAAACACTAGCCATGGGACATATTGAACTCCAATATATAACTAGAATTTTCAAGGAGACCTTTTCTGAGAAACATTTTAAGGCTGACATAGCTGATGGTTCCTTCTTAAAATGGTAATTGCCTGGCTGCGCTTCCACCTTTTCTTTGTTTCCATGACAGCTGAATGGAACAGCAGAATGATGGGTATGTGTGTGGGGAGGTCATTGTCAAGAAAAAAAAATCAACCAGGCAGCTAGCACTTTTTCTCATTGCAGGTTTTACGACCGGACTTTTCGACGGACTAGGTCCGACGGAGTTCTGACAGACTTTCCGATTGAACAGACTTGGCCACACACAATCACACCAAAGTCCGATGGATTCGAACGTGATGACGTACGACCGGACTAGAATAATAAAGAAGTTCATAGCCAGTAGCCAATAGCTGCTCTAGCGTCGGTTTTTGTCCCCCGGACTAGCATACAGACGAACTGTCTCGAGTCTGTTGGAAAAATTTGAAACCGGTTCCATTTCTAAAGTCCGTCAGATTTTTGGACAGCAAAGGTCCGATGGAGCCCACACACGATCTAATTGTACGACGGATTTGTTCCGTCAGACCTTTGCTGTCGAAAAAGTCTGCACGTGTGTACGCGGCATAAGTAATTTCTGTCTGCTTCCTCATTCCTCTGCTATCAGCATGAATCACATCTGACATGTTTTTCTGACACCAAGAGGTAAAAAGATGACAGGGGAAGGAGCTCCAGCACATAGCCTGTGATAGCCTCAGCTCTGTTCCTGTGTGCTATGTGAAGGGGGGTCCCTTCCCTCCAAATTCGGCTAGTAAGCTAGGACTGATTGAGGCTGAGCAACTCAAAGCAGTTTATCTCACAGAGAATCTAAGCACTTTTGGCTAATGTTAGAGTTATGTGATTGGCAGGGAACTCAGCCAGTTTGCAGTATACATTTTGTTAATAATACATACCCTAAAATATACGTTTGTGCATTGATCAGGTTTAACAACATGGGTCTCATGTAAAAACGTAAAAATAAAAAATAAAAGTGTTGTCCAAAGCAAAGCTCTGACATCATCTTTTTAGTGTAGATTGTATAAAATATTTTTTATATATTTAATATGATTTAAAGTGTCTTTATACTTCAATACTCGTTTTAGCCCTGGTTCACACTGATGTGGTGCAGGAAACTCAGTGAATTATGTGCGTTTCTCCACCGCATGGCATTTGCACTGTTATGCGATCTGCTGCAGGTTTCAATTAAAAGTTAACAAAACACAGCAGGTAGCAAACCCAGTGCATTTGCCTGAACTGGATCGCATGGGTATAAACATCTATGCGATCCAATTCCAGTGCGGCTATAAAAAAAGTGTTTGAATTGTTTTGATGCGGTGCGATTTGAGCTATCAAAAGTGAATGGGCTCAAGCTACACTGCATAGAATCACATGGGATTCGCACAGGAATCTGGTACACTTCACATGTGGGACCTAGGCTTACAGTTTCAGGTGAATATTGTGGGGTCGATTTACTAAAATGGGAGAGTGCAATATCTGGTGCAGCGGTAGCTTGGTAGCCAATCCGCTTCAGCTTGTTCAATTGGGCTTTGACAAATAGCCTTGAAGCCAATTGGTTTCTATGCAGAGCTGCATAGGATTTTGCACTCTCCAGGTTTAATAAATCAACCCCTATATGTACATGAAAATTGATGGTCTGAAAATGTACCTCTTGCTAAGAAAACAGACCCTTAAGCCCCCTGAGGCCTCCAGCCAAATGGTCTCTGCTGACAAGGAGCATCACCCCTTAGAATGTCCACCAACTTGTTGGCTCTACCAGAATATCCTCAGACCTTGTGACCAGTGCCATTGTATTGATTATAGTACTTGCTGACCTGCCAGAGAAAGTCCAGGGTCCTGTTTTCTGGTAGAAGGTTATGAGTTTTTTTAGGCCCTCAGATACCATTTACCTACAGTATGTAATTTTGTTGAGGTGGTAAAATGAGTCTAATTTAATTTTTTTAGGTACAAATCACTTTTTAATATGGTTCACATGTCTTCTCATTTGTGGATCTTAACCCTACGTGCAGCTAGGGTCAATCTTTGTGGCTACAATGAGCTACAGAGACCAGATTTGAAGACTAACATAGGTAATCACCGGTAAGGCGCTCCTTCCACAGTGCTGACATTACCTTATGTTTCAGTTCAGGTCAGGTTGCCTCTAAAGTGACTTATCCACATAACATGGTTGTCAAGCTGCTATATTGAAACTACAACACTCCAAGCAGCCAAACCCCTCAGACACATCATGCCAAAAGAGGATTGCAGGTGTGGTTCACTGTCAGCCAACAGCAGTCCAAATAATATCTAAATTCAAGCCAAAATCTTTTATTTTATTTTGGATAGAGCGGGGAGAATCTCCCCAATGGGGGTCACAGACAGAAAAAAGAACATGACAGAAATTAGAAATCACCGTAACTATCCAAAAGCAGGAAAAAAACAAACATTTTGGCTGGACATAGGCTTTAAAACTGCAGTCACATTACTTCTGTACTGTGTTGTCCATTAGAAAAAATGAGCTAAAATTTTTTAACATTTTTTCACATCATCAGTTTTAGGTCAGAGGTGTGTTATTTTTTTTTTTAAACCATCTTTATTTATAGGGGACAGGGTATTACATCTCTATGTACATGTAAAAGAATAATGAAAATGAACAAAGAGGGTAAACATTTGCTCTAGGTAATGTTGATACGTAATACTCCAGTCATTCCTATTTTGTTTTTCACTTGTAGCGGAAACAAGAACATGAATAGTTAACAGTCATAAATTCGGCATGGTAGTTCAACTTGTTTGTTGGGCTGGGTAATCCCATCCCGCAGTCTATTTAGTTCAGTTTAGGACAGGTCTGTCCTTCTGAAAGGGGTTCTCACGCGTGGAGCGCTTGGTCAGCTTTTAATGTTCACAGTATTTCATGTGTTACCGGCGGCATCCCAGACGACCGCGCGCGGGGGAGAGGGGGGCATGCCTGCGTCATACAAACAGAAGACAAAAAACAGCGCCAACCTAAGTGCAGTATTTCAGATCACAGGTATTTATTCGTAAAGTAATACACTCACTCTCTGTCGGAATAGTTCAGGCACATCACGTTTACGTGGAAAAGAAGTTTGTGGGGGACATCACAGGGCTCCCGGGGAGAAGCGGTCCTCTTTTTGCTGTTGGTTCTGCGTCATAGTGGCACCAAAGTGCCATTTCCCTTCTCAAGTCAGGTTGTCCCATGGCGTCAGACCGCCAGTTCTTGTTGGGCCACCCAATTCCTCCATTCCTCACCCGTCACCTGGTACTCAACATATTAACCATCTGAAAATAGGCAGCCATAACCATTCAAGTCATAAAGTATTAGGAAGTAGTTAAGTGAGAAAAAGAAGGGAAAAGAAAGGTGGTTTAGAGCATACCTGAAGCCTCTCGTCCAACTCCGCCTCCTCTCGGAGCCCCATCAACCTCTCCATACATGTTGGATGATCAAGAGGGTGAGTGAAGAGAGAGAATTACATCTTGTCCCCCCCGCCCATGATTAATGAAATGATGCATTGAGTGTTGGAGTCTCCTCAGCTCCTGATCCCCATCTGTAAGCCCCAGGAGTGTCCCTTTAGGGATGGCTCCGCCAGTTCCAGGAGGGCCACATCCAAACTGGATGGGATGTGTCCAGGGTCCGATATATACACTCTCCAGGGCTGCCATATTGCGGTCAAGCGGTCAGGGGCCCCCCTGGAAGTGGCAATCCACCCCTCTGCCTCCCGGATGTCACCCACCCTGTGACTCCACTCCTCCCTACTTGGGATTTGCGGACGCTTCCAGAAAGTAGGGAGCAGCTACTTGCTGCATTTAGCAAATGAGGCAGCACACTCTTCTTGTACTGGTTCATTGGCATGGGAGGAATGTGTAGCAGGAAGTGAATCGGGGAGAGGAATATCTATGCCTGTGATTTCTTTGATCAGAGATTTAATGTCCTCTCAATAAGGTCTGATCGCAGGGCTATCCCACCAAATGTGCAGAAGAGTGCCCTTGTGACCACAGCCCCTCCAACATTGATCTGATGTGGATGGGTATATCCTTGCTAAATCTGCCGGCACACAGTACCGGTGCATCAGTAGCTTGTAGTTCATTTCTTGCATCTTGGAGTCAATTGAGCTGGACCGGGTAAGTTGGAGGCGGCAAGATATTTGGGCAGGGTTGAAAATGATCTCCGAGTCCTGTTCCCAGGCTCTGATGTAAGCAGGCTTCACTGTGGGGGATGCAGAGTTAAGCAGTTGGTAAAGTTCAGAGACCATGTGTGGTATTGGTTCTTCCGCTATGAAGAGACGTCTGAAAGGTGTGAGGGAGGAGATGTCCCGTATGGAGTCTCCCTGTGTTTTAAAAAAAATGCTGGAGTTGCCTATACTGCCAGAAGTCCATAGGGAAGCTCCCCCTTCGATCTCGTAGAGTTTCTAGGGACATTAGTTTACCATTCTGCATTAATTTACCACAACTAGCGTCTCCATCATCCGCCCAGGGGCCAAAGAAAGCAGCCTGTTCCCCCGGGGGGAACCATAAGTAACCCCCCAGTAGGGACACAGGGGACGCCAGTGTCAAGTTGGCATTAAGTCGGTCCCAGGTTCTTAGGGCCTGGATCGTCAGCGGGGAAGTAAAGGTGGACAGACCTCTGTGTTCCCATGCTAGCCACAGCGCATAGGTCAAATTTCTCCCCGCCATATATTTTTCAAGAGAGACCCATAATTTGGATTGAGTATGGAAGCGCCAGTTCAGTATTCTCTTGAGAACTATTGCCCTGTAGTATCTTTGGGCATCAGGGAGGCCCAGATCTCCTGCGTCTCTATGGCGACTTAACAATCTAATTGCAATTCTCAGTCTCTTATTGTTCCAAACAAAATTTGATATTAGACTGGATAGCTGGCCAAAGAAGGTCTTAGGCAGGGCTACAGGTAGAATCTGCATAGAGAACAGCACGCGTGGGAGAATGTTCATTTTAATGATCTTGAGTCTGCCCATCCAATTGAAGGCTGCCTTAGTCCATAGGGCCAAATCTTTATTCACAGCTTTTAGTAGGGAGGGGAAGTTGGTGGAAGAGTGTCAAACCTGTCTGTCAGCCGTATATACCCAAGTATTTTATGGACGCTTTGGCCCATGTAAATGGAAAGGCAGTACGCAACCTGTCAGTCAGGGAAGGCGTCAATTGGATAGGTAATATCTTAGATTTTGTATAATTGATTTTAAAGTTAGAAAGTGTCCCGAAGTGTTGGAGCTCCCTCATCAGGTTAGGCAAGGAGATCAGGGGTTCTGTGAGGTGGAAAAGTACATAGACGGCATAAGCCGAGAGCTTATGTTCCATACGCCCCACCGTAAGTCCCTTAATATCTGAGTTCTCCCGGACAGTACGTAGAAACGGTTCCAGCACCAGGACGAACAATAGTGGCGAGAGGGGGCACCCCTGTCTCGTGCCATTTCTGATCGGCAATCTTGGGGAAAGGAAATCGTTCACTTTGACTTGGGTATTCGGATCCGAATACAGAGCCATAATCCAAGTAAGCGTGTGTGTGTGTGTGTAGGCCCAACGTTCGGCTTTCTCTGCATTGGTAGACAGGATCAGGTGGGGGGGGGGGGAATTAGGTGGATTGCTCTGATTGTTAACTCTAGCCTCTCTACTTGTTACAAACCCTGTTTGGTCTGGGTGGACAATTAGTGGGATCAGGTGCTTCAGTCTGGACGCAAGAATCTTGGCCAATATTTTTATATCCACATTAAGAAGGGATATGGGTCTGTAGCTTTGGGGCATAGTAGGGTCTTTCCCTTCCTTGGGGATTACAGAGATATGGGCCAACAGGGCTTCGCTAGGGATTGTGGTGCCATTCGCAATGAAGGTAAGGTAGTTACACATGGGCTCGGAAAGTAAGGGTAGAAAGAGTTTATAGTAGGCCTTGGTGAATCCGTCAGGACCAGGGCTCTTCCTGTTAGGCAGGGAGTTCACTGTGGATATTAGCTTGGTGGCGGTGATAGGGGCCTCCAGCGTGGAACACTGTTCGTCTGTAAGTGGGGGCAGGCCGGATGCAGTCAGATAGGTTTGAATGTCTTTCAGTCTTGCATCTTGGTTCACTTGGGTTTGTGTGGAGTTCAGGTTATAGAGGGTGTTATAGTAGGACCTGACCGTGTAGCCATCCGAGGAGAGGCGTAGCTTGTGTACATGCATGACAGCCTGTTTCTTCCTTAGAGCTCTAGCCAACATACGGCCGCATTTATTGCCATGCTCATAGTATCTATGCAACAGGTATCGCAATTGCCTGCGTGCCTGTCTATCCAGCAGTCGAGAGAAAAAATCTCTTAACTCCGTCAGTTCCCTCAGAGCCTCAGGGCCACTGTCCTGTTTGTGCTCAAGTTCCGCCAGCTGGAGTACCTTATCAAAATCTGCTTGCCGGGCTTTCTTAAGTCTGGATCCCTGAGAGATCAATTCACCTCTCACCACTGCCTTGTGGCCCTCCCAAACAATCCCTCTACTCTTCCCCTCCGTGTAATTTTCCTTAAAGTAGTGGGACAGTACCCCTGTGACCCGGAGACCACTGCTACATCGTCCAGCAGGGATTAGTTTAAGCGCCACGACCAGGCCCTACGGGTGGAATGTGGCAATGTCGCCGTTACTGGGGCAACAATCCTAATGTTCCCTATAGACGAGGCCTGCAGCAGCTCCAGGGTCACGTGGTCTACGCAGATCAGATCTATGCGGGTATAGACGTCATGCACTTTGGAGTCGTTTCTGTAATCTCTACCTGAAGGGTGGAGAACTCGCCAGCTATCCAAGAGGCGGTGGGTTTGTAGAGATCTGCGGAAGTGTTTAAGAAAGACATTTGAGTGGGAGGGACATTTGTGCGAAGTGTCCAGTTGTGGGTCTAGGCTGATATTAAAGTCACCCCCTAGGATTTAAGGTCCTTCTCTGAATTCCATCAGACTATTGAGGGTGGTATCTAAAAAGGTGAGTTCGGAGCATAGATCGTGGCAACTGTGAGTTTCTGTCCCGCTATAGTCCCCTTTAAGAAGACTTATCCACCCTGAGGGTCTACCTTACACTCTATGGCTTAAAAAGGGCAGGATTTGTGTATGGTAATAGCTGTGCCTCTAGATTTTGCTGCCGGTGAATTACTTTGGAACCACTGGTTGTATATGTGGGTTGTAATTTGGGTTGCGATTGAAGGGTGAAGTGCGTTTCCTGTAAAAGTACCTCCTGAGCGTTTACGTTCCCACCATAATTTGCTGTGTTTACCTGGGGAGCAGAGACCGCGTACATTGTACGAGATTACCTTAAGCGATGCCATGTGGGGGCCAAGGAGTAGAAGGGTCCCCTAGTATGACTATGGGCACAGAGCAGGAGGCAGAACCGGAGGCAATTCCTGTAGGAAGGCATGCAGTAGAAGGAGATGGAAAAAAAGGAAAAAAGGAAACGTGGTTAAAGAGAGCATAACACATATTCAACGTAGAGCACAGTAATAATAACAATATCGCAATTTGGAGTATCTGGGGGCCGAGCGTCGAGTCGCCCCCCATATGGGAGAGGGTCTTGAGGCTCATCCCCACTTCCAAAAATAGGAAAAAAAAAAAACTAAATAGGTATGGCCTACGTGCGGAGCGCGGGCCAAACGAGAGGGAGGGGGGCAAGGGTAAACCCCCGCCCGCCGCTATCTCTTATTCAGTAGGCAGTGTAAGGGGAGAAAAATCTCGGTAACTAAAGTTGGAGAACGTAGTGCAAAACTTGAGGGGGAGCAAAATAAACCTGGGAACAGGGTATTCAAAAGTTAATGCCTATTGGTTTGGGGCTGGAGCTGTATCCTCTAAGTGTCCTCTCAGGGCGTTAGTAGGAGTTCTTTATCAGTCTCGCTATTCGGAGCAGTTGCACTTTTAGAGGGGTTCACAGTGACGTACCGTGCAGATAAGTTTATTCCAAGTCCAGGCCATCTATGTTACTGGACAATGAGCCTCTGCAAAGTGTAGGATGTATCCCTGCGACCGAAGGCAACAGCGCTCCTCCTTAAAGTGCAGAGAGCAGGTCAGAGAGAGGAAGTCTGTTTTTAGCGTTGCGGTGACCCACTGGGGAGGCAGAAGTGGGATGTCTGCGTCCTCGTCCGCGGCTCCTGCGTCTAGCCGGGAGCCAGGGCTGAGGGAGCTGTAGGTGTGGGTGCTCCTGGGGGACCCTCCAATCCAGGAAGTCAACCGGCCCGAGGCCCAGAGCATCCAAGAAATGCAGAAGGTCATTCTTGGTGCGCAGTGTAGCAGTTTTACCTGCTTTGGATGCCTGCACGTAAAAGGGGAATCCCTAGCGATAGGGCAAGCCAGCTTTTTGGAGGGCCTGCAGCAAGGGTCAGAGGGCCCTGCGTTGCATGAGAGTGCGTCTTGATATGTCCTAATAAAAATACAGGTGGTCTCCATCAAAGTCAAAATACTGTCTCCCACGCATCTTCTGCATAATCCTGTCCTTCAGCGTGTATTTGTGGATCTTACAGATGATATCTCTCGGATTATCTAGGTCCTAGGAGGGTGGTCTGAAGGTTCTGTGGGCGTGGTCTATCTCAATTGGGGCGTGGCAGGTAGTCCCAATATCTCTGAAAACCTCTTCCAGGGTGGGCACAATATCTTTAGGAGCTGTAGCTTCCGGCAAACCGCGTATGCGGATATTTGCTCTCTTGCTGCGGTTCTCAAAGTGGTCTAGCTGACACAATAAGGCTTCAATTTTCTGGTCTTGGTGGCTGCACCTCTCCTGAAGCATAGAGATAGCAGGTAATGCCTCGTCCAGCCTCTGTTCTACCATCTCCACCCTGGCTCCCAGATGGTTGGTATCAGCCTTGAGCCTCTTTGAAGGCTTTCTACACTCTAGTCGCAAATCTTACCAGGTCGTCCTGGGTGGGGAGGGACCAGATATGGCGCTTAATGTCCCCTTCTCCCAGGATGTCAGTCATGTCAGGGCCTTGGTCGTGCGAGGCAGAGGTTTCCAGGGTGGGTGGTGGGGCTGTGTCACTCACCAGCTGCGGAGAGGGGATCTGTGATTCCTGTTGTTGCTGCTGTTGCTGTAGCTGGGCTGCTGATTTCTGTGCCGCCTTTGCTGCCTTAGCTGCTTTCGCCGTCTGTGCCATTTTGGAGAACAGTCTAGAATGGCTGCTGTGCCGCAGTTAGGAGGCAGGATTATGTGAGGAGGGACTTGGGCTATGGTTTCCTTCCCGCCAGGTGCCAGGATGATTCAGCCTGTGGAGGCACAGGTGACAATGCGGCTGCGGGGGGGGCAGGGTGTGCTATGGCGGCCCCGATATCACCACGGATGGGCAGCAAATCTTTGGCCCAATTTCTGGCCCAGGGCCTTCTAGACGGCACTAGGAAACGGTCCAGGGAGGGTTTAATGCTCACCGGACCTCTGGGTGTGCAGATGGCTCCGGATTGCCTTTGGGGTTCCCCGTAGCTTGCTTGTTTGATTTCATCAGGTTGGTTGATTTACAAAATCCAATTATCTGGTGATAACAAGGGCCATTTCTATTTTTTTTAATTCCCCTGCACATGACTGGCTACTTTATTTAAACACTGTGACTTCAATATACTTTTAAGTTCTCATCCACAAAGCACTTCTTATGGGTTCTTCAGTAATGTTGCAGCAAAAATTGATACCAGTATGCACTCCTTGTTCTCAGACCCTGCTGTAAAACTAACAGATTAATCAGTTATAGTTAAAGTGGTTGTAAACCCTTCCATATACCCAATGATGTGACTGGCCTCAGGTGATACAGAGTTTAAAGAAATCCTCCAACATAAGTTGTACCCGTTTATCTGCAGTCTTCTCTTCTCTGTCTGTTTCAAGTTCTGAATTTAAAAACTTGTTTGAGAGTTATAAAAAAAAAGGGGGGTGGATAGCTGAAGTTACATTCTGCAGACCTCAGTGAGGAGAACACTGACAGCTGATTGGAGGGAAGAGACACGCCCTCCTTCACAAAGCACAAAGGAACAGAGCTGAGGCTGTCAATCAGCTGGACATCCTTCCCCTGTCACTATTTTTCTCTTTATGTCAGGAAAACGTGTTAGAAGTGATTCATGCTGATAGCAGAGGAACAAAACCGTAGACAAAAAACACTTGGCGTTCCTAATTGAGACAAGCACACACTACAGAGGGATATGCTTTGTTCATATTTCATGTCTGAGGTTTGCAACCACTTTAAGTTGCTGCTGAATTTTTTCTGGCTATATAAGCTTCAGTGACCTTTGCTCCCATAAGAGTTTATTGAACCAACCCCAAACCATAGCCAGGGTACCTTCAGATTGACACCATCTGAACCAAATAAGTTTATCTTGGTCTTATCAGACCACAGTACATGGTTCCAGTAATCCATGCCCTTAGTCTGCTTGTCTTCAGCAAACTGTTTTGCGGGCTTTCTTGTGCATCATCTTTAGAAGAGGCTTCCTTCTGGGACAACAGCCATGCAGACCAATTTGATGCATTGTGCGACGTATGGTCTGAGCACTGACAAGCTGACCCCCCCACCCCTTCAACCTCTGCAGCAATGTTGGCAGCACTCAAATGTCTATTTCCCAAAGACAACCTCTGGATATGATACTGAGCATGTGCACTAAACTTCTTTGGTTGACCATGGGAGAGGCCTGTTCTAAGTGGAACCTGTCCTGTTAAACTGCTGTATGGTCTTGGCCACCGTGCTGCAGATCCGTTTCAGGGTCTTGGCAATCTTATAACCTGGGTCATCTTTATGTAGAGCAGCAATTCTTTTTTTTCTTCAGATGCTCAGAGTTCTTTGCCATGGGGTGCCACGTTGAACTTCCAGTGACCAGTATGAGAGAGTGAGAGTGATAACCCCAAATTTAACACACCTGCTCCCCATTCCCACCTGAGACCTTGTAATACTAATGATTCACATGATACCGGGGAGGGAAAATGGCTAATTGGGCCCAGTTTGGACACTTTCACTTTTGCTGCCAGCGGTTTAGACATTAATGGCTGTGTTGTGTTATTTTGAAGGGACAGCATATTTACACTGTTATACAAGCTGTACACTCACTACATTGTAGCAAAGTGTCGTTTGTTCAGTGTTGTCACATGAAAAGATATAATAAAATAGTTACAAAAATGTGAGGGGTGTACTCACTTTTGTCAGATGCTGTATAATTTCATTTAACATGCATTGCCAATTGACAACTAAAGTTAGCAACATGCATTTCCCAGCATGGCTTGCAAAGCTGCAAGTTGATAGCTGGACAGAAAAAAAATCTTTCTTCTTTTTTTTTTTCTCCTGGATGGGAATCAAAGCCATTTATTGAAATAATAAATTACTTATAATAGCTCTAGTTATACGGAAAAATATCTAATACTCTCATGTTCTTACATCTGCATTATCCACATACCATCTGCAAAATCACCAAACTGAAGCAGAATAGTTCAGAAACACACCAGAAGAAACCTGCTTTACATTTTTACGTTTACAGTTTTATTTCTTGTATGTGTTTGCAATTAATTATGCTACTTCCTCGTTTCATAGGTTACCAGTTAGGATGACAAATTGAACAATGGTTTATATTGAATATATCATATTTGAATGAAATATTATGCTTGCATGGATACCATTGTTTATGCAAAGGTTATTGCTTTGGGTTGCATTGATCTTTTATCTTTTTTTCATGCCAGGCACTCACAGTACATATTTAAGTCTATCTGCGCATCAGACTTTTATTGAATTCTGATTTATTTAGTAGCTACGAATGAAAGAATTATACATTTTTATTTTAAAAAAAAATTATTTTAGTATCCCTTTCATTTCTCAAGGAACTGCTCGCAACCTCTGGAGGAACTCTAGTTGGGAAAAGCTTCTCTAGCTTACTATGCAATTGTGTGGGCATTTCTAAGACTATCCATAATATAGAGCAGGAATCTCCAGACTATGACCCTCCAGCTGTTGCGGAACTACACGTCCCAAGAGGCATTGTAAAAATCTGACATTCAAACATGGACTAGGCATGATAGGAATTGTAGTTCCTGAACAACTGGAGGGCCCTAGTTTTGGAGACCCATGATATACAGGATTAAAGCCCTGCTTGAGGTTTCTGTAGAGCAGTGGCAAAATATGGGACTTTTTAGGCCAAGTATATAGGTTTATACCTCAGCACTCCTGAAGCCGACCTTATCCAAGGAGAACAGTAATAACTGTGTATTATTCCATATTGTCTATTTTCTCCTCAAAGATTTTCTAGTCAGACAAGCCATGCCAAGGATATAGCTTTTGTACACACACAATTATTTCTTGATCTGACTACTCAGCCTAGTTTGGGTATTGTAATGTCATATCAAGGGCACAGTGATGATATTCTTTGGGACTCAAATGACGCTAATAATCCAATTGATACTGATTGTACATTAACTTTAATGACTGTGAGCTCAAACCATTCTATTAATGTACATTGCCCACAATATTCCAGATCATAGAAACATATAAGACTGACGGTAGATAAGGACCAAGTAGTCCATTAAATCTTTCCCCAGCACTAGTGGAAAAGCTTTTCATGGGGAATATTTTTCAAAACCTTCATAAATGAAGTGCAACTTGACAGTAGGCAGCTATTCAACTAGATTATATGAGCATGTGGGGCTTTCACTGTAGACATCTTTTAGTAAAACGCTTCATGAAAAAACATGGTGGAATCTGAAGAAAGACTTATGAATTTTTCTCTAATTATTCATGTCAGGCTACTAAAAGGCAAAATGCCTTTTGACCAATAGCTGTAGTATATTGCAAGTGGAACCTATTAGGATAGACCTGTGGAGACTGCCTTTTCTGACTTAACTTTTGAAGTGCAGTTTCAGGCTGTCCTCTTTATCCTGTCCTTACTGTTTAGTGAGTCACTGGCCCCAAGTGAGTATTTGCATGTTAGATTATATAAACATGTTTGTTCCAGAGAGTTATCAGACACCCTCCAGGTAGTGAAGGAAGGATAACAATGATAATCTTGGAGCATATGCCTTTATAGAGACATTTGTCCTGTTGCCTCATTTAGGGGAAAATGATGAGTTCTCTTGAAAGAACAACTATGACCTGTTGAAACTTACCTTACTTGTGTCCTCTCTCTGCTCCATTCCTTCTGTTTGAGCTAGGAGTCCAAACCCTGTCTATCATAGCTTGCCCAGAATTAATGATTTCTTTCCCTCCCTTATGTGATAGGATCACTGCCTATTAACAGAGAAATGGAGCATTAAGGTGCTGCAAATATGATTAGAATTGGGGTGGGGGGGGGGGGGGGGGGTAGTTCTTTCAAGCGAACTTGTCACTTTGCCTTGAATTTAAAAACCCATCAATAAGGGCAGTTCCCTTATACTACTTCCCCAGTTAGTTGAGAAACACTCCCTCCAGGTGACATTGCAAAGATTTTTGCAATTTTTTTTAGTACAGAGTTTTTGCTGCTTTTGTTCTAGACTTACTGTCGTAGGCCTCGCCAAGACTTCCTAAACCTGACTGCCAAGTTAGATGGCAGGGCAAAGTATAAAACACAATTTTAAGTACATCTCTACATGCACCTTTCCCCCAACTATGTCTCCTTAAAAATGCTGCAGGTACAGAAACGTACTTGTTAATCCTGCCAGAAAGCTAGTACATTCCCTTAATCTGTTAATGGACAACGCTTAAAGGGGTTGTAAAGGTAAATTTTTTATTTTCTACATAGGTTCCTTTAAGCTAGTGCATTGTTGGTTCACTTATCTTTTCCTTCGATTTCCCTTCTAAATGTGTTTTTTTCTTTGTTTTCTTTGTCTGAATTTCTCACTTCCTGTTCCTCCTCAGTAAGCTGTTCAGTAAGCTGTTCTGGCTGACTAACCACCAGCTCGGATGATGGTGAGAAGTTTACTGAGGAGAAACAGGAAGTGAGATATTCAGACAAAGCAAAAAAACATTTAGAAGGGAAATCAAAGGAAAAGGTAAGTGAACCAACAATGCACTAGCTTAAAGGAACCTATGTAGAAAATAAAAAAATTACCTTTACAACCCCTTTAAGCTACTGCACTGAAATCCTTCCCTGCTGGATAATTGGAAAACCTCACCCTCTCCCCATCTCTATTACATAATGGGGAGATGTTCTGTAATTCAGCGGACGAGAACTCTGCTTGGGATTCCAGTGCAGCAGAGGCAATATTGTTAGCTCACTACAGAAAGCTAGGATCTCAATGGATTTATAGTTGGGTCAACAGGTACATTTTTTTTCTTGCAGCATTTTTAACAACTTAAGGACCGAGCCTCTTTCTGAGATTTGTTGTTTACAAGTATAAAAACGTTTTTGTTTTTTTGTCTTTTGCTAGAAAATTACTTAGAACCCCCAAATATTATATATATATATTTTTTTCTAACACCCTAGAGAATAAAATGGCGGTTGTTGCAATACTTTGTCACACAGTCTTTGCGCCTCGGTCTTACAAGCGCACTTTTTTTGGAAAATTTTTTTTTTTTTTTAACTAAAAAATAAGACAACAGTAAAGTTAGCCCATTTTTTAATACATTGTAAAAAATAACGTTATGCAGAGTAAATTGATACCCAACATGTCATGCTTCAAAATTGCGCCCGCTCGTGGAATGGTGACAAACTTTTACCCTTTAAAATCTCCATAGGTGACATTTAAAAAATTCTACAAGTTGAATGTTTTGAGTTACAGAGGAGCTCTAGGGCTAGAATTATTGCTCTCACTCTACACCGTTTTCATATGCGGGCGCTACTCGTGTATGCGTTCGCTTCAGCGCGCGAGCTCATCGAGATGGGGTGCGTTTAAAACATTTTTTTTTCTTATTTATTTTACCTTTTTTATTTTATTATTTTTGCAGTTTAAAAAAATAAAAATACATTTGTAACTTTTATTCCTATTACAAGGAATGTAAACATCCCTTGTAATAGAACAAAAGCATGACAGAACTTCTTAAATATGAGATTTGGGGTCAAAAAGACCTCAGATCTCATATTTACAAAAAAATACAATAAAAAAAAATTGTAAAATTTAAAAAAAATTTTTTTTTAAATTGCCCTTTAAGAGCTATAAGCGGAAGTGATGTTTTGACGTCGCTTACGCCCTGCATTGTTATGGAGACAGGTGGGGGCCATCTTCCTCTTCCTCGTCTCCATGCCCAGCCAGGGTAAAGATCTGATCGCCTTCACCTCTACTGCGGCTCCAGTAATCAGCGGAGGTCACGGGAGCGTGGCGGGAGAGGGGGATGGCCCCTCTCCTGCCGCCGATAAAAGTGATCTCGTGGTGAATCTGCCGCAGAGACCACTTTTATCTTGAACCACACCGCTCACTGAAGAAGGGGATACTGGGGTTATGGCAGCTAGCTGCTGCCATAACAATACTCCTCTTAAAAGTACCAACGTATAACGGCGGTGGGCGGTCTGGAAGTGGTTAGAGACAAAATATGGGGAAACGTGCACGTATATTGCAAAAATGTACTGAATAGGTTTTGATATATTTTTTTTTAGTTTTTTGCCCAGACATACACTTAAAAGTTACTACACCATCCTTTGACCAGATTGCTGGTCTGTTCATTGTTTTCTTTTCCACACAGCATTTGCAGGATCCATAACTTGCTGAACAACCGCCAGAAAATGTAAAACATGCAGAAAGCGCTCATGAGGGACCATAACTTCATGCTCTGGGTTTCAGCCAGGTCTGTCAGTGACCTAAGGAAGTTATAAAATGTCTTGGCTCCGAACCTCCATAATCAAGACAGGGGGCAGTATTGTTAGACAAATGTGTGCCAGTGATTTTATAGCAGGAATCCTGTTGTGAAAGTATCGTATCATAAATGCATGGAAATGTATTCATAACTTTACATTTTATGGATGTTGAGTCCTGTCCATTTTCTGTATATAAAAATAATTCTTTATTTTTAAATAGTAAAACATCAGATCGCCCAACCCTCTGAGGTAGGAAAAAGTACAAAATATTTAGGCATTGTTTGCACCCTTTACCATACCATCTGTCATGATGAAGTTAAAGGCATGAATGATCGTGAAAAGGACAAGTAGGACCAAAGCTCTTCTGACCCTACTTGTCCTGTGGGTCATAGGAGTGCACTCCTGTGACCTTTATTCAGCTAACAGTGGGCTAAACACTTGTCAGCTTATGTCACTCAGCCGGTCCCAACTTTATTGTTGGCGTCTAACCAGAAGCTTGACTAGCAGTAGGTTCAGCCTCTCAGCATGCCGCTGAGAGCCTGAGCCAGCCGCTCCCATCCCCTGCACAGCCCAGTGCTACAGTGAGAGCTGGAAGAACGGAGAGCTGGTGACTGACAGTCGCTGCTCTCTGCTCACTGAAGACCAAGAACTGATTGATTAGCGGTCTTTACCAGCTTGGTTTTCAGTCGTAGAGGAAGCGAGAGACAGATACAGCATCAGATCAATGCTACATCCTCCTAGGTGAGTATGTACGTTTATTTTTTTAAACCCACTGGGGTTTTTATCAGCACTACATCCCTTTTTATATTAGGCATCAGGGACAGGGGGGTCCGTTTTCAAGAGTCCCTCCAAATCGAGGACAGTTGGAAGCTATGAAACATGGCAAGGTCATTCATTCTAACCTGGAAAGATGAAACCTATACCTATAGGACCAAGGCTGAGCAGCAGTAGCTTGGTTCCATGGCAGACTACCCAGGATTAAATTGGGCTTTTGTTTGTTCCTTGTGGAAGTCCATTTTTGTTGTCTGTGAATGAATGAATGAAGTATTTGTATAGCGCACAACGAGAACTGAATTGCCTCAAGGCGCTGGGAAGAGCTTGGTTGTCCAACATCTAGAAGAGGAAAGTCTTGAGTTTTTTTCCTAAAGGCCAGGTGGTTTCCTTCCAGGCGGATGTTGGTTGGTAGAGTTTTCCATAACCGTGGTCCTTGTACAGCGAATCTCCGATCCCCCTTCGATTTGTACCGGGATTTGGGCACGAGGAGGAGGTTTTTGTTAGCTGATCGAAGACTGCGGCTTGGTGTGTAATGATTTATTTTCTCAATTAGGTATTCAGGAGCGTCTCTATGCACTAATTTGTGGGTGAGGCAGAGGGTCTTGAAAGTGATCCGATTCTTTACGGTTAGCCAATGTAGCCTCCTCAGGGAAGGAGAGATTGATTCCCAGGGTTTTTTCCCTGTTATCGGCCTTGCCGCCGTGTTTTGGATAAGTTGTAATTGCGCAAGTTGATGTTGTGGTAATCCTATGTAAAGCAAGTTTGCGTAGTCCCAGTCGTGAATTAATGACTGTTCCAACTACCACTGCTTTGTCATTCTTTGGGATAAAAGGGATGAGTCTGCGTAGCAGGCGGTGGGAACCACGGACTACTGCTCCTATTTGTGCATCCATTAACATTTGAGTCCAAAATGACCCCGAGACTCTTGGCCTTGGTATTTGGGGAGATGGTCTGCCCAAAGATGGCGGGTGGTGTCTAGGAGGTTTTGGTTAAGGAATTATGGTTCGGGTCATCCAGTCTTCTATTAGATTAAAGGCAATTTTCTAGTTGTTGGTGGTGATCCCTTTGTCCAGTGATACGGAAATAAAGTTGCATGTGGTCAGCGTACAAGTGGAAGCAGAGGTCTGAGCATCTGATAATTTGGAGGAGTGGGCGGATGTAAATGTTGAAGAGGACTGGTGATGAGGGTGATCCTTGAGGGACTCCGCAAGCGACTGCCCGGGGTTCAGAGAAGAATTCTCCTAGTTTCACTGTCTGTGAACGATTTCCTAGGAAGGACGTGAACCAATGGAGATCTGAGCCTGTGACTCCTGCTACTTCTGAAAGGCGGACGAGTAGAGTAGTGTGGTCTACTGTATCAAATGCTGCGCTGAGGTCTAACAGTACCAGGAGACATGACTCTCCATCATCCGCTGCTTCGAGGTCATCGTCCCATATCTTGAGGAGTTATGTTTCTGTTCCATGGTCCGGGCAGAAGCCTGATTGCAGCGGGTCCAGGAGTTTGTGTGTATCCAGGTGGAGTTGTAACTTTTGTACCAGTAGCAGCAAATCAGATCTTCCCGGTAATTATCCCACTGCTTACCACAGACATTGACAAATAGGTTCTACCAGTAGACTCATTTGTAAACTGCCATTAAAAGAAAAAAGTTGTTACCTACAGCTACCAAACAAATTCAGACTTCAAAGGATAGCTCTACTTTTCGTACAGCAGTTGTTTTTAGCACTCCCATCCATATGATTGCAGCATGCTGTATAAAATAGTTGCCTCCCTCCATATTTCAGTGATTTTCACTGTTTGGCCCTGCCTGGGGCCACATAGCCATTGCTTCACAAACATCCTTGCCAATATGCATTGTTGCCCATTCTTTCCTTTGGGTAAACTGTAATCTGCTGGGTTTCTGGAGGCCACTATGAATACGGTTCACCCATAGGAGAAACTGTCATTGCTAAGTCAAAGTAAAGGTTTGCATTAACATAATACCTTGCACTAAATTAATACCTACTTCATCAAGCGCTAGGAGTATTGGTGCCAAAGCTACCAAATCTTACCACATCTCCGTGGCCACTCTGTTGCTGTAAGTGCTTGAAAAGTGTTACCTGGAGTTAGCCTTCAGTTTGTGTCTTACTAAAAATCAGTTTAAAGCTACGGTACATGTCCATATAAATCTACCCTGCCCCACAGAATGAAAATACTGCTGTGCAATCTCATTGCATAACAAACAAAATATTTGTCCCCCCAGTTACAGGGAATAGAGACATACCAGAGAGAGAGATAACAGATCTACTGACAGGATCAACTGATTATAAAATGATGTTGCATAGGAGTCCTAAAAACTGCCATGTTGATGCGATTACAAGAAAATATGAGATAAACAATTTTTGATTTTGGCCATAGATAAACTTTAGGGGCAACACAAGCTTTCCTCTATTTTTATAAGCCAGCTTAGTTAACTATTTCATGCTCAACTACTCCCTCTGTATGTGTCTCCTGGAAGTGCAGGTAATTTTCTCCAGGTAATTTTGCAGTTGGAATGACACCATCTTTATGTGTTATGTAAATAATGGCTTGATTCATCTGAGATGAGACATTTTTCAAATGTATCCTATATGGGAAAATAATGACTCATTTGTAACCTTAGCAGGAGCTGTGCAGAGGAGTGTCTGACAGCTAAGCAGCTGCACTTCACTATCATTGTCTAGTCACAACCACTGGACAGCCCAGGATTGCTAGTCTGGCTGAACATTGTTACTTGCTATGAACAAGCTGTTCTTGTCATCTGGGTGAATTCCTTTTGTAACTTAGAGGAAGACATGCAAACACTGAAGTATCTATTGGCAGTGCATACGCCCAAACATATTATATCGCTCCAAATTTACAGAGTAGAAATTCAAATCTTACATTATTTAACTTGTGAAAGACATTGAAATATTAAGATCCTTCTGCTTTGATCAAGATTGTTGACTTTGAGACCAGCACTCCTAATGTTGATCTACTGGAGCGTATCGGGCATTAGTTCAGCTTTATGGTGGATTTCAGGTACATCCTATCAAATCTTAAAGTGGAACTTTACCCATAAAAACATGACAAAAATATTGTTCTTTAGCAAGAAACATACGTTTCATATTAATAATTATGCTACCAAAATTAGTGTGTGTTGTAATTTGCCTCCAGCATTGTTCCTGTTTCCTCTTGCTTGCAGCTGCCATTTTGTTGAACCCAGAGCCCCTGAGCAGCATTAAATCTTTGCACTGAAGATCTGCCTCTACAAATTTGGTACAGTGCCTCAAAATATAGAACTGGGTATATGCAGAGCAGGGTGAGACCAGGGGCGGACTGACAACTCATGGGGCCCCCGGGCAACAGAAGATCATGGGGCCCCCTTGGTCTCCACACTCAAGCCAAACCTGCACAGGGAGACACTGGAGAGAGAACATACACACAGGGGGACACCAGAGGGAGAACGCACACACACAGGGGGGAACACTGGAGGGAGAATGCACACAGGACACTTACACAGCACACAGGGGGACATGCACACAGGACATGCACACAGCACACAGGGGGACATGCACACAGCACAGGGGGACATGCACACAGCACAGGGGGACATGCACACAGCACAGGGGGACATGCACACAGCACAGGGGGACATGCACACAGGGGGACATGCACACAGGGGGACATGCACACAGCACAGGGGGACATGCACACAGCACAGGGGGACATGCACACAGGACATGCACACAGCACAGGGGGGCATGCACACAGCACAGGGGGACATGCACACAGGGGGACACACACAGCACAGGAGGACATACACACAGGACACTTACACAGCGCAGGGGGACATGTACACAGGAGGACGTGCACACAGGAGGGACATGCACACAGGGGGACACATGCACACAGCACAGGGGGACATGCACACAGGAGGGACACGCACACAGGGGGACACATGCACACAGCACACGGGGACATGCACACAGGACATGCACACAGCACAGGGGGACATGCACACAGGACATGCACACAGCACAGGGGTACATGCACACAGCACAGGGGGACATGCACACAGGGGGACACACACAGCACAGGAGGACATGCACACAGGACACTTACACAGCACAGGGGGACATGCACACAGGGGGACACGCACACAGGACACTTACACAGCACAGGGGGACACGCACACAGGACACTTACACAGCACAGGGGGACATGTACACAGGAGGACGTGCACACAGCACAGGGGGATATGCACACAGGAGGGACATGCACACAGGGGGACACATGCACACAGCACAGGGGGACACGCACACAGCACAGGGGGACATGCACACAGGGGGACACTCACACAGCACAGACGGACACGCACACAGGAGGGACACGCATACAGGAGGACATGCACACAGCACAGGAGGACATGCACACAGGACACTTACACAGCACACAGGGGGACATGCACACAGCACAGGGGGACACGCACACAGGAGGATACACACACAGGACACACACTTACACAGCACATGACATGCACACAGGACACTTACACAGCACACAGGGGGACATGCACACAGGGGGACATGCACACGGGAGGACACTCACACGGGAGGACACTCACACGGGAGGACACTCACACGGGAGGACACTCACACGGGAGGACACGCACACGGGAGGACACGCACACGGGAGGACACGCACACAGGGGGACACGCACACAGGGGGACACGCACACAGGAGGGGCATGCACACAGGGGGACACATGCACACGGGGACACGCACACAGGGACACTCACACAGCACAGGCGGACACGCACACAGGCGGACACGCACACAGGCGGACACGCACACAGGCGGACACGCACACAGGCGGACACGCACACAGGAGGACATGCACACAGGAGGACATGCACACAGGGGGACACGCACACAGGGGGACACGCACACAGGACACACACTTACACAGCACAGGAGGACATGCACACAGAGGGACATGCACACAGGACATGCACACAGCACACAGGGGGACATGCACACAGCACAGGGGGACATTCACATAGGGGGACATGCACACAGCTCAGGAGGACATGCACACAGCACAGGAGGACATGCACACAGCACAGGAGGACATGCACACAGCACAGGAGGACATGCACACAGCACAGGAGGACATGCACACAGCACAGGGGGACATGCACACAGCACAGGGGGACATGCACACAGCACAGGGGGACATGCACACAGCACAGGGGGACATGCACACAGCACAGGGGGACATGCACACAGCACAGGGGGACATGCACACAGCACAGGGGGACATGCACACAGCACAGGGGGACATGCACACAGCACAGGGGGACATGCACACAGCACAGGGGGACATGCACACAGCACAGGGGGACATTCACACAGCACAGGAGGACATGCACACAGGACACTTACACAGCACAGGGGGACATGCACACAGGACACTTACACAGCACAGGGGGACATGCACACAGGACACTTACACAGCACAGGGGGACATGCACACAGGACACTTACACAGCACAGGGGGACATGCACACAGGACACTTACACAGAACAGGGGGACATGTACACAGGAGGACGTGCACACAGCACAGGGGGACATGCACACAGGAGGGACATGCACACAGGGGGACACATGCACACAGCACAGACGGACACGCACACAGGAGGGACACGCACACAGGAGGACACACACACAGCACAGGAGGACACGCACACAGGGGGACACGCACACAGGGGGACATGCACACAGGACACACACTTACACAGCACAGAACATGCACACAGGACACTTACACAGCACACAGGGGGACATGCACACAGCACAGGAGGACACGCACACAGGAGGACATGCACACAGCACAGGGGGACATGCACACAGCACAGGACATGCACACAGGACACTTACACAGCACACAGGGGGAATCGCACACAGCACAGGACATGCACACGGGAGGACACGCACACGGGAGGACATGCACACAGCACAGGAGGACATGCACACAGGACACTTACACAGCACAGGGGGACATGTACACAGGAGGACGTGCACACAGCACAGGGGGACATGCACACAGGGGGACACATGCACACAGCACAGGGGGACATGCACACAGGGGGACACTCACACAGCACAGGGGGACATGCACACAGGGGGACACTCACACAGGAGGGACACGCACACAGGGGGACATGCACACAGGACACACACTTACACAGCACAGGACATGCACACAGGACACTTACACAGCACACAGAGGGAATCGCACACAGCACAGGACATGCACACAGGAGGACACGCACACGGGAGGACATGCACACAGGGGGACATGCACACAGGACACACACTTACACAGCACACAGGGGGACATGCACACAGCACAGGTGGACATGCACATAGGGGGACATGCACGGGGGACATGCACACAGCACAGGGGGACATGCACACAGGACATGCACACAGCACAGGGGGACATGCACACAGCACAGGGGGACATGCACACAGGACATGCACACAGGACATGCACACAGCACAGGGGTACATGCACACAGCACAGGGGGACATGCACACAGGACATGCACACAGCACAGGGGGACATGCACACAGCACAGGGGGACATGCACACAGGACATGCACACAGGACATGCACACAGCCAGGAGGACACTGTGGGATGGAGGGACCCGGGGCCCATGCATCTGTCTGTACCCCCCCATCACGTGTGGCGGCCCCCTGGTGTCTCGGCTTCACTCACCGAGTCACTGGATGCTGAGCCTGAGAAACTTCTAACAGCGCGCTGCTCCCCGCCGGCCCCTCCACTCTTTTCGTCGGTCCCAGGTCAGGTGATGTCACGATGCATACAGTACAAGCACCTGGCCTGGGATGGACGGGGGAAGGAGGGGCCGGCGGGGATCAGTGCACAGTTAGCATCTACATCGCGGCATGTAATTCAGCCGCTGCAAGTGGCCTCTCATATGGCCGAGTCCGGGCCCCTAATGTCTGCGGGCCCTCGGGCGGCGCCCGAGTGACCGACTGGTCAGTCCGCCCCTGGGTGAGACCATGTATTACTGGATTGTAAACAGAGTAGGCACTTACTTTTCATGTTTTACATAACTATACCTACAGAAGAGGCATGAAGTGATCTAGCATGAGTTCATTTTCTGACTAAAGCTCCACTTTAAATGGTATAAAAGAGACACAACTTCCTTCTGCTCCACAGCCTGTAATTTTTGGTTAAGGGGGAGCATGTGACCTGCTCCATTGTTAGTGTTTTCGCCTAGCTACCTACCAATTAATAGGCCTGAGCATGGTCACCTAATAATTAGGGGGACTGGCATCCACTACACCCCCAGGTTGCCAACATCACTGATTTCAGATCTACCTGTTATGAATGGTGCAGCTAGGATGAGTATCAAAGTCTGCATTTTACAGTGCATGTCCCATCCCTCAGGCTGCAGTGTAGAGTTATCTTTGATTAAAGCTGCAGCGTTAAGGCCATATATCTGCCTGTGAATGCAGCCCTAAATAGTAAATCCAGAGGATAAGCATGACAGCTAGGGAACTTGCTATTTGTAAGAAAAAGGAATCGGTACGGGAAGCTCCCATATTTCTGCCATGGCAGGTTTACTTAATAACACTTATTCTCCATGTTGTTAATGTGCCTAAATCCAGCACTGTAAACATTTATTCAGTGCTGTGAAGGCCCAGTGCCAAGTCCTTCTTCATTTAGTACTTTTCCAGCCACTCCACCTGCCGCTGTGTATTAGGCAGCAGTTTTCAGTAAGGACATCTTCAAAGAATCTTCTGACACATGAAATGTTTTCGGAAAGATGGGCTGTAGATGTACTGGATGGTGTGTGACATTTTTTTTTTTATATTCAATTTGTATTGAAAGAAACAAAGGTACAAAGACACCACCAGTGGTGGCGCTAAGAAAATACAGGATATCACAGGTCACATTTAACTAAAAGAACATAATTATGAAAATACAGTATACCGACAAGCCATTAATACTAGTTTACCAGGGAATCAGATATACACATAAAAAAAAGTAAACATTGGAGAACAGGTACAGACACAGGTGTCATTTAATTGCTTATGCTTTTTGACCCATGTGGACCCAAGGTTTTCAAAGCAAGTCGAAGGCCACTATCTGACCATTCTATAAAGCGATGGCGTGTGTTCATTGGAATAGCGCAAATAACTAACATTATGGCTTCTGAGGGATTTGGAGCCGATTGGGATTTCCATTGGCGATTTATGAGCCTGGTTGCAAGAAAAATGTGTGGTTACTGTTACTGTACAGAACTGGGTGGGAACTTTGTCTATATCCAAATTCAGGATGGCTAGAGTTGGACTAGGTTTTAAAAGGACTCCCGTCACTTCTGAGATCAAGTGGAAACATTTTCTCCAAAAGCTAGTTACACACTTATAAGACCAAAAGATGTGCAAAAGGTTCCCTGTTAGTTCACAGCCCCGCCAGCATAGTGGAGAGGGAGACATCTGGGCTAGACGACATGGGGTGAGGTACCAACGGAGGGCAATCTTCTGCTCCAGTTCTCAATGTTGGAAACAATGCATGGCACCCCAAAGTGCTCTAAAGGCATTGTGCCACTGTGAGGGCAAGAAGGAGGGGGGGAGATCCTCTACCTGTTTTAAAAAGGGCTTAAATTTGGTAAAAGATAATTTGTCCTGTAGGATATTATATAACATTGAGATGCCTCTGCATTTAGGCTGGGAGGAGAAGTGAGTGCATTACAGGAGCTGGCAAACGCAGATCAGGGGAGGGGAGGTTTGGAAAAGGTGGTGTGATGCTAAGAAAGGAGTAATGATCCGTAAGCATCAGCCCAAATTCCTCTCTCCGGTCCTCAATG
This sequence comes from Lithobates pipiens, assembly GCF_037356315.1. Classification (NCBI taxonomy): domain Eukaryota; kingdom Metazoa; phylum Chordata; class Amphibia; order Anura; family Ranidae; genus Lithobates; species Lithobates pipiens. The sequence goes on along the minus strand of NW_027507685.1, from coordinate 157,598,044 downwards.
CTTTTCAGTGAACTATTATGTACTAAACCATCTAGGGTGTCAATACCCCTGTCTATCCAGGATTTAAGGGAAATATTCAGAATGAGGGATTAAGAGGGATTGGAAGAGAGGTATCAAAAAGAATTGGTGTTTGGCTTTTCAAGGATATGAGATCTATCTCCACTCTATCTGTGTGTGTTATAGAAAGGTATCTATTTAAGACCTCACCTATTGCATGTTACCCAGGTGTTGGTTGTCCATGTTGTGTTTTTCGATTTGATCAATCAAACTATTGAAGCTTTTGGTTTCTTGCCCAGTATTGACTTCACAATTGACTGAATTGTGTTGTCAATTAGTTTGTGGCTGACTATTGCCACGTGGTTGGCCAATTTTTACTTTACATTGCATGATTTATTTGTTCTAACAGTTTCCTGTCTTTACCACTTGTCTTGAATTTATCAGATGGGCTGGTTCTAGTGAGTTTTTGCACTATGATCTGTTGACCTGGTTATCTGTATCTAATGGCATAAAGTAATAGAGTAGTAGTAGAGTAGTGTGCATATCTTTCCCTACTGGTTGGTTTATTTTAAAGTTTAGGTTATTTTTTAACATTTAGGTTAAGGCCCCTTTCACACTGGGGCGGTGGGTGCATTGGCAGTAAAGCACCGCTATTTTTAGCGGCGCTTTACCATCAATTTTGCGGCGCTATTCAGCCGCTAGCGGGGAACTTTTACCCCCCCCGCTAGTGGCCGAGAATGGGTTAAAAGCACTGCTGCAGCAGCTCTATGCTGGCGGTATAGCCGCACCGCCCCATTGATTTCAAAGGGCAGGAGCAGTTTAGGATGGTATATACACCGCTCTTTCACCGCTCCAAAGATGCTGCTTGCAGGACTTTTTTTAGCATCCTGCCAGTGCGCTGCTCCAGTGTTAAATCCCTCGGGGAGAGACGGCAGCGGCTCTTTCAGAGTGCTTTGCAGGCACTATTTTTAGCGTTATAGCACCTGCAAAGCAGCCCAGTGTGAAAGGGGTCTAAAGGATATAACTCTCACAAACGTTTAAATTATGGGCATGTAAACTGGGCATGTAGCAATAAAATAAATTTTTATTAAAGTGGAGGAATAGTAGAACAGTTACCCTCACCTTGACTTGAACACTTGCATTAACCCTCAACCTGAACCGTAAATATGAGCTTCATTTAGTTCCACAACTAAAGGAAGAAATTTGTTTAAGTATTAGATTCTTTAATCCTTATTACATTGCTTTTTTCCTCATTCACTTGTCTTGGAAACAAACTATTTCTGCTGCCTAAGGGGACTGGGTAGACCTGACACATTACATTCACATTTGTCAAATTTGATGCAGCAGAACGTTTGCATTTTGCTGCATGAAAATGCATGTCATGTAGAAATCCCACTCGTTTTTGCATGGCTAGTTCACAACGAAAGATAAAAGGAAACACTATGGGGTTTATTTACTAAAGGCAAATCCACTTTGCACTACAAGTGCACTTGGAAGGACAGTCTGTAGATCTGAGAGAGGCATGCAAGGAAGATAAAAAAGCATTTTTGCTTGTACATGATTGGATGATAAAATCAGCAGAGCTTCCCCTCATTTTAGATCTTCCCCTCAGATCTAAAGCGACTTCACTTCCAATTGCACTTATAGTGTAAAGTGGATTTCCCTTTAGTAAATCAACCCCTTTGAGCCAGTTCACACCTACGCCTTACCATACGCACACAGAACAGTGTAAAACGTTTGGCTAAGGATACACTTTCAGCTTTAGGTTGGAACCTTTCCATTTATTTATTTTTTTGCATTCATTTATATTGAAATGTATGAAAATGCGTCAAATGCATCTTGGAGTGTATTGTCCTGCATTTTAACGCGTGTTGCAACATACTTTGCTTTGCATGTCAGTGCACCTCAACGCTTGTTGATATGCACCAAAATTCATGTTGCCTTGCATTTGAATGTGCGATATAATAAACACTGACATGCATTTTGATTTGTTTCTATTAATTTAGTAGTAAAAGGTGGTGGTGTGTTTCCAGCCTTAGGATTCAGGCTAAGAAATAATTCTAATGCCGCGTACACACGATCAAACGATCTGGCAGACTTGGTCCGCCGGACAATCCGCCCGTGTGTGGGCTCCAGCTGACTTTTTCCCCCAAAATTTATTGCGATTTATTTACAGGGACGTGTTGCGTGGTGACTTATATAGGGACAATGGGCAGGGTCACCTGGACATAATAATGGGCGGGGACATCACCAGGTGACCCCACCCATTGTCCCTATAGAAGTCGCTGCGCAACACGTCCCTGTCATTACGGCCAGATACAGTGACGAGTCAACATCTCAAGGAAGAAGAAGAGAAGAACAGAAGGCGGCGACGACAGAAGACCGGGCCACAGCCAGTAAAAGAGCTGGAAGAAGGAGCGGAGGTCCGGCAAGAAGAACCGAAGAGGGGGGCAAGACCCCCACAGAGGGGGACAAGACCCCCGAAGTCGGAAGAAGAGGCGGCAGCGGTGACAGAAGACCAGGCCACTGCTAGTAAAAGAGCTAAAGGAAGAAATCAGAGGCCCGGCAAGAAGAACCAAAGAGGGAGATAAGACCGCCGAAGTCGGAAGAAGACCCCCGGGCGACGAAGAAGAAAGAGTAAGACAAAGAGAAGTAAAAGAGCTAGCAGAAGATAGCGGAGGAGTCCGGCGAGAAGACCCCCCCCAAGACGGAAGAAGACCCCTGGAGCTGTGCAATAAATTATTTTAAACCCTTGTGTGTTGTGTTTTATTTACATTTTTTTCACACGTGAATGGCTAGGGGTACATTGTACCCCATACTCATTCACTTAGGGTGGGGGGCCGGTATCTGGGGGCCTCCTTATTAAAGGGAGCTCCCGGATTCCGATAAGCCCCCCTGCCTGCAGCCCCCGACAACCAACAGCCAGGGTTGTTGGAAAGAGGCCCTTGTCCTCATCAACATGGGGACAAGGTGCTTTGGGGTGGGGGGGGGCGGCAGGGCCCCCCTTCCCCAAAGCACACCCCCATTTTGAGGGCACGCGGCCTGGTACGGCTCAGGAGGGGGGTGCTCGCTCATCCCCACCCCCTTTCCTGACCGGCCGGGTAGCGTGCTCGGATAAGGGTCTGATATGGACCTAGGGGGCGACCCCCATGCCGTTTTTCAGCATAGGGCTTCCCCTTTAAGTCCATACCAGGTGACGGGACCAGCGACGTGTCAATCTCGCTGCCGAAGGCGGAGACATTGACTTCCTTCGCTAGTCCCAGCTACCTGGAGACGCGTTCAAAATGAACGGACTTTCCTCCATGTGTGGGCAAGTCCATTCATTTCAAAAGTACGGTGGACTTACGCTATAGTCCAGTGGACCTAGTCCGCCGGAAAAGTCCGGTTGTGTGTGGGCAGGTTCGCTCGTTAGGAAAGGACTTTCCGGTGGTTTGTCCACCAGACTAAGTCCGCCAGATAGTCTGATCGTGTGTACGCGGCATAAGAGTTAAGTGAGGTGTCTAGGTCAGGTTGAGGGTTATCTGTAAGGTTTAGGAAACTTGTTTAGGTAATTTTGAGGGTTAATTATGAAAATAACGTGAGTTGTTCAAGTGGACTACTCAGTAATATTTCAATCCTGCATGAATAAATTCCTGAGAGGTGACCATTAGAGATGGACTTCGGTGACCTCCAAAGTCATCTATAGCTGAACTTCAAACTCATGCTTTTTTTTTCTTATTTTTTTTTCTTTTTTACGCCAATAAGTCGCATTCCCAAGCCCCCCTCTTTACACAAATTCATAGTTCAGGTAAAGCTTATCCCTATAGACAATGTACAACAGCATCATGTTCCAAACAAAAATACTGCATTACAAAATCCTTGAGTTCCATTGAAGAATGATGTCTTCAGTTTTCTACAGTCGGGAAGAAGCATTTCCTCAGTCCTCCTTCCCCCACTAACCCTTCTTTGGACTATTGTAGCACTTTTTGGCGATTTTACGAGGTAGGAGGCAGCAGCGATGGAGGCAGATCTGTGTGAGAAAACGTGTACACACTGCGAAGAACATAGACACATGGATCAGAATTTATATGACTGCTTCATCTATGGACCAGCATCCTAAGCCTGAAATTATCTGCGGACTCTGAATTATGTCTGAATGAGGACAGAGCTGGAGTACTCAAAGAGAAGAAGATAAAGATATTGTCTTGCTATGGGGTAAAGGTTTTTTTAGCCATCAGTGGCCGCTCAATGGTAAAACGAGAAGAAGCAGTCCAGAAGATGTGGTGGAGGAGAAGATGGAGGCCATGGAGCAGCGACAGCATGCCTGGGCCTTTTGGCACTGGAGGAGAACAAACTAGAGGATAAGTCTGCCATAATGTGCATGTATATTGTACGTACTTGCACATTATACCACTTTGCCCTTGCTTGAGTTTTGTTCCACTTAAAGTATTGGTATGCTGTTAGATTCTGCTTCAGGCAACAAATAATCAGCCAGACAAGGAAATGACCCATGTAAATAGTTTACCTTGCTGGCCTGCTACCAAGAAAGCATCATCTTGCTCCTCTCGACAGCAAGTGAATGACTCCAGGGGAAAGGGTAAGTGGCTTTCCGCAATCCTATGACAGGGATATCTGAAATTGAGGTAAGGTTTGAGGTTAGGGCCTTTTTAATGGAGTATACTTATTGTTACCATTTTTTCACATTGAAATCCCTACACCAAGAGTCTTTCAATGCCAGAGCATTCTGTAACCAGCAATGGATGTATAATTTCATGTTATAGTAAAATCAGAGGGAGAGAAACAGCTTTGGAGCCTTCAGGATTACAGTGCATCTGTCTATATTCAGTAGAGGGTGCATTCTCAATTGCCAAACTACTATGTGGTTGCTAGCAATGTGCCCTCTCTGGGTGATTGTTTTTGAAGAGACGGGTTATTTTAAGAGCAGTAAATGGGTTAACAGACTGTACATTAGGGAATTGGATCATCGATGCTTTCATCTTTTATAAACACAATGTAAAGAAATGTTTTATTCTTACACTATTATGTTCACCTGGATCCAGCCAGCTGGCATTGTGTTTGCATTTCACGTACAAGACTGGAAGGCTGACTGGGTAATCACTTACCTCCGAGCCAGCAGGAAAACGCAGGCCTATTTCTGGATCCTGATTGTATTGGCAGAGACTGATGTAAGGTTTGCCAGAAAGCCATTTCTTCAGCCTAGAAGGAAATAGAGAGTTTAAGCAAAATCAGATGTTGCTGCATACATTGAGCTCGCCTTGTCGAGTAAGCTGGCCAGTAGTAAATGGCACGTGCTGTCCAAGGGGGCTCAGATCAGTACTTATGTCATGTTTTGTTCAAAGCCCCCAACGTTTGTTAGCTTGTGGGTCATGTTATATCATAAAAAGTGCTGTGTGTCTGCGTGCATGTTTTTTGGTAGCATTGCTCCTCCTAACTGCTATTTGAAGTCTTAAAGCCATTACAGTATATAGTAACACCTGAAGGTGCTTTTGTATTTATGCTTGGAGTTAAAGTGAAACACTGTAGTAATTTGTACAATCACAATCATAGCAGAAATTTTAAAGTGGATTCTGAATAATATATATTTTTTCCATGTTCAGTGCAGCATGCTAAATGTTCAGCGTTAAAGAGGAAGTAAACCCTGATGAGTTTACTTCCTCTTTCATTCCCTGCAAAGGTAAAGCATAATGGACTACTATGCATCGCATAGTAGTCCATTATGTGTCACTTGCATGACACAGGAGCCAGCGATGTCACCGCTGTCCCCTGTAGTCCGGCGCATCCATCTTCTCGGTGGGTCTCGCTGTTCCGCCGCTGTCATTCGGGGAAGCCGCGATGACGTCACTCCCACGCGTGACTGCTCCCGTGCGCATGCACGGGAGTGACGTCATCGCGGCTTCGCCGAATGACGGTTGACGGTGCCGCGCTCAGTGCACCTTTATTTTGGCTTTTCAAATGTACAAATGCAGCAGATTTGGATGAAAGGCTGAGCACGGGGAAACGCTTTTTGAAAGATATATAGTTCCCTCGACAAAGAATTGAGCTCTGAAATTAGAAAGCCATTGTATCTAATTTTTAGGGACTCATTAATGACAGGAATAGTACCACTGGATTGGCGCAGGGTCAATGTGATGCCTATATTTAAAAAGGGAACAAAGTCTTTATCAAGTAACTGTAGACCTGTTAGTTTAACTTCTATAGTTGGGAAGATACTGCAGAGATTAATAAAAGACCACATAGACGAGTTCTTGCAGGACAAAATATTTTAAGCAACAGACAGCATGGATTCATGAAAGACAGAAGTTGTCAGACAAACCTGATTTCCTTTTATGAGGAGGTAAATAAAACCTTGGACAGAGGGGTGGCGGTGGATGTGGTATACTTGGATTTTGCAAAAGCATTTGATGCAGTTCCACACACACGGCTCATGTGTAAGGTTAAGTCTACCGGTCTAGAAATATCAGTTTGTAAATGGATAGTAAACTGGCTAAAATACAGAATTCAGAGAGTAGTGGTTAATGTTTCTTACTCTGAATGGTTTAAGGTTATCAGTGGTGTACCCCAAGGTTCTGTGCTGGGACCCTTACTTTTTAATATCTTAATAAATTATATCGGGTCTGGGATCAAAAGTAAAATTTCTGTCTTTACAGATGACACCGAGCTATGCAGTAGAATAACATCCTTACAGGATGTCTCCAATTTACAAGCCGACCTCAATGCTCTGTCTAATTGGGCGACTGTGGAAGATGAGGTTTAATGTTGAGAAATGTAAAGTTATGCACTTGGGGGGCTAAGAATATGCATGCATCATACATGCTAGGGGGAGTACAACTGGGGGAATCCATAGTGGAGAAGGATCTGGGGGTTTTGGTAGATCATAAGCTCAATAATAGCATGCAATGCCAAGCTGCGCTTTCCAAAGTGAGCAAAGTCCTTTCTTGTATTGAGAGAGGTATGGACTCCAGAGAAATATCATTTTGCCCCTGTTCAAATCATTAGTAAGACCTCATCTGGAATATGCAGTTCAGTTTTGGGCACCAGTTCTCAAAAAGGATAATCGGGGAACTGGAGAAAGTGCAAAGAAGGGCAACCAAACTGATAAGAGGCATGGAGGAGCTCAGCTATGAGGAAAGATTAGAGGAACTGAATTTATTCACTCTTGATAAGAGGAAATTAAGGGGGGATATGAGCAACATGTACAAGTATATATAAGGGGTCCATATAGTGAACTTGGTGTTGAGTTATTCACTTTACAGTCAACAAAGAGGACAAGAGAGCACTCGGAAAGGTTTCTTCACAGTAAGAGCTGTGAAAATGTGGAATAGACTCCCTGCAGAGGTGGTTCTGGCCAGCTCAGTAGATTGCTTTAAGAAAGGCCTGGATTATTTCCTAATTGTAGATATTATAACTGGGTACTAACACTTATAGGTAAAGTTGATCCGGGGAAAATCCGATTGCCTCTCGGGGGAACAGGGTGGATTTTTTTCTCTTGCTTTAGCAAATTGGATCATGCTCTGCTGGGGTTTTTCGCCTTCCTCTGGATCAATTGTGGGTATAGAGTTGGGTATATGGGATTGTATGATTTTTTTTTTTTTTTTTTTTTTTTGTGGTTGAACGGGATGGACTTGTGTCTTTTTTCAACCTGACTATGTAACTATGTAAGTAAACCTGTCATTAGTGAAATATGATGGCAGCCATTGCTGATGACAGGTTTCATTAAAAATATTGCTGATATAAAAATTTAGATTTTAACATTTCTTCCCAATTACCTGCATGGCATAGTTGAGGTTAAGGACAGTAGGCTACAATCAGCCATCCGGTCAAGCTCTATGTATTTGCAGAGTGGTGCCAGTCCACCATGTTTTCAGGCTTTGGGAACTAAAGAGGGTGTTCTAAAGTTAATCTCCAGGCTTATCTTGGCTCATATGATGTTAGATGTTACATCCAGGAGGCAGGTTTAGCAGGGAAATAGGTGAACCGAAGGGCTTACAATTAAAATATGCATTCTCCCACTAATAGTATCGCATTCAGGAAGTGCTGATGTTAGTGGGCATTGAAGAGACTGACTATCCAGTGAACAGAGCACAGACAGGGATGACTGGTCATCGTTACAGGACTGTACTTTTCTCAGAGAAGGGCTTTAAGCAACATACAAGAAAAGCTTATCAGTGTGATATTTATAGAGGTCTCATGCTCCATTAGAAAACAATGCTATCTCCTTCTTGCCAGTTTAGATTGGCATAAAAACAAATCACAAGAGAAGCTAAATCGCAGATTGGTAGTTGACATATTATGTACATATTTCAGCTGTGTGTTAAACTATTAGAGTTCTGCTTAAATGTGTTGTTGTAGCCAGCTGGAAGAGACAGTGTTAATGATGTGTAGTTCATTAAGTAATATATATAGGTTGTTGTCCTGCCAAGCTTACAATGTGTTTTTCCTTCTTGCCATCTCAAACTAGTCACTTTGCACTAATAACAGTTGCATTACTTTATTCCCATCTCATTAGACGGTATTCCCTGCTGGCGGAATAATCGCCCACAGAAGATTTATTAAGCTTGCTCTGTATTATTCTAACCTTCCAAAAAGCACAAAAGGGGCATGACCAACAACATCTGTCTGCTTTAATTGGCTGAATTTTATTAGGAGACCAAGAATAAGAGATATTGTGTATGTAACAAAATATTACACACTTTGTTGGTAGAAAATTACAAAGGCAAGAAATCCACAGAAAACAAATTGCCCATTTTTTGAGAATCATTACAGTTACTAGGCATAATATATGCAATAGCATAAATGTATGAAGAATAACTTACAAGCAGCAATCTCACAGGTGGAATCAAAATACATTCCTGCTTAATAAGGCATTGTGTACCGTATTAAGAAAACTTAAGTCATGCAAGTGACATATCGTGCCATATCAGAAAAAGCATTATTCAGGTAATGCTCTAAAAGCAGAGAAGGGTTTAGTAAAGCCCTTTAGGTTGGATTAGTAAAGTAGGATAAAGTAGAGTCAGATTGAGGCGTTGAAAAGACGCTCCATCTAGGCTAAGGTGTGGTGGTAAGAGATTCGCTCTCTGCCTATGTTTTTCTGTGGAGTACCCTGAACATGGACTAAGAAGTCCACATAAGGGAGAATTGTTCCTCTTTATCATTTTTCCTGAGCCAACAGACGTTCCAGGTCTCTGATACGATCCACTTTAATAGCCCAGTCACCAAGGGAGGGCATGCTTGTTGACTTCCAGTGACGGGGGATCACTCTGTGCCGCAGCAATAAAGTGGCGCAGCACATATTTTTTAACTGATTTTAGTATGCCGAGGATTATAGGTAGGAGCGCTACTGCAGGTGAGGGTTGGAGAGATGTCACCATCAGTTTGCAATTAGAGGTGGACCGATATATCGGCCAGCCGATATTTGGCATTTTTTAATTAATCGGCATCCGATTGTGCTGTTAAAAAAGGCAGATGATATATTCAGAGCGACTTGCAAATGACTTCAGTAATTGAAGTCAGTGCAAGTTGCCTGAAGACTTGAGTGAAGCCACTTGTCTCCTCTCTGGGCAGTCTGCCAAGAAAAGATCAAAAAGATACAATGTTTACACTTGAATGAACTCATCTCTGTGTGTAGAGTTCTCAGTTTAACCATTTAAAGACTAAATCTTTTTTGACACTTGATGCTTACAAATAAAAATCCTGTATTTTCTGCTCGAAATTCACTTAGAACCCCCAAAACTTATATATATTTTTTTTAGCAGAGATCCTAGGGAATAAAATAGCGGTTGTTGCAATATTTTATGTCGCACGGTATTTGCGCAGCGGTCTTTCAAACTCAATTTTTTTAGGAAAAAATACACAGATTTAAAAAAAAAAAAAAACAGTAAAGTTAGCCCATTTTTTTTTTCATCCAAAAGTTTTGATTACCTGTTTTTGTGTAAAATATATATATATATATATATATATATATATATATATATAAATATATGTGTGTGTGTGTGTGTGTGTGTGTGTGTGTGTATATATGTATGTATGTATATATATATATATATATATATATATATATATATATATATATATATAATATTTCATTCTAAATTATACATACAAGTGAACTGTTTGGATGTTTGTTTTGTTTAATAAATGTAAGAAATTTTCTGTATCACTTAAGGCTGCTTTCACACTGGAGCGAGCAGGCGTTGACGGTAAAACGCTGCCAGTTTTAGCGGCGCTTTACCGTCATTTTAGCGGGGCACTTATAATCCAGCTAGCGGCCCAGGAAGGGGTTAAATGTGCCCGTCAAGCGCCGCTGCCAAATCGCATTGCAGGTGCTTCGGCAGCGGTGCCCATTCATTTCAATGGGCAGGAGTGGTGGAGGAGCGGTATACACCACTCGAAAGATGCTGCTTGCAGGATTTTTTTTTAATGTCCTGCCAGCGCATCTCCTCAGTGTGAAAGCACTCGGGGCTTCCACACAGACTGCAGGGGAGCCGTTTTGCAGGCACTTTACAGGCGCTATTTTAAAGCGCCTGAAAAACACCCCAGTGGGAAAGGTGTCTGTTAGATTTTATGAGATGAAGGGGAAAAAAAATAAATAATCGGCCTAACATATCGGCCCCAAAAAATCGGCATCATATATCGGCCATCGGCCGTGGCGATTTCTAAATATCGGTATCGGCATCGGCCAGAGAAAAACCCATATCAGTTGACCTCTATTTGCAATACAGATCAATTTATTTTTTTGCCAAAAGTGCCGTACAGGAGAGCAGTCCCACCAGTTATGGAGTAAAGTGCCTCTTGAGGATAAACATCTCCAACACTCGCCCGATAAATTGTCTTATATTTTCAGGGCATCTGTATCATCTGGTTACTTGTTTAAACCCTCTTTCCTGAGATGTGGTCGCTAGCGAGAGCTTGTGTCAGAATGAAGCAGTTTTGCCAATCTATGCATGATATAGGATGTCCCAATTTATATTCCCAAGACCATATGTATGGTGGGAGGTCAGGGGAGGACACGTGGAGTAATATCAAGTAAATTTGTGAGACTACATGGGAGGACGGGCCGGCGTGTGGTAGCATATCTTCACAGCCCGTTTCAGATAGAATATGCGATAGGGAGGGAAAGCTATGGACATATGAAAGGGCTTGTCTCCTCTGGAACCAATGCGTCGGGCAGTGAGGGATTGTTTGGGCTGAGGCATTTGCCATCAAAGATGGGTCCGCACAACTAAGGACTTGGGCAAGTTTCCTACAGTCCTCTTTACGCCAAAGTCCAAACTCCAACTTACTCACGGCTGGTAGAATAAATGCGTAATTAACGTGCAACTCCAGCCAAAACTTTTTTCACAGTTTTAAAGTAAAAAGAGTGAAGAAAAGTTAGTGCCTGTGTCTGGCTTTGCATGGCCACTGGTGTGTACTGGGAGGAAACAGTGCTGATACATCACACGTTTTTTTCATTAAAGCGTTCTCTCCTTTAAAGCATATTATATGATACAGTGCTTGTCCTGGGTCATTTGGCCCCCTGTAACACCTAAAAAACCTGGCTGATCCTGCCAGTTTCTCCCTCTGTAAACTGACCATGGTGTATCATGGCTGCTGAGCCCTTACGCCTATCTGCTCTCCTCTCTGCTCCTGTGTCCTCCTCCCCTCTCCCCTCTCTGTGTGGGAGGCACCCCTCCTCCCTCCTGCTGCTCTCATAACACTAACCTGTATACACCATTAGCAATGCTTCCTATTGCAGTGTCCCCCTCTGTGAATGATTTATAAATATAAATGCTGTAAATACCTAATTTAAGACCCAAGATTGCGTTTTACATGACCAGCCCACTCTCTCCTCCTCCCCAGACTGGCATCTGCAGAGGAATCTCGGCCCCGCCTGCTGCATCTCTCAGAGGAGGAAAGGAGAAAAGCTGGCCAGTCATGTGATCGCAATCTCTGCAGTGAAATTAGGTATTTGCAGGATTTATTTTTATAAATCGCACACGGGGATACTACAATAGGAGGCAGTGATGGTCTATACAGGTTAGAGTAGCTTGCAACCACTTTAAGTTCTGTTCACGCAGCAACGTTGCAGATGCAGTCGTTTGCATTGTTCCTCTGTTCAGAAAGTATTGCAGGTAGCCACACCGAACTGAGCTCATATGGAATAAGGCTTTTTGCCAATGCTTCCCAGCTCAGTTCCAGGGCATCTAGTGTGAACAACCCTAATCCACTTTCTGTGCCCCAATTGGGGTGATTTTAACTCGCTTACCAAAAACGTGGGATGTTAAAGTTGTCACAAGTTTCAGCGGAAGAGCCCTCTCTCAGTGAGAGCGGTTGTTCCCACAGTGCATGAGCGTTGCATCATGGGAGGCAGCATTTGTACTGGGCATTTGCAGGGGCTCTGACAGCAAATACCAGCAACTGGGGAAAGAGTTGGCGGTATTCATAGGATTTTATTTTGCTTTTGCTTTTCTTTTAAAATATATCTAAACTCAGCCATAAAATTATGGTAGCTTACTGATGCTTAGATATGGTGACTGCATTAGTTTTGTTTTTTTAGGCCTTTTTCCATTTATTGTCTCATGGTGATCCTTTTCTAGGGAGACCAGTGCTCATGTATGTACTGTACATATCTATAGAGAAAGGGAGTGTTGCACCCTAGGACAGGAAGTGTGTTAGAACTACAGAATACCTTCCCTCTCATCTTTACATAAAATAAGGCAGAGGAGTTGTGCAGATGACAGAGAGGGCTGTGCAGTCAGCAGAAACAGAGAGAACAAGAAGCTGCCAAGTCACAAGATTTCTTGCAGAATCGACAATATTAAATTTTTTATGCTTGAGTTTAGATATGCTTTAACCACTTAATAACCGGCCCATAGCTGAATGACGGCTATAGGGCAGTTGCTTAACTCTGGGAGAATGTCATATGACGTCCTCCCAGAATTACGTTCTTGCGCGCCCCCCCTGGGGCACTCGAGAGCTCATTGCGGCTGTTTACCACGTGATCGCTCCGTCAAATGACGGAGCGATCACTTGTAAACAAACCAGCGTCATGTCATGACGCCGGTTCCTCCCTCCCCTCTCTGTACCGATCGGTACAGTGAGAGGGGAGAGATCGGTGACAGCAGCGCTGTGGGCTGGATCTGCAGTGTCCACAGCGCCACTCACTGACAATTAACACTGCAGTTCCCTGCCAATACTCTGCAATACCCAGCAATGCCCTGCCAATACCCAGCAATGCCCTGCCAATACTCTGCAATTCCCTGCAATGCCCTGCCAATACTCTGCAATGCCCTGCCAATACTCTGCCAATATTCTGCAATACCCAGCAATGCCCTGCCAATACTCTGCAATACCCAGCAATGCCCTGCCATAAACTGCCATACCCAGCAATACCCAGCCATACTCGGTGATACCCTGCAATACTCAGCCATACTCGGTAATGCCCTGCAATACCCAGTCATGCCCATTGATACTCTGCAATACCCAGCCATACTCGGCCATGCTCAGCCATACTCGGTGATACCCTGCAATACTCAGCCATACTCGGTAATACCCTGCAATACCCAGTCATGCCCATTGATACTCTGCAATATCCAGCCATACTCGGCCATACTCAGCCATACTTGGTGATACCCTGTAATGCTCGGCCATGCTCAGCCATGCTTGGCTGTACTCAACCTCTGTATGTGGCCAGGCTGTGGAAGTCTCAAAAGTGTTTATCGCTGTACTCAGGAGGAGTAGGAGAATCTTTTTTTGGGGTGTCATTTTTGGTATGTACATGCTATGTGTTAGAAATATTGTATAAATGGACAACTTTGTGTTAAAAAACAAAAAAAAAACATTTTAACCACTTCCCGCCCACCGGCTGTCATATGATGTCCTTAACTTTGTGCGGGGATATCTGAATGAAGTAAAATGAACAATAAAAAAAAAAAAAATTTTAAAGGGCCGCTGTCCCCATGTGCTTGCATGCAGAAGCAAACGCATATGCAAGTCCCGCCCACATATGAAAATGGTGTTTAAACCACACATGTGAGGTATCGATGCGAACGTTAGAGCGAGACCAATAATTTTGGCCCTAGGCCTCCTCTGTAACTCAAAATATGTAACCAGTAAAAAAAATTAAATTGTCGCCTATGAGGATTTTTAAGTAGCGACGTTTGACGCCATTCCACGAGCGTGTGACATGTTGGGTATCTATTTACTCGGCGTAACTTCATCTTTCACATTATGCAAAAACATTGGGCTAACCTTACTGTTTTATTTTTTTTAAAGCACAAAACTGTTTTTTTTTTTTTTTTCAAAAAAAACCACGTTCCAAAAATTGCTGCACAAATACCGTGCGAGATAAAAAGTTGCCACGACCACCATTGTATTCTCTAGGGTCTTTGCTAAAAAAATATATATAATGTTTTGGGGTTCTATGTAATTTTCTAGCAAATGATGATTTTTACATGTAGGAGAGAAATGTCAGAATTGGCCTGGGTGATCCAGAACGCCTGATGGTGCTCCCTGCATGTTGGGCCTCTGTATGTGGCCACACTGTGTAAAAGTCTCACACATGGTATCGCCATACTCGGGAGTAATAGCAGAATGTGTTTTGGGATGTAATTTGTGGTATGCATATGCTGTGTGTGAGAAATAACCTAATAATATGACAATTTTGTGAGAGAAAAAAAAGGAAAAAAAAAAAATCTTAAAAAAAAAACTTCAAAAAACTCATCATGCCTCTTACTAAATACCTCGGAATGTATTTTTTCTTTCATAGCACAAAAAATAAAAAACCCAGCGGTGATTAAATACCACCAAAAGAAAGCTCCATTTGTGTGAAAAAAGGGACAAAAATTTCATATGGGTACAGTGTTGCATGACTGAGCAATTGTCATTACAGCACAGCACCGAAAGCTGAAAATTGGTCTGGTTATTAAGGGGGTTTAAGTGCCCAGTGGTCAAGTGGTTAAAGAAAAGAAAGGTGGTAGAGGGGTCTGAAATATAGTTTGGTAAGTGCAAGTATGGAGAGGGTTTTATTTATTTTTCTGTATTGATGTTGGGTGGGGATATGGGATAAAAATGTTAAATGTTTTAGGTGTTTTTTGTTGTATAATGAAAAAACCATGAACATGTAGGTTCATATGAGGAATAATTGAGAATGAAGCTATTTTCATATAAGGTGCATAAGATACATCCGACTTAGTCTTTGTTTTCCAGGGTATAAAGATGGAGTTTCACTTTGTACTTGTTAAAGTATATCTAATGCCATATTTTTTGGAACTTTGAATAGAGTAATGCCCCTTTCACACTGGGGCGGTGCGGGCATCGGCGGTAAAGCGCCGCTATTTTTAGCGCCGCTTTACCGTCGTTTTAGCGGCGGTATGTGGCCGCTAGGGGGGCAGTTTTAAACCCCAATAGCGGCCGAAAAAGGGTTAAAACCGCCTGCAAAACGCTGCGCCAGCGGCGCTTTGCCGGCGGTATAGCCGCGCTGCCCTATTGATTTCAATGGGTAGGAGTGGTGAATACACCGCTTCTTCACCTCTCCAAAGATGCGGCTAGCAGTACTTTTTTCACCGCCTTGCTAGTGCACCGCTCTAGTGTGAAAGGGGCTGGTTTTTACAGGGGCTATTTTTAGCGCTGTAGCGCTTGAAAACCACCTCAGTGTGAAAGGGGCCTAAGAATGAGGGGGAATCTTCAGACCAGTGTCAGTGACAACTGTCTCTAAAAGGATTATCCTACTACTTTGGAAAGATTTCCTCACATTTCCTGCAGTTTTCGAAGACCAGAAATGAGGGGAAATCTGCCCATAAGGGTGTACAGAGTGCTATAAAAAGAAAGTTTTGGCTTTAGATATACAGTGAAACCTTGGATTGCGAGTAATACGGTATATGAGTGTTTCGCAATATGAGCTATTTTTTGGTTTTTAAATCCTGACTTGGTTTGCGAGCAATGTCTCGCAAGTTGAGCAGGATTCAAGCTACTGGGGTGTGCAGTACCGCGTTTGGCCGCAGGTGTGGGGTCGCTGGTGACACTTGGAAACACTCAATTCCCGAGTGTCTCCAATCGTCTCTGTGTGCCCCCGCACCAATCGGGCCAAATGCAGTACTGCATACACCAGCAGTGACTGTGGAACCTATTATCTGAGTTTCCATTGATTCCTATGGGGAAACTCGCTTTGGATTACAAGCATGCGTCTGGACCAGATTATGCTCATAATCCAAGGTACTACTGTACTTTAACTGTGACTGCAGATGTATTGTTCAGATGATGTGATCCAATGTACCATCATGTCATACTTTAATATCAGATTCCCGTTCCTGATTATACATGTGATAGGCTGATTTAAAAACTCTGCAAATGTAGTCCAAATATGCCTATACATTTTTTTTCTTTTCTTTTTTCTTTTTTTTTTGGGGGGGGGGTCTCTGTTATTACAAAACTCAGAGACACCTCTTTTGCAATGCACCCCTCTACACAAAGAGCTTTTGTCTGTGTTCCATGCAGCCCATGTGCATCTGCATTACAAGCCAGCCAACGGTCTTCCAAGACACTTAGAGAGAGTGTGTGAGGGGCCAGGAAAAGCTATTCTGTTTGGCTGGATCCCATTTTTTCCATCCGTCTCTTCTGCACTGTTTAAGCCAGTCTGGGTAATGAGGTCTGACCTAGAGGTACCAGTACCCCTGATCTCTCAGTATGTCCTAAATATGTCTTTATTCTTAGTGGTTGACATCAGTAATACTACAGTGTATTGGAAGTATATAGAATATGCCCTGCTGTTGCTACATTGACAGGTACTGCAAGAAAGGAAAGTTTGGCAATTGCATCCAGATACTTCAATTCCTTACTACCTTCCAGTAGAGAAATTACTTTTTTTTCTTGTTTCTGTGGAAATTAGGACCACTACCTACCATCGCCCTCATTAACCCCTGTACATAATCAAACATTACCCCTTATGTATCTCTGGGATGAAGGTGTGGGCGGAACAGAACACATGCAGAGAACAGGAGTGATCAAGGGGTTCCTTATTGAGAGATTGAGCCAACAAAGAGTTGGGCAAGGATAGGTTCACAATGTTGCCCAAGCACTAGCAAGACTTTGGGGCCATCTGCAACAATAGGGTTTAAGTCCAGTGTCACAGGGCAGAAGTGATCTTCACATAGCTGGAATTAGTGGCAGTAGAGACAGAAAGGGTTAAGTCCGCAAACACAAAGCCGTAATCTGGGCACAACAGGGTGGGCAGCAGCATGGTAAAGCAAGAGTGAAGTCCAGCACACATGACACTGTTCTAGGCACAACAGGGTAGGCAGTGTATCGGACAGCAAGGGTTTGGTGACTCACCAGAAGACAGCAGTCTCAGCCAAGGGGATCCAAGTAGGGTGACAAGGAGAGGCAATGCAGAGGGCAGAGTGCCCTTCACAAGCAAAGTGTGGGTCCTTAGGGGGGCTTTGTGTCCTGGCCACAGCTTCAGAAATGCACAGCCAGTGGTCGCAAAATGGGTAAAGAGACTGTGTCTGTCTGAGCCTGGGCTTTGCTTCGGTACTTAACTCCAGGGCTGGTATGCGATCTTGTACAGGCAACCTGATGCTTAGTGTCAGTTGCACTGGCCACTAGTTCCACCCCTTCAGCTCTGGCCACACACAGGAGCACAGCCTTTGTCTCTAGTGGACACTGCAACGCAGGAACGGTGGGGTCATGGTGTGCTTGCCAAGACAGTTGGGGGGCATGCAGGCATATAGCTTGCATGTGATGAATCCACATGCAGGCATAGAGGGGTGGCAGCCTGTCGCTCAACTGGGAAACTGGATGGAGTCCACAACTGCTCCCTGGCGCCCAGCATCGAGATAATGTGTTCTACATGCAGGCGCTGGGGCACAGAATGGTGACAAACCGGCCATGGTGGGGGGGACCTGTGCTGCTGAACAGAGGAATAATTGAAGTGAGCAGGGTGATTATGGCATCTACCAGTTCAACCTTTCCAGGTTTCAGTCTATTGTCCATTTTTATTAAGTTTTAGGGCTTATTCACAGTTGGGCAGAGACCTGAATTTTCATGCATTAGAAAAGGTTCTGCGTAAGGGCACACAAATAACAGTACTTGCTGTGTCCGCTGTTCACACATGAACAGAGCCTTCAGAAGAGCTGCAGTGCAGAGATATGCAACATGTCTGCATTTTTTCCATCTCGCACCACAGACCACCTGTGGCTCCTTTTCTTACCCGCGTGACATTTCAATAACATTAAAAAAACGTAAACCATGCTCTGTGCTTTAAAAGGGCAGGACACCACTGAGGAGACAGATACCTCCTGTAGCAATTTACCATGCAAGAAGTGTGAACCCGACCCATTGCCATTTGTATCCAGGTTAAACTCTCTTCCAACTTTAGTAAGGCCTCTTTCACATCATATGTGCAATAAAGCTGATGGAAATAATTCCGCAGATTTGAGTTGCATAGAATATTTTTCTTTCATACCATGTACATAGACCTTTACTTTTCTAATGTAGGCGGCTGCAATGGCGAAAAGAAGGCAATTGTTTCCCATGTTCACACCACAATCCTGGTATCGTGTCTTTTTTTTTTTTTTTTTTTGTGCAGACCAAGGCATACATATTGCATTTTTCTGCAAAAAAAAAAAAAAAAAGGGGGCAGAACACTATTGTGTTGTGGTTTGATCATGGCATTTTTTTTTCTCTTGCATAGACCTGTGTATCCTGAGTAGAGATGAGCTTGGGTGTCCTTTGATCTTTTCTGTAGCCAACCTCTGAACTTGCACTGTTGATGGCACACCGGGTCATTCCCTCCCTGCAGCTTGTCTCTTTGTTTATTTAAGTTGTGGGGCTGCAGCTCATTGGAGTAAAAAAAACTGTGCCAGTTTGGAGTTCAGTTAGGGAAGAGTTTGGAGAACACCTAAGCTCAGCTCTAATCCTGGGTTTTCTTATATACCACCTGTTATAAAAAGAAGTATCATTAGTGGCATTTGTTTCTTTTCACATCCCGACTTCGAAAAAGCAGTAAATTGTAGAATTGGCAGGTTACAGGCGGGCAAAGGGATTGCAAGGCATTTTTTCAGCATTAATAAGCTATAGTACTAACTGCTCTGCTTTTGTCTGCCCCCTGTCCAAGTGACTCCCATACTATATATCTATGTTGCTGATACCTCAGATACCTCCACCTCCAATGGAGCTGCAATTGACAGTGTAGTGCCTGGAAGAATTGTGCCCCTTTGTATAAAGTGGATGAAAATTGTGCCCCTAAGGGCTAGATAAAAGCTTGTAAAGGGCTGCATTGTGGGTTTTGCATGTGCTGTCCATCATCCCCATCTCAAGATGGTCTACAAGAACAGGTCTTGAAAATGGCTCCAGACCTTGTGGAAGGCCCCCACTCCTGTTTAGTGATGGCTGTTTTAGTTTCACAGATGTCCTCTCGCATACTTTTTTTTTTTTTTTAACCAGTAGTCCTCTTTGTCCAAATTGTGCACCCTAATATCCTTGAAGGAATAGCTCTTTTAGCAGTGGTGCAGAGTTTACCCTCCTATGTTGATCCATCACTTTGTTGAGTGGTCGTTTGGTGTCCCCAATGTACAGGTCTTTTCATTTCTCATTACGCTGGGCTTCATTTACCAAATTACAGCACCTTGCTTGTTTTGGCTCTTTAGATGTACAAGCGTTTTCTCTGTGTACTGTTGGACTTGAAAGCGCAAGGATGGAATGTTTATGAAAAATCCTTCTGAGCTTTTTTGACACTGCAGTAGTAATATTGGATGGCTATATTCGATGGTCCCCTGTTTTTTGCTATACCTTGTGAATGTTTTTTATTACTTTTGTCTCTGCTACACTCACACTTGTAACACTTGGTCTTAATGGATTGGCATTATTACAACCATTGTGCACGCTTATGAGAAAAGTTATCAAAGTACGGTCACAGTTTCTCCAGGAGAAAGGCATTTGGCACTGCACAGGGCATTTGAAAGCTTACATTTTAGATTTAAGATGCGGTAACATATAATACATATTTTCCAGCTAATTCTGTATTATTCTATTATGTTAAAGCAGACCCTGCAGTAAAATGCAAGCTCTGCTTATGCTGTCTAAACCCTATCCCACTGTAAAAATAACTAGTAGATAGCAGGTCCAAAATATACATGCGTATCTAAACAGATTAGGGCTGTTACTGATTACAATTTTCATGTTCGATCGATTTTTTTTTTTTTTTTTTAAACCGATCAACTAATTTCGATTAATTATAACGCACATACAGATCCAACTACTTTTAGCTGATCTCCTTGCATAGCAACTCTGCATTAGTCATTGGTAAATGTGGTATACACTATATACAATCACCCGACACTAGTTCGTTTCCACAATCCATGACTTAACTTCACAGTTCACACAAATACGTTTTAAATTCAAACTGTAGCACTGACGTAAGTAATTTTTTAAATTAAACTTTAAGAAAAACGTAGAAAGTTTAACTTTAATTATAAAACGTATCTAGTATATCGACTGTCAGTCACTTTATAGTAGGCATCACTTTGGCAGTCACGCAGACATACCAGAGTGTTTACTTTTTTTTTTTTTTTGCAACAATGTTAAAAACGGAGGTTATCAATTTGCCTACACTTAGCTCACTGATCCCAGTTAACCACATCCATATTTACCATCATTGTCCAGGCTGTCCGGTGACGTCACAGACATCGACGTCACCAGACTCCTCCCCCTTCTCTTTGCTAGCAGACTGATGCACTTGGGGAAGGGGGGAGGAGTGAGGGGACGTCTGTCTGTGATGTCACCGGACCTCCGACGGAACTCCCTGAAGACCCGGACGCTGGCGGAGAAGTGAGTACCGATCAAAAGAATTTTGATCGATCAAAAAAATTAACGATTAATCGAGGAATTAATCTTTAATTTTCCCATCACTAAAACAGATTGATACTTGCCTCACCCTCATCTTTAGTCCATAGCGTCTATGCGAGACTAGATTCTGGTGATTACATAGCAGCATAAATATCGAAAAAAGATGACTCTCTTGCAATGGACTGGAGGATTGCTTTGTATTTCTCAGGAATCTTCCCAAAAGGACAGCAGCATTACGCCCTAAATGTAGAAGAGGTGGATAAGGCAAATATAAGGCCCCTTTCACAGGTGTACCTTCTGTTGTGATCAGCAGTCTGTCTGCTGATCAGAGCAGAGCAGGTAAATTACAGGTCCATGTTTATACAGACCAGACAGACAGAGCCTGCTATGCTCCATGGGTGGCCCTCCGATCCGACTACATGGAGGAGAACAGATCCCCTTCAATTTGTTTTTGGTGGACTGGATCAGGTTCAAGGTAGACAGAGTTAGCACACCTTGGACGGCCTCAGATGGAAGGAAAAGCCTCACCAATAGTGAATTGAACCAGCTTCCACAATCTAGTTGTCAGTATTCTGGCCCATATAAAGACATCACAGTGATGCAGTAATGCCCCATCATCAGCTACAATGACAAAGGGGAGGTCCTCCCTAAAACACTGTTTACGTTTTTTTTTTTTTTATATATTTGAAATGTCACAAAATTACACCTTTATACACTGCAGCATGTTGCAATACAGTGTAGTGTATCTCAACATTCTTCATGTAAAAAAAAATGCATCTTGACCTACTTTACTTCAAAGCACACCCACACAGTACATTTGAGTGAACTGAACTAATAGGACAGATTGCAAATTAACTTGTTTGTTTTGAGACAGTGTTGGGAAAAACTGTAT
Organism: Lithobates pipiens; assembly: GCF_037356315.1. NCBI lineage: Eukaryota > Metazoa > Chordata > Amphibia > Anura > Ranidae > Lithobates > Lithobates pipiens. Next base: position 157,576,338 of record NW_027507685.1, on the reverse strand, counting down.
GATGCATATAGTGTGAGTGGGCCCTTAAAGTTGGTACAGGGTGTTTTATATTATGTATACTTGAGAAATGGCTTCAGGTCCAGGTTTTTATTTGTTTCTTCAGCCACTCATTTTCTATGTTAGAGAGGAGGAGAACAATAGATTTCCAGCACTACAGAGATGGTAATAAATAAGTTTTGAATAATGATGGAGTTTAAGACTCCACTCTGTCAGCTACAAAATTACAATGTGTGTGACCTTACCCAACTGAGGCAGAGTATGTTGCTCAATTTGGCAAGGAGATGATAGAATACTGAGTAAAACGTACCATACTTCACCAGCTCTAAATGTCTGTCCCAGTAGTGATAACTGCTCCCATGAAGCGCCTCCTATTCAGTGGTGGCCCATCTCTAATCCAAGCGCCTGGTTCCTAATCTACATGGAGGGCGCCGGACGCATTGATTTCAAGGGTTTTTTTTTTTAAAGCACATGATCAGAGCCTGAGGTTTTAATTGGCTTCAAATAAGGGTGTGCCCAGGACTGCCTATAACCAGCAGTCAGGGAACCAGGGGAACCGAGCTCCCTAAAGTAGGCCTCTAATCGCCGCCTCCTTCCCTTCCACCTCCCACAGGGAGGGAGAGGGGCACTGGTGTGAGTGAGGGGGGGTAGGTTTGTTTGACGCCACCCCCCCCAAATATTTAGCACCAGCCGCCACTGCACCAATTGCTAGTCTCTTGTCAACTTCATCATGAACAATGCAAGGCCAATGGCCGCCATTGCATTGTACATGGTGAAATCAAAATGTTCACCCACACTCCAGGGTGGGAGCAAAGAGAGCTGGAGTGCTGATTTGTTACGGGATCATACAGGAAGGTATTTTTAACTCATCCCTTAAACAAATGGAGAATATGTTTCACATTTCCAGGGTAGGCACCAAAGTTTTTAATTTATTGTGTGCTCGGAGTTCTGCTTTAAAGGGGCACAAATACTTTCATTTAAATATGTTGCTGAATAGCCCATATTGGCTTTGTGCACATCAAATACCTTTGCTGTCCCAGATATTACTATGTGAATGTAGCAGTGAAATAATCACTGTGCTGTAAATAACCTGTAGAGAGAAGAGCTGTGGGAGGACCCTGCAGGCTCTATTCACTACAGGGGGAATGCAAAACCAATCACCCTGCACAAGGATAGAGAGCATTAGTGGCCAGTCTTTATTACAGGAAGTTCCTGAAAAGAGAACTTTTCACACTTTATTGCTGCACAGATCTGGAAGAAGTACACACAGCAGACCAAGATTCAAGTAAGAATACACATGCCTCTTGTATTTAGACAATCACTTATTCCAGAGTTCACTTTTAAGAGAAAAAGGACTGTTAGTGTGTGAGAGGTGCCGAATAAATCTTTGGTTTCTCCAAGCAATAACCTTTGCATGTCTTTATAGAAACACGTGTATCTTGAAACTGTATTCATTCAGTGTTATGTCACCAGGCACTTTTTTGGACATGACTTTGACATTGGAAATCATACAATAACCAAATTATAACATTTGGGACGATTTCCACACTTTTTGTGCTAGAAACATTTTTCTAATTTAGATTTTGTAGATAGTATAAAACGTTTATTTATAAAGCCACATGCTGTGTGTCAGTTTTCCAAGTCATTTGGATGAGCTGAAAACATTCTAATGGTGTTCTGCCATTGGCTGCCTTTTGTGCTTCTTGCATGTTATCTTGTCCAGCTCTCCTCTTTGTGTGAATTTGTATTGTACTGAAACCTGTTGCTTGGCATTTTATAATTTTTTTTTTCTTTCTATGTTTACTTTTAGGGATTCCCTGGTGATTTTGGAGAAAGGGGTCCACCAGGACTTGATGGAAACCCTGTAAGTCGTTCATAATATAACACAATAACTATTGTTATGAACTGAAGTGTTTATTTTTTTACAGAAGGTTGTTAAATGGAATACAGAAATCAGGAATGTTCTTGGTCACGCTTTACATGCGGAAAAAGCATATAAATATTACTGATCCGCAGATTGGTGTAAACATATGAGCACACTTTTCTAATTTGAGATCAACGTGAATGCGTTTCAGATATTTTCCTTTAAATCTCCTTACATTAGAGGGTCAGTCCACCAAAAGCTGATGAATTTGGGTGTGGGCTTGTACTTTTAAATTCTGGGACCAATATAAATGTATGTCAGATAATTTCCTTTAACCCTTATTACATATGCCCTTCTGCTTGGTGCAGTGGTGTAACTAGAACCTTCAGGGCCCCGATGCAAGAAACCATAAAGGGCCCCCCTGAACCCCAGCCAGGGCCCTTCCCTCCGAGTCCGGCGGTGGAACTCCAGGGCGTGGTACCAGGTATGACCTTTGTGAGCCCTGTAGTTCCACCACTGGTATCAGTAGTTTTTTGATTATTATTTTTTAAATTTTTAGGTGCCCCATTGGGGGACTGTCCTTAGGCAGGATGGGGTCCCCGTCCCCAGAAGAGATGAGGTCCTTTTCTCCAGGGCAGATGAAGTTACTGACCCCAGGTGAGAAGGGGTCTCTGTCCCCAGGGGAGGAGGGGGTCCCTGTCCCCACGTGAGAAGGGATCCCTGTACCCAGGGGGAGATGGAGGGGGTATGTAATAGTTTGTGGGGGATGAGGTCTTCTCACTCACCATGACCAAGCTGTAGCTCGCACACTCATCCATGTTGGCCTGGGCTCCATCCAGTGTGCTGGACGGGTGATCAGCATATCTCCCAGAAAGACCTTTCATCATCTGTGTATGACGGGGGAGGAGGGGGGCTGGCAGACAAGCCTGCAGTGTCCTCTGGGGGGCTCTCATAGGGCTGCACTGCATCTGTGTGCTTAAAGTTTGTTTACCCGGGAGAAGTATGCAGTGCAGTGTGGGCCGGACTCGGGGGGGGGGGGGGGGCGGGACTCTAGCTGGGGATAACAGACATCGGACTGAGCGGCAATGCATGGAGCAGGAGAGGGGTACTCTGAGGAGCCGGCCGAGGACACAGGTCATGCGGGGAATGCACAACTAAAGAGCAGCCAGTGCAATAGTCGAGCATGGAGCTCTGCTGGTCACCCTCCACCTCCACCACCTGTGTGCATGGTGCACTGGTACCCCTAGCTGCCTATGCTGCTGCTGGCCATATGTAGAGGGGGCTGCATGGGCCCCCTGCATCACAGGGCCCGGTTGCGGTCGCGACTGCTGCACCCCCTATAGTTACGCCCCTGGCTTGGTGACTAGAATGTGTTGCTCGCTGTTCTCTCATTCTGTAAGGGCCGGTTCACACTGCGGGCGATGCGAGGCGACACGACTCGCCTCGCCGCTATCTTACAAGTCGCCCCCGTTCTGTACAATGGAACCGTTCTGAGAGGAGCGACTCGAGTCGCTCCGACTCAGAAAAAAGGTTCCTGTACTACTTTCGGGCGACCTCGGGGCGACTTGCATTGACTTCTATACAGAAGTCATCTGCAAGTTGCCGCTGAGGTCGCGGCAGGTCGCGGCGAGGCAAGTCGGTGTCGCCTCGCATCGCCTGCAGTGTGAACCGGCCCTAATTGCCTGCTTGTCTTTTCTGTTACAATAGTTTTTATTGAATTTTCTTTTTATAAACATCACAAGATAGAGTAGCAAACAATCCTTGCCATGTGCAAATCATTCAAAAATACAGCTACATAAAGACCAAATGGTAGAGGGGAGAGGGAAATGTAATTGAGGCTTCGCGAATAAGGCAGGTCAACTTTGGTGACCGATAAAGGCACAAGAGCAAACATGAGGACCAAACATTATGTAGGTGGTTGCATAAAGGAGCCTGCCTGTCTTTTCTGCTCCTTTGGCTTCAGTACTCTGAATCACTGACCTGGAACAAGCATGCAAATTAGATTTCTGTTTTTTTTGTTTTGTTTTTTTCATGATCCAATTTACTCCAGTGAGGGAAAAAATTCCTTCCTGAGTCCCCAAGAGGCAATCGGATATTCCCTGGATCAACTATTTGTCCTGGTTCATTGAATCAAAAGTATTGTGGCTAGTGATTCAGTATGCCAGCCACCCAACAAGCATTACTCCTACTTTTGTAAGTGTAAGATGCATTTGACGGGAGTTGCCAGGTGAAGATAGTCTGTAGTAATCTATGTGTATATTGGTCCTGGGGTGTGGGTCCTTCTTTATGCTTGCGGCATGGTGTAAAATGATATTGGTACTGCAGTAATGATTTCATTTCACTCCAAAGAGTGCCTAATAAATGAAGAAAAAAATGTCACTTTTATTATAAATGGCTTTTACCTAGTTTTCATTTACAAGTGGCAATAAAGATGTATATGGGTCTAGGGTTGCTCAATCTATGTATATAATGGTACCAACATCTCAGGTAGAAGAAATACATCTAAAAGAAAGATTAATGGACTTTCAGGGTACCAAAGAAAAGTGATAATGTCCATACAATGTAATAAAAATGAATGCTTTTTTTATTTGAACAGTCATAAAACTGTACAACATAGAGCCTTCTACAACAAGACCCACATATAGTAAAACATCTTAAAAAGACAACACCACCATGCTCATGTTCCACATGCTGGCTGTCTAATATTCTATGTGATGAGAAGCCCTACTTCTAAGAGTAGAGTGTCTACAGTATAATCACAACTTTATTGGCGAAAGATGAGCAGCTGACTCAATACGCTTCACTGAATATTTCTAAATTCCTCCGGAGGTAAACCTGACCCTAAGCAGAAACACTTTACCTTTCAGATATCTATTAAAGCAGCATTATGTAACTACCTGCTCCCTGTTCAGATTTGCAATTACAGTGTCTGATAGAGGGAAGTATTTCAGCATCAACTTCTTTTGCAACTTTGAGATGTCATGTGACTGATTGCTGAGTCGCAGAGAAAGCTGATACTGAAAATCTGTAGATGTTTCACTGTGTCCATTAGGAACTCCCTTCTTTCTCCATGTCTAACAATCAGTGAGGCACCACTCAACCCTTTGTATGGCATACTGTCTTTAGCCCAAAGAAAACTGTCTCTACCATCAAAGGGTAAGTTGGCTATGTTTGCCCCCCCCACACCAAAGATTCATAGTCTTACCCTACCTCCACATCTGGCCCTATAATGACAAGAACTTTTTTTCTGGATTGGATGCTGTCATTTACTGTGTCAAATTCTTTGGCTGGTGGTGTTCCTGTACCTTTGGGGCTAGAATAAACCAGAAAAAAGGAGGTACTTCTGGACCCACTAGAAGCTTATTGTCTGTCTGAGCAACACAAAGGTGTGCAACAATGTCTTCAAATGGTAAAGTAAGGCATTTTTTCTCTTTTATTTAGGGTGAACTTGGTCCCCCAGGTCCTCCCGGAGTCCCTGGATTCATTGTAAGTACCATAACTCCTTAACCAAGCCTATCCTTTCTATTCCTCAACAAATTCTGTCTCCAGCATTCAGTTTACAAAAACACTAATTTATTTACTGATCTTCCTGTGAATACATTTAATTTCTTCCACCCCATGGAGACCAATCCTTGCTTATAGTAGAGTAGGTGTTTATAGCTCTTTTCCATCGTAAAACATCAACTATTTTAATTGGGGAAGCTTGCTATCCACCTTAAGCAGGTAAAGCTGTGGGTACGAATTTGTCTGTTGCCTCACGCATCCATCTGGAATTAAGCAGCAACCTAATTCTTCCCTGTCTTTCACTTTTTATTTCTAAGGATAATGCTGAGTAGATTAGTGTTGGCTCAGTTCCACACCCGAAGTGGCTGCAAAAGTCACATCACATGGACTGTGATAGGTTAAATGTTGTTTATAGTCCTGGTGGTTGTGTGAGATTTGTAAATGTAGACATTTTGGTGAAATCTGATACCTGTGCATATCATAGTGACAGATGAAAATAACGTGTGCCAAGTTTTCCGGCCTGTTGTTGAAGTGGAGAATATGCACAATAATTATTCCAGCTGCACTTTTATTTGGCCTCGTGTATGATGGGGCCTGGACAAAAAAATGTCATTTCCTCATAGCATCCAATCAGCTGTCCTTAAGTTTACCAGGTCACAAAAAAAGAATGATTCGTTGCTATGGGGAACATAGATCATTTATCATACAGTCAATAAGTCCATTGACTGATGCACTTCTGGTATTAACCATCTCTGCCCTATAGACATATGTGGATACGCCTACAAATTGTTTAGTTCAAGCAAATCTATTTATGAGTATTGATAGTGCTACAGTTTACAAAAACATGTTTATGTAAAAAAAAAAAAAAACTTTGAGATCAATACACTGCCAGCCTAGTACAGCTGTTAGACACAAGCCAATCATGCATAACATAATGCATAACAATCAAATTAAAGTGATGTCAAGGGGAAGATATCCCTAGACAGAAAAAAAAGTTTGCAAGAAACATAACAGTTACTGCTTACTGAAACAACATGTGTGGAAAAAACATATACACAAAGTATATCAATTGTACACTAGCAGGTCTATCAGCAATTACCAATGACCCACAGAATGGTGCATTCAATAACTCACAGCATTGAAAAAGATGAATTCTGAAAATACTCCGGGGAATCGCTTTGTGGCAGGTTGCGCTAACCATCTGTCCCAGATTTTGTTATATTTAGCGGGATACCCTCAGTGTGAGTCCATTACCTTTTTATAAGCTAGGGTGAGATTCACCTCTAGGACCCATGATTAGAAAAATAGGTGGGGTTACCTGCATCCAGTTCTGTGCAATCACTTAGCGTGCACTGAAAAGAGGTTTGTGAAGAAAAATGGTTAGGAACTGATTGGTATCTGGATCAGGGAGGAGACCAACCAGACATTGTATTGGGTCAAGGGCTAAAAGAGAGCCCATTAGGTCATTGAGAAATCAAACTACTTGGGTCCAAAAGGTCTGTACAACTGGGCACGCCCATAGAAGGTGGTGAAAAGTACCCGTGCTTGCTGAACAGTCCTCGATGACTCCCAGGTCAGAAACCCATTTAGTTTTAGCTCAATATGCTAGTTTGGTGGCAGGTGTCACAAGTAGGATAGTGTACAGGGAGGAGATTCGTTCAGGAGGGTCTGAACCTAGACTCGCCTCCAGCAGTGGCAAAGTATAAGATGGGAACAAATCCGGGAACTGGGTTCCCAGGGCATGGCGAAATTGTGCATAATGAGAGAGCATGTGATTGGGAGGGGAAATCTCAGCCTATCTTGCATAAATATTTTAGACTATTAGAATATTTATTCTATGCTTAAAATCTCGAGGGAAAGACTCTTTCCAGCATGACTGTTCCCCTGTGTATGATGCCAGCTCCATGAAAACAGACTGGAAAAGTTTGGTGTGGAGTGGCCTGCATAGAGCCCTCAACTCTAAAATTGATTGCGAGCCGGGTCTTATCCAGCATCATTACCTGACCTTCACTGTGGTTAGGAATTTCTTTGGGAGAGGGCTACTCCATATTAATGTTTTTGGATTGGGATGCTCTATCCATTTTTTTCCCCTTCACACCTAATTGTGAATTCAAAGTGAAAACCGCTTCCCCTTATTCATTAAGCGAAGTAAAACTCCTTTCAAAATAGTAATTCATTCTAAGTGAACGGTCTCTATTCTTTTAGTAAATCAACCCCACCATTTTCTTGGTTCATTAAAAGCATACAGTCTGTCCATCAAGTTAAGCATTTTTGTATTTAAGATCCGCCATTAAAAAGTCACACTTGACTTACAAATTTGATTATTTTAGATAAAAACTGCCTATTTCCTGTCACAAAAAAAAACATGCATGGCTTCCAAGCGCCAATTGTGATCTAAAGCCTAGACAAGGAAGAAATGGTCTCTGGGTATCAAGAACATTGTGGGTTGGTCACATCATTAGAGGCTACAGAATATGCCTTTTGTTCAGACAGATCCTGTCTGCTAGATTTGCAGGAGGATCAGCAAAACGCAAGATTACATAGAAACAAGATTTTTGTACCACTGACATTACTAAAAAAAGATTTACATTAAAGGCTAAGTTCACCTTTTTTTTTTTATTATTAAAATCCAGCTTCCCTATATACCATTACTGTACCTCGGTTGCAAAAATACAATCTTTCTTTGATTTTGAGAACAAGGCCTTACCTTAGGCCTTGCTGTATTTCTTAGAAAGCTTCATCACTGCTGGTATGTAGATTTGGGATGGAGAAACCAGTAAGAAACAGAAAGGAGTTTACCAGATGACCTCATTAGCACACACTCTTCAGGCCGGGTTCACACTGGTGCAACACGGCAGTTTTACGACTGTGGATCCGACTTTGCCCTGCGACTTCATTTCCGACTCCCTCTGACTTCAGTGCAAGGGATTCAACTTTGATCCCCACAATACCAGTCTGGTATGAATCTTGAGAGGGAACCCCTTGCCAAAATAAAAACAAAACAGCGTAGGGTGCCCCCTCCCCCTCAAGACCATACCAGATCCTTATCCGAGCATGCAGCCCGGCAGGGACCATACCAGGCCACATGCCCTCAACATGGGGAAGTGAGTGCTTTGGCGTAGGGGGCTTTGCGCCCCACCATCCCAAAGCACCTTGTCTCCATGCTGATTGGGACAAGGGCCTCTTCCCAACAACCAGGTTGTCGGGGGTCTGCGGGGGAGCTTATCGAAATCTGGAAGCGAAGGGGCCCCCAGATCCCGGCCCCCCACCCTATGTCAATGAGTATGGGGTACATTATACTAGAGGTCGACCGATATGGGTTTTTCTCTGGCCGATGCCGATATTTAGAAATCGCCGCAGCCGTTGGCCGATATATGATGCCAATTTGTTTGGCCCGATATGTTAGGCCGATTTTTTTTTTCCCTTCATCTCATAAAATCTAACAGTTAGACACCTTTCACACTGGGGCGTTTTTCAGGTCTGCAAAGTGCAAAATGGCTCCCATGCAGTCTGTGTGGAAGCCCGAGTGCTTTCACACTGAGGCAATGCACTGGCAGGACATTAAAAAAAAAAAAAAAAAGTTCTGCAAGCAACATCTTTGGAGTGGTGTATACCGCTTCTCCACCACTCCTGCCCATTGAAATGAATGGGCACCTCTGCAGAAGAACCTGCAATGCGATTTGGCAGTGGCGCTTCATGGGCACATTTAACCCCTTCCTCGGCCGCTAGCTGGATTATAAATGCCCCGCTAGCAGCCGAATAGCACTGCTAAAATGACGGTAAAGCGCTGCTAAAACTGGCAGCGTTTTACCGTCAACGCCTGCCCGTCCGGTGTGAAAGCAGCCTTAAAGCGGGATAGACTGTGGAAAAAAATATTAAAAGCCAGCAGCTACAAATACTGCAGCTGCTGACTTTTAATAAATGGACACTCACCTGTCCCGGGGTCCAGCGATGCCGAGGCCGATCGATCGCTCGGCTCTCGGCTGCTGCCGTCACCATTCTAGGTGAGGGAATCAGGAAGTGAAGCGCTGTGGCTTCACTTCCCGGTTCCCTACTGCGCATGCGCGAGTCGCGCAGCGCAATAGGAATTGTCTGCGCTGTCTCTGGGACCCGTGTGTGACAGGAAGAGGCATGGGAGTCTATGCCCGGAAGTGGGTGTAAATACCTGTCTTTGACAGGTATCTCCACCCCCCTCCCCCGTGAAAGGTGGCAATTGTGACACCGGAGGGGGGGAGGGTTCCGATCAGCGGAAGTTCCACTTTAGGGTGGAACCCCGCTTTAAGTAATACAGAAAATTTCTTACATTTAAACATTTATTAAACAAAACAAACATCCAATCAGTTCACTTGTATGTATAATTTAGATATAAAAAAAAAAAAATATATATATATATATATATATATATATATATATATATATATATATATATATATATATATATATATTAATGTATATATATTAATATAATATTAAATACACAAAAAACAGGTAATCAAAACTTTTGGATGAAAAAACTTTTAGATGAAAATAAATGGGCTAACTTTACTGTTTTATTTTTTTTAAATCATTAGTGTTTCCAAAAAAATTGTGTTTGAAAGACCGATGCGCAAATACCGTGTGACATAAAATATTGCAACAACCGCTATTTTATTCCCTAGGATCTCTGCTAAAAAAAATATATAGACGTTTTGGGGGTTCTAAGTGATTTTCTAGCAGAAAATACAGGATTTTTATTTGTAAGCGTCAAGTGTCAGAAAAGATTTAGTCTTTAAATGGTTAAACTGAGAAGTCTACACACTGGCTTTACTTCCTCTTTGTTTCCCTGCAAGGGTAAAGCATAATGGGCTATTATGCATCACATAGTAGCCCACTATGTGTCGCTTACCTGACACAGGAGTCAACGATATCACCGATGTCCCCTCTTCCAGGGAGCATCCATCTTCTTTCTGGGTATCGTGGCTCCGGCGCTGTGATTGGCCGGAGCCGCGATTACGTCACTCCCCCGCATGCGCACGTTAGCCACCACTAACGGCATATTGCCGTTAGCAGCGGCATGCTCAGTGCGCCTGTGTGCCTCCTGTCTACGGCACATGCGTCGTAGACAGCGGTGCCTGTCTTTTTGCAAATATTTCCTAAACCTTGTAGGTTTAGGAGATACTCCTGTAGGTCAAAGTGGTCTGTAAGGGTTTACAACCACTTTAAAGGGGATGTAGAAAACTAGAGTCAGCCTCAACTGCAACATAAACATGATACCAGTGCAGCTGAAAGATCAATTTGCATACACCTTTTTAAAGACACTTTAAGCTGACCAATACTGGCCCACTGCCTATTCTTCCATTTATGCAGTTAAATGACAGGATCTCTACTGCCCATATATGCAGCAATATGTATGACAGAAGGTGGCAGTTGGGTGAGTGATGCAACTTTTTCCAGTAGCAGCGGCTACTTTTACCTCTCAGGGCTATATCCGGTAACTGTAAAGGAGATACTGCAGGAAGATTTTTTACCAGAAGCCTGCAAGTAATGGGATAACTAATGTGTTTGGTGTGTGTGTGTATAAACTAAATTTCAGTTTTGAAGTGTTACTAAACCCACAACAGTAAAATCAGACTGTATGTGCAGTAAAGCATGCTTGTTATACTCGCTATGAAACCGAAGGGGTTAATCCTCTGCTTTGTTTAGAAAGGCTGTTTGATCCCGTATTTTCTGACCCACCCCTTCTTACAGATTCCCCAAACCATCTTGGAATAGTATAGAGGCTAGGGGACAAGCTGCACATGTTCAGTTTGGTGTGTATTGCTAGAGAATTTTTGTATTTCTTCTGAGAGTTAATTTGATCAGCACAGGGCCAATCAGCACTGTGCAGGCAGAGGGTCAGGGGTCCTGCATCCTCATAGAACAATAATGGGAGAATGAAAACTCATCCTCACAAGCTTTAACCAGACACTGATAGAAGTCACAAGACTGCTCTAACTGCTGATGAGTAAATGTATTTAGCAGTTTATATTTACTAAAACGATTGCATGTTCTATGCACGGTGGGAGACCAGATATAGTGAATGCGGGTTTTGGCTTTAGTAACACTTTAAAGCTGCACTCCAAGGATATTATTATTATTATTATACAGGGTTTACAACTTGAGGGTAGACAGTACAATACAGTTTAATACAGTAGGGCCCTTCTCCTTAGAGCTTACAATCTAAGAGATATAAATGGCAACAATTCTTACAGCACTGTATTCATTAGTACATTTTTAAATGTATTTTTTTTTTCATCATTGTTTTTTATTTTCTAATTTAAGCTGTTTAGGTATGTAACTTGGTATCAGCCTTTTGCAGTCCCCTATGCAGCATAGTTCATATTGGGGAAGAGAGAAGCCGCTCATGGAGCATGCTGATAGGAATAGAGCGAGCAGAGTGGCAGAGAAAGTGACAGATAAAGGAGCTCATCAGAATTCTGCTTTTCCTTTCACTGTCGAGTTTCAGGGTGGGGGTGGGAGATGACCTGTAATGTCGCTTGCACACTGGGCATTTATTCCCCGTTCATTAGATCCTGGCATTTTTAGTGCAGGTGAAAGAGACAGGTGCGTTATCCATTCCCACTGCCAGCAGCCTCTAAAACTCAGAGGCTGAGAACTGGTGGGGCTGGACAGTGCACTGAGTGGTACTAACGTTTAGGGCAGCATGCACCCAGGGATGACTGCCCGGAACACAAGCACTTGCTGTGCTATCCATCCGTGGCAACTGTCAGCTTCTCATAGTTTTGCAGGCTGCTGACAGTGGGGCTGGACAGTGTGTCTGTGTTTTCCCTTAGCACCTAAAGTCCAGGATTGAATGCATCAGGGCTAAATGCCCAGTGTGCATGAGGCCTTAGTGATCCTAAACTGTAGCAGAGAACAATTATTTATCCTACCTTGCCAGACAGGGCTGTCTGAAATTCAGCTTTAAATTCATAACAACAAAAAAGCCCCAAAAGCCCCCTTTGACAGAAACGGCTGCTCTGAAATGAGTCACATGTTCAACTGCCAATTCATTTATTGAGTGATCTTTGTTAAAGCATCAAAGTTTGGGCAGAAATGAGTATTAGCTCTTCCTTCATGTCATACTCAGAAATCATGTGACAAACACTTCTGCATTTGGTTTCTTAACTGACATTGGATGGAGGCCAAGATCACCCTTTATACATAGTTACAGTTACATAGTAGGTGAGGTTGAAAAAAGACCCAAGTCCACCAAGTCCAACCTATGTGTGTGCTAATATGTCAGTATTACATTGTATATCCCAGTATGTTGTGGTTGTTCGGGTGCTTCTCTAATAGTTTCTTGAAACTATCGATGGCTTTTAGTGCCATTTTTTTTTTTCAAATACAATTTTTATTGACACCCAAAACGGGCAAAAACAAGCCATTACATCCACATTGTGTAGCGTAGACAGTGAAAACGTCATTAGTGGCGTATTTTAGGGCAGAGTAAAAGAGGTTATTTCTGTAGGTCAGATTTAGGTCACAGAAATTTGGACATCAATCAGGATGCAGTACTCTTTGAAATATTTACACATCCATAAAATGTTTCTTCTTTAATTTTATTATGATAGTCTAGTACAGAGTGAAAGGAAATAGTAGATCTCTTTATACCAGCTTGCATGTATACAGCTTGCCTATAAGGAGCTGTTGTGCAGCTGTCAATCGGGCAGCACATACAGCTCTCCAGTCGTAAGGCCACTAGTAGCATAAAACGCTTTGCTGTAGAAAAATAATGTCAGGAAATTCTGCCTTGGGTCTTGGTTGAAATTTATTACCTCTCTGAGCTTAACCACATGGAAAAATATTCTTTCCCTTAGAACCTCTTTCATCCCTTTATAAACAGTCAGGAAAGGGGAATTTACGTTTTGGAAGTGTATTTTGTACTTCCGTAGCCCCTGGCTTGTAAATATGAAGTGGGATGCTAATGCTGGCTTGCTTGTAAATTTGGAACAAAATTTTCAACTTAATTTTTGATTTGATTATTTTGTTTTTGCTTTTCTTTTTTGTTAGCTTTTAAAAGGGCTGTAAATGCAAACGAAGTCAGGGAGGTAAAAAAAGTACAGAATCTTAGTATGGAATATAGCAAGGCCCATTATTTTTATGAGAGCTCACCAGAAATGTAACAATCTACATTTGGCTTGCAATAACAGGAAATTATCAATATCATTAATGCTGTTTGCAGTTTTCTTCCTCAAGTAGATGGCTCTTCTAAACCACAAAGCATTCTGCTGCCCACTTGTGGGATCATTCTCTCTGCATTTGACTACTACCACTATTACTAAGGCTCAAAGATTGTCTCTCTGAAAAACCTTCCAGTTGGTAAACTGTGCTGACTGAAAATTCTTCTGGAAGCCTATAATTTCAAAACTGCAGGTCATCCCTGCATTTCAAAGACTTTCTCCATTTGTTTTCCCTTAACCTGTGATAGCCCACCTTGAGGAAGTGACAGAAACCATGAATCGGACTGAGACAGAAGTACAGTTAAATATCACTTGTTTAATAATAATAAAAGAAGGTAAACCGAGAAAATGTAGTCAAAACATAGCCAGAATTCAGGAACCAGAACAGATAGTCAGACAAGCCATAACATCAGGGAGCCAGAGATGAGCGTAGAAGAACAACAAGCAAGATCCGGAGCCAGAAGGAATGTCAGCCAAGCAAGTCTTTAACAGGAACACAGGAGAGCGTCTCTAGAGATGTGACCAGGGCAAAGGCAGAGATCATCTGGGCTGGATGGCTTAAATAGGCAGGACTGTCAAGCATCATATCATCAACAGGTGAGTTACTGTGGAGAGCTAGGAGCTGACAATTAGTTGACAGTTGAGCGGTCAGCTCAGAGAAGGAAGGGCTGATCCCAGCCATGACAGGAAGAATGTGATTTCACACATTAAAGTGATTGTAAAGGCAGAAGGTTTTTTTTATCTTAATGCATTAAGATAAAAAGCCTTTTGTGTGCAACAGCACTCTCAACCCCCCTAATACCTGAGACCCATCGCTGTCGAGCGATGTCCACGAGTGCCTCAACCACCCAGGACTCCCCCTCCTGATTGGCTGAGATACAGCAGTGGCGCCATTGGCTCCTGCTGCTGTCAAAGTCAGCCAGTCAGGAGAGAGGGGGTGGGGACAAACTGGACTCCATGTCTGGATGGACACACAGAGCTGCGGCTCAGCTCGGGTGCCCCCATAGTAAGCTGCTTGCTGTGGGGGCCCCTCGACAGGAGGGAGGGAACAGAAGAACCGAAGAGAGACCTGAGAAGAGGAGGATCTGAGCTGCCCTGTTCAAAACCACTGCACAGGGAAGATAAGTATACAATGTTTATTCTTTTTATAAAACAAAAACCTGAGACTTTACAATCACTTTAATTCCTGTGAAATTTATGCTATAGCCAAGACTCCTAAAACAAAACCTGCAGATCAGCATTCTGAATTGACCTTGGACTCGCTTATGGATGAGTTTCATTGTAGAGTTCCCCCGCTCTCAGGGGGCAATGGTTATTTCAATCACTGTTGACTGGTTCAGTAAAATTGTTTTACCCAAGTTGCCCTCAGCCAGGCATTTAGCTACCTTGTTCCTACAATGTGTTTTCAAGTTGCACATAATCCCTCAGGACATCCGGTCTGATCATACTTTCACATTTATTTACATGATTGGCAAGTCTTCTATGCAGTTATGGGGATTTTAGCATCTCTTACTTACACCTACCACCTCAGGCTATCGACCTGGGAGGAGCAACCAGTCCATAGAACTCTACCTCCAATGCTTTACCTCTAATATTTAGGAAGATTGGATATCCTATTTCCCTTGGGCAAAATTTACTCATAATTGCCCACACTCCTTTTCTAGAATTTCTCCTTTCTTTTGTGTCTATGGGTATTATCAAAATGATGCTCTATTTCCAACTTTTGTTCCTGGATCCACCTCCCTAGTGCAAAATGTCCCCAAGATTTGGAGCTCTGTCTAGGATAAACTCTTGTCTGCAGCTGCCTCACATAAAATCCCTGATACTCACTGTCGCCCTGTCTCTAACTTCAAGGTGGGTGACTTAGCTTGGTTGTTAACTAAAAAATATTTGCTTAACTGCTTGCCGTCTGCCCACCATCAAATGATGGCGGGGCGGTGCGGCTCTCGTGCACCCGTGGGGCAGCGCCATGTTACTAGGACATGGCACGACTCCGATCTCTGTAAAGAGCCTTGTCTGCCGCTCTTTAACCAACTGATCGGTTGTGTCCAATCACAGCCAGTCACGTGTAAACAAGGAAGTGCCAGTAATCAGCTCTTCTCACCTCACACAGACAGAATGTGAGGAGAGGAGAGCCGATCAGTGGCATCTCCTCACAGGGGGACATGTAGGAATGTAATCGGGGCATTGATCATCAGTGCCCTGATTACAATAGTGCAACACAGTGTCACCAATCAGTGCCCACCATAGCTGGCATTGGTGGGCAATCAGTGCCCACAAGTGCCACCTATCAGTGCTGCCCATCAATTCCAATCAGTAGTGCCCACCAGTGCCACCTTACAGTGCCCATCAGTGCCACATATCAGTGCCACCTATCAGAAGAAAGCTCTCTCTTTGTGAAAAAAAATTATAAAAAATGTGTGTGGGTACAGTATAGCATGACCGCACAATGTCATTCAGAGTGCGACAGCTTTGAAAGCTGAAAATGGCTTGGGCAGGAAGGGGGTGTAAGTGCCTGGTAGGCAAGTGGTTAAAGACTCTTTTCAAAAATGTGCTCCCAGGATCCTTGGGCCATATCAAATCTCTTGAAAGGTCAATCCTGTTTCCCCCCCCCTCTGAGATACCTAATATTTTTCATGTCTCGTTATTAAAACCTATGCATCTTTTGACATCCATGACATCTCAAGCTCCAATACTTGTGAGCAGCCAAGAAGAATAGGAGGTGCAAAAGATTTGGGTCAGGTGCTCTCTTAAATATTATATCCATTTTGAAGGGTTACAAGTTCTAGCTTCTTTTGTGGTTAATGCTCACTGGTTGATAAAGAGGTTCCATCAGTCACATCATGAACTAATTGCTTATCCCTTAGGAGGAGGATGTTGTCAGACAGCCAGTTAATTCACCTCTGTTTGATGGGGCATCTGAATATTTGAATTGAATGATTGATTGAATACATGCCCTTACAGACCATTGCTTGAGTGAACATTGGTGTCTGGTTGCCTGTTCTGTCCTGCTTACACAGTACCATGTGCTTTGCTTGACTTAAAAAATGGATACAAACAGTAACTTAGGGTTCGCTGAGGCCACCTGCTTTGGTCTGCATTGCTCAATGCAGTCCTGATGCCAGAACAACAATAATAGTCTTTTTTTCATGGTGCCCTGAAAAAATAAATAAACATTGTGTTGCATTTTATCGCAGAGTCTTGCAAAGTTGCAAAAAGGGTATTTAGGTTTCTTGTGTAACTAAAAGAATAAGAATATAATAAATATATATTAATAAGAAGTAAAAATTCAGCTTAGAACTATGTGACATTTGCAGGCTCTCTACAGCTGTCTGTTTTGGGAGTTGGCTGGGTTGTACTTTTCCTTGGCCTTTTGAGAGTAGACTGGCATCAGAGGAATTGACACAGTGCATATACATTCTCGCTTGGCCAATGTAAGAGCATAAGTGCATGCACCAATTTTTCAGCACTGTTTTGAAGTCAGATGATTGACAGCTTTTGACCTTGAATTAAACAGACCTCTAGAGTAGGTCATGACTTCTGATTAGTGTTGTTAATAATAATAACCTCAGCAGCATGGGACTGTTAATGTGATCACTTCAGGCATGTGTCAAGGCTTATTAATGTACACAGGAGAGTCATATTCCTGGCAGGATAAAAAAACACACATACTGAAGATAGAGTTGGTCAGGTTGCTGGTACAGCCAAGGAAGAAGTTTTATATAATGACAAACGATAATCCACATGACCACCCAGTAGATAGGACAAAGGTTAGTACAATAAGGGAATACAGACTTTCCCTACATGCATCTAAAAAGAGCTTCCTATAAAAAAAGGTGAAAGTTCAAAGGGCATCCCGGGAGTTTTGAAGTAAAAGCAATGGAAATGGACAGAAGGAACATATATATTATTTCAAAATGGATCAGCAAAAATTGTCTCAATATGGTTGTAGATGAACTGGTCATTAATCTAGGAAGCAAACTGCTACCACAGCAGAGGTGCCACCATCTGTACAGCCTTCCAAAAAATGATAGGACTCGTAGCTATCCACAGGAAGATATCTGTGGAACATTAACCCAGAGTTGTGTTTCTTGATCTTGTTCAACTATGTTTCGCTAAGTCAGTCTTTGTTTTAAGACCCCCCAATTTAAAATTTGGTTAGTGTTTATTTTTTGCCAAGAGCTGCCAGTTTACCATTTAAGTTTAAGCTTTGAATAATTGAAAATACTTTCTTAGGTCTGTTATATATGCAATTTATCTTTTGCTAAAATACTGTTCTCAGAAATACTTTGAACAGCAGTGCCCCTGAACAGATCTACACCCTGCATTACATGTCCAACTGGTTGAGGACCTTTTGGTTATGAGTATGCTGGAACTTGCAGCTCTGGAAAGCAGGGGTACCACAGATAATAGGCAGAGTTTTGTAATTCCAAGAACCAGGGATTGTTAACCAGTACTTACCACAATATATGAGGTCTTCTAGATCCAAAGTATTTAAAATAAACCTGTCACACAGCTAGGCAAATCACTCAAAGCTTAAAACCAATAAATTGCATAATGAAAAGTAAAAAATTGTGAAATCCCCATGTCAGAATCGGTAGCTCCACACGACGAGGCTACTGGAGTGGGCGTCATGACGAGCTGACGTGACCTCTGACCAGGAGGGAGGAGCCGGCATGTGTGTGCGGAAGCCTGAGAGAGACCACGAGGGTCAGGCAGCACCGGAGAATAGGAGGCTCCGGGCGGGATGCTGATGGTCCCCGAACCGGCCCCGAGCGGAGAAACCCCCCCCCCCCCCGGCATTCCCGGACGTATGGCCGGTACTGTACCAACGGACCGAGGAGAGTAACAACAGCGGTAGTATTTCGTAGCGGTAAGGTGGCTGCCGGCTCGTCCGCTCCTCCCCCTTCCCCCCCCCCCTCTCCTCCCCTCCCTTGTTTGCTGTATAGATTCTCCGTTAGTCTGCCCGGCTGATTAAGGGACAACAAAGACAAGCAAGCCCCGGACACTAGAAGTTTTTTTCTGTGAATAGCAGAAAAGAAAAGGTATGATTGAATTTAATAAGAGCTGAGATACCTGCTGGGTGAAGGTGGGGAACTATCTCTAACACTGGATGGAATTGGTAAGAACTTTGATATTTTGATGTCTGTAAAGGAGACTAGGTTGTGCGGTCCCTTAAAGGAGAAGTGCTAGTGATATTGGTTCTTACTGTTTACAAATGCCTGGGAATAACGAATAATATCAGATTATATGAATGTGGAAGAAGGGTGTGGGACATTCGCGATTTTATGGAACCAGGTGTTCCATTTCCCAGCGGCATATACACCCCCCCAGGAGGATTGAGAGTATATATTATACATATAAATTCTATTTGACTGTTCTAGTACTGAGGAGTAGTGGGGACAGGGGGTCTGGAGAGGGCCATCTAGAAAAGCAGGGAAACCTGGAAAAGTGAATGGTGCTCGGTTGAAGGCCTTTGTTTGCATTACGTCATAATATTGAAGGACTTTAGTTAATATCACTGCCCGGGATCCCCCTGCGGAGGGTACGGAAGAAAGGACAGAGGAAAGGACCTAGTATACTGTTAAAAGCTGCTTGCGATTCTAAGGGGTCACCGAAGAATTGGACGTTTCATAATTCCCCATAGGTGAAAATATAAAATAACTTCGTATAGACGGGTAAAACACTTTCGTTAATAACAGAACTAGGAAGTAAAAGTTTAAACATCTAAAGTGTAAGAATATAGGAGGCGAATCTATATGAGGACTGCTTTTGCATTTTATTTAAACCCTGTGGCCCAGAAACTGGGGTAAAAAGGGGATACCGGAAGTATATGACCAGTGCTTCACTAAAAAGAGATCCCAGGAAAATTAGAAATATAAAGGTGGCCCCAGTGAGAAAGATATTGAGCCCAACAGCAAATAGTTGGGAAAGACTGCAAGCAAGAGAGAAAGTAGAAGTAAGGAAAAGGAAAAGGTCCCCTCTGGCCAAGAAGGAGATAGACACTCACTGGCAGGGAAACTGGGGAAGCGAATAAGAAAGGCAAAGGAAGTTATTATGAGCAAATCCACAAGTAAAATAAAGGGGGTTCCCCTGAAAATCTCAAAGGATAGAGGGAACGACAGTTCAATAAAATAGTACATGACACAAGGTTTAAGTCCTAGAAATCAGGAAGGAATCAGACAACAACACCCCAAGACGGTGAGGAGGAAGGGATGGGAGGAAAAACCCGGGGAGACCCCAGACCAGTCCATAGAAGAATCATTAAATGGTAGTGACACAGAAATAAGTAAATGGGAGGAAGGAAGATCGGAGGATCAATTACCAACAAAAGGCGATCTGATGGAAATGCTCACACGATAGAATTTTCCAATCAAAGCAGATATTGACCTTTTACGGGGTGATTTGGGGTATCTGTTAACAAGAGTTGAGGCGACGGAGGAAAGATTAGACAACCAGGCCCAGGAGGTCACGAAATTGAAGGAAATGGCTAAACTTTCTCAGCAAAATCAGAGGAGATTATTATATAGATTAGAAGACCAAGAAAACCGCAACAGACGACAAAACATGAGAATTCGATTGGTACCAGAATCTAGAGGGTAAGATCTAAACAAAATTATTAAAATAATATTTAGTCCATTTCTGGATAAAGGGAAGGAAGAATTTCCCGCGATTGAGAGAGTACATCGGATCGGCCAAATGAGAAATAATGGTTCGGGTAGACCCCGAGATATAATCGTGAGATTTAGGTTCTATGAGGATAAAGCGGACATATGGGCGAAGTTGAGGGGAAGAGCGGTACCCCGATATGAGGGCATAGAGCTGCAAATATATATGGACTTGGCCCCTGAGACTCTGATTAGGAGAAGGCTTTTAAAACCATTATTGGAGGTGATGAAGAAGCAAAATATTAGATATAACTTGGGGTTCCCGGCATGTTTAATCGGTATTGGGGATGGGGTGTCGGCAAGACTGAGATTCCCGAAGGAATTGGATGATTTTTGTAAAAAATTGGGTTTACAGGTGCCGGATCTCCCGGGATGGAGGGATGAGGATTGGATGGGGTCCTAGGGGGGTGGGGGGGGGGGGGTGAGTCGGAGGTGGCGAAAGCCGGTGGGCTTCCCTCCCCCCTCTCGATCCCCCCTTATTTTGGGGGTCGGGAGGGGTGAGGAGACACATGTACGAGCTTGCCCTGGTGAGGAGACTCAACGATGGTTAAATTGTATAGAACGATCAGCGAGTTAAAGGCCGAGTATGGGCCAGGGAAGGGGGGGAGGGGAGGGGGAGTAGGGAGGGAAGGAGGGGGGAGAAATCTATGCGGGGGAAGAGAATAAATCGCAGTTTAGAAGAGGAAAGGTGAATCTGCATGGCAAAAAAGGAGATACTAGATATCTGTTATAAATTTTATGACGTATAACGTCAAAGGGCTGAACACGCCGAGTAAGAGGCATAAGATCCTAAAGGAGCTTAAACGTTATAATGCCGAGGTGATTTGTTTACAGGAAACTCATTTCTCTCATGAAGCTAATACTAAACTATATTCCAAAGATTTCCCAGTATCGTATTATGGAGATGCTATAATAAATAGAGGCAGGGGGGTGGCGATAGGGTTTGCAAGGAAGATACAGTTTAAATTGGAAGATAGATTGGTTGACCCTAAGGGAAGATATCTAGCTTTAAAGGGTAAACTGGGAGAGATGGAGTGTACCCTAGTTAATTTATATGCACCCAATCGTGACTCTGCAAAATACTTGGTTAATATCTTGGGTAAGCTGATGGATTTTGAGAGGCCCGGTGATTCTGATGGGAGATTTAAATTTTTGTATAGAACCGGGACTAGATGGTACGTCCGGTGTACAGGGGACTAGTAGGGTACAACTAAAAAGAACCAAACAAAAATTACATGCGTCCCAATTAGTGGACGCATGGAGAGTATAACACCAAAATGAGAAAGACTATACGTTTTATTTCCCACGTACTCCCGGATTGACTATATTTTTGTTGACCATAGAATCTTAGAAAGGGTTGTAGAGACTAGGATTGAGATAACTACATTATCTGACCATTCCCCGGTGGGGATGAAGATGTTAATAAGGGGGGATGAAAGGATACCTTTTACATGGCGTTTGAACGAGGGATTAATCCAAGATGCGGAGGTAGGAGAATGGGTTGGGAAAGAACTAGAACAATATTTTGCGATAAATGATACGGGGGATATATCTAGGTAAAATGTATGGGAGGCCCATAAGGCCTATATCAGGGGGATCTTGATATCTTGGAGAGCTAGGAAGAAAAAAAGAGAGATCAGAAAAAATTAGAACTATATTGGAGGAAATTTATATAGTCGAGAAACAACATAAACAATATTTGAATCAAGATAAAACGATCCTTCAAAAATTAATATCTAAACGGGATGAATTGAAAACATTGATGGAACAAGAAACCCAAAAAACCCTCAGCCAAAGAGCCAAGAAAAGGTTTTATGGGGGGAATAAACCTACCAAATATTTAGCAAGAAGGTTACAAAGGGAAAAATCTAGGAACTTCATAGAAAAGATCCAATCAGGTAAAGGGGATATGGTTTTTAGAACAACCGAGATAGCGGAAATATTTAAAAACTACTATGAGAAAGTATACTCAGTAGATCAGTCCAAGGGACTGACGATAGAGGAAAAGGAACTGCAAAGGGAAGAGTTCCTGGAAAAGGCCCAGTTTACAAAAATTACGGAGCTGGATAAGGAAATGTTAGAAAGACCCATATCAGAGGAGGAATTAAACAAGGCACTTATGGATTCAGCTACGGGGAAAAGCCCAGGCCCGGATGGGTTTACTTTATATTATTATAAGAAGTATAAGAAAATATTAATTCCGTATCTATGTAGTTACATGAATGGACTTGGTGTTGAATACGAAATGAGTAAAGAGGCAGTTTCAGCCTCTATAACCGTAATTCGGAAGGAGGGGAAGGACGAGACGATATGTTCTAATTATAGGCCTATATCATTGCTCAATGCCGATGCAAAGCTTTTTGCTAAGGTGTTGGTAGAGAGAATGAAGGCCTTGATAAGTTCACTGATACATCCGGACCAGGTGGGCTTTATACCAGGACGGGAGGGAAAGGATAATGGGCTGAGAACTGCGCTCCTTCTGTCCCAGGTGGGCGAGAGGAGAAGCCCCAGTCTACTCCTGTCGATTGATGCCCAGAAGGCCTTCGACAGGGTAGACTGGGGCTTTATGTTTCAGACATTGGGAGCAATGGGAGTGGGCCCTAAAATGGCTAAGAGGATTAGGACACTATACAGCCACCCGACTGCCAGGGTCAAGATTAACGGCATATTGTCTTTGCCTTTTGAGATGGAAAACGGAACGAGGCAGGGGTGCCCTTTATCGCCCATTTTGCTTGTACTGTCCCTGGAGCCACTGCTTGCCATGATTCGCAATGATTCACAGATTAAGGGAATCGAAATAGGAAAGGAAGAACACAAATTGGCTGCTTTTGCCGACGATGTATTATTCTACATTAGTAACCCTAGTATCTCTATGCCCAAATTAATGGAAGTGGTAGCACACTACGGCCAACTTTCGAATTTTAAAATCAATCAAGCAAAATCAGAGATTTTAAATTTAAATATGGGTAAACTGGAAAAATGTAAGCTCCAAAAAGAGTTCGAATTTCCTTGGTGGAAGGAATTGAATTATCTTGGAATAAAATTGGCGACCTCTATAGAGAAAATGTATAAATTAAATGACATCCCCTTATTGGATGAAGTTAAGAAAGAAAGTAGTAGATTATTAAATAGACCACTAACTTGGATGGGACGTATTAGCGCATTAAAGATGTTCATTGTGCCAAAAATTTTATATAAATTTCAGATGATCACTATAGCGGTACCGAAGTATTATTTCACTAAGATGAAGTCCTTACTAATGGGGTTTATCTGGAACAATAGGAAACCGAGAGTACCCTTTACTATATTAAAACGAAGCAAGGAAAAAGGGGGATTAGCGGTACCTGATATCCAAAAATATTATAAAGTGATCGTGCTGTCGAGAGTAGTAGAGTGGGTAAGGGAAAATAATAAGGGGAAGAGATGGGTTAATTTAGAAAACACTTTTAGTAAGGCACAGTTGAATAAGATAGTGTGGAATCCACCAAAGTATAGGACACTGGACCCGAACACAAATGTTTTGACACAAAATGCACTTAAGGTTTGGAACGGGGTATATAAGAAACTGAATGGTCAGTATAACTCCCCACTTATAGAGTTAAAAGAGAATGAATATTTCCCTCCTGGGTTAAAAATTAATAGTGGGAGTTGGTTAAAAAAGGAGAAGGTACAAATAAAAGACATTACAAAAAATAGGAGGATTTTGCCATTGCACGAATTAAAACACAAAGGAGAAATAGGAAAAATAGACGAGTGGCGGTACCTCCAGCTGGCCCACTTTGTTGGGAGCTTACCGCAGCCACTGAGAATGGAAAATGAGCTATCACCTCTGGAGAAGTTATGCTTAACAGATAACCCTAAAGGGACCGTCTCTAGGCTGTATGGGCTCCTGACCGAGGGGGAGGAGCTGGAGAGCCCGCCCTTTATACAGAAATCGGAAAAGGAATTAGGCACATAATGTGATAAATGCACACAGGGAAAATTTTTTAAACTTACTCATAGATCGGCAGCTGATAGCTATACAGCAGAAATGGATTATAAATGCATCTCTAGATGGTATGCTACACCAGATAAAATTCATAAATTTGCAACTGAGTAGGTCAGGGGACTGTTGGCGAGGGTGTAAAGCGGCGGGGACGATGACTCACTTGTGGTGGATTTGTCCAAAAATTAACATTTATTGGAAAAAGATCTTATATTATGTAAAAGAAATTACTAACATCATAATCCCAGAGGATCCTTGGATAGTATTATTCCATGGTACCAAATGGGAAATAAAAAAAGTATCAAGAGTCATTAGTCCCGCACCTCTTAAATGCAGCAAAAAGATTGATACCCAAGAATTGGCAAAATGAGGAAAGCCCATCAATCTG
The DNA here is from genome assembly GCF_037356315.1 of Lithobates pipiens. Lineage (NCBI taxonomy): Eukaryota > Metazoa > Chordata > Amphibia > Anura > Ranidae > Lithobates > Lithobates pipiens. Next base: position 157,551,731 of record NW_027507685.1, on the reverse strand, counting down.
GGAATGGATTGATGCAGTAGAAGAAACTTACCGAATGGTTAGGCGTAGGGACAGCCACGAGGACAAGGATCTGTTGATAGTAGATAAATGTCAGAAGTGGGAAAACTTTAAAAAAACTTGAAGCTATGCAGAGCATATTAGAATATAAGATTATAAATGGGGGGGCGGTTTAATTTTTCCCCGCATAGGAAGTAGAAGAGGGTTATGGGGGGGGGTGGGGGGTTGGGAGGGGGGAAAATATGTAAAGAAGGAGAGAGATAGTTTTGGCCAATTAGATTGGATAGTTTTGTCATACTTTGTTTTTTGATATTGAATAAAGGTCTTTGTTGGTAACACTAACATTTAAGTTGATTGGGGCCTCGCGGAAAAATTCGCTGAAGTAGCAAAAAATAAAAAAATAAAATAATCGGTGGCTCCAAAAACATAAACTGCTATAGCCTACCGCTTCCTACCTTCAAGGGCTTCCTATTTAAGCTAGTGATAGAGCCTCACTTCCCAAAAGAAGCTACAAGGGGCAAGACCAATCTTCTTTTTTTTAACATAAAATTTTTATTTATCCATAACAACACAAGCAATACAATCCAGAAGCAGTACAAGTAGACAGATATTACAGTTCAATCATTTACCCGGTTGCTTATCAAATACTTCTAAAATCTGATGGGTTATGTCTGTAGGGCCTCAGCCCAGGCAAGACCAATCTTATGTCCTACAGGAAAAGGGTATATACCTTCAGCCGTCTAGACCTCTGATTTACTTTATTGTAATTTTTGTACAGCGACTTCTGAAATAACAATGTGTTCTTGTGCCATACATTGTAAACAGGTGTAAAGCCCATTTTTTTTCCTTCAGCTGGCCATATATGGATCACAATTTGGCTGGTTCAGCAGGGAGTGACCAAATTTTGATCTATCTATGGCTGTTCCCACTCTACAATAGTCGGTCTAACAATTGACTTTTGTTGAAGGAGAATGTTGGAAAATCTTCATTTGAAGCAGCAGCTGCAGTGCTAATCTGTGTATTTTGACAGCAGAAAAGTCCCCAATCTCAGAATACAATAACACCGCAGGCAGGATTCCTCCGCACATTTCACTTGTGTGGCTGGGGGGTATCCTTCTTTTTCTTTTTTTTTTTCAACCTGATTGAAAAAAAAAAAATAGAAAAGACCCATCTACAGTTTGTGTTGCCTTACTTCTAAAGATCAAAGATATACATTTTGTTTTCTATCTGATAAAGATCCTAGGATAGCTCACCACTGCTAGCAGAATAAGCTGGGACTTGTAGTATTTGGACTGTAGTAGGGTCAGTTGTTGCTTACCTCTGTTATCAGTATGATGGGATCTGCTTGCAGAAGATAAGTCACAACTTTCCTTCTGCTAGTAGGCTGACCATAGATGGGCACATGAGATTGAAAATATGATAGTGGCACAAATGTGGTGAACACCTCCATCCTGTAGAACAGGGGTCTCCAAACTTTCTAAACAAAGGGCCCGTTTACTGTCCCCCAGATTTTAGGGGTGACGGAGTGGCCAGTTGGAGTAGAAAATGTCCCAGCGTCAGTGAGAGTAAACAAAATTACATTGTGCTTGTAGTCAGTGGAAGGTGGAATAGTGCCCCATCATTTGGTATTAGTGGGAGGGATAGTGTCCTCATTGGTATTAGTGGGAGGAATGATGTCCTCATTGGTATTAGTGGGAGGAATAGTGCCCTCATTGGTATTAGTGGGATGAATGGTGCCCTTATTGGTATTAGTGGGAGGAATTGTAAACAAGGATATGGTGAATTAAGCTCACTCTGGGTAGGGTGAAAAGTATAAAAACATGTATATGTCCATAATAGAAAGTCCACATATGCAGGGCAAAAATTCTAATAAGGCTGCCGGCTTGCAGATAGAAGTAGATCTGGAATGTAAACAAGAAAAGGAAAGCAGCGGTTTCTAAGCGTAGTGAGTAAAATTCTTTAATAAGTTTAATGTGAAGGAAAGATTATTGCACTCACAAACAGGAGATGGAATCGGGCATATAGCATAAGTTTCATCTGCTCTGGTCCGGGAGGAATAGGCTCTGGCTGGAGGTACCACAAAACAGTCCTTCCTTAGTGAGTGCAGTCATTGGTATTAGTGGGAGGGATATTGCCCCATCATTGGTATTGGTTGCAGGAATAATACCCCATCATTGGGATCAATGGGAGGAATCTTGCCCCATTATTGGTATTTGGAATAATGCTCGATCATTGTTAATGGTTGTTAGAATAGTGCCCAATCATCGGTATTGGTTGGAAAAACAGTGCCCGATCATTGGTATTGGTTGGTAGAATAGTGCCTCATCAATGGTACTGGTTGGAAGAATAGTGCCCCATCATTTGTGTCAGTGGGGAAACTCATTGACACCAATTGTTGGTGTCAATAAGAGGAATGATTCCCCACTGTTGGTGTCAGTGGAAGGAATGGTGCCTCTGTGTTGGTATGGGAGGAATAGTGCCCCTTGGTCCAGCACGCAAAGGGCCACATTCAGTCCATGGGCCCCAGTTTGGAGACCACTGCTGTAGAATATGAAATGATACACGGCTGCTTCACATTACAGACTGCCCAAGAAGGTGAATCGTTTTTTATGTACAATACCAAGTGCTTCCAGTAGCTAGACATGCACGTCATTAGACATCAGAGTTGTCTTATTAATACCACTTTAAGGCAGCAGAAAGGGATTGTGATTTTCATATGGAAGCTATTGTTTTTGATGCTAGGAAAACAATTGTGGCCAATTTATATAGTTACAGTACATAGCCAATCTGGTTGAAAAAAGACCATCTATTTTAACCAACTGCTTGTGCAATTTATGCTGCTCTTTAAATAAGCTGTCTATCTGATCATGCATGAGAGCTATCCATGGATTAAGCTGTTTCCTCACATGTAATTGAGTATATTTGAGAGAAACTTTAGAGGAGGATGTTCTGGCAAGGGGCATATCCACCAGCAATTGGATAAAATAAAATGGGTTACCCCAGACAGAAGCAGATTATAAGTCAGTAACTTGTATGCCATTTCTTGGGACGTACAGTAGCATTAGAGAAGCAATATTTTGTTAGGCCTAATTGGTTTTAGTGGCCAACAGCCAGTAATGATTCATTTGCAAGTGTCCAGAGTCACCAGAACAGGTACACTGAAATTGGGTGAAAAGATTTTTGGTGAGCGGTTGGGGAATGAAGGGCTTAGACCAGTGCCTTATTGTGCTTAGCGAAAAAATCTCATGGAAAATATTTCATGATGGTCTCTCAAGGCCTCCAAGGATATAAGGTCCAAAGTTCAAATTAATTGGTATATAGTTATGAAACCGTTGACCGTAGGACTTTCCAGGGCAGGTGAAAACATGTGATTTTCCCACGAGGTGGATAAAGAGACATGCAAATACTTTTTTTTTTAAATGCAAGCAATATAAGAATATGAAATGTATTTTGTGTCTGCTCATTGTAGTCCACCATATTGCAGAGCTCAGACTGAGAGCGGAATAAGCAGCACAAAGAGCTAACAGTGCAAAGATCATTCTTTTAGGACAGAGCAGATTAAAGAGGAATGAGCTCCACTGCTTCTCCTTTAACTCTACAGGCACAGGCTGGGGACTAATAGACAAGTCCTGTAGCAGGGTCACAGGCAGGACTGTGCTGCGTGGCAGAACTCAGAACTGGATGGATAGAGACAAATCCTTTTATAGAAAAATGCCTCCAGTATACTTTGTATGCATTTCATTTATGTATTTAGCTATATGCCTGGAGTTCAGTTTTTAAGGAAGCTTGCCAAGTTTTAACCACTACAGCCCCGGACCAATAAACACCTTAAGGACCAGAGGTCTTTTTCCAATTTCGCACTGCGCTGCTTTAACTGGTAATTGCGCGGTCATGCAATATTGCACCCGAACAAGATTTGCGTCCTTTTCTTCCCACAAATAGAGCTTTCTTTTGATGGTATTTGATTGCCTCTGCAATTTTTATTTTTTGCGATATAAATGGAAAAAGAGCGAAAATTTTGAAAAAAAAAGATATTTTCTTCTTTTTGTTATAAGAAAAATCGAATAAACTAAATTTTAGTCATACATTGAGGGCAAAATTTATTCAGCCACATGTCTTTAGTAAAAAAAATGTCTAAGCGTATATTTTTTGGTTTGCGCAAAAGTTATAGCGTCTACAAACTAGAGTACATTTTCTGGAATTTACACAGCTTTTAATTTATGACTGCCTATCTCATTTCTTGAGGTGCTAAAATGGCAGGGCAGTACAAACCCCCCCCAAATGACCCCATTTTGGAAAGTAGACACCCCAAGGAAATTGCTGATGGGTATGTTGAGCCCATTGAATATTTTTTTTTTTGTCCTAAGGGATTGAATAATGACAAAAAAAAATATATATTTTTACAAAAAGTTGTCACTAAATGATATATTGCTCACACATGCCATGGTTATATGTGGAATTGCACCCCAAAATATATTCCGCTACTTCTCCCGAGTATGGGGATACCACATGTGTGGGACTTTTTGGGAGTCTAGTCGCGCACGGCACCCCGAAAACCAATCACCACCTTCAGGATTTCTAAGGGTGCAAATTTTTGATTTCACTCCTCACTACCTATCACAGTTTCGAAGGCCATAAAATGCCAAAATAGCACAAAACCCCCCAAAATGACCCCATTTTGGAAAGTAGACACCCCAAGCTATTTACTAAGAGGCATGTTGAGTCCATGGAATATTTTATATTTTGCCAAAAGTTGCGGGAATATTACAAACTTTTTTTTTTTTTGCACAAAGTTGTCACTAAATGATATATTGCTCACACATGCTATGGGCATAAGTCAAATTACACCCCAAAATAAATTCTGCTGCTTCTCCCTAGTACGGGGATACCACATGTGGGGGACTTTTTGGGAGCCTAGCCACGTACGGGACCCCGAAAACCAAGCACTGCCTTCCGGATTTAAATATAAAATGCTACCAAAAAAACTGTTAGCGATCGCAGGGTTCAGGCCTGACTCTGTGATCGCTGCAGTTATGCGTTTAGTGTTTTGTAAGTGACAGTGATCGATCGATACTGCACTTGGGTGGGCTGGGCAGAGGGGCAAAACGCAGGTGCTAGCAGGTATCTGGGCTGATCCCGCTAACAATGCGTTTTTTTGGAACCCTGAACTGCTGGGGACGCTAGTATAGATCTGATCAGATCAGATATTGATCTGTTCAGGTTCTATACCACTACAGGAGGTTTATGCTTTGCGTGTGGGTGTTAGCGGTACTGGCACTAACCTAGCGCTGCCTGGGGCGACGCAGACCCAGACCCTAAAACCTAATTGATATCACCTGCCTGGTAATCAGGGGGTTAAACCTTTATTGGGTAATAAATGGTGGGTGCCCCGATGCTATAAAAAGCAAACTAACCAGAGTCACCCGTAACACTTATACGGTGATCAGTGGTGAAAGGGTTAACTAGGGGCAATCAGGGGGTTCAAATTTAGGTAGTATATGAGGGTCCCTGGCGCTATATAAAAACCTGACGGGGAACTTAAATAACGAACTGGCTAACCAGCGTCACCAGTGACACTTATACTGTGATCGCTGGTGAAAGGGTTAATTAGGGGCAATCAGGGGGTTAAAACCATTATTGGGTAGTATATGGGGGTACCTAACGCTATAAAAACCTGGCGGTGAACCTAAAAAAATAACTAGCTACCTAACGACACTAGTGACACTAATGCAGCAATCAGAAAAACGATCGCTTAGTGACACTGGCAAAAGGGGGTGAAAGGGTTAACTAGGGGCAATCAGGGGGTTAAAACCATTATTGGGTAGTATATCGGGGTACCTAGCGCTATAAAAACCTGGCGGTGAACCTAAAAAAAACTAGCTACCTAGCGACACTAATGCAGCGATCAGAAAAATGATCGCTTAGTGACACTGGCAAAAGGGGGTGAAAGGGTTAACTAGGGGCAATCAGGGGGTTACAACCATTATTGGGTAGTATATCGGGGTACCTAGCGCTATAAAAACCTGGCGGTGAACCTAAAAAAAAAACTAGCTACCTAGCAACAGTAGCGACACTGATGCAGCGATCAGAAAAATGATCGCTTAGTGACACTGGCAAAAGGGGGGTGAAAGGGTTAACTAGGGGCAATCAGGGGGTTAAAACCATTATTGGGTAGTATATCGGGGTACCTAGCGATATAAAAACCTGGCGGTGAACCTAAAAAAATAACTAGCTACCTAGCGACAGTAGCGACACTAATGCAGCGATCAGATAAATGATCGCTTAGTGACACTGGCAAAAGGGGGTGAAAGGGTTAACTAGGGGCAATCAGGGGGTTAAAACCATTATTGGGTAGTATATCGGGGTACCTAGCGCTATAAAAACCTGGCGGTGAACCTAAAAAAATAACTAGCTACCTAGCGACAGTAGCGACACTAATGCAGCGATCAGAAAAATGATCGCTTAGTGACACTGGCAAAAGGGGGTGAAAGGGTTAACTAGGGGCAATCAGGGGGTTAAAACCATTATTGGGTAGTATATCGGGGTACCTAGCGATATAAAAACCTGGCGGTGAACCTAAAAAAAATAACTAGCTACCTAGCGACAGTAGCGACACTAATGCAGCGATCAGAAAAATGATCGCTTAGTGACACTGGCAAAAGGGGGTGAAAGGGTTAACTAGGGGCAATCAGGGGGTTAAAACCATTATTGGGTAGTATATCGGGGTACCTAGCGATATAAAAACCTGGCGGTGAGCCTAAAAAAATAACTAGCTACCTAGCGACAGTAGCGACACTGATGCAGCGATCAGAAAAATGATCGCTTAGTGACAGTGGCAAAAGGGGGTGAAAGGGTTAACTCTAGGGGAAATTAGGGGGTTAAATCTTTATTGGGGAGTGATAGGGGGCTACCCTGGACCTAGCACTAACTTCCCTGACAGTTTTAACTGTTACAACTGACACTGAATGCAGTGATCAGTAAAGAAATGATCAATGCAATCAGTGACACTGTGACTGGGGGGGGGGGGGGTTTGTGTACCTATGTGTACCTATGTGTCAGTGTAGTGTTTTGGTACACTTACTTTTAGTCTTCTCCTCGTAGTCCGGTCAAAAAGACCGCCCCGAGGAGAATGACATCACTTCTTCCTTCCTGTGTAAACAATACACAGTGGGAGGAAGCTTGTCATTGGCCAGGAGCGATCCAGAGGGGGTGGCCAGAAACCAACGGCCATCCCCTCATCACGGATCGCTCCTGGAGCGAACCGGACCGCCGTATCCAGCGGGAGGGGGTCCGTTCGGACCCCCCACCCGCTGGAAGGCAGGCACGTACATCTACGTGCTTGTGCCTGCCTGTGCCATTGTGATGACGTACAGAGGCAATACGGCGGTCCTTTAGTGGTTAAACATAGAGGCCACCATTGCTGAACTAGTCTCCTGAAAAGGCGTATTGGTTGTGCCTGACCCTTTTGCTTTTATATATTGAGTTACTGATGCAGAACTAGTATACTTTTGTTTGACTTTTCTGACCTGCATAGTTGCTCTCAGTGACTCAGAAAATATTCAGTCCAGCGGGTCTGTATTACAGCTAGGCACCTAACCCTTTCATCCAGGGGTCAGCAGTTTCAAGGCCTGTACTTTTCCCATGACAAGTTTGCTTTAATAGGATTTTAAATTTATTAAAGATATGTTTCCTTACCTGTACTACGCGCCTATATGAAACATTTCCTGAAGTGATCTGAAAAGGTTGAATAAACTCACAGGGAGGTGGCTGAAGCTTAAAGAAAAAAAGTTTTTCTCTTTTAACTTCACCGTGTATAAACATGGCAATCAATGAGGTTTGTACAGTCATTACCATATGTTGTTACTTCTGCAAATTAACGTTTCGTTCTATTCGTGCTTATGGTAATTAAAGGCACAGAGTCCCCCTTTCATAAATATTGGCATAAAGCAGAGAATTGCATCAACCCTTTCCCTGCCAGCCTGTGATGGCAGTTAACACAAAGCTGCTGACACCGACTCGCGTCCGTCCGACGAGTCCATAGCGATCCGCAGGTGGCTTTTTCCGAAAAAGTCTTATTAAAGGGCAGTAGGTGGTGTAATGTGAACCTCTTGTGGTTGTAAATAGCTGGGGTCTGTCCTGGATAAACAGAGGGCTGAAGGGGGCTTTATATTAGCCAGTACAAAGAGGAGGCTTGTTGTAGGTTACACTCCCATGCTGCGTCCCTGGCTTTGCACGCTGGAGATCAGGAGTCTGTGCCCTGTAGTTGTCCATGTATTCCACAGGATGCAGAAAGCCGGAGTCTGTGTCAAACTTATAACGGTGTACCGTTTTACTGTTAGTGACCCACCAAGTCTACCCATATAAAATCTACCGCTTAAATCTAGTCTGTTTTTCCCTTTTCCAGGTCACTTTACAGTTTCTCTGGTTTAATTACAATATTAACTTAAGCCTCCTAAATTGAGTTTTTTTTCCTGACAGCTTGAGTTATTATACAGGATTTATATAACGCAACAGTTTGTGCAGCGCTTTACAACATGAGGGCAGACAGTACATTTACAATAGAAATCAATACAGGAGGGATCAGTGGGCTCTGCTCGTTAGAGCTTACAATCTAGAAGAGTTCACTTATATCAGTCATGTTAATGTGCAAATTGCTTGACAGATGACTTAAATAACAATCCCCCCATACATCTTTTAACTCCACTCATAACAATCCATGGGGGATATTTACTAAAACTCATGCACAGAATCTAGTGCAGCTGTGCATGTAACTAATTTGTTTCTAACTTCAGCTTATTCAGTTAAGGCTGCTGTGACTTCCAGTGCTACTTTGCATTGTGACTGCATTGTGACACATATTATTTAACTTACAAAATCCTCTGAAGTCACAGCCAAAGTCGCAAAGATAAGACCAAGAAACCACTTCCTTGCAACTTTTGTGATTTTAAAATTTCAGTCTATGCAGTCTATGACAGTCATGTCACAAGCAGTGGCGGCTTGTGAAGTTTTAGGATGGGAGGGCTCCAGATCCCAGCCTTCCTTTTTGACCCCTCCCACTTGGTGAAAATGGAAGTGGTTTCAGCGAAATAGTGGGCGTGGCTCTAAGGTGGTGTGGTTAGCTTCTGAGATGAACGAAGGCTGGAGGGAGGGAGAGAGAGGGAGGGACAGCAGGCCCAGATCCTACACAACAATAGAAATATGTATATTCTAGAAAGTTTAACAATCGGCAGATAAATATACTCCAAGCACCTGGTGTTAGCACTTCAATCATCCCGGCACCATGGTTGTTGTGGTGTCAGGATGATTGAAGCACATTATTTCTATTATATTGTAATATAAAATGAAATCATTCAACTCACCATAATGCAGAATCAGTAGGAGCCCTGAGCGTGTCACTAGCCACGTCGCCTGCCACCAGATGCTATCAGGCGTCCCCAACGGAGTCTGTCCTTACATCAGGTGCGAATTTCCTTCTTACATGCAGCCTGTGTCCCACAAAATGCAGCCAGTCTGTGTACCTCTGTCCAGCCTGTGTCCTGCCTGTGTCCCATGAAATGCAGCCAGCCTGTGTCCCTGTGTCCAGTGTCACATCAAATGCAGCCAGCCTGTGTCCCTGTGTCCAGTGTCACATCAAATGCAGCCAGCCTGTATCCCTGTGTCCAGTGTCACATCAAATGCAGCCAGCCTGTATCCCTGTGTCCAGTGTCACATCAAATGCAGCCAGCCTGTATCCCTGTGTCCAGCCTGTGTCCTATGAAATGCAGCCAGCCTGTGTCCCTCTGACCAGCCTGTGTCCCTCTGACCAGCCTGTGTCCCTCTGACCAGCCTGTGTCTCACCAAATGCAGTCAGCCTGTGTCCCTCTGTCCAGCCTGTATCCAGCCTGTGTCCCTCTGTCCAGCCTGTGTGTCTCTGTATCCCACCAAATGCAGCCAGCCTTTGTCCCTGTGTCCCATGAAATGCACCCAGCCTGTCTCCCTGTGTCTCTCTGTCAAGCCTGTGTCCAGCCTGTGTCCCTGTGTCCCACCAAATGCAGCTAGTCTGTGTCCCATGAAATGCACCCAGCCTGTGTCCCTGTTTCCAGCCTCTGTCCGGCCTGTGTCCCCCTGTCCAGCCTGTGTCCAGCCTGTATCCGGCCTGTTCTCTCCTGGGCGTAAGGGTAGAGAGAAACAGGAAGTGACATCAAACAGATGTCAATCAAACCGCCCAGCTGTAGTAATAGATACTACAGGCGCCGGACGGAAGCTGCTCGGCGCTTCACAAAGTGCCGCAAGGCGGGGGAAAACGCCCGCAAATGAAGCGCTACGTCTGCAATCTCGTGATTTTTTTTTTTTTAAAGGGACAGCTTTAATAATTTTTTTTTTTTGTGATTGCCTGGGGGGAGGCAGCGCCCATGCGCCCCCTATGGACGGGCTGCCACTGGTCACAAGGAGTTGAGTCACTTGAGTTGCAGCAGTTAGGATGGCACCCGTTGAAATAAATGAGTTTTGATTTGTCATGCGACTTTCTGTGTCACACAATACAGCAAGCCGCATGAGAAGTTGCAGCAGTGTGATTCAGGGATAAGCTTTGACAATAAAACCTTGAAGACGATTGGTTACTATAAACAGCTGCACTTAAGGCTGGCCATACATTATACATGTTTCTTGTTCAATTACCTTTAGGTTTACCTTCAACTGTGTAATATAAGGGCCTGCTTGATTGCATACCAATTGAAAGTGTTTAGGTTTGACCTCATAATATATGGGTTTGGTAAATCTAAAGAAAAATTGGACAAGAAAATTGTATAATGTATGATCAGCCTTTTTTCGTGTGCACCAGTTTTAGTTAATTTCCATGTAACTTTAACCCGAACATGCCCTGAAGCTTGAAAATAGCCCTGCTTTCATTAGGCTTAACCCCTTATTTGCATACTCATTTCTCTTCTTATGGGATACTGTACTTCAAAGACTAGTCCTTCCTAGGATGAAAGATACCAGAGCAGAGATTTTGACACTGAAATGTCCTAATTTGCCATAGCAATGTGTCTTAAATGTACAATTCCAAGTCAATTGTTTGTTTTCTGTAAATTTCCAGTAAAGAGATATTTGCAGTAGACCACTTTTTCAGGAAAATTTGATCCATGGAACTAAAATGTTCCATCGTACACTCTTCTTGCATGCATGCATGCATGCTTTGCCATTGTAGTATAATCAAATGAGTGTGCACAGTAGACATGCATATTTCCTGTATCATTGTTTGAATGTTTTTTTCTCAAAGCAGTAGATACTATTCTTTGGCATGATGGAGGCTCTTGTATGTTGTGGTTTGAGCAGAGCATATTGTGTTTTGGTGTTCTGCGCATTATGGTGTCTAAGGATGAGCTCCGGCGTGTTCGCACTACCACGTGCAGACTCCGCCAGGAATTCGGCGCTGCGCTAATCACAGGTAGTGAGACGTTTGCCGATCTGTGCCCCCGCACATCGGGACAATGTCTCATTGCCTGTGATTAGCTCAGCACAGTGTCGACATTGTAGCAGGCTCTGCACGTGGGGTGTGCAAACACACGGGAGCTCATCCTTAATGGTGGCCTTATAGTGTAAAGCCATCTCCTACACTACAGAAATAAAAAAAAAAAAGAGTATCTGCTGAGCCACATCAATGCTGTTTTCATATTGCATTCAACATGCATGTTGTAGCAGACTTGGGTGTTGTGCTTTTCCTACACTTGCTACCATGTCCATTGGTTTCATTTTGTTGTCTAATGCATTCACCTCATATCTAATGAGTGTTCTGTTTAATCCTTTTTGGTTTTGATGTTCAGTGCAGTTGACCCCCCCAATAGAGTCTGTCCTGGCCTTACTGTCCAGTGTTGCAGTCTCTCCTGCCTGCCTTGTATTTTTCTGACCAAGATTATTGCCTCTGAGAATACGAACAAGGCACTGCACTTAAAGGATAGGTTCACCTTTAGAAACATGTCACCTGTTATTAGGGTTAAACATGTAATATGTTCCCACTGCTGCAGCTGCTCCATGCTGCCCTCTCTCTATGACCAACAGTATGGTAAGAAGTACCAACTTTCACTTTTTGAAAAAAGTCTGTGACTGAATGAACTATAAGTCCCATCCTTTTAGCTGTCCCCTTCTCAATGAACTACCACAACACTGTTGAGCCCTGTGGTAGTTCATTGATTCTTCCTGTCAGTGTGAAACTGCTTGGCCATTTGATGAGCACTGACAGTCTGCAAGAGACCATGGCATCGGGCTCCTAAAAAAAAAAGTAAATGCACATATTTTTTCTACCTGCAAAAAAGTGCACTTATTTATTTTATTTATTTTTGTAGACATAGTTCTAGGAGAAACTTGTTAGAATGGGTTACTTTCTGGCTTCTTGTATTTCTGGAAGATGGTCTGTATGGGCAATATTTCCCCAACAGTCCCTGGTTCTCTTTGTAGTTTGGTGTTTATAAATACTTTTGGGTGTTCCCATTTTTGCAATCTCCAAAATAAAAAAAATTAAAAAGTTTGCCAAACTCACTTGTAATCACAAATCACAAATGTGCAGACATCATAGCCTAAATTAAAAGACCATTCTAGGAAATAAAAATAGTTGGTGGTATAATTGTGTACCAACTACCAAAAACTAACATGGGCTTTGGGTAGACGGCCACCCTGGACATTCCCATCACTTGGTTCATGTCTCTCATGTCTAGACTGAGTTATTAATGACCTTCATCTATCTAATCTCAGATATCTTTCTTCATAACCATCCTAAAAACCAGGAACCCCTTCATATGAATAATTATAAGCACCCATCTCTCTTGCCTGGTTTGACTTTTATTTATCCTATTTCTTTCCCATCCCCTGCTTCTAGGAGCGAGCTTGTGTGATGGACCAGTTACACTGTAAGACAGGAAATCTGTAAAAACATTTTTCTACTCTAGATCCATAACATGAAGAATAGTGTCAGGGACCAAAGCAAAAGCTTGTAAAATAAGGCCCTCCTTGTTACAGAAATGTTTTATTTATTTACTTGGAAAAACATTCAAAGCCAGCTTGGTACAGGAAAGAACATTCCCACGGACAGCCACAGAGGGGGTAAAGTAGCAAAGTTTAGTTATATTGATGCAAATAATATCACAGCTGGGAGTGCACAAGCCTAGTAAATAGCCTTTTGTGTTTCCTTCACTGAGATGTTCCTTTGCCTCTCAGTAGATCAAGTCTCCAACACAATACTCGGACCCCTGATTATATCTGTCCCAGGCTTGTTGAAAAATGAAGGGGCACGTCTCATGTTTCTTTGATCTGTCGCCCCTTCCTTGTGCACTTCAGATCCTTGTAGTTAGTGACAGTAGAGCCAGGTATCTAACAGACAAGAGTACCTTTCTGCATTGGCCATAGAAAGCTCTTTCAGCTAGTTACAGGAAACTAGCTGTCCTTGGCTCTAAGCCCATCCTTAAGCCACTGTATTTAGATGGGAAGATCTCCTGTGCAGATAAAATAATAGCTAAAGACCTCACTTACCACTGTACCATAGGGAATTCACAGACCATAGGAAAAACAGCATTTGGGTTGTGTTAAAGTAACCCTTTAAGTACAAGATAAAAGAATGCCTGAGTTAATATGCTAATGTAGCACTAACCCCCGAAGGAGCTGCTGGTTTGATTGGGCTTACCGTTACCTTCTCACCTCGATTTGCATCTAGGGGTTTCCCGTGGTAGATGGCCCAGAAACTTTAGAGACTGGCGACAGATCCGCAGGGATTTTTATTTGCAAAAATGTCGTTAACGAACAGTCTCTTAAAATAGGATCAGATGGTTATGAGGTTATTTTTTCACCAGGTGAATGGGTAGGGATACATGGTACCCCAATACTCATTCACTTAGGGTGGGGGACTGGTATCTGGGGGCTTCCGGATTCCGATAAGCCCCCCGCCCGCAGACCCCGACAACCAAAGGCCAGGGCTGTCGGGAAGAGGCCCTTGTCCTCATCGACATGGGGACAAGGTGCATTGGGGTAGGGGGGGGAGCCGCAGGGCCCCCCTTCCCCAAAGCACCCCCCATGTTGAGGGTTACGCGGCCTGGTAAGGCTCAGGAGGGGGGGGGGGGGGGCGCTTGCTCGTCCCCACCTCCCTTCTCAACCGGCCGGGCTGCGTGCTCAGATAAGGGTCTGATATGGACTTGGGGGGGGGGGGGGGGGGAGGGACCTCCACTCCATTTTTTTGGCGTAGGGCTCCCCCTTTAAGTCCATACCAGGTGACGGGGCTAGCGACATGTCAATATTGCTGATGGAGGCGGCAACATTGACCTCCTTTGCTAGTCCCGACTACCTGGAGCCTCGTTCAAAATGAACAGACTTTTCTCCGTGTGTATGGGCAAGTCCGTTCATTTCAAAAGTCCGGGTTGTCCGCCGGGAACTAGTCCGCCGGAAAAGTCCGGTCGTATGTGGGCAGGTCCGCTTGTTCGGAAAGTCCGACGGACCTCCGCTGCAAAGTCCAACGGTTTGTCATGCCGGATAGTCCGATCGTGTGTACGCGGCATTAGTACCAAAGTCAATAATAAAGGACTTGCTTACTTTGACTAAATCCAGAGAATAGCCATTCACAACTGGATGTTCACCCAAGTTGGATAGTCCCTCTCTCACAAGGCCTAGCAGCTAACAAGGTGCTTAACTCAAGTCTCTGCCACAGACGTTGTTGTAGAACATGTAGGAGTAAGTCTCTGCCACAGACGTTGTTGTAGAACATGTAGGAAACTAGAATTTGTATAACATTTGTGTGGTACCAGTATCTTTAAGCCGGTTTGGCGATACCCACGAGATTGGATTCACTTAGGTCCCTCAGCCTCACCAGGCTCTTGCTAAGAAGCCAACCCATACGTGGCCTTCTTCTGAAGTTGCTGAACCTCGCCACGACCGGAGACGGCACCGGACCACCTCGGAATCCTTTCTTTAGTTTCCTTGCCTCGGGCTAGCCAGCCTCGAGACACAAAGTCGGGTGGATCCGCACCCCAGGCCATAGCCTTCCTGGGGGCTGGTCAGGAGGACCAGGACCATGGAGTCAGAACATACTTCTGGACCGGAACCCCGAACCACGTGACATCCGCATCTTAAGTACCCTCTCCCAGAAAGCACAGCAAGAGTGACCCTCCCACTGGGCTGGCTCCGAGAGAAAGTAACCTTAAAGCACCCAACCAGACTATTGCCAGGCTGAACACCCTATAGTCCAGTTAGACTGATGCTGAGGTCAAAATTTGGAACAATTATACCCAAACCAAATGGCAGTTTAGGTGTAACTTAAATTTCAAAACCTATAGCGCATGCTCTTCAGGAGCCAGTGCTACACTAATACTGAAATGGTTGGGCATTTTTGATGGGTGAAACTGCCAGCTTTTGTCTAAGTGAGATAATAAAGGGCTAATCTTTGCAACAGTTGAAAACAGAGCTCATGATGTTTGGGCCTCAGTTATTTGCGCCCTTTAAGTGTCTTGCCAGACTTTAAGAGCTGCAAAGATCCTTCATGTGCACAGTTTGATGCTCCTTGCGATTATGGTAATTTAAAGGGTAATTACACTTTTGTTTCGAAAAGAAAAAAAATCCCCTCTGGGTGATCTATGTACATTTCAGGGATATAAAATAACTTTTGTTGCAGATCCCTACCTTTTGCTATTCTGAAGGAATATCTATTTGTTTGTATGTGTCCATGTGCCAAATTAATCTGTATGGGAGTAACTTCATAATTATCAATCAGCTCTTGTCTCTTTGTGCTATGAATATGAGCTTGGTTTTGAAGACTGCAAAAATGTGGCTAATGACATTAAATGGAAGCCGACTGTGTAAACATGCACTTTCAGATTGCACAAATTACAGTGTTCCTAAAGAGCATGAAGACGGAACTGATCAGATGCTAACTTGTTTTTGAGGGGCCATCATTGACAGTTGATTCTGACCACAAGTAGGCTCAGATAGGGGAACGTCATTGAGGGTTTAGAGATATACAGTTGTTCCCCAGTCAGATTAATATCTTATGTTTTTAGGCATCTCAAAGCAGGCCTGTAGTAAGTACTAGATACGGTCTGCTGCCCATACTTCCACCTTTCCAATCGACCTCAAACATAGCTTCTTCACCTACAAGATTTGTGCAAAAAACACCTTTTCATGAAAGAAGATTCCTGAACACTGATGTGTGCACCACAGTGTGGCAACTTTTGATGCTGGCTGTTGGCTGTTCAGGTACTGAAAACAGCAGGGCTGGGAGCTAGGCATGTGTTTGGCAGCAGAGGTCCGGGGAATGTGTTTTTGTACCTTACCTTTTCAGCATGCAGTGATCCAAAAAAGTCCTTTATGAGTTTATGGTACAGCGAGCCTAAATCCTCATTTGCAGCAAAGTAAATTGTAATAGTAATTTGATGAACCATTATTAAAAACCAGAACATGTGATTGGAAACTATCAGTGTCGGCCAAGTTATCATCAGTCATATAAATATGGTGAATTATACAGGTACAACAATGGCAATACGACTCACGGGGTAAACAGTGGGTCAGTTTGCCTGTGGAATTTATCTATAAAGGTAGCAAATGTGCATTCAGCTAAAAATAATTTGAGATTTGATACTTCATATACGTGCCCATTCTGAGTTTATTTTTACCATGAAGAGCCTACTAGTGGTCATGTGCAGTTCTGCAGTTCTTTTTAAAGCCTTGAAGACTATTGAAAAAGTGAAAGTAACTAAAGGCAAGTGTATAAATAATGAAGTAGCGCTAACCAAAAAAAAAAAAAAAAAAAATGTGCAAATGTGCTTTAAACTATATATATATATATATATATATATATATATATATATATATATATATATATATATATATATATATATCCTCCTAAAGTTGTGTCTTGGCACACAAAAGTTCTTCACAAACAATTAAAGTGAATAAAACGTTCAAAATACAGATAACTGATCCAGTGAATAAAGTGCAATAAAGTCCAGTGTATAAAGTGCATAACATTTCCTTATTGTTATTCAATAAAATAAATAGCCATATTAAATAATTAAAGTGCATTGGTAATCATTCCAAAAAAAGTTCCCATCAAAAAGTGCACCCAGAAAATAGTTTGGTGGTTCAAGGAAATGTTCAATCTCTTAGTTTTTATGTAGACAACAAAAACCAGAGACAACTCTAAAAGGTAAAAACAGTAGTTTGATGATTCAAGGAAATGTTCAGCCTCCTTATTTCTATATAGGCAAGCAGAGATGAGGGTGACAGGAACGGGTGTGGGAGTCCAATCTAAAGTACTACTATGAATATATTCAAAATCCTCCCCAGTTGCACCAGCCTTTCGCCTTCTAGGAAGACCCCCACAGGTCAGATGATGCATCAACCATGCAGTCACTTTCTCCTCCTTGATAGCGCCAGGGCAAAGGGTCCAGGGGAAAAGATCGCTCTAATCTTCCCTTGATCTCGATGACCCTTCTGTAATATAGAAAAATATCTCCAGGTCCAGAGGCTCAGGAACAAAAAAGGAGATTCTCCATGGTGTAATATCATTAAAAAATCTGGTATTTGTCAAAAAATACAGCAATAAAAACGGCAACACATGCCAAACAAATAACCGGCTCTAAAAAGTAGGGACTTCCTGTCGCGGCCATGACCGGAAGTGACGTCAATGAGCTCCTCCCCCTACGCATTGCGTCACTGCACACGTGACTTAATCATGGGTATAATGCTGCATCCACCTAGGTAAGTATGAATGGAGAAAAATTTAAAATCCTTTACTTCTCTCTTACTATCATCAATTTAAATTAATATTTGTCGGCCATTATTGGCAACTTTAGCGCAAGAAAAGCTCAAGAAAAATGTATCACTTTAAATTCTATGTATGTCTGCACACTGGTCCATTGGGCTTTCATTGTGGTGGTAAAAATCGAGCTTGGTGCATTTTTGGTCAGTAAAAAGAAAAACAGAAAAAACACGCTTCCCAATTTAAATGCATTTAAAACGTAGCAAGAAAACATTAACACACCCGTGTTACTTTTTTGATGCAGTGTCACGTGACCTATGAAAAACACACCATAAGGCCCCTTTACGGACGTTTTAGCATCATTATTCGACCACCAAAGGGTTAAAAACCACCGCAAATCGATACTGCAGCAGCGCTATGCCGATGGCATAGCCGCGCTGCCCCATTGATTTCAATGGGCAGGAGTGGTGAAGGAGCGGTGTATTCACTGCTACAAAGATGCTGCTAGCAGGACTTTTTTGAGCATCCTGCCAGCGCACAACTCCAGTGTCAAAGCCCTCATGGCTTTCACATTGGAAAGACAGCAGTGGCTGTTTCAGGGCGCTTTTAGTGATGTAGCACCTGCAAAGTGCCTCAGTGTGAAAGGGGTCTTAACACAGTAAATCATGGTAAAATCTGCCCAACATCATGGCAAAATTTCTGCAAGCTTGCTGTAAAATTGCTGCAAAATCTGTGTCAAAAAATCGTTTTTAGTGCCATTATGGGAACTTTTTTTTTCTTTTCGGCCAAATGCCAATTTTCACGCCAAAACGCATCTCTAGTTATCACCAGAAGTGAAATCGGGGAAGCTTCCAAATTTTGGGTTGTCCCTAGAACAGTAAATAAGCATAGTAGCATGGTGTTTAGTAAGCGCACCAATGACTATAGCAGCTGGCACACGGGGTGATTATACAAACCCCTGTGATAAATGCAACCAATGGATGTGCAGCGCTAAATAAAAAATGATACAGTATGTATAGCAAAGGTACAGAAAGCGGTTACAATAGTTAAAAAATACAAGCATAATGTAATGTAATGCAATGATGAAAAAAATACATATGGTGTAAGAAGGCTCACCAGAAATTAAAGGGTAGTAGGCACAATGTAATATCCGCTAGGCAACACAAGGTTGCATGGGAAGTATCTCCACAAGTGAACCTCCATCCAAATTATGCACTTGCCAGAAAAAAGACATGCCAGCTTCAGTCAATGATCTGTAATCAATCATCTTTAGTATATGCCATAGGTAACAAGGAGACTTGCTTCCAGACCACATCACACTAAATGTAAAGAAGCTCACCAGCTAGGAGCCCAAAAAAAAGCTTATATACAGTAGTGTAGTAACTTATATTGAATGTATTTAAAATGCAAAATGTACTGCAGCACAAATAAAATGGCAAGCGCACTTACAATGGTGGTCACCTCTCCAAACACATGGACACGGCAATGTCACGTCAGCACGTAGGTCCCCGCCCGACGCATTTCATGCGCACGCACATTATCAAGAGAACGCCTGGTAGTAAATAGGAGAAATATTCCAATGGGAACACTAGTTCTTGTGACATCCAGGGATTCCCTCACTTTGGAAGCACTTCCTCTCATTTCCTCCTTTTGGCTATGAGACAGGAAGGGGGGGGAGAAAAAAACAGGGTTATAACTCCATTCAAAATGGGGAAAAAAAAAGAGTGATGTGCAATAAATTTTATGAAGGTGTGCAAATTGCAGTAAACCTAGAGTAGCCAATGAAAATTCCCTTTGGACTTGGTTGATTTGAATGACTGTCCTTTGTACATCACCATTGCTTTAGTCACTGCTGCAGTAAATGTGTATGTGAGAGTGTGTACCGATGTAGAAGCTTGTTCAGTTTTTTTTTTTTTTTTTTTTAATGCGAGTCACCTAAAAAAGCTATCACCATCATTACCTACTCTGTTGTCAGTAAAACTTTAGCTTATTTTATTATTTTATGCATAACTTTCTAACAAGTCTACTATTGTTTAAATACAAAAATCTAGTAATTACTGAATGTATATGCTTGTCTGTCAATATAAAGTGTATTTTAATGTTTGCAGGCCTTGTCTCTAATCTCTCTGATTTTGTTCCTATCAGGGTGACATGGGCGCTGTTGGAGTCATAGGCTTCATTGGACCTAAAGGTTTGAAGGTAAGATAGCAAAACTGTCATTACTTTAAAGGACCTATTTTTTGAGAATAAAAGTTTAATTTTGATGAAAGTGTATGTCTGTGAAGTTGCCTATGAATTCTGATCATGGTATAGATCAGGGGTCTCCAAACTTTTTAAACAATGGGCCAGTTTACTGTCCTTCATACTTTAGGAGGGCCAGTGGGAGTAGAAAATGCCTCTTGCTTAGTGGTCAGTGGGAGTAAAAAAGTTACGTTGCACCTGTGGTCAGTAGGAGCAGGGATAGCACCCCATCCTTGTTATCAATGGAAGGAATAGTGGCCCATCATTGGTATTGGTAGGAGGAATAGTGTCCCATTGTTGGTGACAGAAGAAAAAATGCTTTATCAGGAATAGTGCCCTTCATTGCCATGAGTGGAAGCAATTGTGCCCCATCATTGGTGTCGGTGGCAGGAATAGTGCCCCTTCACTGGTGAGTGGAAGGAATTGTGCCCCATTATTGATGTCAATGGCAGGAATAGTGTCCCATCATTGGTTTCAGTGGCAGGAATAGTGCCCCATCTTTGATGTCGGTGGAAGGAATAGTGCCCCATCATTGGTGTCAGTAGAAGGGATAGTGCTCCATGATTGGTGTCAGTGGCAGGAATAAGGAATACCCCACTGTTCTTATCAATGAGAAGAATTATGCCCCACTGTTGGTGTCGATGGAAAGAACGGTGCTTCATCATTAGTGTCAATAGGAGGAAATACTGCCTAGAATCAATGGGGGGAATAGTGCCCCAAGGAACGCATAAAGGCTAGCAAAGGGCTGCAGTTTGGAGACCACTGGTATGGATAGTGGTAGTTAGTCATATTCAGATGGACTTATGTAAGGCCTTATGTATACAAGCTTTTGTTCACATCAGAACAAATTTTTCTCTCCATGCGAGTCAATGAGAATGCAAGAGCAGCTTAGAGGGAGATCAGATGCAGGTCAGACGTACCTATAAAGAACTTCTCCCAGAAGTGTCTCAAACTGATCTGAAATGCAGACTGGATGCACCTGAAAGAATGCTGCATTTGCCTATCACTACACAAGCCCTAAAAGTTGCCAATCTGATTGTACAATCTTTTGCAATCTTCTTTACCAAAACTGTGTAATGCAAAGGCTTGTCTACATAATCCCTTCCATTTGTATACAGTTAAGTGGGCACTCGCACTAGATCGTTGTTGGCAGAGTTAAAGAAGACCATACCATCAGACCATACCATCAGACTGTAACGTGTCTGTTCAGCATTAGCCTGATTGTTTGATTCCCCACTCAAGCCCCATACACACTATCAGTTTTTCTGCTGAGTTTTTCCTTCAGATTTACCAAAACCATATAATATGAGGTCAAACCTTAGGAGTTTCAGTTTGTATACAATCAGGCAGGCCCTTGCACTACATGGTTTTGGTAAACCTGAAGGAAAAACTCAGCAGAAAAACTGATAGTGTATATGGGGCTTAAAGTGGTTGTAAACCCTTACAAACCACTTTGACCTACAGGTAAGCAGCCTAGATTAAGGCTTACCTGTAGGTCCAAGAAATATCTCCTAAACCTATACGGTTTAGGAGATATTTACCCAAAGACAGCCACCGCTGTCTACGGCGCATGCACCGTAGACAGCGGCGCGCAGGTGCACTGGGCAGGCCGCAGATCACGGCGATATGCCGCGAGTGTCTGCTCCCGTGCGCATGCGCGGGAGTGACGTCATCACGGCTCCGGCGAATCACAGCGCCGGAGCCGCGAGACCCGGAAGTCGCTCTGGGATCCATGGCAGCGGCGAAGAGGAAGACGGAGGACCGCTTCGGGGGCTTTGTTCTCAGGTAAGTTATTCATAATGAGCTAGTATGCTATGCATGCTAGCTCATTATGCCTTTGCCTTGCAGGGTGTGTTTTTTTTTTCCCCTTCCTCTTTAAAGAGGAAGTAAACCCTGATGGGTTTACTTTCTCTTTTTTTCCCTGCAAAGGTAAAGCATAATGGACTACTATGCATCGCATAGTAGCTCATTATGTGTCACTTACCTGACACAGGAGCCAGCGAAGTCGCCGCTGATCCCTGTAGTCCGCCGCATCCATGTTGCTGGTGGCGTCTCGCAGCTCCGATGACGTCACTCCCGCGCATGCGCACGGGAGTCGCATCTCGCAGCTCCGCCGCTGCCACTCGGCGAAGCCGCGACGACGTCACTCCCGCGCATGCGCACGGGAGTCGACAAATTTGGCAAATCCATTCATGGATTTGCCGCATTTAGTGCGCCTGCGCGCCGCTGTCTACGGCGCATGCGCCGTAGACAGCGGTGCCCATTTTCGGGCAAATATCTCCTAAACCATATAGGTTTAGGAGATATTGCTTGGACCTACAGGTAAGCCTTAATCTAGGCTTACCTGTAGGTCCAAGTTGTTTGGAAGGGTTTACTTCCTCTTTTAAGAGCCTGTAGCTATGTGCGCTGTGCCAAGCACTTCCAAAATCATTCTATAGTGGTACTCCTAAACATCCCAATCTCTCCCTGAACAATCCAATGGGATGTACAGTCACGGTGGGATACTGCTACACAGTAGTTTTATAGGAATTTCAACCAGATCTGAAATATATATATATTCGTCTACAGCAAATTAATTTGATTGTTGGAAGAAAACCTAGATGAAATTGCTAGAAAATTGAGACCAACCTAAGACTAAGTATAAACTCTGGGGATGGGAGCAGTCACGGCACATACGTGCAGCAAAAGTTTCTTCTGTGTTGCATTTCTGTCTTTTTTTCATTTACTCCTATACTACAAAGGTTACCATTCTGTATTATTAGGATCACATTTTGTTTTAAATGTAAATGTCTGCTCTATTTTTTACAGGGACTTCCGGGGAACCCAGGAGAATCTGGACTGAAAGGTGATAAGGTGACCAGAATACTCCCTTACTGCATTGTGTTTTGCATGCAAAGACTCTAATATTCCCCAGTTCTGAATGTAACTGTATATACAGTACACTCAGTCATAGGCCCAAGAACAAGCATAGAGATGAGGAATTTGAACTTTTCTGTGATGCCTGTTTCCTACATGCTTTCTCTGCTTTTGTGACTCAAAATACTGAAGCCAAGCAAGCCAGACAGCTACCATTTTCTAGTGTACGTTATTAATGGCAGGACGTACACCTTATGAGAAGAGTATAGGGGCTGCTCTTTCTTCCTTCTGAAAATGATAATTTCCATAGCGGCAGCTGTTCACATGTACCCACTTATCCAAATGGTTACATACAAATATTGACCCTGGACACAGACAGTGTGCATTTAGGGACGGGGTTCCTCTAGAGTTTCTGATCATGGTTTCAGCCAGTTTGTATATGCCCATCATAGCACAGAGTGTGGCTGAGCCCAGAGGCAGAATTCAGCCATCTATGAATCCAGCAAAACTATCTGTTCTGGCTGTCTGTATGAATGAGGCATTAGGAGCTTAACTCCTGTGTTTACATTGAAGTTTGGCAAGCCACTGAGTCAGCGTTGAGTGGGGGGACAGAGGGAGCTGAACACAGGATATATTGCTCCACTGTGGTTGCAGCTCCAGAGGACATTGATCGCTTGTTTAAAGCTTTATTTGAAAAAAAACATCCCTGCTGGGTAAACAATTTATACTGCAGGGAGTTTAACAAAGTTTATAGCATAACCTTTATGTTGCTGTAAAGAAATAGCGGTTTGTTTTACTAGACTGCTTGCACATGGATTCTGAATGGGAGTGACTGTTTCATTATAATCAGCTGATGCACTCTCTCTGTGTTCTATTGAAGAAAGCTGCAGTGTCTGCATCAGTTTAGAAGTATTTAACCTTTGGGTAGTATTTCACGAAAACTTAAATTCATATTACAGGGGTGCCTAAAATGTGACTTATATCTTAGTGCAGACTTCTGAGAAAATCAGTGAGCCAATCACACAAGCAGGAAAAGACATTTCTGGAGGTGTTCTGTTTAGCAACAATGTGCACAGCGCCTCCAAGTTGCCTTACTGCATTGAATTTTACAGAAAATTAGACTGGCTGCAGATTAAGAAAGGAAAGGTAATTTTCAATAAAATGAATTTCACTATAGCAACTGCAATGCTATGCATTTTTTCAATTTCTACGTATATTTTTTTCTACGAACGTTGAGTTACCCTGCCTCGTACCGGACTGTGGAGCTCGAGATGACCAGGGTGGCCTTTTGCATGCATAATTCTCATCCAAGCACCCCTGGTAGTGGAGACAGGGATCTTAAGGGCAGTGAAAGGGCACAGGTTTCAGGAAGCTGGAGTGGTGAACCTGAGCTTGGAAACACAGGAATCCTTCAAGTGTCAGTATGGAGTAAGATCGCGAGCTATGTTCAGCAGCAGCCAAACAGACAGGTGCAGAATCACAATCAAGTTCAGGGTCAGGAAAATACAGAAGTTGGCAACATGCTGACGGTGGGGCACCAAGTCAGGAGGCAGAATCGTGGTTAGAAGTTCAGGCAGGGGTGTCAGAGCATTCTTGTCCTTGCATGTCTTTTGTATAGCTTCTATGAACACGACCCTACATACAGTATGCACGTGGAAATGAGCCCCTGCTGTATGGGAATTTGCATTGGCTCACATACTCCTTAAGTATCTATAGTCTGACAACAGATTTTCTTTAAAGCAAACCTGGGCTTCGTTCAGTTACAATTGCATAATGCATATATCATATCAACATGGGATACTTGCGTAGTTAGGAAGACCATTTAATGTAACCAAAGAAAAGGTTAGTCCATGTCAACCATTTTACCGCTTGTTTTAATTTTCTCACCTGTTTTGGAAAAATAACCTTTAGAATTTAATTGTCACAAATGACTTTCTGCAGCATTATATGTTTGATGCAATCATCAAACTTGTTGAAAAGTAGAGCAACGTTTTACAATGCCATCATTTGTTTGTAGCCATGTAATAGGGAACCTGGTTGGGTGGCAGACAAATTCATTTTTTCCAGCTTGAAGCTTCCACAGGTGTATGAATGAAGGTTCTCCTCCAACATGACGTATGCATTGCTCTTGTAAACACTTCTGGACTTAGTTGGACAGCATCCAGAGCTTGATGTTCTTGTTCAAAAGCACATGAGAATTTTTGTGGCCTCTTGTGGTTTGTTTTCAGTCTTGCTTTCCCTCTAATCAAAGCCAAAGTATAAAGCGGCCCCCTTTTCCTTCATGTACCTGCTTCTAAAGTCTGAAAACAACATAGAGTAACTTGTCCTCTAAAACCCAATCATTGTGGTTTAGGGAACCATTAGGTGCTTATTCATGATAAAAACTGTCATTTTGATATTTTTTTTTCAAGCCTTGTTGATATTTTCGTTAATTTTATGTTTTAAGGTATTTTGTGATAAGAATTTTTAAAATTGGATTTACTTTTTATTATGCTAGCATATGAACACACTATATGGCCTGAAGGTTTGTGGACATTTGATCATCACATCTATGAGTTTGATGGACCTTACATATCAAAACTATAGTTACCATTATTATGGAGTAGACTCCTGTCTGTACATACAACAGCCTCCACTTTTCTGGCAATGCTGTTCACAAGGTTTTGGAATGTGTCTGTGAAAATGTGTGCCCAGTTAGACAAGAGTACTGTACTGTGAGTGGAGGTACCAGTGTAGGAACAAAAGACCCGGCTTGTAACCAGTATTCCAATTCATCTCAAGTATTTCTTAGGGCTCTATGCAGGCCTCTTGAGTCCTCCACTCCAAACTCATCAAAGTATGTCTTCATGGAGCTCATTTTAAAGCAGAGCTCATGCCAAGAGGGGAAGCTCTGCTTATTTGCCCCCCCCGCCACATTTGCCACCTTTTTGGGGGGGAGGGGGAGTGGGTACCAGGTTTTGATAGGTTCCCGCTCCCACTTCTGGCTCAGGACGCCATGGCAAACTTAGCTGGATGTGTGGCCCCCCTCCTTCTTCCTCCGCTTCCAGGAC
This sequence comes from Lithobates pipiens, assembly GCF_037356315.1. Classification (NCBI taxonomy): domain Eukaryota; kingdom Metazoa; phylum Chordata; class Amphibia; order Anura; family Ranidae; genus Lithobates; species Lithobates pipiens. The sequence goes on along the minus strand of NW_027507685.1, from coordinate 157,525,877 downwards.
ATTCACCAAACGCAGCCCTCTTTGCACACATTCACGGTAGGAAACTGGCTGTGAAGCTGTAAGGCTTCACTGCCGGTTTCCCCTAGCCGAGATGGAGGCTGCAGCACCTGAGAGCTGATTGAAAAATCGGCTCGCGTGAAGACGCCACTGGATTTGTAGACAATATTTGTTGCTGTTTTTCCATGCTATTTAACGGTAACCTTCCCTAGAAACACCTAAACTCAATTTTCAATGGTTGTCTGCAAACCTTTGATCCCTCATTAGGGTTTGTAAATTTCAGCTTGCACTATTGAGCTCTATAAACATAAGGCTTTCAACACAGTAGCAAACAAATAGGAAAACCTGTGAAAACGAGCATAGAGCTTCACCTGCTGGAAAATAAGATGGCTGCAATTTGATATACATAACCTCTCCTCTTTCTTTGTTATACTGTACATTTTCAAAAAGGATGATATAATGGGGAAACCTCTGCCTAGGCAACCTCAGCACCACTGCAACTTTTGTGACTTGCCTGGCCAAAATTGTACAAGTACTGCTCAGAACTTCTTCCTCCTTTTCACTGAGAAAAGAGAATGGTCACCCAAGTCCCACAGAAGACTTCCCAAAATGTTGAGAAAGTGATGCTCCCGTTAGTGCAATCTAGGAAGCCTTAAATTAATAAAGTTTCACAAGAGCTCTGTACTAAGGGCTGAACTGGGCTGTTTACACTCACCCATTTTTTTTTATGCACCAGTTTGATCATCTGTAATGATATAGGGTGTTGTAACTCATCGGTCTACCTTCCCCTCCCTCCTGTTCGGATGGCTGTGTACAGTGTTTCAGTCAGAGTGAGCCTGAAGGCAAAGTAACTGTGGCCTTCTTTAGAAAACTCATCATACTTTATCAATTCTGTGTCATGGATGCTCCCTGCATAAAACTTTACTTTGTAAAATAGAAATTTTGTGGGGCTCCCTGGTAGGGAAAATGGTTGACCTCTCGCATATTGCAGTGCTCAGGTCTAATCAGCACTGTTACATAGGTGCAGTGACCTCATCAACCCAGGTATGCGCAGCACCCCTTTGACACTGGAGCTCACCCAGAGTGGATTCCTGTAGTTGAGATCAGAACTGTTCTGTTCGACGAGGATTGGTGAGGGAGCATGATGAAAAATTGTCAACTAACCAGTGCCTGCATCCAGTTAGAAGAACTCTTAAAGCTGGCAGTGCCTAGAATCTGTTAAGCCAGGTTCACACATATGAGCATCAGATGTGGGTTTTCTCCACATCCAATTCACGACAAGAGTGTGACCGACTTGCAAGGGAGCCGGTTCACACAGCTCTGGAGCAGCTGCGGCCCATATTTAAAAAAGGTAATGTGCGTCCTTGGTTCTGATTCAGGTGCAGATTCAGGCAAACATTTGGACATGATTCGCAACTTAATCGGTGAACAGGGACGAACCGGAACCCATTTTGTGAGCTGCAACTGCAGCATATGTGAACCCAGAGTATGATTCCATTCATTTAGTCCGCAGGCTGAATGAAATCTATATGTGTATGGCCAGCTTTAGGTGATAGTGATGTTGAAAAAGCTGCTAACCCAAATTTCATAAAAATGCACTATTCAAAAAGAGTGCGTTCTTGTGAGATTTGAGTTGGGACCCTCAACTTTCCCAGGATCTGACAGGATAAGAACAGTGACATCACGGGTGCCCAGGCTTCTTTTTCTTATGTTCTGTAATTTTGTTTTTTTTACAAGGGTGCAGGGGTACTAAATGGAGATGCCTTATATTTTGCAAGGGGTGATTTAAGTCAAATGAAAAATGTGAGGCAGTCTGTAGTGTATCATGTCCACGACTTAAATTATGTCTTGGCATGTACACAGCCAATTGAAATTCAGCTTTTATTTCTTTTAACGTGGGCTAGAGAGGACTGTGTATGTAGCTGCATGCTGTAGGTAATTACTCACACTCTTGTTTCAAACATTATTTTATACACAAGGCCCATAATGATCAAAACATTTCAAGATGTTCCCCTTGGAAGAGATTTTCGCTGTCTTGCTGTTTGTGATTTAAGGGAATATTTACTTTGCCTAATATATAAGGAAGAAATGCTAAACGCCCAAGCAGTCAGCTCATTTCCTCTTCCAACTAGTGACTGGCATTTTCATTTTTGCCATGCTCCTGTATTTAAATGTCAGCTAGTCTCTTGTATCATGTCTAGATATAGTTATGGGACTGTAGTATTCTAAAATAAAATAAAATAAAATAATGTACTATGCAAAAGTTGTAGGCAGGTGGGAAAAATGCCATAAATGAAGAATGCTTCCAGAAATAGAAGTGTTAATAGTTTATTTTTATCAATGAACAAAACTTAAATGAACAGAAGAGAAATCCAAATCAAATCAACATTTGTTGTGACCACTCTTTACTGTTAAAACCACATAAATTCTTCCAGGTACACTTGCACACAGTTTTTACCACTTGACCACTGGGCACTTAAACACCCTTAATAACCAGACCAATTTTCAGCTTTCGGTGCTCTCACATTTTGAATGACAATTACTCAGTCATGCAACACTGGACCTATATGAAATTTTTGTCCTTTTTTTCACACAAATGGAGCTTTCTTTTGGTGGTATTTAACCACTTGAGACCCGTGCTATAGCCAAATGATGGCTACAGCGCGGACCTCCTTTGCCGGGACTACGTCTATTGACGTCCACCCGTGCATAAGCGGCCTGCGCGCCCCCTGTGATCACGGATCTGAGCAAGGGGTCGATCCCTACCCCTTACCACATGATCAGCTGTCAGCCAATGACAGCTGATCATGTGATACAACGGAGCCGGTAATCGGCTATTATTCCTCCTCGCGCTGACAGCGCAAGGAGAAAAAAAAAGAGCCGATCACCGGCGGCCATGATCGGGCCATCAGTCCCATTTACGGCCAGCTTTCCAGTGCCCACCTGCCCCCCTCAGGAATAAATAAGTGCCACCCAGCAGTGCCCGCAGTGCCCACAGTGCCACACATCAGTGCCCACAGTGCCATCCATCAGTGCCCACAGTGCCACCCACAATCTGCCTCAACAACGGTGCTGCACCCCAGTGCCACATATCCGTGCCCATCAGTGTCATCTACCAGTGCCCAGCAGTGCCACCTATCAGTGCCACCTATTAGTGCCACCTATCAGTGCCCATCAGTCCCATCTATCAGTGGTACCTATCAGTGCCCCTTAGTGCCACCCATCCGTGCCATCTTATCTTTGCCCATCAGTGCCGCCTTATCTGTGCCCATCAGTACTGCCTTATCTGTGCCCATCAGTACTGCCTTATCTGTGCCCATCAGTACTGCCTTATCTGTGCCTATCGGTGCCACCTTAACTATACCTATCAGTGCCCACCAGTGCAGCCTATCAGTGCGCCTCATCCGCGCACTTCAATGAAGGAGAAAAATTACCTGTTTGCAAAATTTTATAACAAACTATTAAACATGATTTTTTATTTTTTTTTATTTTGCATCTTTTTTTGTTTGTTTAGCAAAAAATAAAACTCCCAGCTGTAATTAAATACCACCAAAAGAAAGCTCTATTTGTGGGAAAAAAAATGATAAAAATGTCATTTGGGTACAGTGTAGTATGACCGCGCAATTGTCATTCAAAGTGCATCAGCGCTGAAAGCTGAAAATTGGTCTGGGCAGGAGGGGGGTTTAAGTGCCCAGTAAGCAAGTGGTTAATCTCCGCTCGGTTTTTTATTTTTTGTGCTATAAAAGAAAAAATACCGAAAATTCTGTAAAAAAAAAAAAAGATTTTTTTCTTTGTTCCTGTTATAAAATTTAGCAGATTAGTAATTTTTTCTTCATAAATTTTGGTCAAAATTTATACTACTACATATCTTTGGTAAAAATAAGTACAAATTGGTGTATATTATTTGGTCTTTGTGAAAGTTATAGAGTCCACAAGCTATGGTGCCAATATCTGAAAATTGATCACACCTGAAGTACTGATGGCCTATTTCAATTCTTGAGGCCCTAACATGCCAGAAAAGTACAAATACCCCCCAAATGACCCATTTTTGGAAAGAAGACATTCCAAGGTATTTAGTAAGAGGCATGATGAGTTTTTTGAAGTTGTCATTTTTTCCCACAATTCTTTGCAAAATCAAGATTTTTTTTTTACTTTTTTTTTTCACAAAATTGTCATATTTTCAGTTTATTTCTCACACACAGCATATGCATACCCCAAATTACACCCCAAAACACATTCTGCTATTACTCCCGAGTACGGCGATACCACATGTGTGAGACTTTTACACAGTGTGGCCACATACAGAGGCCCAACATGCAGGGAGCGCCATCAGGCATTCTGGAGCACCCAGGACAATTCTGACATTTCTCTCCTACATGTAAAAATCATCATTTATTTGCTAGAAAATTACATAGAATCTCAAAACATTATATATGTTTTCTTAGCAAACACCCTGGAGAATACAATGGTGGTCGTTGCAACTTTTTATCTTGCACAGTATTTGCGCAGCAATTTTTCGAATGCTTTTTTTTTGGGGAAAAACAACAAAATTGCACACGCTTGTGGAATGGCGCCAAACGTTGCTACTTAAAAATCCCCATAGGCGACACTTTAATTTTTTTTTACTGGTTATATGTTTTGAGTTATAGAGGAGGTCTGGGGCTAGAATTATTGCTCTCGCTCTAACGTTCGCAGCGATACCTCACATGTGGGGTTTGAACACCATTTTCATATGTGGGCGGGACTTGCGTACGCGTTCGCTTCTGCATGCGAGCACATGGGGACAGGGGCGCTTTAAAAAAAAAAAATGTTTTATTGTTCATTTTACTTTATTTTAGTTTGACATTTTTTTCCCCAAAAATAAATTTTTTGATCACTTTTATTCCTATTACAAGGAATGTAAACATCCATTGTAATAGGAATATGGCATGACAGGTCCTCTTTACAGTGAGATATGGGGTCAATAAGACCCCACATTTCACCTCTAAGCTGGGAAGCCTGAAATAAAAAATAAAAAAAGATTCTGGCTTTGATCGTATTGGCGAGTCGGTAGAAACACCGGAGGGCGGAGGGAGGGGGGGGGGGGATGTCTATGGCTGGGTATTGCAGGGTATCACCGACTATGGCTGGGTATTGCAGGGTATCTCAGAGTATGGCTGGGTATCTCAGGGTATGGCAATTTATTGCAGAGTATTGGCTGGGGGGTAATTGCAGAGTATTGGCTGGGGGGTAATTGCAGAGTATTGGCTGGGGGGTAATTGCAGAGTATTGGCTGGGGGGTAATTGCAGAGTATTGGCTGGGGGGTAATTGCAGAGTATTGGCTGGGGGGTAATTGCAGAGTATTGGCTGGGGGGTAATTGCAGAGTATTGGCGGGGGGGTAATTGCAGAGTATTGGCGGGGGGGTAATTGCAGAGTAATGGCAGGGAATTGGGGTTAAATTTCGGTGAGCAGCGATGTGGGCACTGCAGATGCAGCCCACAGCACTGCTGACACCAATCTCTTCCCCCTCCGGAGCGATCGCGTGGTAAACGGCCGTGATGAGCGGCCCTTTACCGTGATGACCCGGCGGTCACGGATGCTCTCGAGAGCAGAATTCTGGGAGGACATCATATGACGGCCTCCCAGATTTAAACAACCGCCCTGTAGCCGTCATTCGGCTATGGGCCGGTTGTTAAGTGGTTAAAGGAAGTCTGCAGCTAGGTTGTTCCAAACATCCTGGTAGAAATAACCACAGATCTTCTGTAAATGTAGGCTGCCTCGTATCCTTCTGTCTCTTCATGTAATCCCAGACTCGATGTTGAGTTCAGGGCTCTGGGGTGCCAAACCTTCACTTCCAGGACTCCTTGTTTTTCTTTACACTGAAGATAGTTCTTAATGACGTTGGTTGTATATTTGGGATCATTGTTTTTTTGGCTAGCTGCAGAATAAATTTGGGGCCGATCACACACCTCCCCGATGGTATGACTTGATGGATAAATATCTGCTTGTATTTCTCAGCATTTGACACATCGGTCCACCTGCTGCCATTTTTCTGCACCCCAGTTCCTATGTTTTCATGCATACAGTGAGCAAAATAATAATTTGATCCCCTGCAGATTTTGTAAGTTTGCCTACAACAAAGAAATGAAGGGCCTATAATTTTTATCATAGGTGTATTTTAAATGATGGAGACAGAATATCAGCCAAAAAATCCAGAAAAATATGATACAAATGTTATACATTGAGTTGTAGTTCAGTGGGTAAAATCAGTATTTGATTTTCTGCCAACCAACAACAAGGCTGGGTTCACACTGGTATGACATGACAGTCGTACCACTTTGGATCCGACTTTGCCATGCGACTTGAAGTCCGAAATGCGTCTGACTTCAGTGAACAGGGATTCAACTTTGATCCCTGAAAATACCAGGCACTGTGTCTGGTATAAATATTTAGGGGGAACTCCACGCAAAATGTAAAACAAATGCCATTGGTTCCCCCTCAAAATCCATACCAGGCCCTTATCCGAACATGCAGCCCGGCAGGTCAGGAAAGGGGGTGGGGACCTGCGAGCCCCCTCCCTCCTGAACCATACCAGACCATGTGTCCTCAACATGGGGGGGTGGGTGCTTTGGGGCAGGCACCTCCCACCTCAAAGCACCTTGTCCCCATGTTGATGAGGACAAGGGACACTTTCCAACGACCCAGGCTGTTGGTTGCCAGGTCTGCGGGCAGGGAGCTTATCAGAATCTGGAAGCTCTTTAACAATCCGGAGGCCCCGCTCCTTATGACATCACCGCCCATCATGCCCCGGGTGGTGACGTCATAAGGGGTGGGCCTCTGGATGACATCACCCGGTGACCCCACCCAATGCCAACAGAGTGGGAGAGAGCGTTGAGTCATCACCGGAAGAACAGAGGGAGAAGACAGCAGAGAAGACTCTGCAAAAGTGAGAAGACAGCGGAAAAGAACCAACAGAGGCAGAAGACAGCGGACAGAGGGTGTCATGGTTATGCAATAGAGTTTGTCTGCTTACCTGTTTCCATGTGTTTATCTCTAGAGACCAGCGGACCCTCACCTGACTGCTTTTGTAATCCATCCTCTGGCATGACTCCACCCTAGCTCCTATCAGAGAACTCTATATTAACCTGTGCACTGCAGGCCAACCCTGCTGATCAACCATTGTGTATTCCTTTGTGTGTTTAGCTTCCTGTTACCTGCCGTGTGCTCTTCTGTTGTTCCGTTACCGACTTTGGCATGTCTTTGACTATCCCTGTTTGCCTGTGATCCTGACCTATTGGCGTGTCCCTGACTATTCCTGTCTGCTTGTGGCCCCGACCTTGGCTTTTTATCCCTTACTATCCCTATCCTCCTGTTGCCTACTGTGGGTGCAAGCTGGGGGACACTGGGGGTCGTGACCTGGAGCCAGTTGCAGCGAAGTCCATCCTCACCACTAGAGGCTCTGGTGAACACCTGCTGGCTCTTAGACTCCGCGCCCCAGGGAATCTTACGCTCTAACCTCAGTGGGATCTGTCTCCGTCCGCAGCAGTCAGCCTTAGGGTCCACAACCTTGCGGTGCACTCCTGATCCCTACGGTGTGCATCTGTCACCTCGCCTCAAGGTGACCTGACAGTTTGATCAGCCATGGACCCAGCCTGATGTGCCGCTATCCGCAGATGACCCATTGCAGGGCTTAGTTCACAGACTTGAGACCCAAGAATCGCTTCAGACCCGGATGATGCGATTCCTTCAGGATTTGGCATCCCGTGTTGAACAGGTTCAGGCCTCATTAGGACCCTCGGTTCGACAAACTCAACCGCTATCTGCCGCTGCACCTATCGCATCAGTCGCAGCCACACATTCATTACAACTACCAGCTCCGGCCCGTTTCTCTGGGGACTCCAAGGCTTGCAGGGGGTTCCTTAGCCAGTGCGCAATTCATTTTGAACTTCAGCCCCAAAACTTCCTGTCCGATCGGGCGAAATTAGCATATATTATATCCCTCCTGTCCGGTGAGGCGCTAGCTTGGGCTGCCCCTCTGTGGGAACTGAATGATCCAGTGGTTTGTAGCCTGTCTGATTTCTTGAAACTTTTTCGGAATATCTTCGAGGAACTGGGTTGTCTCCTCAGCGGCTAGCGCTCTTTTACGTCTCCGTCAAGAGTCCGCTTCTGTGGGACAGTATGCTCTTCAGTTCCGTATCCTTACAGCTGAATTGAGCTGGAATAATGAGGCCCTAGTTGCAACCTTTTTACATGGCCTCTCTGATCGAGTGAAGGATGAATTAGCAGGAAGATCCCTTTCTGCTGATCTGGACAGTGTCATCACCTTGTGTAACCAGATCGATGTTCGCTTTCAGGAGAGGGCCCTGGAAAAAAGACGCCAGCACTCCCCGTTCTTTAGGCAGCCTGAGCCCCCAGTTCCTTCTCTTCGATCCGAAGAGCACCCCCTGCCTACTGAGGAACCTATGCAGTTGGGCTAGACTAAGTTATCTCCCGAAGAACGTGCTAGGCGCAGAACTCTGGGCCTATGCCTCTATTGTGGGGCCAAAGGTCATTTCCATGACACTTGTTCTCTTCATCCGGAAAAATGCTCAGGGCTAATACATCTGGAAGGTGGAGTATTAGACCCTGGAATATCACCTTCACCTTCTCGTCTTCTCCTTTCTGTGTTGCTTCATGTCGGTGCTTCATCTCGTTCGGTCTCAGCACATCTGGATTCCGGAGCCTCTGCCAATTTCATGGATTGGGAAACTGCATCCTCCATGAGACTTACCCTTTTGCCCCTTACAACGCCATTGGTGGTCTTGGCGATTGATGGCACTGTTCTCCCAGGGGGCCCTATCCGCTTCCAGACTCTTCCTGTTAAGATGGCAGTAGGGACACTCCACCAGGAGTGGATATCCTTCCTTGTCTTACCTAAGGCTTAATCTCCTATCATATTAGGTCTTCCTTGGTTACGGCTCCATTCTCCACATGTTGACTGGTCTGCTGGACAGATCCTGGCTTGGGGTTCCTCATGTTCCTCTTCCTGCCTACTCAAGGGTACCCCAAAAGAGAAACTTCCTGTTACCACCATCCCAGTATCTTCTGCTCTTCCCGCTGTATATAGCGATCTCTGGGATGCGTCCTGCAATAGTCGGACTGATGCACTCTCTAGGTCATGTGGTACTCTGGATGAGGGGCCCACCTATGAACCTGAGTCGATCATTCACTCCAGTTTGCATAACCATTTACCTTTGCCTATCCCTAATCTCCCTTGGACGCACAGCCCCAAAACACCCTCCCCCTCCCATGTTGAGGGGGGTGCTCACTCCCCCCCCCCCTCTTTTTTGACCTGCCGGGCTGTGTGCTCGTATAAGGGTATTTGGCGTGGTGTTCCCCTTCAAGATCATCAGAGCACAATTCACATGCCAAAGTCGGATTAGTTAAATATTGGTTAGATATTCAGTGGGCTGAAGTAGTATCAGTCGGACCAAAGTAGTGAAGGGAGCATTTTAGAAGTCAGGCTGACTTGTGTTGGACCAGTTAAGACGGCTGCCATAGGGAAACATTTATTTTCACATGTCATACGACGTGCTCCCAATGTCAGAGCATTTGACGTACCGGTGTGAACCGGGCCTAATTGTGAACCGGGCCTAATTCTGACTCTGGCTACAGTATGTGCTCATGTATACATCTTAGTCCTGTCAATTTAGGAAGGTGCTTCTAATGACAACTTATGTGTATAAAAGACACCTGTCCACAGAATCTTTCTTCCATTCAAACCTCACCATCATGGGCATAACCAAAAGCTGTCAAAGGACATTAGGGACAAAATTGTAGACCTGCACAAAGCTGGAATGCTTGGTGAGAAGGCAATAACTGTTGGAGAGATTATTCCAACTTGGAAGAAATACAAAGTAATCATCAATCACCCTCGGTCTGGAGCTCCAGGGTTAAGGATGATCATGAGAAAAGTGAGAGATCAGCCCATAACTACACAGGAGGAGCTTGTGAATGATTGTGAATGATTCCAAGGCGGTTGGGACCACAGTCACCAAACAAATCATTGGTAACACAATACGCCTCCAGGGATTGAAATCCTGCAGTGCTCGCAAGGTCCCCCTCCTCAAAAAGGCACATATACAGGCCCATCTGAAGTTTGCCAGTGAACATCTAAATGATTCAGAGATGGATTGGGAGAAAGTGCTGTGGTCATATGAGACCAAAATTGAGCTCTTTTGCATTAACTCGACTTGCCGTGTTTATAGGAAGAAAAATGCTGACAATGACCCAAAGAACACCATCCCTACAGTTAAGCACGGAGGTGGAAACCTTATGCTTTGGGGTTGTTTCTCTGCTAAAGGTACAGGCTGACTTTGCTGCATTGAGGAGCCAATGGACGGGGCCATGTATTGTAAAATCTAGAACACTGAAGATGGTTCGTGGATGGGTCTTCCAGCATGATAATTACCCAAAACATACTGCCAAGACAACAAAGAAGTGGCTTAAGAAGCACATTATGGTCATGGAGTGGCCTAGCCAGTCTCCAGACCTCAATCCTATAGAAAATGTATATAGGGACCTGAAGCTTTGAGTTGCCAAGCCAAGAGAACTTAAGGATTAAGAGAAGTCATGTAAAGAAGAGTGGACTAAAATCTCTCCTGAGATGTGTTCAAACCTTGCAACCAACTACAAGAAAAGTCTTACCTCTGTACTTGCGTTTTTCCACCAAGTACAAAGTCATGTTTTGCTTGGGGATCAAAATACATATTTTACTCACTGAACTGCAACTCAATTTATAACATTTGTATCATGTGTTTTTTCTGGATTTTTGTTTGCTATTCGGTCTCTATCATTTAAAATACACCTGTGATCAAAACAATTATAGACCCTTAATTTCTTTGTAAGTGGGCAAACTTACAAAATATGCAAGGGTTCAATTGAATTAATTTCCCCACTGTAGTTGAGTTTTTTAACCTTGTTTTCATGTCAGAGGTATGGCTTTTTGGCTGAAATGCCTCCATGAAGACCACATCTTGCCAGACTTCTTTGGATGGTAGATGTGTGTACCTGTGTCCCAGTTTGCGTTGAAACCTTTGCTTGGGAGAGACCTTGCTAATGCAGTATAATTATCTTGTGTCTTGTTGCTGTTTTTAATCTTGCGTCCTTTTATGACCTGTGATGTGAAACTGTCTTCCACAACCTCACCATAGTAGAAGAGTGAGTTTGGATGTTCCTCACTTCGTTTTAAGCCTCTTACACAGCAGTTTCTGTTTCAGTTAATGACTATGTTTCAACATATATATATGAAATTGATGATCCTTAACACCTGCTTGGTATAATTGGTTAATCATACACCAGACTTTAATCCTACAATATCCCTGACTTTGTGCAAGTGTAAGAATTGGTGCTGGTTTGAAGCCAAAGGGTAGTCACACCAAATATTGATTTGCTTTCGATTTTTCTTCTCCCTTTGCAAAAAAAATAGCAATTCAAATATATATTTTTGAAAGCATTCTTACCGTATATACTCGAGTATAAGCCGAGATTTTCAGCCTCTTTTTTGAGGCTGAAAGTGCCCCCCTCGGCTTATACTCGAGTCATCGCTGTCTGCCTGCTCGATCAGCGTGTCGAGCAGACAGACAGCGGCCATTCTATTCTAATTCAAAAGCCGCGCCTCCGGCTCCGCCTTCGCCTGTGATAGGCGGAACACTGAATTTCCCAGCAGCCTGTGTTCCGCCTATCACGGACATCCGCTCATCCTCGTACTACGGACGAGGATGAAAGGATGGCCGTGATAGGCGGAACACAGACTGCTGGGAAATTGTGTTCCGCCTATCACAGACAGGGAGGCGCGGCATTTGAACAGGAAAATGGGCGCCGACGAAGAGCGGTGATCCTGGGACGGGACCGGACGGAGGCTCGGCTCGGCTCGGCTCGGGACGGGACCGGACGGAGTCTCGGGACGGGACGGGACCGGACCGGACGGAGGCTCGGCTCGGGACAGGACGGGACCGGACGGAGGCTCGGGACCGGACGGAGGCTGGGGACACAGGTAGGCTGGACACACAAGGCCACACACACACACACACACACACACACACACACACACACACACACACAGGGATGGACACACACACAGGGATGGATGGATGGATGGATGGACGGACACACACACAGGGATGGATGGATGGATGGATGGACGGACACACACACAGGGATGGATGGATGGATGGACACACACACACACACAGGGATGGATGGATGGATGGACACACACACACACAGGGATGGATGGATGGATGGACACACACACAGGGATGGATGGATGGATGGACACACACACAGGGATGGACAGGCATATCTCACCCTCGGCTTATACACGAGTCAATAGGTTTCCCAGTTTTTTGGGGGTAAATTGGGGGCCTCGGCTTATACTCGGGTCGGCCTATACTCGAGTATATACGGTACTTTACAGCATTTCTTCACACCTGCCTAAAATATTTACACAGTACTGTATATACAAAAACCTTTTTCATGGCTGCGAGTGTATTTCTGACAGTGAGTTTTTGAATCCTTGGAAAAGGCATTACATGCCAACATGGAGTATGTACAGTATATGCAAAATACTTTGAATGCTACACAAAGCATGTTATTCAAACATGTAGCCAGCTAAGGTTTTTGAACTGCTAATAAAATTAAGATTTTGCTTTCTTGTAACTATTCCAGTTTTCCCAGCTGGTAAATTTTGGTTTAGTGCTTTTCCCAGTACCATCTTTAGGCTCACAGCAGAAAATGCTTCATGCTCATAATATGTTGGTCAGAATTCTGAGGGGATGTAATGAGATGCAGGTTTTCCCTTTATTACAGCTGATATATCACGATTATAGAAGTCAGACCCTTCCTTTGGTTCAGATTATAGAAGGCAGACCTTCCAGTTTTTCCATGAATTTTACCACTTCCTAAAGTGTACCTTACATTACAATATAAGGGCCGCTTATCTTGCATGCACCCCTATGTAAATGACCTGCTAATGTAAATGACCAAATCAATGTAAAGGATTTGCCTTACACCTCAGCTTCCAGAACGCTTACCTGGGTAAGGGTGAAGCCACTGGGCCTAACTGTGGGAATACAAGGAAAGCTAAAGATCACAAATTTTGCGAGAAGGCACTCCTGCACCTTGCTGGATCCTGCATGAAAATGCTAAATTGAAATGCTGAGGAGAACAACAAGGTTTTATAAGGTGTATACTGAGAGCAGGAAAAATAAAATACCATTTTGTTAAATAATATATTTATGAGGAACGGGGACTTTCTGTAGTTAGTGTATCTAAACTCATGAACAAAAATTTTATTTGTTTATTGTACAGCACAAGTCAGGTTATTGGACACTGCTAAAGCTGCTCAGTTTTAAACACTCCCTCATATAACCTTTCCTACCATGTGGTCCTAATTTTTTTGCTAGCGCCTGAAGGTGAGGGATGCATTGCCATGTGAGGAAGATAGAATTCCTACATTCTTCTATCAGATCTCCTACTAACTGCCCCAAGCCACTGCGGCAATGGATGTCAGTTTCTGGATCAGCGCCTCCCAGTTTAGTACTGTGAGGACTATATCCAAACCTCACACACATAACAGAAGCAAGGCTGGCTTGTAAGCTGCATTTGCACTGGGCCCAACTTGGGGTGATTCTCATGAGTACATGGTGCAACAAGAAGTGCTATACAAATCAGAAAATCTGCCTATGGGGCGGAGATGAATCCTTTCAGATCCTCTTTTCATTGACGCGGGGGAGGGGGGGAGGCTGGGGTGGAGCCCATCCAGAGTGAACGAAGTATTGGCAGGTCTCAGAATATAATTTTGCAGGTAGCAGTCAAAGGATGCCAGCCCTTTCAAAATAAGAAGAATATTACAGCTGCACCTTACTGCCATTTTTTTTGTGCCTCAGTGTGCTTCAATGGCGAGATGCCACAACCAGGTTGCTCCTCCCACTTATCTTGCAGAGCCATAGGAGCCATCTTGAGTTCCCAGGATCTTAGTTACCATATTGCATACCGTACTGCATACTTACAGTGGGCCATCTTACCCAGCTACTGTGCATGTTCCACTTCTATTCTTGCTGGGTAAATGTTGCATACATGTCTCTACCTTGGGAAAACAGTGACCTGGAAAAACAGCACAGCAGCAGTGATTAGCGCAGCTGGCGTACAGCAGAAAGGATAGTGCAACGGGCACAATTATTCTGATGACATTGAACGTTCTGATCACCAGGGATTGCAGACAGTCATCCACCAATCAGACTGGGCACTGTGTGAACCTGGATGCTTCTGGGTGAACCTGAGTGCCCCACAAGGTCCTCATGGAGGATCCAGGGAACTGGGTCAGACCTGCAGTCTGATGCCTGTTTCCCAGGCATAGTGAGTTTTTTCACCGGTGACCAGGGCACAGGGACTCGCCCTCTCCCTGCCCCCCCCCCCCCCCCCATTCTTCAGTCAGGTTTACCTCTCATTTCTAACTCTGGGACAGCATTGTCTGGGGTGCAACAGTCTTCTTCTCTGAGCAAAGAATAATTTTACTTCCAAATGTCCTTATTTAGAAAGTAAATGGCTATTTAAACAAAAAACCCACTTAAAAGGTTAGAGCCTGCAGACCTTGAGTTTCTTCGCAACACACAGTTTTGGAATCCTCTGAATGGTCAGACTTGGAGGATGAGAATTTACCCAGGACAGACTCCTGTTCTGATTCAGATGAATTGTCTGTGGCAGAAGGTCTTGTTGCTTCTGTTTCTTTTAAACAAAGCTGCCATTGAGATACCTAATAAAGTGGTCCACAGATGTCTTCAAAATGCATTCTGCGGTACCTAAGTATCCTAAGATGGTCTCTAGCAAACACAAAAACCTACTAACACTTTTTTATTTTATTTTGGTGCATGCATTGGTCAAGGATGTTTTAGTTGAAGACTGGAAACATCCAGAAAAGGCATATGTCTCTCCTAAGTGCTTTGTACAAGAATACCCTCTGGACAAGGAATTTTACAAAAAATAGGTGGTTCCTATAGGTAGATCCAGCTATCTCATGCCTCAATAAATTAATAAATCATGGTACCAGCTAAAGACTTGCCTACTTTTTAGAGATCTGGAGAAAAAGTGTTTTGAGACCTTGCTTAAGGCTTTTTTTCTCCTTAACTGGGCCTACCACTCAGTCTATTGTGGTGGCCAAGGTGGCTTGTCAGGCTCTTACGTCATG
The DNA here is from genome assembly GCF_037356315.1 of Lithobates pipiens. Taxonomy (NCBI): domain Eukaryota; kingdom Metazoa; phylum Chordata; class Amphibia; order Anura; family Ranidae; genus Lithobates; species Lithobates pipiens. Next base: position 157,510,673 of record NW_027507685.1, on the reverse strand, counting down.
GTCCAGGCATCGTAAAGATAATCCCCCACTGCCAGTTGGATCTATTTCCAGCAGCCTTGCACTACTGTGTGGATGGTATGAGTGACATGCTTCATAAGTTTTCATGTCTACAGGACCAGCCTGTAAAAAAAAAGAGTGAACTACATCAAAAAGGTTATGGGTGGAAAAAAAACATGTCTTCCCACTTAACCAACCTGTAAAAAAAATCCTGAAATACATCTAGCCAGAAGAGTCTGTAGCCATTTCAGGCGGTCATACACAGCCAGTGCTCAGTTGGCTGAAATTCAGCGGGAAATCCACCTGCCTGTAAACCGCCTGATTTGTGACATGCCTACCAGGTGGAACTCAACTTTGTTAATGCTGCAGCGGCTATACATGCAGCAGAGGGATGTGAACGAGCACTTGTGCGAATATGGCACGACAACAGGCTCAGGCCATCTCTGCTTTTTTTTTCCCCACACCAATGGCTGATCATTAAGGATGCATGCACTGTATTGTCACCATTTGAAGAGGCCACAAGGGGTGGTGAGCTGTGACAGTGCATGCATCAGTGACACAATCTCTGTTGTGTCCCTGCTGAATCAGACTCTGCATGGCATTATGGACAGCACTGGAGGCAGAGCAGCAGGAGGAAGAGGAAGACTTCCTTTCCTCTCAAGGTCTACTTTATCCAGACACCATCATTCCTATGTCACAGAACACACAGGAAGATAGAGGGGAAGGGGAGTGAGGAGGAGGATTCTATCACTTTCATAGGCACTGAAGAAGAGGAAGACATGCGTCAATCTGTAAGCAATGGCTTTCCAACTCCAAGACCCTTGGGAGTAGTACGTTGCTGGGAGGAGGAAGTTCCAGATGCTGCCATCCTGAGTGACCCAGAGGAGTCTGCTTCTCAAGCCTCTGCAAATTTGAGGTGCATGGGCAACCTCATGCCTCAAAGCCTGCGAAAGGACCCAATAATATGTGGCATAAAGGAGAAGGGTGATTACTGGTTGGCAACCCTCCTTGACCACCGTTATAAGGGGAAGGTCTCAGAACAAAATCTCTTGAGGACACATTAAAGAGGATTTTATTGAATTTAATTATTCCTGACTCTAGTAGGTTACAGTGTCGTGGAAAACTTAGTTTTGAGTCTTCTGTTGGTCAAGAGTGGAGCATTGGAGAAGGCGCCTGCTTAAGTGAGGTATTTCGGATTTTTTTTTAGTCCTAGCCACCCAGGGCTGTCTACTTCCACATCCACAGTGTCTGCATCAAAAGGTGGACGAGTACCTCTGGGCCAAAACAGAGATGGAAAGCTTTCCAGCTGACAATCCACTGACTTACTGGGTCATGAGAATAGACCACTGGTCAGAACTTGCCCAATGTGCTGTCCAGTTGTTGGCTGCCCTGCATCCAGTGTGCTTTCAGAATGAGTGTTCAGTGCTGCAGGAGGTTTTGTTACTGATCATAGAACACATTTGTCCACAGACTTTGTGGACCATTTGACTTTTATAAAAATAATTCAAGTCTTTTTGGGATGTGGGTTCTCTGCAGGACTTCAAGGCTGCCTAGCTTTGAGGATGTTCAAGCATTTCATCTGGAAGAATGTTTTTGGTATAGGTTTCATGGGCACAATTAACACCTCAAGACCAATTTTCCAGTACCTGTTTGACAGGTGCATATCATTGCAATTTTTTATGCCTTCATCAAGAGCACCTCTATAGGGTTATGGTGGGAAGGCGACCCAACACCAAAGACCTGTTTTTCTGCACCTGTTTGACAGGAGCATATCATTGCAATTTTTAACAGCAAGGCCAATTCTTGCTTTCATCTAGAGTACCTCTATAGGGTTACGGTGGGAAGGGGCCACCAACACCCAAAGACCAATTTTTACGCACCCGTTATTTCTATCCAAAGTCAAAGTGACTCCAGAATGTATCTAACAAATCTCTAATTGTGTTCTCAGTGCATTACATTGTGGCCTCATCATACACACTGGCTCCCCAGCTGTTTCTAAGCAAAATAAAGGCAGCTTGCAGGGAAAATGTAATTATTGTTGGGCTTTATAAATGCAATTATTGCTGCAGCAGATTCTAGACATGGTACAGATCTGCCACTTTACAGGTAGACTATTTTATTGATACATGTCCCCCAGAGCAGGACCCGGACCCCTATAACCATTGTATGCCCAATTAATTGCATATAAGCCTTCAAAATGGACACTTTTGATTTTTGACCTTTGGGTCCCATTGACTTTATTGGGGTTCCATATTTGGGTCCAAACTATCTGGCGCGAACCGAACAGGGGTCCGTTCAGCCCATCCCTTTTAGCCAGGAGAGGAAATGCAAGTGCTTTTTTTTGAATCGTAGGCTTCCTTCGCCTGTGATATCTGCTTTGTAAGACCAGTGGCCGCTATGTCATGTATTTTTCTGGCCCCAAGTCTTGTCTCTGCCTAACAGTAGTTTCTTAGTGCAAGCAGTGATGCAACTCCATTCCCGCTTGCTGTAGTGGATGGACCTGAGAGTCTGAGACTCCTGGTCTGAACTGCCCACTGATGCAGTGTCTGTTACGTACCTGCTGGATGAGCCTGACGTGCAGTGGGAAGGCTGACTCGTACAACCCCGGCTCAAGGGCCACCGGTGTTGCAACAGTGGCCGCAAGAGCCTGGCGGTGTATGAATGCCTGGTTCGTCTTGGGTCTTGTCAGTTCAGCTGGTGCAGCAGGAAACGGGAAGCAGGCAGGTAAGCTGGGGAGACACTGAGTACGTAGTCAGACAAGCCAGGTTTGGTAACAGATGATCAGATGTACATATAGACAACAGGCAGAGAATGGTCAGGATACAGGCAAAGCTTGGCAACAGGATATCAAGCAGTGTAGAGCTGAGCGTGGTTACAAGGCAAGCCAGGGTCAGGATAACACATCAATCGTAGTCAAACAAGCCGGGTCAAACACAGGCAACAGATTGGATCACAGGAACAGAAAGTCACAGGAACAGGTATAAGCTGCAGATCAGACAGCAAAGACACAGTGCTGCTGAGGTATTTAAATAAGGCAGCCTGTTGCCAATCACTGAAATTAGTCAGCACTATTTTAACCCCTAGGTGGCAGATCCATGACATTGCCATCTCCATCTCTTACGGGCAACCTCCGGGTACCCAACAGGTCTCTCTCCTGTGGATGACTGCGAAAAAAGGCATTAACCAAGTCTCTAGCGTGCACATCCTGTTCAGCCTCCCAAGAGTTATCCTCTGGGCCATAACCTTTCCACTTAACTAGGTACTGTACCTGATTCCTTCTTTTCCTACAGTCTATGATGGCCTCTACCCCGTACTCCTCTTTGCCATTGATGGTCACAGGTTCTGGTGGCCTGGATACTCTATCTGGAAAAGAGTCAGGGACTGCAGGTTTCAAGAGAGAAACATGGAAGACAGGATGTATCTTAAGTGAATCAGGTAAAGATAATTCATAAGCAACCTCGTTAAGTTTCTTCTTGACTGGGAATGGTCCCACAAATTTAGGTGCCAGTTTCTTTGAGGGAAATGCCAACCTGAGATTCATAGTAGACAGCCATACCTGTCTACTATGGTGGAGAATCGGTTCACCCCTTTTCTTGTCAAAAGCCATCTTGCTTGCTGCTTGTGCCTTGGTAACCACATCTTGAAGCAACTTATTGTTGCGGTTGAGGAAATCCACTGTGTCTTGGACAGCAGGAACTGGTCTCTGGAATAAAGTCAGGCAAGAAGGATGGGTGAAAACCACAATTTGGAAAGAAGGGTGACTGACCTGTGGCTGAGTGAGTGGCATTATTGTAGGCGAACTCTACCAGTGGTAGCAGTGATACCCAGTCATCTTGGACAAAAGTGGTGAAGCATCGGATATACTGCTCGAACGTCTGATTGGTCCTCTCTGTCTGTCCATTGGTCTGGGGATGGTAAGCAGAGGACAAGGATCTTTCAATTTTAAGGGCTTCACACAGAGTTTTCCGGAATCTGGAAGTGAACTGAACCCCCCGATCAGAGACAATGTTCATAGGGACTCCATGGAGCCTAACATTCTCTCTGATAAACACTTTAGCTGTCTCCATGACCGAGGGAGTACTTTTCAGAGGCAAGAAATGGGCCCTTTTGGACAATCGGTCCACTACCATGAAGATGGCTGTGCATCCTTCCGATGGGGGAAGTTCCGCAATGAAATCCATGGCTATCATTCCCCATGGTGTGTCAGGAACTGGCAGTGGCTGAAGTAGACCCCAGGCTCGGTTCTTTGTACCCTTGCTCTGGTTGCAGATTGTACAGGAATTCACGTATCTCTTACAGGCTTCTTCCAGGTCTGGCCACCAGAATGTGCATTTCAGGAGATCAAGCGTCTTGTGCACCCCGAAATGACCTGCTAGGGGATGATCAGGACACAGACCCAAAATGGTTATACATAGACATTCAGGCACAAATACCTTGCTTCCGTTGAACAGCAATCCTTCCTGGAATGTCAGCGTGACCCCTGGAGGGCTAGGAACATCTGTTGAAGCCTGCTTCATTCGGTTGAGAAGGTTGCCCTGTAAAAGTAAGAAGTTATTTTCGGACAAGATACTATCTGCCACTGGTGGTTCCTTGGGGTCATCAAACATACAAGACAGTGCATCTGGTTTGACATTCTTCAAACCCGGCCGGTAGGTAATGTGGAAAACAAATCGGTAAAAGAACAGGGCCCAACGTGCTTGACTTGGCTTTAGGCATTTAGCAGTCCTCAGGTACTCAAGATTTTTGTGGTCAGTATAGATCAATATGGGATACGCTGCTCCCTCCAGGAGGTACTTCCACTCTACTAAAGCCGCTTTTATGGCCAGTAATTCTCGGTCCCCAACGTCATAGTTTCTCTCTGCTGGAGACAGCCTGCGGGAGAAAAAGGCTACTGGATGCATCAGATTCTTAGGGCCTTAGCGTTGGGAGATGACTGCTCCAATAGCTACTTCAGATGCGTCTACTTCTAGTGTATATGGCAGAGACGGGTCTGGGTGACCAAGAACAGGTGCTGAAGTAAACAGTCCCTTCAAGGTATCAAATGCGGCTTGTGCCTCGGGTGTCCAATGGAAGCGGAGGTTCTGTTTAGTCAGCGGTGTGATAGGGGTTATGATCGCAGAGAAGCCCCTAATGAACCTCCTGTAAAAGTTGGCAAATCCTACGAAGCGCTGCACCCCCTTCTTGACGGTAGGTGCAGGCCAGTCTAAGATAGCAGAAACTTTTTGCCTTGATGCCTTCAGGTGAGATTATCAGTCCCAGGAATTGGATGCTACTTCGTTCAAACTCGCATTCTACACCTTTAGCATATAGTCCATGTGGGCGGAGCCAGCTCAGCACCCTTTTGACATGATCTCGATAAGAGTCTAGAGAAGTGGAGAAAATCAAGATGTCATCTAGGTAAACAATCAAAAATATATCCAGGAAGTCTCGTAATATGTCATTGACAAAGTGTTGGAAGGTAGCCGGAGCATTACATAGGCCAAAGGGCATCACCAGGTATTCATAGTGGCCGAATCGGGTGCGAAAAGCTGTCTTCCACTCATCCCCTTGACGGATGCGGACTAAATTGTAGGCCCCCCCTGTAGATCTAGTTTGGTGAAAATGGTTGCCGACCTTAATCTTTGAAATAGTTTGGGTACTAGAGGGAGAGGATACCGGTTTTTAGCTGTAATTTTGTTGAGCTCCCGATAGTCCACACAAGGTCATAGGGAGTGGTCCTTTTTCTCAATGAAAAATATTCCTGCTCCTGCTGGGGAGGTAGAGGGTCGGATGAACCCCTTTTTCAAGTTTTCTTGGATATACTCTTTTAGTGCCTCCTGTTCTAGTTCAGTGAGGGGGAACATTCTACCAAAAGGGATCTCAGACCCTGGAAGCAGTTCAATTGGGCAGTCATATGGCCGATGCGGGGGAAAAGTGTCAGCCCCTCGCTTACTAAAGACATCCAGGAACTCATGGTATGGTTCAGGTATGACTTTCCGCACCTCAGACTCAGAGTCCACACAAAGTAGTGTTGTAGAAGAAGCTGGGGATCTTGGAGGGCAATGTTCCTGGCAATAGGCAATAGGCTGAGTGGAAGTCAATTTTCCCTGTAGCCCAGTCAACTCGTGGATTATGCGCCTGCAGCCAGGGTAGGCCAAGAATAACCGGGAATAGTGGGGAAGAGATGACATCGAGGCTTAGGATTTTCTTATGTTGGGAAGAGGCCAACACAGGTAAGGGAAATGTCTCTTGGGTCACAGGTCTGGACTTGATACATGACCCGTCAGCTAGAAAAACAAAGTCCTTGTGCTTTAGGTCTTAAGGGGATACTTTGTTGTGTTGCAAAGGTTATATCGATGAAGCAACTGCAGGCCCTGGAATCAATGATCGCGGTAACTGGCACTTCCCTTTCTAGCAGCTGGAAAGAGATGGGAAGGGTTAGGTTAGTGGCGTTGGTAGATGAAGAAAAGTTATTAACAGAAGAAAACATCCGCCACTTACGTGTCTTGGTTGGACAGGAACGTACATAGTGGCCCGCTTCCCCACAGTATAGGCAGAGGTTGTTCTGTCGTCGGTGCAGGCGTTCCTCCGGAGACAGAGAGGGGCGTATTAGGCTAACTTGCATAGGCTCCGGTGCTTCGGTGCCAATAGTAATAGGAGCTGGCTGAACTGGAGTGAAACTAACAGGTGCAGAGTGAGTAGGAGCTGGGATCCGGGGCATCATCCTGACCGGACGTGGCTGCTGGGCTGATCTTTCGGATCGTCGCTCACGGAGCCGACGGTCAATTTGAATGGTCAGTGCGATAAGGGCCTCCAGGGTATTTGGGACTCTGACACGTGCCAATTAGTCTTTCAGACCTTCTGATAACCCCAAGTGGAACTGGTGTCGCAGGGCTGCGTCATTCCACTGTGTGTCTGCACTCCAGCATCTAAAGTCTGTAACATAATCTTCTGCTGGAGTGCATGAAGGGCAGCCTCTGCTGTGGTGGTTCATTGCGAGTCATCGTATAATTCGGCCATCGCGCCGAAGAAGGCGGACATGGACTGTAACAAGACATCGTTCTTCTCCAACATCCGATGAGCCCAGGACTAGGGCTCACCCTGAAGCAGTGATATGATGAATCCTACTTTGGTGGCTTCAAGGGAGAAAGTTCGAGGTTGCAGGGTGAAGTACAGTTCACATGCGTTACGGAAGGATCAAAATTTTCCCTGGTCACCTGCAAATCTCTCCAGTGCTGGAACTCTGGGTTCAGGGGGCAACGTCACCACTGAGGTTGCTGCAGTGGCGCTTGCTGGTGTAGCTAGAGTCTGTCTATGTTGTTCCAGTTGTGTATAACCCTCCTGTAGAGATTTGACTGCTTGGGTAAGGGCTGCAAGGTGCTGACAGAGGTCATCCATGGCCGACATCCCACTTGCAGGCTCAGACATGGCTGTCTGATACTGTTACGTACCTGCCGGATGAGCCTGATGTGCAGTGGGACGGCTTTCTCGTACAACCCCGGCTCAAGGGTCACCGGTGTTGCAACAGTGGCCGCAAGAGCCTGGCGGTGTATGGGTGCCTGGTTCGTCTTGGGTCTTGTCAGTTCAGCTGGTGCAGCAGGAAACCGGAAGCAGGCTGGTAAGCTGGGGAGACGCTGAATACGTAGTCAGACAAGCCAGGTTTGGTAACAGATGATCAGATGTAGATATAGACGACAGGCAGAGAATGGTCAGGATACAGGCAAAGTTCGGAAACAGGATATCAAGCAGTGTAGAGCTGAGCGTGGTTACAAGGCAGGCCAGGGTCAGCATAACAGAGATCAATCGTAGTTAAACAAGCCAGGTCAAACACAGGAACCGGATCGGATCACAAGAACAGGAAATCACGGGAACAGGTATGAGCTGCAGATCAGACAGCAAAGACACAGTGCTGCTGAGGTGTTTAAATAAGGCAGCCTGTTGCCAATCACTGAAATTAGTCTGCACTATTTTAACCCCTAGGTGGCAGATCCATGACAGTGTCTGTCCACCTCCCATGACCTCATATATTGACTGATGGACGAGGAGTTTCCTCCCCTTTCTCAGCAACCTATAGCTGCAGTGTGTAGGCTATGTAGATGAGCACCGTGTGGGCAAGTACACAAACTAAATTAGTGTAATATTTAAATGCTTACTGTACCTGCCTACATTCATGCCGTTCACTGCAATTCCCTTATTTCTCACTCTACAGCTATGCATAATGGGAGCTGTATTTGCTCATAGCTGTAGAGGGAGAAGGCAGAAGGTTACAAGTCCCTGGTTTTACACCTACTTCTGCCAGCAGAAGATGCTATTTTGCAAATATTGCATTCAGATTTTTTTAAAGTAATAAATATACGTGTGGTGCAAGATCTGAAACAGCCTATTGTACTGAAAAGTATAAATAGTCTTTTTTTCTGACCGCTGCAAATGCAGTAAATGAAAGCATTGGGAGAGAAAGTCCACTGTATCAGAGCCAGCCTTATGCAGGGAAGCAGAAGCAATCTCTAGGAGGAGATGGAGAAGTGTGACGCAACTTGCATGCTGGGAAGTGGCGGCCATTTTTTGGGTTGCAAACGTTGGACGTTTCCTACAATGCTTATATTAACCTGCTGAAATGTGAGCGCAAAACCTTTTAGCTTTTTATCAATAATCATTTGGATGTATGCACTATAAGGAGTCTCTTTTTCTCTCTGGGTATTGAGACTGTGAAGGAGACAGTCATTCCCGTGCTGCTGAGGAGATGTCAGTGATTTATATCCTTGCCTGTTAACATCTACCTATGGGTAAGAGGCAGTGTGTTTGGCTGACGGTGGCAGTCTCTTGAATTATTTGATACCTGAAGATACATCTCTGAAGCTTACTTTGGACATTTAAAAGTGGATTACATTTATATGTTTTTGCCAGTTGAGTCTGTGTCAGCAATATATTTTGGGCTCATGCTGGACTTTTTTCAAGCGCTTCACCATTTTCCATAAATCTCCAGGATATGTAAGAGAAGAAAAGAATGCAGGCACCTCTGAGTGCAGCCTGTTAAAATTATATTTGTAAACTTGCATAGTACAACTCACATTTTGAAGATGCAATGACAGGCACATCTGTGATAGTTCGCCTGGTGATGCATCCATAGCACTGATCCGCAAGAAGAGCTATCCTGGCTGCTCTGTATACTCTCGTGGTCTGCACGATGGAGTAATGTAAGAGAGCTGAAAAGGAAGGGTGGAACACTCCTTGGACCGCAGCGCTGGCCGGGATGATGTCACTGGCGTGTTTGCGACCAGTTTCCGAGCTAGCGCACCCTGGTGATGTGAGGAATGCAGTGCTCATTTCTCCAGCTAGCTCGGAAACGCGCCACGAGCACTCCAGTGAAGTCATCCCAACCAGCGCTGCGGTCCAAGAAGAGTTCCACCCCACAGATATGCCTGCCATTGCATTCTCAAATGTGAGTTGTACTATGTGGTTTACAAATATAATTTTAACAGTCTGCACTCAGAGGCGCCTGCATTCTTTTCGTCGCTTACATATCCTGGATTTTTAAAATGTATTGGTATACATAGGTCAATGTACATAATGTAGTTATTTTTTTTGGCATCCTGCAGTTCTTCTTTAAGGGTGAACCTACAAAAGATGATCCAGATTCTGCAGGACTTTGGTTGGATCTTCAACCTTCAGAAATTGATCATGGAACTGGCCTAATGCCTGGGGTATTTGGTACTGTATACTACCTATAACGAGGTGTTCTGCCATGGGGTAACTTGTCCCATTTCGGGAACATACTTGGGCCCTTTAGTCCACCGCATATCTCTTAGTGAGGATCTCCATGAGGGTGCCATGACAGCCTTGTTAAAGGTGGTCTATGCTCAGTGGCATTCCAGACCTCTTCTGGCAGCCTGGAACAAATTGTCACTGCTTTATCACCCTATTAACCTATCCTCCAGGGCAAAGAACTCCTTTATGTGGTTGTTGCTGGGACTGGGCTGTCTCTTCCTCCTGTTGGTCTGGAGAGTTCTGACCACATATGTCAGTATTTCTTTCAGGCTGGGGAACTTGTACTCAGAAGGAGGCTTGTCTTACAATTAACATTTAGGAAATAAGAATAATGTGTCCTTATCTTAATTGGACAGGCCTCCTCAAGGGTCTTCTGGTCAGGATATTATTATTATTATTTAAGGTACTTGTATAGCACTATCAATTTACACAGCGCTTTACATATACATTGTACATTCACATCAGTCCCTACCCTCAGGAACTTACAATCTAAGGTCCCTAACTCACATTCATATATTAGGGTCAATTTAGACAGAGGCCAATTAACCTACTAACATGTCTTTGGAGTGTGGGAGGAAATCAAAGTACCCGAACCCAAGCAGGCACAGGGAGAACATGCAAACTCCAGGTGTGTAGTGTTTTTTGTTGGGACCCTTTTTACTGCTAGGCAAGAGTGCTACCCACAACACCACTGTGCCGTCCATAATCTGTCAACATCATTGAGATGGCTTGTGTAAACCATCGGTTGGATGCAAAAAGCTGCAAGGCTTAAAAGAAGGAAGTTATTAGGTGAAGCTACCCAGCAAATTTTGTTGTGCACATTCCACATTGTGCACATGGAACTGTCCCTGGAGGAATGGTAACTGAGGTGTTCAGGGAAATCTGTCCTCACTGGGGGATGCCGGATGGACCTTCTGGTGTCCAGGTTCAATGGAAAACTGAGGTAATTTGTATCTGGGATAAGGAACCTTCCAGCATTATTGGACGCTTTGGTGACTCTGTGGGAGCAGTTTCATCTGATTTATGCATTCCCCCACCCCCTGCTTCAATTAATTTCTCGGTTGCTTCCCAGGATTGAGGTGGAAAGGGCCAAAGTAATGAGGGGGACCTCAAATTGGCCAAAAAGGGCTTGGTTCTTGGACATCCTTCACATGCTGGTGCAACCACCCTGGCCCCTTCCTGACTGTTCAGGTCTTCCATATCAAGGTCTCATGCATCATCTATCTTCATGGTTGCTTGCTTTTTAACTGCTTTTGGACTGCCCACCACATATATACTGCAGCAGGGCGGCCCGGCAAAATCACGTTCCTGTACTGTTCTAGTTATTTTGTGGTTTACCAATCCTAAAGCTGACCATAGATGAAGCGATTTTCTTTCCTGTAACCACATGGTTCGAATCTCGGCCGGTCCCTGCTGAACTGGCCGAGATTCAACCATCTATGGCTGGCTTTAGATGTGGTGGCTACATTTATTATCTTTTTAAGGTGAAGTACATTTTCTGCAAATCTCAAACAGCGTTATCAGCAGTGTAATCCACTTTCCCAGTTCTCCTCCATGGACTGCAAAACTCAACCTGCCTCCCCTTACCATGTTACAGAGATGAGGAGAAGGGCAAGTGTTGTAGTCTTAACACAAGGTCTGTCCCAGGCTGACAATGCTGTTCCCTATTTATATTTGTAAATAGAACATTCTCATGAGAAAATTGTGTGGTAAAGAAACAAATGCATCAATCTTGCATCCTCCATCATTGGTCTGTTTCTGTTACTGAAGCAGAATTCCTGTGACGATAATGTAGAGAAATCAGTTGAGAGGGGCTTTCTTTAACAGTTTTCTTGTTATTCTCCCTTGATGAATGCCTTCGTTTGGAGTTGATTACGGTCTCCTAGTATTCCACATTCAGCTAATGCTTCTGGCTCTCATTGGCGTTTTCCTATCTCAAGGACCTTGGCCTGTGTTCCTGTGTAATGCTGTTCATCTCTCATCTAGTAGCAGTAATAGAGAAAGTCTCTGTAATTTCAGCCTTCCAGAGTTCTACACTTGAAGTAGCTGCCAATAAAGAGGAGGAGGGGAACTAGGAGCATTTAATCTGGTTTTTCCCTTATTAACCATGAATCATGTCTTGGTTGCTTACTCTCAATTGGAGACAAATGTGAGACAGAATTAAACAAGAAGAATGTAGCATGGAGAATTATAACATACTGGGATGACATGTTCAGACATCTGCTGTCAAGGGAGTGAGTATTGGAATAATTGAAATAAGAAAAAGCTAATAAATGCCAAAGTACTTTTTGGTGTTCATACGCAATCACTTTTCTTTATTACTTTCCATTTTTTTGTCTAATAATCACCAACAATAGATACATTGATTTACCCAACAGTGTATCTAAACTCAAGAACAATATTGTAATATAGTGTAGCCTACCTGCCCTGTAGCTTCACTTTTTTTGTGCCTTTTTGGAACATTCCATATTCAAACTGGTTGCCATGTAACAGCTGTTGATAAACTAGACTGCCATGTCTATATGAAAATTTCATGTCCCCACTATGTGACTGTAATGATTCTAGCTAGAGCTCCAAGATAACCAGGATCGTTGAAATATTTCAGATTGGGAGTAATGGCTATTTTATTTTTTTGCCTGAGCAAATAGGTAATACTGTTTATTACATTAACTTTACAAACATTTGCCAAAAGGGCTCATTCGCATATGCGTTGGGCTGTGTTGGTCAATGCGTGGACAAAGCAAAAACTGTTTTTCAATATTGTGTCAATTTACACTAACATCCTACATTGGTGTACTCTCAAGAAAATGACGTAGGCAAGATAGGGTAGCAAGAGGCAGAAATATCCCCATGAACAATAAGCAGAGAATTTTGTCAAGTAACTTTATCTTGTTTTGTGCACAGCCACCAACCCTTACATCTATAATTTTCCAGTTAAAGGGGTTGTAAAGGTAAAAGTTTTTTCACCTTAATGCATTCTATGCATTAAGGTGAAAAAACATCTGACAGTGCCTGCGCCCCCAGCCCCCCCGTTTTTACTTGCCTCACCCCTCGAAAGTCCCGCGCTCGTCCCCCGAGGTCCTTTCCACTGATTGGCTGGAGTGGATGGATGGAAAGCAGCGCAGCCATTGGCTCGCGCTGCTGTCAATCACATCCACTGACGCGGAGCGCCGGGGGGCGAGGCCATGTGATACAGCGAGCGGCTATAGCCGCCGTCTGTATCACGGGAGTGCACCCGCAGATGCTTCTCACCATGTGAGAGAGCTCACATGAACGTGAGAAGCACCTGCGGGAGGAAGCAGAGACAGCCGCCGAGGGACCCCAGAAGAGCAGGTTCGGGGTCCCTCTGTACAAAACGAGCTGCACAGTGGAGGTAAGTATAACATGTTTGTTATTTAAAAAAAAAAAAATAATCACTTTACAATCCCTTTAAGATTAGAGAATGTAAGTAGGCACTGGAATGTTCTTGGGATGTTCGTTCCTGTCACATACAGTGAGGGAAAAATGTATTTGATCCCCTGCTAATTTTGTAAGTTTGCCCACTGACAAATGATCAGTCTATAACTTTAATGGTAGGTTTATTTTAACAGTGAGAGACAGAATAACAAAAAAATACTGAAAAACGCATTTCAAAAAAGTTATAAATTTGATTTGCGTTTTAATGAGTGAAACAAGTATTTGACCCCTTTGCAAAACATGACTTGGTGCTTTGTGGCAAAACCCTTGTTGGCAATCAAAAGTCAGATGTTTCTTGTAGTTGGCCACCAGGTTTGCACACATCTCAGGAATGGATTTTGTCCCACTCCTCTTTGCAGATCCTCTCCAAGTCATTGTTTCAAGGCTGACATTTAGTTACCGCGAACCTTCAGCTCCCTCCACATATTTTTTTTTTCTATGGGATTAAAGGAGTTGTAAAGGCAAAAGATTTTTCATCTTAGTGCATTCTATGCATTGGGATAAAAAAGTTTGTGTGTAGCAGCACCCCCATAATACTTACCTGAGCCCCATCTCTCTCCAGCGATGTCTACGAATGTCTAAGCCACTCCTCCTGATGGGCTGAGACACAGTAGCGGCAACATTGGCTCCTGCAGCTGTTGATCAAAGTCAGTCAGCCAATCGGGGTGAGGGGGCGGAGCCGGGTCAGGGCTCCATGTCTGAATGGACACAAGAAGCTGTGACTTTGCTTTACTGCCACCATAGGAAGCTGCTGGCTATGAGGGCACTTGATAGGAGGGAGGGGCCAGGAGCAGCAAAGTGGGACCCGAGAAAAGGAGGAACCAGGCTGCTCTGGGCAAAACCAGCTGTACAGAGGATGTAAGTGTGACATGTTAATTTTTTTTTTTTTTTTAAACAAGACTTTACAATAACTTTAAGGTTTGGAGACTGGCTAGACCACTCCAGGACCTTAATGTACCTCTTCTTGAGCCTATCCTTTGTTGCCTTGGCCATGTGTTTTGGGTCATTGTCATGCTGGAATACCCATCCACAACCCATTTTCAATGCCCCTGCTGAGGGAAAGAGGTTCTCACCCAAGATTTGACGGTAAATGGCCCTCTCCCTTGTCCCTTTAATGCAGTGACGTTGTCCGGTCCCCTTAGCAGAAAACTCCCCCAAAGCATAATGTTTCTACCTTCATGTTTGGTGGTGGGGATGGTGTTCTTGGGGTCATAGGCAGCATTCCTCCTCCTCCAAACACGGCGAGTTGAGTTGATGCCAAAGAGCTCAATTTTGGTCTCATCTGACCACAACACTTTTACCCAGTTCTCCTCTGAATCATTCAGATGTTGGTTAGTAAACTTCAGACGGGCCTGTACATTGACTTTCTTGAGCATGGGTATTTGCGGGTGTTGCAGGATTTCAGTCCTTCATGGCTTAGTGTGTTACCAATTGTTTTCTTGGTGACTATGGTCCCAGCTGCCTTGAGATCATTGACGAGATTCTCCTGTGTAGTTCTGGGCTGATTCCTCACTGTTCTCATGATCATTGAAACTCCACGAGGTGAGACCTTGCATGGTGCCCCAGACCGAGGGAGATTGACAGTTATTTTGTGTTTCCCCCTCTCACCAAGCTGTTTTACAATGGTTGTATATCCCATTGCAGCCTTGTGTAGGTCTACAATCTTGTCCCTGACATCCTTGGACAGCTCTTTGGTTGTTCTTGGTGAAGAGATTGGAATCTGATTGGTTTCTTTTGTGAACAGGTGTCCCTTTAAGAGAGTGCTCCTAATCTTAGTTTGTTACCTGTATAGAAGAAACCTGGAAGCCAGAAATCTTGCAGAGGATCAATTACTTTTTTTACTCATTAAAATGCAAATCAATTTATAACTTTTTCAAATGCATTTTTGTGGATATTTTTGTTGTTCTGTCTCTCACTGTTAAAATCTACCAATAAAATGGTAAACTGATCATTTTTGTCATTGGGCAAACGTACAAAATCGGCAGGGGATCAAATACTTTTTTCCCTTGCTGTACCTGGTCGATGCTGAGCTGACAAGAGGGCTTCCCTTAAACCTCCTGTTTAATAACCCCTGGAGTTGGTGAGAGGGTGTGGCAGGACGAGGAGTGGCACAGATGCCTGTGGTAGGTCCTGACACGATAGGCTTTCAGATTATAATCTAGATATTGCTGGAATGTCGTGGATTCAGGACTGAAACATGTGCAGAATAGTGTCACGTAGATGGAGCACTGGAGCGTGACGCAGGGATCAAAGCTGTAGTCAAAGTGAACCAGAGTCTGCAACAGCCGGGCAGAAATGGTACCGCTTCGAAAGGCAGTAGCAGGGTCAAGAGCCAGGCCAAGGTCAATTTCAGACAGGCCCAAAATACATCCCTGGGAATTACAGACCAGTTAGCCTAACATCAATAGTATGTAAACTCTTGGAGGGGATAATAAGGCACTATATACAAGAATTTAGTAATGAGAACGATATCATTAGCAGTAATCGGCATGGATTCATGAAGAATCGTTTTTGCCAAACCAATCAATTAACCTTCTATGAGGAGATGAGTTGCCATCTAGATAAAGGAAGGCCCGTAGACGTGGTCTATCTGGATTTTGCAAAAGCATTTGACACAGTTCCCCATAAACGTTTACAAAATAAGGTCTGTTGGCATGAACCATAGGGCAAGTACATGGATTAAAAACTGGCTACAAGGGCAAGTTCAGAGAGTGGTGTTAAATGGGGAGTACTGGGAATGGTCAGGGGTGGGTAGTGGGGTCCCCCAGGGTTCTGTGCTGGAACCAATCCTGTTTAATGTGTTCATAAACGACCTGGAGGATGGGATAAACAGTTCAATATCTGTATTTGCAGATGATACTAAGCTAAGCAGGGCAATAACTTCTCCGCAGGATGTGGCAACATTGCAAAAAGATCTGAACATATTAATGGGGTGGGCAACTACATGGAAAATTAAGTTCAATGTAGAAAAATTTAAAATTATGCATTTGTGTGGCAAAAATAGGAATGCAATCTATACAATGAGGGCAGAACCTCTGGAGGAATCTAGGATGGAAAAAGACCTGGGGGTCCTAGAAGATTATATGCTTAGCAATGGTATGCAATGCCAAGCTGCTGCAAACCAAGCAAACAGAATATTGGCATGCATTAAAAAAGGGATTAATTCCAGAGATAAAATAATTCTCCCACTCTACAAGACTGGTCTGGCCGCACCTAGAGTATACAGTCCAGGTATGGGCACCAGTCCTCAGGAAGGATGTCCTGGAAATAGAGTGAGTACAAAGAAGGGCAACAAAGCTAATAAAGGGTCTGGAGGATATTAGTTATGAGGAAAGGTTGCAAGCACTGAACTTATTTTCTCTGGAGAATGGATGCTTGAGAGTGGATATGATTTCAATTTACAAATACCATACTGGTGACCCCACAATAGGAATAAAACTTTTTTTGCGGAAGGGAGTTTAACAGGACTCGTGGCCACTCATTAAAAGACACAGAGGTATCAATGTTAAATGACCAACCAGCCATACGTAGCATTCATACAGTAACAATTGCAACATTGCATTCAGGAATAAAGCTATAATTGCATAACGAGGTAACTGAGGTATTAATTATTTGGTCCTGTTGCATGTCAAGTGTGTCCTCATTATGTCCTTGTTTCCCTTTCTGCACCCGGTCCTTCCCAGGGCCAGCGAGCAGAACAGGGGCACCACCATCCCCCTAACCAGTGGGGCGTGGTGTACAGTGATTCTGTATATTACCCTTTGGGTTAAAACTTTTCCAAAAATGTAACCTCTGCAGAACTTGAAGTTATCATTTCTTCCTATTGGAGTGATTGTATACATGAAGTAGCGTTGCCCCCCCCCCCCCCTTCATCCCATAAAGTTCCTCTAGGTAGTCTGTTCTAAAAGGAGGTGGGTGCTGGTGTTGTCCTACCCTATTCTTTACTATACTTCTATTTTGAACCAGGCGTGGTGGAGCTAAACCAGGGATGTCCAACCAGGGATCCCATATGTTCTCACATTTTCTCGGGCTACCTCGATGTTTGTTTGTTTGTTCCCTAATAAGAAAATTATTTAAGGAGACAATCCATTGTGTGTGTGTTGGAGGTGTCATAGATGGCCATTTTCTATCTATGAGTTTCCTTGCTAGGAATAGTACCCTAAGAATGGAAGTATACGTGTGGGGTGTGTATTGTTCTTCATTCAGTCATCCAAACAAGTTTAGGGTCAGCTATAAGTTTAAGGTTCCATATGCTATTGATAGTGTTCATCACTGTGTCCCAATATCTTTGTAGTTTCGGGCATTTCCATAGCATATGGACAAGTTTACCACTGTCTATAAGGCATCGAGGGCAAAATGGATCTCCCCTTTTATGCCATTTGTGTAATTTCTCAGGTGTGCAGTATGTGCAGTGGATAATAAACAGCTGGCTAAGTTTTGAGAGGAGGATAGTAGTATGGTGTGTTCATTCCTCATCTGAAACCCGTCCTATGTCATCTCCCCAACCAGCTCTACAGTTTAAGGTCATGGCTTTAGATGCATGACAAAGAAGAGAGCTATATATAGAGGAAATTTGTCCCTTCCAAGATAAGATTAGTTGTGTGAGTACCATGGGTCTAGTTAATTCCCAGGTGAAATCGTGGCTTGTGCTGCTATAGCGTGCCTAAGTTGTAGGTACTGGAAGAATGAAGTATTTGGCAGGTTAAATTCCTCTCGCAGTGATTGGAAGTCTCAAAGCATGCCCCCCACAATATAATTGTGGGATATAATTTACTTAATTTATTCCTAGACCAGCTTGAGAAGCCCTGTAGTTTGTTTAATTCTGGGTAATTTTGGTTATTCTAGATATGTGACCAGTTAGTGTAGTCTGTATATTGCAGATGTTTAATTTTATTCCTGTTTCTGTCTATAAGCAGTAGTGTGGGGTTTGGGGTCAATGCCCCCAGCTCACCTGCCTCTATACACGCCACAAGTCCATCGTCAGACAACTGCGTGCGTACAATGTTCCGAATAGGATCAGAGGACTCGGGGTCCAGCCAGCCCCGTTAGGTGTTGCAGCTAAGCCGCCATGAAGTAGTAGAATGGGTTAGGGACTGCCAGGCCACCCGAGTCCTTCGCTTCCTGTAAAGTTTTTCCAGTTTCATGCTTGAACCTGCTTCCTCCATATCAATGTGCGAAAAATTGTATTGCATTTTCTAAACACATGGATAGGGATCCAGAGAGGGGCGTTGTGGAGTGCATATAATAGCTGCGGGTTCCAAATAATTTTAATTAAGTTGCAGCAGCCAACCACGGAGAGAGGCAACTTAATCCAGCTAGTTTTTTTCCTGAAATTGTTTAAAAAGTGGGTCTATATTAAGCTTAATATACTGGTCTCAAATAGAGGGTGTATAACTATACCCAGGTACTTAAACGTATCCACCCCATTAATCTGTTCAGCTACTCAGGGTAGGGGCTCTTCAAATGGATCCAAAGGTATTATTGTGGATTTTTCCCAATTTATTTTGAACCCAGAGAAGGTCCCAAATGTGTGGATTAAGTCCATAAATTTTCCCAGGGCTGTAGACGTGTCACCCAAAAAGAAGGCATTGTCGGCATAAAGTGCCAATTTATCTTCTAGCTCACTACGCTTAAATCCAATTATTTCTGGGCTCCCCCTTATGGCAGCAGCCAGGAGTTCTATCGCCAAGACAAATAGTAATGGGGACGGGGCAGCCTTGCAAATAAAAAAATGGAGATAAAGTGTTTATTCTAATGCATGCTTTTGGCACCTTGTATAATAATTTGATCCGCAAAATGATGGTTTCTCCCAAATTAAGCTTTTCTTGCACTGCCAATAGGTATTCCCATGCGTAGAGGGCTCTTTACTCTAAGAGCGGCAAGGATGTGGATTTCCCTTCCACAGGCGGTGGTCTCAGCGGGGGGCATCAATAGTTTCAAGAAACTATTAGATAAGCACCTGAACGACCACAACATACAGGGATATACAAGGTAATACTGACATAATCACAAACATAGGTTGGACTTGTGTCTTTTTTCGACCTCACCTACTATGTAACTAAGTGTAATACAGCTGGCAGAGAACAGAGTCAGAACATCTGTCAAGGTCAGCAACAGGAGATAAGAATCAAGTGAAGTCGGGAGGCAAGCTGGTTCTAAGCACAGAATAAACAGGATGCAGGCCTTGTCACATGTCACTGAAGCTGAAGACCAGTCAGCAGTTCCATTTAGTTACAGTATGTTATGCCGAAAGCCAGTGCCAGATGTGCACGCCAGTTCACTGTAATACACATGCGCATTAAAGAACACATGTGAATACATGCTCAGCCCTGACTCTGTGTACTGGTCCAAAACCTGCTCCATGCATGTGTGTAGATCCTGGGGCATGGCCATGAACAGGCTCTTCCTGGCTGTCGCCTCACACTGCCAAACATGGCACTTCTTTTTGCCTTCAGCATTTGGCCACACTTATTCTTGCATATTGGCTCCATCTACCCCACTTGTCTGCCATGATGTTTTTCCAAGTGTTTGTGGAGCTCTTAGATTGGATCACTTGTATGGATGACTATGGCGTCAGTTTTTTCTGAGTCATTGACCTGGAGCAAGCATGCAGCAAAGTTGGAGAAAAGTAGAACTCCTGATCTGCATAGTTGTTCTGGAAAGCTAGATAACTTGCATTTTAAAATGGGGAGATCAGCAATTGTAGCCTCCTATTTTTATTTTTATTTTTTTTAGTACAGGTTTCCCTTAGGCCCCTTTCACACTGACGTCCCGTTCAGGCCCGCCTGTCAGTTTTTCAGGCGGACCTGAACGGGTGCTCCATAGAGCTCTATGGAGCGTCGGATGTCAGCGGTGACATGTCCGCTGACATCCGACCCGCTCCGATCCGAAAAAGTGTAACGGAGGAAAAAGCTATTTTTCCATCCGTCTGCGGATCGGATCGGGTGACGACGGGCACTGCGGTCCATAGGGGAGAGCGGCGCTGTGACAGGTCCGTCCCTGCGCAGTATGCAGAGACGGACCTGTCATCTCCCTGCTCAGCGGGGATCGACGGAGTGATCCCCGCTGAGCAAACTGATATCCACGGGGCGGATCAGAACTGATCCGCCCCGTGTGAAAGGACCCTTAACTTGTTCATTTGTCGCATTGGCACATTTGTAGCTGGTTTGATGGTCTGGTCTGATGAAGTAACATTCGGTTATTCAACTCATTTATTACCAAAGCATGAGATTAAGGATTTTCACCCTAGGTAATTGCCCTTGAGTCTGATACTTTTTATAATGGAATAATATTCAGTGAGGTGTTTTGGTATTTCTGGAATTTATTTTTTTGAGCTTCCAGGTTTTATTGTCAAAGCATAACTGAACAAGCTGAAGTTATAAGCTGATTGGTTACAGTGCACAGCTGCACCAGATTCTGTATGCTCCAGGTTAACCACTTCAATACCGGGCACTTAAACACCTTCCTGCCCAGACCAATTTTGAGCTTTCAGCGCTGTCACACTTTGAATGACAATTGCGCGGTCATGCTACACTGTACCCAAATGAAATTTTTATCATTTTTTCCCCACAAATAGAGCTTTCTTTTGGTGGTATTTGATCACCTCTACGGTTTTTATTTTTTGCGCTACAAATAAAAAATTCAGAATTTTTTTTTAAAAAGTTTTTTTTGTTTCAGTTTCAAAACTTTGTAAATAAGTATGTTTTCTCCTTCACTGATGGGCACTGATGGGGCTACACTGATGGGAACTGATAAGGCGGCACTGATGGGCACCAATGATGTGGCACCAATGAAGTGGCACTGATGGACACTGATATGTGGCACTGGGCACTGATAGGCGGCACTGATGGGTGGCACTGGGCGACACGGATGGGCACTGATAGGTGGCACAAATTGGCACCGATAGCTGGCACGGATTGGTATGAATGGGCGGCACAGATGGGCATGTATAGGCGGCACAGATGGGCATGGGTGGGCACTGATAGGTGGCATGGATGGGCACTGATAGGCGGCACAGGTGGGCACTGATAGGCGGCACAGGTGGGCACTCATAGGCGGCATTGTATTATGTTATACTGTACTAATGGATGCCAATCAGTGCCAAACAATAATGCATGCCAATCAGTGATGCCCATTGTGGCCACTGATTGGCATCCATTATGGGCACTGATTGGCATCCATTGTGGCACTGACTGGCATCCCTGGTGGTCTAGGGAGGATTCCCTTTTGCTGGGCATCCCTGGTGGTCTGGTGGCGTCCCTGGTGGTCCAGTGTGGGCATCCTCGGGGGGGGGGGGGGGCTGTGCTGATAATCGATCAGCACAGCCCCCCCCCCCTGTCAGAGGAGCAGCCAATCGGCTCTCCTCTACTCGTGTCTGACAGACGCGAGTGAGGAAAAGCCGATCACCGGCTCTTCCTATTTACACTGTGATCAGCCATGATTGGACACGGCTGATCACGTGGTAAAGAGTCTCCGTCGGAGACTCTTTACCGTGATCGTAGTTGCCGGGTGTCAGACTGACACCCCGCAACAACGATTGCCGTGATGCGCGCCCCCGGAGGCGCGCAACGGCTCATAATCCTGATCACGTCATATGACGTCCGATCAGGATTATGCAACCACTTTGCCACCGTCAATTGCCCATAGGGCGGGCGGCAAGTGGTAAAGTAAATAACTCCCGTGGTTTAGTTGAAAGTTACAAATCTCAAACGTAGACCTAAAAAAAAGACTCCTCCTAAAACAAGCAGAGCAGGTGCATATTTCTATGGTAGGAAACCTACTATGGCATTGATGTTAAAGGGAAAATATTTTACTAGTTAAAGATAACACCTTCTAAGTCCATATGCCCCATTGGCCAGGTCAGTAGAGAGCCTTTGTTGCTTTTAAGAACATAGTGGTATTGAGTAGGGCTGCAATCGGCCGATTATTTTTTCGATTAATCGGATAAAAAAAAACTGAAAAAGGGGAGAAATACACACACACACACACACACACACACACACACACACACACACACACACACACACACACACACACACACACACACACACACACACACACACACACACACGTCCCCCCCAGTATAGATGACACATTCCTCCCCTCTCACATGGTGTCAATGACCCACCTCCTCTCAGTGCTCCCCTCCCCCCCTCCGGTGTCTCGGGTTTTCTCACCCCTTCATGGTGACAGCGACTCCTCCTCAGTGTGCCGGGGTGGTGTGGGGCGGAGTCTCAGTCCGGACCCACCACACGTGACTCTGCCAACTCCTCCAAATGGAGCAAAGGGCACCCCGAAGCCGGGAGATGAATGCACGCATGTGCAGAGCACAACCTCCAATCACGGCAGCGCTGGAAAGCGGCCCGGCGAGGGCTTAACGCTCCTGCGCTCTGCGGCGGGTCTATCGGAAGGCTGCTGGGTAGAGGGGGGAGGAGGAGCCGAAAGCAGCGCAGGCGCGTTGCTGGCGGGACGTCAGCTGGGTGGAGATTGCAAGCAGGCGTAGCTGCGTGGTCATGGACGTGGTGCATGCGTAGGGCACGGGGGGATAAACAGGATTCTAACGGACTGGCAGGGGGGAAGGTGCAGACTAGGGGTGCAACGGATCAAAAAACTCACTGATCGGATCGTTCCTCGGATCAGAGTCACGGATCAATTTTCGGATCAGCAAAAAAAATAACACTATCCCCGCCCCCCACAGCCACATTGTTTATTTAAATAAAAGGTATAACACTATCTCCCCCCAATAAAATGCAGCTTATTACAAGCATAAAAACATAGTCAGCATATCACTGATGATTTGCGCCAAGCTCACCACCGATCAAAGTTCCTCCAAACAGACCGCCGTGATGAGTCCCGGGATGCCTATTGGCGCAAATCGTCAGTGATATGCTATGTTTTTATGCTTGTAATAAGCTGCATTTTATTGGGGGGGAGGGATAGTGTTGTACCTTTTATTTAAATCAACTGTGGCTGTGCCGAGCAAGTGGAAAGGCTTAGATAGGATTAGATAATAACTAACTACTATCTAATAGATAGTAGTTAGTTATTAGGTTAGATTAGGTAATAATTAACGTAGTGGTACCTGCATAAAATAAGTTTTGAATGAGGGCAGGCAAGGCATCCAGCGTGACCCATCCAGAACTCCTTCACTTGGGCTGACACAGGCTGAACACCGCACTGGGGGTGACGTCAGCGCGCAGCTCGCCGCCGCCGGATCGCATGGTGCGGACCAACTAATCGATAATGAAAATCGTTGACAACGATTTTCATTATCGATTATTATCGATAATATCGATTAATCGTTTCAGCCCTAGTATTGAGTAGGATATTAGAACCAGAGCCCACTAATTTCTAAACTCATTAATTGGTTGTTAAAATGTATTAAGAAAAATATTGTTCTTCCAGTGTAATTTTCTGCAGCGTGGTCATTGATCTCATCTGTGGAGAGAATGTATTCTTTCATGATGGCCTATCCATCAAATGCTCTAAACAGCCCAGTCACTAACCACAAAATATGCAGCTACACTGTACCTTTTTTGTTAGGCACAAATAGTTTTCGTTGCCACCCAGTGTAAAATAGTGTTTATGATCAGAGTTGCATTATATTTGCACACAGAAAGTGTAAATGATCACGTACCCAACACTGATGGTAGTTTGGACTTAACATTGAATGGTCACTACATTTGTATATTATAAATTTCTTTTTTTGGTGAAGTGGGAATTCAGAACAATCCGTGTTGAACTATAGCTCACCTCTTTTACCCTGTTCTAAAAGATGGCAGGCAGAAACCTTCTTTCCTGTACAGAGTAGTGGATAATCTTGGTGACTTTCTGATTAATCTCAGCACAAACAGAATTGAGGGACTGAGATCCAGAATTCATCTTCCTCTAGGAGTCTAGGGACATTATTGAATTCCGTGTGGGTTTGTTTGGGGTTTCCTGACCAAATTGGCACTTGTGTGTAAGTGTGTGCACTTGTATGTCATAGAGCCATTAGGTTTTCAGCTGCTCTGGACCACAGACTGAGATGTATAGTTATTTCCACCCTCTGAAATCCTGCGTTATATGTCAGGCTATTATAATGGTCTGTGGATTGTGGCTGCAGGGAATCAAAAGTAATGTTTTTTCACATCTCTCTTGCAAACCTCTTTATCGAAAGGGGTTTTGGTGGATTCTTCTGTTTGAACAAAAGTATAACAAAACCTAAATTTTAGAATGTTGTTATTGTATATTTATATACAGTATATGTGTGTACACATATAGTTTTGTTGTACATTTCACACTTTATATAATGTTCCTGTTCTGATCTGCTTGCTCTCCTGGTCTACAATTCTTGTTTTGTTCTTCACTTTACAGCGAACCTCCACAAACACATACTTACCTTTCTTTCATTCCCTAAACACTCCAGCTATTATTCCTGCATCCTGGGGGGCTGAGCATGGGGGGCGGGGGTACTTTAATTTTTGAACCCTTTTAAGTGGTTGTAAAGGCAGAAGGTTTTTTTTTTTTTTTTTTTTTTATCTTCATGCATTCTATGCATGAAGATAAAAAGCCT
This sequence comes from Lithobates pipiens, assembly GCF_037356315.1. Lineage (NCBI taxonomy): Eukaryota > Metazoa > Chordata > Amphibia > Anura > Ranidae > Lithobates > Lithobates pipiens. The sequence continues at coordinate 157,485,922 of NW_027507685.1, read as the reverse complement.
TCTGTGCAGCAGCCGCCCCAGCACCCCCTAATACATACCTGAGTCCCATTTCTATCCAGCGATGTCCACGAATGCCTCGGTTGTCCATGACTCTCCCCCGGTTGACTCTCACTGCTGTCAAAGTCAGTTAGCCAATCAGGAGAGAGAGGAGGCAGGGCTGAACCAGGGCCCCATATCTGAATGGTCACATGGAGCTGCAGCTCGGGTGCCCCCATAGCAAGCTGCTTGCTGTGGGGGCACTCAACAGGAGGGAGGGGTCACGAGCGCCGATGAGGGACCCGAGAAGAGGAGGATCAAGGATGATTTTTGCAAAACCACTGCACAGGGCAGGTAAGTATAACTTGTTTGTTATTTAAGTTTAAATTCACAATATCTTTAAATCTGACTTGATTGCAGCTAATGTCGTCTTCTTTTCAAATGTCTTGATGAGGAAGGGGGGGGGGGGGGGGCAGAGGCTTTGGCTATCTGGGATGAACTTTTTTAACACTTACACTTCCCCTTTAATATTCTTTCCTGTTCCTTAAAATAATTAGAGTTTAGAATATACATATGCTCACGTGCCATAAAACCAGAAAATCTAACCTTGAAAGGGAAATAAGCTCACTTTACTTTTGGAGGTGCAAACTAGAAAATATGCAGCAGCAGATCCATTTGCTTGTCATGTGATCACATTGCAAAGAACAGGTTTAAGACAGAGTTCACACCGCAGCACGGAGCGGCTCACAGCAGCGTTCCGTGTGTCCCCCTTTTAACCATTTCAGCCCGAAATTTTTGGCTGAATTTGGACCTGAATTGGACCAGTGCAATTTGCACTGGACCCCTGTGCAATTGCACTGGAGGCGCTCCGGAGATGTGGTAATCGGCTCCTCAGAGAGCCGGTCACAATCTCCAGACATGCAAATTGCCAATCTCCTGACATGTGAATTGCATGTGAAGAAATCCAGCCTAAAATGTGAACTTACAGACTGAAAACGTCTACTAGTCAAGGCCAGTATGGTGGGTTTGAGTGCTGTCAAGAAGTTGATGTTTTTTGACATATTGCCAGTCCATAGTATAGTACAGATTAATTGATTGATACAGTGACCAATATCAAAACACATTTTATAGAGCCCTTGCCTATGTGGGGTATAACTACTAGGAAACCTGCAGCCTGAATGTGCCCCCCTGAGGAGCAAAATATCCCTTGAATTCCCTTTATATCTGATAGCTCTGAAATACACAGGGGTAAGGGGAAATCATCAACAAGGTCTTGACATATGTTCTATCTCCTCCCTCAATTTAGTTCAAAACGTAAAAAAAAAAAAAAATTGCCCTGACTGTTTTAAGTAAATGGTTTCATCAAACCTTTTACCTTTTAATAGGACTTTCTTGCCTATAATATGAAAATTGTTTGTAAAACTTATTATTCTGCCTTCCCTCCCTCTTTGTGTTTGACAACTAATGCTTACCATTATATACTGTGTAAAAACTTGCCACTCAATTAGATTTTAATCCCACTGTGCTTCCATATTATTGATGTGGAATATGAGCTAGTCCTGGTACGTTTGTCTCTCATTATAATACACCTTGTAATTTATTTTGATAATGTGCACCCAGGGCATTCAGGGACTCCCAGGGATACCCGGAGAAGTCGGATTTCAAGGTGATAAGGTGAGGATTTACATTATTTTCAGCAATTAAAGTCAGAAGCACAGTCTTCACTCCCCATTGTACTTTTTCAAGTCTCTTTTCTTATAATGGTATTATTCAGGATTTAGATGCAAAATAGTCAACTGTTGTTGTGTTTTAAATAATTATATTCATCTTGCTTTTTTTTCCTCATTTTTTAATATGCAGCAAATCCACCAATAAAACCAGTAACTGATAACATGATTGGCAGTATTGTGAAATAGTAATAAAATAGTTAAAGTATATCTCAGGCTATTTTTTTGGGAGGGGGGGGGGGGGGGTTGTAATGTGTTGAAACCCTTTTTTTATTTCTTTTTTCTTTTTTTACAATCTGTGTCACATTGATGAGATTTCCCATTACTTTCTGCATTGTCAACACAACAGTACCTCAAAGAAAATCTCTCAACTGTGGGAAGTGCCCCGTCAGACAGTTCTCACTGAAACATCTGCCCCTATTGCAAAATTTCTCCCCTATTCCTTTTCTGGTTACTCAAAATTTTTGCTTTCCAGAGGGCATTGCTTTTTAGAGCCAGTTGACAGGTGGCTCAAATGCACCTGCTTGATGTCTGGGTTTTTGATTTTTTTTGGGGGGGGGGGGCAAATCCTGCCATACTGCACCGCAACCGTGTGTATTTGCCACAACACAACCACATCAGTGTATACAGACATTTTCGCTAGCAATGTTAACTTGCCAGTGAGCAGTCTAGGGAGGATGAATTTGGTCAGGGGTGGTAAAAACGTGCATCATTCACCTGTTTTTGCTGCCTGTGGGAATGAGGCCTTTAAAACACATTTGTGCAATACAGAGACATACACCAATTCATGTCAGGACATATTTTTACTGAATCTGTTTTTTTTTTATTGGTTAAATTGTCAGGTTATACACTGTATAACTCCTCTGATTTCTGTCTAACAGGGTAGCCAGGGTCTACCAGGCCCACCAGGATCTCGTGGGAAGACAGGACCTATGGTAAGATCTATTTCCCTAATCAGCAGAGGTTAAATATTGTCCTTATATTACCTTTTGTTTTTTTTCTGTCTTCATTTTAATACAGTCCACATTATTACATTGCGAAATTCTCCACTAGGCTTCCATTGTTGGCGCAGTGTTAAATATAAACCACTGAACTTTGTGTAATTTTTTCCGACATCTTGTTAGAATAAACACTGCAAAACAGAATAAGAAATCTTCATTAAGCTGATGCTGTCGAGGCATATGTCCGCTATAAATAAACCATAATAGCCACTTTTTGTTCTATGATTTGCTTAGGCGTACTGTGTATAAGGCACTTCGATTTTTGGCAGATGGAGATTTGACTGTTGTAGTTTTGCATTGCTGAGAGACTTCTTATCAATGCCCAATATGCCATGGTAAAAAGTAGCATGGCATGCTGAGAGAAATATTTCTGAATTAAAAAGCCTAATCTTGGTTTGGAATGACCAAGTGAATGTTTTGCTTCTTGGTGTGTCCAAAGAATATAGTATGGCTTTGTGTTAGTTGTGGTCATTGTGCACACTAAAAATCCCATAGTACATAATCCCTAGTCCGTCTTGAGAGTGATCAACAGAGTTATGGCTATGTTCATGCATACCATGGAAAACAAGCATAGCCACCCTCTAACAGGAAGTCAGATCACCGCAGCAAAAAAAAGGAGGCTGAGAGCAACAGAAACTATTTTTTTTTGAGTTAGAAATACACAGTATAATTGAATAGAATGTTCTTTTACCAAATCACCGTTTAGTGTCCCTTAAATGTTTTACTTTTGTAGACAACTTGACATTTTTCTTTTAAGCACATATCTTTTTTCATTTACAGGGTAAACCAGGGGATAAAGGTTTGGTCGGCTTACCAGGTCCACCAGGTCCGGAGGTATGTAATTTTGCTAGGTGATTTAGTTATCTAAGAAAGTGTTAGAACCTCTGTCAGTTGTTATTGCTGTGTCCCCAATGGGAAGATCTTTTTTCTCACTTACTGAAAAAAGGTTTTAATCCTTCCCCAATGTACGCAGCATATTTGAAAGGTTCAACTTAGCCCTCATGCACACTGGACATTTTTATAGCTGCTGTTTTGGGTTTCAGGCCTTTTTTTCTACAGCCAGTAAATTTCCCAGCATGTTATCCTATGTGTCCATGCACACATAGGCTGTTATCAGCCGTTTTTGGCAGGGGCGTTGTCTGGCTGCAAAAGAAGAGGAGTTTTTCAGTTGTAAAAATGCTCTAGCTCTAAAAAAGATCACAAAATGTGTCTATTCTGCGCTTTTGAGCCATAAGCTTTTGTGGAAGTATAGCTTTGCTAAAAGATGCTTACAAACGCTAATGCAAAAAACGCTTCAAAAGGTTAGAAATCTTGCATTTTTTTACAGCAGCATTCTACTGCTAAAGCTACTCGTGTTTTTATATCATCCAGTGGGCCTTAATGACCTCTGTAGGTCCCTCAGTGTGGACAGCTGTGATGGTTATTGGCTCAGCTACATATTGTAAATGAAATCACCTGGGCAAACTGGAAGGAATTATATAGCTGCCTAAGCATTGATTGGGCACGTTAGAACTTCACCAATATCATTGGGAAGAGCAAAAATGTAAAGTTGAACTTGAACTGAAAGAGCTGCAACTTTCTATTTATAAATGTAGAACAAATGGGAGGGTGGGCATGTCTAGCTGTGCTATGTGAGAGAAGTAAGCATACAGTGCCTTGAAAAAGTATTCCTATCCCTTGAAATTTTCCACATTTTGTCATGTTAAAACCATAAACGTAAATGTATTTTATTTAGATTTTATGTGATAGACCATCACAAAGTGGCACATGATTGTGAAGTGGAATGAAAATGATAAATGATTTTCAATTTTGTTTACAAATAAATATCTGAAAAGTGTGGCGTGCATTTGTGTTTAGCCCCCTTTATTCTGATACCCCTAACTAAAATCGAGTTGAACGAATTGCCTTCAGAAATCACCTAATTAGTAAATAGAGTCCACCTGTGTGTTATGTAATCTCTGTATAAATACAGCTGTTCTGTGAAGCCCTCAGAGGTTGGTTAGAGAACCTTAGTGAACAAACAGCATCATGAAGGCCAAGGAACACACATGACCGGTCAGGGATAAAAGTTTGGAGAAGTTTAAAGCAGGGGGAGGCTATAAAAGAAATATCCCAAGCTTTAAAAATCTCACAGAAAAGAGCCCTGTTCAAGCCATCATGCGAAAATGCAAAGATTATGGCACAACTTCAAACCTGCCAAGATATGGCCATTCACCTAAACTGACAGGCTGGGCAAGGAGAGAATTAATCGGAGAAGCAGCCAAGAGGCCCATGGCAACTCTGGAGGAGCAACAGAGATCCACAGCTCAGGTGGGAGAATCTATCCACAGGACAACTATTTGTTGCGCACTCCACAAATCTGGCCTTTATGGAAGAGTGGTAAGAAGAAAGCCAAAATGAGTCCCGTTTGCAAGAAGCCATGTGGGGGACACATCAAACATGAGGAAGAAGGTACGCTGGTCAGATGAGACCAAAATTGTACTTTTTGGCCCAAAAGCAAAATGCTATGTGTGGCAGAAAACTAATACTGCACCCTGAATACACCATCCCACTGTAAAACATGATGATGGCAGCATCATGTTGTGGGGATGCTTTTCTTCATCAGGGACAGGGAAGCTGGTCATAGTTGAGGGGAAGATGGATGGAGCCAAACACAGGGCAATCCTAGAAGAAAACCTATTAGAGTCTGCAAAAGACTTGAGACAGCCAGAGCTACAATGGAATGGTTTAGATCAGTGTTGCTCAACTCCAGTCCTCAAGGCGCCCCAACAGGTCATGTTTTCAGGTTTCCATTATTTTGCACAGGTGTTTTGATCAGTTTAACTGCCTTAGTAATTACCACAGCCATTTCATCTTAGGGAAATCCTGCAAACATGACCTGTTGGGGCTCCTTGAGGACTGGGGTTGAGAAACATTGGTTTAGATCAAAGCATATTTATGTGTTAGAATGGCCCAGTCAAAGTCCAGACCTAAATCCAATTGAGAATCTGTGGCAAGACTTGAAAATTGCTGTTCACAGAAGCTCTCCATCCAATCTGACAGAGCTTGAAGAAGAATGGGCAACATTTTCACACTCTAGATGTGCAAAGCAGGTAGAGACATCCTCAAAAAGACTTGCAGCTGTAATTGCAGAAAAAGGTGGTTTTACAAATTATTGACTTGGGGGCTGAATACAAATGCACGCCAAACTTTTCACATTTATTTGTAAAAACATTTGAAAACCATTTATCATTTTTCTTCCCCTGCAATTGTAGAACTTGTTTTAGTTGCCTAAATATAACCTGTTGAGTATGCAATTGAGCTGATTTTCTAAGTGAGACTACTAGAATAATTTGATATGTGTGCCCACCCTTCTTTGGAATTGCCAGCAATAAGACATTGCAGGCATCCTTACAATTGGAAGAAATGTAGAAGTTCTGAAAATAAAGAATGGCATTCCATAGATGCTGGTCTTAGCAGAAGGGGGGTAAGATACATGTCTAAAACCTGTAACATGAAAGGGGGTGTTTTACCTTTGTTATGGTTTGTTTCTATAAGTAAATTATAACATGCTGGCTTAACTAGGAAATGGAGGTGATGCACCAGCAAGATTTTTATTTTTACTTGATGGAATGTATGCCTTTTTTCACTTAACTAGTAACACTCTTTCAATGTAAACATGCCCAGGGGAAGATCTAGGCATTCCTCTCATACCTTATATTTTGGGTAGTTCGGCTTTAGAGATGATACTAAATGCAGTGTTACCTCTAAGCAAAAATCAAATCACCTGCAACCTATTACCCTTTCATTTACAAGGGTCAGTCCAGCTTAAATAAATGTCTCTGCTGGATGTTGGCTTTAATGCACCTGTCTATTTTTATATCTCCTATGGACTGTATTTGTGAAATATCTGCAATTTAGTTTCTTGTTTTGCATACCTGCAGTGGCCATTATCAGGGGGATCTTGCTATTGGGGAGTAAGTATGAGATAAGGCGCGTTTGGACCGATCCCACAGAAAACTGTCAAATGTTAACAGGCTGCATGCTCAATCAGCTTTAGAATTCCCCACCCTGCAGCCACACATAGATAAGGGCAGGGATGCTGGTCACATTATTGGCCACGTGGCCATATTTAGTCAATTACCATGTGGTCGTATTTGGTCAAAGATGTCACCAGCGTCCCTGCCATGCAGCCGCATGTAACAATTCTGCTGCCACAGTTATGTGACAGTTTCCCACATGCTTGGGCCAAACCTTGTTCAACCACAGCCTTATCATGGTGCAACAACACAAACAATCCATGCATCTCAATAAAGGAAACCAGCAAGTTTCCAAAACATCAGTTCTGCTTTTTTTGATCATGCTCCTTTTGAAGTAAACTGCCTGATTTTGAATGAAAATTCTTAGGAAAAAGCCAGCCATACATGGATCGAAATTCAGACAGTTCATCAGGGACTAGCCAAATCCGATCCAAATGTGGCTAGGCTGGCTGTACAGAAGTCAGTCTACTTATCAACTACTGTAAATCTCTGTAGATCACCTATAGCAGGAAACACTGATCAGTGTATTCTGAAGGCAGGGAAGTCTCCCTGCTGTCGGAACACTATAGCTCAGTGGAAGTGATTCCTCTAGCCACCTCGAATGTGTGTATGGGGTAATCGGGACTTTTTTTTTCACACTGGTTAAGTGAAAAAAATTACTAATGTATGGGCTGCCAAAGTCTTAGGAAAATGTATATGAAAATTCTCAGAACATTTAAATGTTCAAAAGATTTTGTTTGCTTTTAACAATTGATTTTGGAATGAATGAACTTTACCAAACAAAGAACACATGCGCTGTTAGAAATGTATTCATTCAAGAAAAAACATTTTCCATCCCGCTCTTTCTATTTTCTTGCCACAGTGGTCAAAAGGGTCAAAAACCATCTTAAGGCCCGGTTCACACCGCTGCGGGGGGAGATCCGGATGTGATTCGCACAGCAAATCACATCCAATCTCCGTAGCGATGCGAGTACAGCCATACAGATAGTATGGCTGAATTTGCAGCGCTCCCGCAGCAAACTCGCACGGGACCCTTTTTTGGGTCCGCAACAGAATCGGATCGCATGGGGGTTCACACCATGCGATCCGATTCCTGTGCTAGTCGGCAGATCGCACTGCGATATGCCGACGGATCTGGGGGTGTCATTAACATAACATTGACACTCCCAGCCGTCCGCATAGGGCAGTGTGAACTGCCGGCGGGAGGTGTGCGATGCGGGTAAACGCCGCGGATTCGCGGCGTTCCCGCATCGCTATAGTGTGAACCCGGCCTAAATTTGACTCCACTAATGATTAGAAAAACAAAAAACTTTCTTAGAAGATTCCTTTCCTAAATATTTTTGTTCTAAATTCTACCCATCCAAGACCAGCTTAACACTGATGATGCTCTTAACTGTAAGGCCTATAATGGTACTGTACAGGGAGTAGTCATGGAACATTCCCTGCAATGAAGATGTTTTGAGTAATTACGTTTTATGGTGAGAAGGGAAGAATGCAATTATTAGACGTATGAGTTCAGTCCATTCAAGGTGTTTAATATGAACATGGTGACATCACAAATGAGTCATTCCATTTGGGGTGGGTTGATATATGCATCCTTGTCCTTTTCTTACAGCCTTAGTACTGCTGTACAACGGGAATAAAGCCCACTGGCAGCCAACAAACTATAAAGCTGTTTTCTTTTGCTTTGGCCACACAGCAGAGGTTAGATCATGGGCTTGGCGGGCTGCATTGTGTTGTGTACGTTGAAATTGGATGTAATTCTTTACTGAACTATTCTGCTACAAGCAAATGGCATCTGCTCTGAATGAAATCTCCATATTTTTTTTTTTTTTATTTTTTTTTTATAGGTTTTAGTATAGTAGGGCAAAGTAATCACTAGCACAATAACTAACAAAGAAATCAGACACATGTGAGAACAAATACATGCAAACACATTTGCACATTGTAATGCTACCTTTGAGCACTACAGCATATGTAGTGCAATTAGTAAGTAGAAAAATATGGTAGTTCAGACCAGAAATGCTTCATTGTTATTGTTTATCAAATTCATTGAACTCACCATGCGCGTTGTTGACTAGATTAGTGTGTGTGTGTGTGTATGTGTGTATATATATATATATATATATATATATATATATATATATATTTGTTAAAGGGAACATCCTCTTTACTGTCTCTCCTGCTTATACTGGTACAGAGAGAGGCGAGGCTCACCTCCCTACCCGCTGATTGCATAAATTTCCTCATGACATTTCATATAAACCATGTAGAAATAGTGAGTGCTATTTTCTGCATGGCCTATGCTATCTATAAATTATAACTTGCTCTAAATAAGGATTTTTTTTGAGCAATTTTGCAACAGACTAGCTGCGGGGCCATCTTAATAGCATCATGAGCCCCTGGGCAAAGTAATGCTATGGAGCCCTACAAGCCTGCCCAATTTTACGCACCTACTCCTAAGAATTAAAATACAATATTTTCTACTTTCTGCTTTGAAACATATCAAATTAGAAACATTTAAAACATGTCTTCATAAATATAGACCAAAATGTATTCTGCTACATGTCTTTGGTATAAAAAAATCCCTGAAAGACCTGCACTCTCTCAGCTCCCCACACACCTGTACGCGCTCAGCTCCCCACATACCTGTACGCGCTCAGCTCCCCACACACCTGTACGCGCTCAGCTCCCCTCACACCAGTACGCGCTCAGCCCCCTCACGCCTGTATGCGCTCAGCCCCTCTCACGCCTGTATGCGCTCAGCCCCTCTCACGCCTGTATGCGCTCAGCCCCTCTCACGCCTGTATGCGCTCAGCCCCTCTCACGCCTGTATGCGCTCAGCCCCTCTCACGCCTGTATGCGCTCAGCCCCCCTCACGCCTGTATGCGCTCAGCCCCCCTCACGCCTGTATGCGCTCAGCCCCCCTCACGCCTGTATGCGCTCAGCCCCCCTCACGCCTGTATGCGCTCAGCCCCCCTCACGCCTGTATGCGCTCAGCCCCCCTCACGCCTGTATGCGCTCAGCCCCCCTCACGCCTGTATGCGCTCAGCCCCCCTCACGCCTGTACAGTCTCATCCTCCTTCACACATGTGTGTGTGTGTGTGTGTGTGTGTGTGTGTGTGTGTATGTATGTGTGTGATATATATATATATATATATATATATATATATATATATATATATATACACACAGTGCCTTGCGAAAGTATTCGGCCCCCTTGAACTTTTCAACCTTTTGCCACATTTCAGGCTTCAAACATAAAGATATAAAATTTAAATTTTTTGTGAAGAATCCCCAACAAGTGGGACACAATTGATAAGTGGAACGAAATCTATTGGATATTTTAAACTTTTTTAGCAAATAAAAAACTGAAAAGTGGTGCGTGCAAAATTATTCGGCCCCTTTACTTTCAGTGCAGCAAACTCATTCCAGAAGTTCAGCGAGGATCTCTGAATGATCCAATGTTGTCCTAAATGACTGATGGTGATAAATAGAATCCACCTGTGTGTAATAAAGTCTCTGTATAAATGCACCTGCTCTGTGGTAGTCTCAGGGTTCTGTTGAAAGCGCAGAGAGCATCATGAAGACAAAGGAACACACCAGGCAGGTCCGTAATACTGTTGTGGAGAAGTTTAAAGCCGGATTTGGATACAAAAAGATTTCCCAAGCTTTAAACATCCCAAGGAGCACTGTGCAAGCGATCATTTTGAAATGGAAGGAGTATCAGACCACTGCAAATCTACCAAGACCTGGCCGTCCCTCTAAACTTTCAGCTCAGACAAGGAGAAGACTGATCAGAGATGCAGCCAAGAGGCCCATGATCACTCTGGATGAACTGCAGAGAACTACAGCTGAGGTGGGAGAGTCTGTCCATAGGACAACAATCAGTCGCACACTGCACAAATCTGGCCTTTATGGAAGAGTGGCAAGAAGAAAGCCATTTCTCAAAGATATCCATAAAAAGTCTCGTCTAAAGTTTGCCACAAGCCACCTGGGAGACACACCAAACATGTGGAAGAAGGTGCTCTGGTCAGATGAAACCAAAATCAAACTTTTTGCCCACAATGCAAAACGATATGTTTGGCGTAAAAGCAACACAGCTCATCACCCTCAACACACCATCCCCACTGTCAAACATGGTGGTGGCAGCATCATGGTTTGGGCCTGCTTTTCTTCAACAGGGACAGGGAAGATGGTTAAAATTGAGGGGAAGATGGATGCAGCCAAATACAGGACCATTCTGGATGAAAACCTGTTGGAGTCTGCAAAAGACCTGAAACTGGGAAGGAGATTTATCTTCCAACAAGACAATGATCCCAAACATACAGCAAAATCTACAAAGGAATGGTTCACAAATAAACGTATACAGGTGTTAGAATGGCCAAGTCAAAGTCCAGACCTGAATCCAATCGAGAATCTGTCGAAAGAGCTGAAAACTGCTGTTCACAAACGCTCTCCATCCAACTTCACTGAGCTCGAGCTGTTTTGCAAGGAAGAATGGGCAAGAATTTCAGTCTCTCGATGTGCAAAACTGATAGAGACATACCCCAAGCGACTTGCAGCTGTAATCGCAGCAAAAGGTGGCTCTACAAAGTATTAATGCAAGGGGGCCGAATGATTTTGCACGCCCCAATTTTCATTTTTTTATTAGTTAAAAAAGTTTCAAAAATCCAATAGATTTCGTTCCACTTCACAATTGTGTCCCACTTGTTGGTGATTCTTCACAAAAAAATTTTTTTTTAGATCTTTATGTTTGAAGCCTGAAATGTAGCAAAAGGTTGAAAAGTTCAAGTGGGCCGAATACTTTCGCAAGGCACTGTATATGTGTGTGTGTATATATATATATATATATATATATATATATATATATATATATATATATATATATATATATATATATATATATATATATATATATATATATATATAATATATGACTTGCATTGAACAGTGGAAATGCTAATTAGGGACCTTGAGGGCAATTTGCTTTTCCCCTATGATTTGTCAAGCCTGCTTGGTTGCTTGGCTTGCCTTCTTCTATCCTTTTCACTGGTTTCCATTATTATAGCCGCCCAAGTGGTCAATTGAATGCGTAGCTGTGGGGAGCTTGTAGTCACTGTTAGTTCTCGTCTCTGAGACATTTACTTGTTGGGTGTTACGCCTTGTCAATAATATTCTCAACGATTGTATCTATTCTCATGGTTATGATATGAATCTCAAATGTTTAGCATTGTTGTTATTACTGTCAATTAGCCATATTTCTCAATAAAATTGTAATCATTATTTACAATTGGGGATCTTGAGGGTCTGAACTCTATAGTCAGTACATCAGATCATCTGTGGGTGGACCAGTTTAGATCTTTACGTTCATTAAACTAAAGCTTGTCAGAATATTGCACTTTGGTTTTAAAAAGAATTTTTTTTTTTGTCTTGTTACAGCAAATGGTCACAATAAGCATTAGCTAATGGTGGCACAAAGCTTTCTTTATCTGTGTCTTAGAAGAAAAGTAGAAAATGAGCCCTCGCTTAACTCTCTCAGTAAGCACAAAATTAGCCACGAAACTTCTTCTGCAATAGATACATTAGTGATAATTGTTTGCAAAGTGCCTCTACACTCCATTTTAAGCAACAGATCTGGGGAATCAGAGTACATGAGTACAGAATTGGTTTCATATGACTGCTCGTAGGACAGGCACCAAAGTCTTTGACTGTTCTGTTTTATTTTGAATAATTGAGGAAGAAAGGCTGTATGATTTATTTATTTATTTATTTATAAATTTTTTTAGTGCTAATCACGCAGGTGTAATGTTCTTCTCTTTTTCTTGAAGGGTTTTCCAGGAGACATTGGGCCACCAGGACAAAACGGGCCAGAGGGCTTGAAGGTGAGATGTTCATAACGTGGAATACCTTGTTGTAAGCTGTTATTGACCAGTGAAGAAAAACAAAACAAATGATTGAGAGTGAGATTTTTGGAGATTGTACTGGCAGAGATCGCATCTTTACTGTTTGTATTGAGGCTTCTCCAAAACTCTCTCTTCTATGAAATTGATGTTGGATGCCTTCCCATGGCAAAGCAGCGCTGGCTCTCCTTCACTTCGCTCTCCTTCGTCTGTAGAGATCCTATGAGATTTGTCCTTTATTTTTATGAAACCCTCTTTCTTTTTGCTGGTTTGCAGGGAAAGCCAGGAGCAAGAGGATTCCCAGGGCCCAGAGGACAGCCTGGGCTTGACGTGAGTATTGATTACTATAAAAGCAACTGATCAGGTCACAGAATTATTTTCCAGACACCTGTTGGAGCGTATTGCTGATTTTTCAGAACCCCTGTTAGTTTGGTGCAGCTTTGCATGCCTACTGGTAGGGATTAAGGGCCTACAGTGGTATATATTTGCATATCGCTATAATATAAAATAAACACATTAAGGGGAATCTATGGTCTTTTTAAATATTTGTTTACATCTGACAGTTTTAATTTTGTTACACTTTTGTGTAAATGCTATCCGTTTGACAGTGTTTATGTATATAGGGTGGCCATATTTGTTTGTTACACACAGGGGTTCTGCTACCTTCTTAGAAGTGCTGCTTTTCTGATCTTTTGTCATTGCAGGCCTGTGAGTGATTGTTGAAAACACACTGGGGTTGATTTAATAAAACTGGAGAGAGCAAAATCTGGTGCAGCTCTGCACAGAAACCAATCGGCTTCCATTTTTTTTTTTTTTTTGTCAAAGCTTAAATGAATAAGCTGAAGTTAAAATTTGATTGGCTACCATGCACTAGTGCACTATATTCTGCACTCTCCAGTTTTAGTAAATCATCCCCACTTTCTCTATAAAGCTCACTGAAATTATCTCAACAGATGGAAAGTAGGTCAGAAGTGATTCAGAAAATAATTCATTAGACTCTGTGGTATTCAGTAAATAAGAAAAGTTGCTGCAACTTGAATGTGGTGATTCATTTTATTTTTCTTGCTGATTTGCCACAATACAACGAGCCAAACCAACACCAGGAATCTGCGAAGCCTGTGATCAGCCACTCCTCATCAGCGGTATACACATTTTTTTGTAGTTGTGAAGAAGGTTTCTAGTCACATCCCTTAGATCGCTAAGAGGGAACACAGCAAAAATTGCTATAACTATACTTTTACTCTAACTTATAATACATTTGTACTTACTAAAAAAACATTTTTTAGTAAGTCAACATTTGTACTTACTAAAAAAAAAAAAAACACTAAGTTCTTATTTCTTTAAAATATGTGTGTGATATAGGTGGTCCTTGGAAACAATCTATATAGTGGAACTGAGACAGGGACCATCCTCTTTGTGACAGATGGTCCCAGTTGCATGTCGGTAAGAGTAAATATTTTGACATAACTAATGTATTTGACACTCAAGGCAGAACAATTCAATACCTTTCTGCTCTAACATTTTTTGGTGATATAAATTAAAATTAAACAAGAAATAACCAGAAAAATTGCCCCCTTACAATACTGGTCAGTGGAAAAGAGCTCCTATACAATGGTCAATAGTAAAGGCCCGCCTACATTGATAAGTAGAAAATTATCTCTTACACCGATGTTCCATGGGAGAAGTGCCCTCTTTCATTAGTAGTCAGTGGGAAAAATGCCCCTTATTTTGGTATTTCCAGTGAAAAATGCCTACTTTCAGACACCTGAAAGTTCATTGGTGTCTGTGGTTGCTTATCTGAGAGGAGAGAGCGGCACCACTGTCTCCACCCTAGTGGCTCTGTCAAGTGATTTTGACCCCAGAACTATCCAGGCACCATCAGGCAGGAGGTCGTTTACCACTGATGAATGAACTCTGCATAACCTCTGGAGGAACCCTGGTTAAGAAATGTTGCTCTAGGGCAGGGGTCTCCAAAGTGGTGGCCCTCCAGCTGTTACAAAACTACAAGTCCCATCATGCCTCTGCCTGTGGGAGTCATGCTTGTAATTGTTAGCCCTACAATGCCTCATGGGACTTGTAGTTTTGCTGGAGGGCCACCAGTTTGAGACCCCTGCTCTAGGGACACCTTGGTTTTGAGTATTGCTGTTGAGTGGAGAAACCTTTCACTAAAGGAGAATGTTGGAAATAGAAGAGACCATCACCATGGAAAAACTCATTTGGCTATTCTAGACAATAGAACCCATAGTTTTACTGTAATACAATCTAACTTAAAATTGGTAAACGCAAAGACTGTTATCATCTCTATTTTTTTCACGGACATCCATTAATTACATGGATGGTAGGAGCAGCAAAAAAACCATAACAACATCTTTTTCCTGACTTGGCACGTATATTCTAAGAAGCTGTAATTTTTAACCTGAGAGTCTAGGTTTAATTCTATCTGACCTGTCATTTTGTTTCTTTTCTAGGGAGAAGAGGGACCACTTGGGCCACCAGGAGCTCCTGGCCTGGAGGTACAAATTTATTTTATGTTTATTCACTAAACTTGTGTTTTTGCGTTTTTCTTTTCTCGTAGACATTAGTGGGAAAAGAAGCATTTTCCTGCTAAAGGTTTTTATAGCTTAATATAGACGCTTACGGATGACCCTAGCCAGAGTGAAGTCAGCACAGGCCTTATTTATAGGGCAGGAATAGAAGCCCCTTTATGTCTGGAGCATTGCTGTCATTTCACACTGAAATGCCTCTAATTAGGTAATTATGGCTGGCAGTTGCAGATATAGGTGAAATGTGTGCCCCACTGAGAACCTGTCCACCCCTCAATACTCATGGGCAGCTCCTTCTGCTGTCACCAGTGGCCAGCTACTTCTCTGTCACCTCTGTATCTTGGCTTGCTAACAGTCTATCTTTGATTGCTCTGCTTAGCAAGACACTTGCAAAGTTGCTGGTTTATTTGCAGCAAAGATCTGCTTTGAAGTATAGACAAAATGGGAATTCTTTCACGAACATTTTTGCATCCTTCATAAATCGACTGTATAAAGCTTCTTGATTTAGATTGTACAAAATGTCAGATGTGTTGTGGCCATGAGCAACAAGTCAGGCACTGGGTTTTTTTTTGTCTTTGTCTTGTTTTCCATATCTTGTATGGGAATAGTGGTCCTCATTGAGACACGTGGTTCACCGATCACCTACTGCATTACTTAAACTAGCAAGTTTGCCTGGTATGATATACTTTGGTTTATTAGAAAATGTACTGTTAATAAAGCTAAACTCCTAGCAGATTAAAAACTCAATTGAATGCTGTTATACTGTATATTAAAAATTAATTTAGATTAGAATGAGCAGGACCCTCAGATTCCTCTTGTATTGAATGGTTTTGTAACTGTACTGTCTGTCTTCACTATGTACAGTACAACCGCTACGTGCTACAAAAATCTTGTATAATAATAATAATGCAGCTAATGTTTTGTGTTGCCACTTATCTTGATATCAGTCTCCCTTAATCCCTCCTGCACAATTGTGCACTCACACTGTGACACAACAGTACGCTGAACCAGTTGGGCTTTGCTGAATGCACATGTGCTGAAGAGGAAATGGATAATAATAGATTGATGAGTTTGTTAGTCTACTGCTATACTCCCTATCCAAGTTGCAATGGTTATCTAGAGTAGAGAAATGAAGGTCATAGCAATACCTGTGCTGTTGCAGGGTTATGTGACTCCCCAGACTACCTGGACAAAGTAACCACTCCTTTGATAGGTAACACAGCTCCAATGTCTGTATTTCACTTGTAATTTTAGCAGTTTGCCTAAAGTTCAGCTTTAACAATGTCTTTTCAGTAATACATTTTCAGATTTTGTGTTTATTGCTACTTGTTTTTCATTGTGGTTCATGGATTGTCTGAGAATTGACGGGGTCTCTAGGGAAGATTATTCACACTTAGGGGTGATATGGAATAGGTAGATAGAAAGGCATACAGAATTACCGTATTTATCGGGGTATAACACGCACCCCAAGTTTAGGAGGGCATTTTAAGGAAAAAAGTTTTAGGAGGGAAGTTTAATGGAAAAAAAACTTACATTTAAATGCCCGTCAATGCAGCCTTATCAGTGTGCATCTGCAGCCTTGTCCATTGCTGTTTGCAGCCTTGCATAGTAGTGTCATTTGCAGCTTGCCAGTGTCATTTCCAACTCGTCCAGCGCCGTTTGCACCCTTGCCCATGTTTAAATATCCCGCCGCCGAGACAGACCGAGTGAGCGCCGCGGATAAAGACCGAGCCGTCTGCTTGGCTCCGCTTGTAGTCCCGCCTCCCTGCTGTTTCTGGAGGGAGCGCTGCCGAAAAAGACCGAGCCGACTCTACTGTGTATTCGGCTTGGCTCAGTATTTTATCCTCACAGACAGTGGGGATCGGCGTATAACACGCACCCACGACTTTCCCCCTGATTTTAAGGGGGAAAAAGTGCGTGTTATACGCCGATAAATACGGTAGTCTGCATAGGTATGGAAACTCCTGGAAAAGAAAAGTATAGACAAACACTAATAGGAGAAAAAATGGAAAAGGGAAGCAGAGCAAAGGTGGGGACTAGTCAGATGAGTATCCATACATAGACATTAGGACAATGTGTTCCTCACATCTTGAAGGAAAGGTTTGTATTTTCTTATAAATCAGTGTAGACCCCTTGCACATGGGCATCTAGCCCTTGTACCTTTATCCTAGCATTTTAGTGCCCCCCAGAAGGCACTGGTGCAGTGTTGAGCCCCACTACTTACCGCCTGTCAGTCTACCGCAGGCTGAAATACGCTGTGGCTGGATGGAGCTTAAAGAACTAAAACATTGGGAAGCACAGGGGCTGGACACACCCGTTTACAGGGGTCCTTAAGCTGCAATCGACTTCAGAGAAAACCAGACTTGGAGACTTTTTGAGGCCTTGCTCACACCTTGGCATAGCGGAAACACTGGTATAAACAAGCGTTTCTGCAAATGCTTGAAAAACACACAATGCGCTTTCGGTACCATTATTTTTTAATGGCACCCCAAATGCAGGTAGCGGTTGCCCCCGAATGAGCGGCTGGTTATTTTTGGGCTTACTGTTACCTCCTTCTCCTCCTGCTCATCTAGGGATTTCCTGAGGTCGATGGCCCAATATGCTGTAGAGACCGACACTTGAATCCACTTTAGGGATTTTTATTTTCAAGACTTTGAACAGAACACAGTCTCTCAGTAGGGAATAGAGGGTATGGGTAGTAAAGCTAAGGTACTCTTGGAACTGCTAATACTTGAATGTCTCTTTATACAATCCAGGGAATAGCCATTCGCAACTGGATGTTACAGCTATTGGATAAATCCCCTTTTTGTGGATTTAGCAACAGGCAGGTGACAGACTTGGTTGTAACTGAAGGATGAAACTAGGAACTTTCATACGGTACCAGTATCTTGGAGCCGGTCCAGCGATACCATAAGAATGTGGATTCACCTTGGTGTCCTTTCCAGCTTAGCTTCCAGACTCTTACCAAGCAGCCAGCCCTGTGCGTTGCCCTCTTCCGAAGAGTCCTCCCCTGGTTGCATTCTCAGTTGCTGGGCCTCTCCAAAACCGAGACGGCACCGGACCACCCTGGAACCCTCCTTCCAGTTACTGTGCCTCGGGCTAGCCAGCCCCGAGACTCGTAAATGGATGGATCCGCACCCCTGGCCAAAAGGGCCTCTGGGGGCTGGTCAGGAGGACCAGGGATTCAGAACATACTTCTGGACCGGAACCCAGAACCACATGACCTCAGCACCTTAAGTATCCTCTCCCGGAATAGACAGCGAGACAGCGCACCCGCTGATTGGCTTTGCGAGAGAGATTGGTACCCAATGCATCCAACCAGACTGCGTACCAATGCCTGCCAAAGGTGACACCCACACCTACAGTGGTGTGAAAAAGTGTTTGCCCCCTTCCTCATTTCCTGTTCCTTTGCATGTTTGTCACACTTAAGTGTTTCGGAACATCAAACCAATTTAAACAATAGTCAAGGACAACACAAGTAAACACAAAATGCAATTTGTAAATGAAGGTGTTTATTATTAAAGGTGAAAAAAAATCCAAACCATCATGGCCCTGTGTGAAAAAGTGATTGCCCCCTAAACCTAATAACTGGTTGGGCCACCCTTAGCAGCAACAACTGCAACCAAGCGTTTGCGATAACGTGCAATGAGGCTTTTACTGCGTCCTGGAGGAATTTTGGCCCACTCATCTTTGCAGAATTGTCCTAATTCAGTTACATTAGAGGGTTTTCGAGCATGAACGACCTTTTTAAGGTCATACCACAACATCTCAATAGGATTCAGGTCAGGACTTTGGCTAGGCCACTCCAAAGTCTTCATTTTGTTTTTCTTCAGCCATTCGGTGGTGGACTTGCTGGTGTGTTTAGGATCATTGTCCTGCTGCAGAACCCAAGTTCGTTTCAGCTTGAGTACACGAACAGATGGTCGGACATTCTCCTTCAGGATCTCTTGGTAGAAAGCAGAATTCATAGTTCCTTTTATCATGGCAAGTCTTCCAGGTCCTGAAGCAGCAAAACAGCCCCAGACCATCACACTACCACCACCATATTTTACTGTTGGTATAATGTTCTTTTTATGAAATGCAGTGTTCCTTCTACGCCAGATATACTTGGACACACACCTTCCAAAGAGTTCCACTTTTGTCTCATCGGTCCACAGAATGTTGTCCCAAAAGTCTTGGGGATCATCAAGATGTGTTGTGGAGAAATTGAGATGAGCTTTGATGTTCTTTTTGCTCAGCAGTGGTTTTCTCCTTGGAACTCTGCCATGCAGGCCATTTTTGCCCAGTCTTTTCCTGATGGTGGAGGCATGAACGCTGACCTTAACTGAGGCAAGTGAGGCCTGCAGTTCCTTGGACGTTGTTGTGGGGTCTTTTGTGACCTCTTGGATGAGTCGTCGCTGCGCTCTTGGGGTAATTTTGGGCGGCCGGCCACTCCTGGGAAGGTTCACCACTGTTCCATGTCTTCGCCATTTGTGGATAATGGCTCTCACTGTGGTTCGCTGGATTCCCAAAGCTTTGGAAATGGCTTTATAACCCTTTCCAGACTGATAGATCTCAATTACTTTCTTTCTCAATTGTTCTTGAATTTCTTTGGGTCTCGGCATGATGTGTAGCTTTTAAGGATCTTCTGGTGGACCTTACTGTGTCAAGCAGCTCCTATTTAAGTGATGCCTTGATTGTGAACAGGTGTGGCAATAATCAGGCCTGGGTGTGGCTAGAGAAATTGAACTCAGGTGTGGACAACCACAGTTATAGTATGTTTTAACAAGGGGGGCAATCACTTTTTCACACAGGGCCATGATGGTTTGGATTTTTTTTCAACTTTAATAATAAACACCTTCATTTACAAATTGCATTTTGTGTTTACTTGTGTTGTCCTTGACTATTGTTTAAATTGGTTTGATGTTCCGAAAAACACTTAAGTGTGACAAACATGCAAAGGAACAGGAAATGAGGAAGGGGGCAAACACTTTTTCACACCACTGTATGTCCAGGCAGAACATAATGCAGTCCAGCCAAACTGATGCAAAGACCATAATTTACTGTATTTAACCCTAAAACCCAACTATGGTCTTAGGAACATTTTAATTGACAAAAACATAGCGCGTGCTCTTCAAGAGCCCGGCACTACACACTCTCCCAGGTTAATTAGACGATGTCCTCATCGTCTGACTAAAAAAACATTAACACTACAAAAATTTGAGTACCTGAACTTTTGGGGTTTGGAAAGGGAAGGGAAGGAAAGGAAACGTGAAACACATTTAACTTTGTCATAGAAGAACAGTTTACATTAGCAGACTATACACATACCACCCAATCCTGCCTATCTACACCACCCACTCTCCAGCGGCTTGATAGACGATCTTGGTGAATCCTGAAAAGAAAACACACAAACAGAAACGCAAAATATATTAGTCTTGGAAGGCAAGATCCCATCTCAGTCTCAATGGGGTCTTCTCCTCTAAACTTAAAACTTTTTTTTCTTTCTCTAAAACAATAAAACCAACTTTTTTTTCTTGTTGTTGTGCCGACCCATGCCACCTAGTGGTCAGAGTCCCTATAATTATAAGTCCTTTCCCTGAAAATAAGTCTCGACACGCAGCTCTCTAGCAGCTAACCTATCTATCTACCCCACAGTTCTTGTACTTGTAGGAAAGGCAAAGAGAAGAAAACTCTTCTTTTTTTTTTTTTTTTCAAAGACACTCCGTTGAAGTAACTCTTCACCAGTAAAATCGTGCATCCGGCAAAGTCAAGTCTCTTCCGTTCTCATCCACGGTTGTTATGAAGTAAACTGCACTATCTTTGTCTGCCTGCAAATGACAACTTTATCTGCATAGATATGCCGACCATAGCTCCAGTGCTGTAGACAACCCAGAAAGTGTTCATACATCTCTGGACAAAATGCCTTCTTGCGAAGTGGCTGTGGAACTTTAAGGTAGTTCCAGACGTCCTCTGCGTACCACTTCTCACAATTCTCCTCAAATATGTCCATTATCTCCCTGGACACATATAAGAACTCTAGTCCATACTCCGTTGCCACCCATTTGTTTAAAAGTCTCTGAGACCTTGCAAGCCTTGGTAGGTTTTGGGAAGTTCCTTTTTATTTTTCTCTTTAAAAGTCAGACTCGCGGCAATCAAAATACTCATCATCCCCTGCATTAGAATTGGAGTCTAACTCTGAATCCTGAAATTCCTCTGCTGGCGGATAATTCCTTATGATGGTACTCACGGTTTTCCTGTGTTTGTTCATGGCCAACATCTTCCACCGATTCGGTCCAGCTGCGTGCTCTTCAGGAGCCCGGCGCTACATGCGTAAAACAAAAAGGCGTTTGGCTTGTGTCCAAAATTTGGTATATGACTTTTTTAGCTTGTTTTTTTTAGAGTGGAGGGAGGCCCATTGAAATGAACGGGAGCTGCTCCAAAAACACACTATAAAAACCTGCAAAAAAGCACTGAAAATATGACGCAGTAGCACTGCTCAAGTTTGAACGGGGTCTGACTGTTTGTGTAGTAGTACACAGAGCACAGTTTAGTAGGTTTTGTTGTTTTGGTGAAATCATTAACTGTTTTGTGTAGGTGGGTCTCTTAAAGAGGAAGTAAACCCTGATGGGTTTTACTTCCTTTTTTCCCCCTGCATCACATTCTAGCCCATTATGTGGCACTTACCTGCAAATGAAGCCCGTGTTGTCCCCGCTGGTGGCCGCATCCATCTTCGCTCCTCTTCCTTCCGGGACCGCAGACTCTGGCTCTGTAATTGGCCAGTGTCGCGTGACATCCCTGTTGCGCATGCACACACTTGCTAGTGAAGTAACGGCTCGGAGGGCGTCGGTGACGTCTGCGGAAGCATTTATGGTAAATATGTCCTAAACTGTGTAGGTTTGGGAGATATTTACAGTACTTAAAGGTAGGTACAAGTGGTGTAACAGGGTTTACAACCACTTACAAATTTCTGTGTATTCTTTGGATTGATAAAATGTAACACTGTTTGCTCTTCAAGTTCTAGTTGGACATAATTTCTATTACAAAATAGACTGCTAAAGCATGCATTCTAACATTTGTAAAGTGAAGGTAGTGCTGCGCTATGAATCTAAATTCTGTGCGTAATAAAGTGCAAAGGTGCTCAATGAAATATATGGTTGAAAGAGGCAATGTTTAAAGGTCAATATATATCCAGTTCTAGGCAGTATAAAAACGCATTGCATGCCCTGCTATTTCTTCGGATAAAACAATAAAAGTGCATCACTAAGACAATAAAAGTATATCAAACACTCAAATAATTCTTCGTAGAACAGTGATAGGAAATATTTCCATAGGAAATTGCATGCCCTGCAATTTCTTCAGATAAAACAATTAAAAGTGTATCAATAAGAAAATAAAAGTATATCGAAAATATACTTTTATTGTCCCCTCATACGTGTTGTACGTCACTGCGTTCTTGAAGGTCGGAATTTGGTGTGACCGTGTGTATGCAAGATAGCTTGAGCAAAATCTCGTCAGAATTCTGTCGGGAAAACCATCAGAGCTTTTTCCGAAGAGATTTCCGATCGTATGTACGCGGCATAAGTAATGCTGGTGCCCCAGGATGACTGCAGAGTGTTCCTCCTTTACTGGGTACAAGCATGCATGTTGATGTTAATTTTTCTAAAAATAAAAATAAAAAATTGGCATTTATTTGTTATTGTTGATGGGTAGCTTGAAGTAGAAGTCCGGGCATTCCGTGACACATATTAAAAACTTATAAGGGAGCTGTTTTACCTTCAAGAGGATTTGTATTTCTTGTGGTCGAAGCCGGAGATTTACACAGCCCCATCACACAGCACAGGTACACCACATTGAGTTAAGAAATGTGTCTTCTTTCCAACCCTGGTCTGCTTATTGGACAATAAGAAGCAGCAGGAGACAGGCAAGGCTATCTTTCTGCTCTGCATTACTGTTAGTATGTTCCTTTTCAACACATGTGCATGTAGCACACCCAATTGGCTCCCTGTCCTGCCCCTCCCTCTCTCAGCATGAGTCCTACTGTAAAGCCTATTCCAAAAACTGATAGCCAGTCAAATGAATCTATTTATACTGGCTGTGCTTAAAGCATACAAATGATTTTTTTAATGAATACACAGCTGCCGTGTGTCTCTTAGAGCTGCAAGGGGCCCAGCTTTATTAACCATCAGAAGTGACGATTTTGAGCCTTTCCAGGCTTTCAGAAGTGTTATGAGGGTAGGACTTATTAAATGTTTGTAGGTACACACTGCTATGTTTGACAGTATTTGGGCTGCCTTTACTGTTTGGCAAATAATATTTTTTTTTAAAGCAATGCATGTTTTTCTTTTTTATATTTTTTAGGGCTATCTAGGCCGAAAGGGGTTCCCTGGTATTCCTGGAGCAGAAGGACCAAAGGTAAGAGTGGTGGATTCCAAACACTAATGTCTGTTATAGACTCATGTAATTTATTCTAATCCAAGGGCATGGCTAAGAAATTAGAGCCATATCTGCCCACTCTCACCACTATTAAATAAAATTTCCACACCAAAATGATTCTCAATACCCAATGTAAAGATTTGGCTGCATGAAATTCATGCTGAGCTCTCTTCCCCATACTGCTTATATTACTGCTGTAATTAGTTATTGGCCTCACTTACCCTGTTTGGAAATCCTTCCACACAAAAGGGAAGGCCAGATGGATATTTGTGTGTGCTGCAATTTTCTTATTGAGCATTGCGACTCCCTCTGTCATACAAAGATTGGAGTAAAGGAACCCACTCAAAATGTCTGTAACATTTTTGCAACCCTCCACTATGCTACCATGAAAAAAAGCATGCTGAAATAATGAAAACAACAATCGTTTAGAGTAGAAAATGCACCGATTTTAGTAATAGGAATGTTATAGAACTGTGGCTATACTATGAACATTAAAAAATTCAACATAACCGTTAAAATATTCCCTCACTGACTGTTGAAGTTGCACCCACTGTGGAGCAATTCATCCTCAAAAGTTCAAAATAAATGCAAGGAAGTGAGGTACTCTGCTCCCCACCTTCTTGTGCTCTTGGTCTCTGTTTACATTAGAGATTAGACGGCTGGCAGGCTTCTAAGTGATAGGGTGAAGGTGCGCTACCAAGAGAAGATAAAACTTTTAAGCTTCTGCTGCAAACCATTATGCCACACTGGGCTGCAGCTACAGGGGACTTGTTTTAAAGTTCATTTATTTCATGTGTATATATTGAAATACCCATTGCTTGGCTGCAATTCTGTTTTAAAGTGCACAAAGGAAACAAAGTCTACTTGCTCACTTCTGTAATTTTTATCCAGACGTTACTGTCAACCAGTTCCCCCTATTACATTTGTTGTTAATATAATGGTCTGAGAACCCCTTTTCTCTATAGTTCATGGACAGACACAGCAGCTCTTCTTGATCTGAGGGTTATATCGCCCCTTTAGGAGAGGACTAGGCAGAAAGTGTTAAAAACAGCAACACTTTTTCTACAATTATTTTTTTCTTTTTTCTGCATTTTTGATTCCTGTGATCTTCAATCAACAGCCGAGCTGGTTGACAGGTTGGATAATACAGATCCTTGTAGTCTCCCTAGCCTGGCCATTGAGCATGAGCAGGCCCTAGCTACGCGCTGGGTTGGCCACGACATGCCCCATCTATTCCAGGGGCCGCCGGTGAGCTATATGCTCCGGGGCACACATATGACCGGGCTACTGCTGTCTGTGTCATAGTATGCCGTGGCCAGCAGCCACCCCGTACTGCTTGGGTGATGGGTCTTTCGGACAGGACACTGGATGAGGGGCAAGCCAACAGTTCCATTGCAAATTGGGCAAGCTCTGGCCAGAGGTCAAGCCTGCCCACCCAGTAGTCCAGGGGTTCATCACTCCTCAGAGTGTCCACATCGGCCATTAACCCGATGTAGTCGGACAACTGTCGGTCTAGGCGTTCCCTGATGCTGGATCCGGTTGAGACCTGTCGATGGGTCGGCTGAAAGAATGACCTCATATCAGAAGTCACCAACACATCTTCAAACCGCCCTCTTCTTGCAGGCGCTGTTGGATTGGAACCCGCAACTCTTTCTCTGGGAGTGGGAATTCCTCCTCTGCCAGCGCATGCAAAAGCAGAATGCAGCATTTCTTGAAGCAAGGCCTGGAAGTGCTCCATTCTGACAGCCCTCTGTAATGGTGGTAACATTTCCGCCATTTTGTGTTTGTACGGGGAGTCTAAGTACTTTGCCACCCAGTACTGGTCCTTGACCTTTATGCTTTTTTACGGGGTCCCTATTAAAACACTGGAGCATGAAGGCCTCCATTTGCATTAAGCTGGAAGCTGTGTGGTGGCCTGGCTCCTGCTCATCATCCAGGATAATGTCATCCTCCTCGTTCTCCTCTCCCCATCCACGCACAAAAACAGGGATCCCAGAAAGGTTTAAAGCATGCTCTTCTTGCTCCTCCTCATCCGCCCCGGCACCATACTCCTCTGACTCCTCTTCAGACTCCTGTTGACTTGTCTCAGATAGAGTAGCCCCCCCTGGGAATTCATCCAGCATTGCGACTTCCTCATCTTCCTGCTCCTGCTCCTCCATGGCTTGATCAATGACACGACGCAATGCACGCTCCATAGGGAAGGCATAAGGTATGATGTCACTGATGGCGCGATGGCTGCGACTGACCAGTTTGGTGATCTCATCAAATGGGCGCAGAAGTCTGCATGTGTCGTGCATGAGCAGCCGCTGGCACGGTGAAAAAAAAGCGACGACGAATCGCTGCACGACCAAGTTTAAGATGTGTGCCATGCATGGCACGTGTGTAATTTTGCCCTGTTTCAATGCGCTAAGCAGATCGGCACCGTTGTCACACACCACTTTACCAACTGTTAGCCACTGATCTGCCTGTGAACGCAGGCCTGCATGCAATCTGTGGTGGTAAAACCAAATCTACACGGGTGCCATGGGTTACATGTTTGACGGCCGTCAGAAGGTTCACCCAGTGGGCAGTAAAAGTTATATACCTTCCCTGCCCGTGTTTGCTAGACCACGTGTCTGTGGTCAGATGCATCTTGGCATATAGCTCTGGGGTGCCCTTCTATGAGAAATACTTCCTGGGACCTTCCATTGTGGTGTTCCAATAGCCACACATTTTCGAAAGGCCTCCGAGTCCACCAGTATATATGGTAGTAGTTGGCGGGCTATCAGTTCTGACCGTTGGTCAACCGTTGGGCAAGAGAGTTATCCGGCGTCCTCATTTTTTTACGCTCGAACATTTGGCCCACGGAAGCCTGCCTTTTTGCAGAAAAACGTGAGGATGGCATGATGGAAGGTGGAGTGGAGGACAATTGTGAGGAGAGAGGAGAAGTAGAAGATGAGGCTGGACGGTTAGAGCCTGGAGTGTGGCTTTGTGTGTTCCGTTGCTCCCACTGGGCTCGGTGATGGCAGCTCATGTGCCCTCTTAAGGCGGTCGTCCCTAGGTGAGTGTTGGGCTTACCGTGACTTATGCCTTGACTGCAAAGACTGCAGGTGGCAACACTATTGTCAGCAGCAGACACGTTAAAAAAAAGCCCACACTGTGGAGCCATGTGCCGGCGTCCTTGGAGCGCCAGGTGTGACCGTACATGGTTGATGCCTCGCTCCTGATACATTAGCAGTCTGCTTTGTCCCTCCTGTGCAATGTAAGTTCCGCCTGCTTCTCCTCCCTATCTGCTGGTCCATATCTCCCTCTGAACTCTCCTCCTCTTCCTCTCTTGTGGGCACCCACGTGACATCACTAGACACGTCATCATCGATGTCACCTTCCCCACCGCTATAATTAGAGATCTCAGAGTAGGCAGCAACAGCGGGGACCAACCTCCTTGGGCTGATCTGGGTACTGTCGTCAGACTGCTGAGTGGCGGTTGTTGCTACCTCCTCTTCCAGATCCAATGCCAAGAATGGCTGCGTATAGGAAATGCGGAAGGTATATGGTTGTGGTGGTGTTGGTGGTAGTGTCTTTGGGGGTGCACACAGCAGAGAATGAAGAGGGTGCAGATCAAGAGGGTGAGGAGGGTGCAGAAGAGTAAGGCTGAGTGAGCCACTCAACCAAGTCTGGTGCGTCCTTTGACGTAATCGTATGCATCTTCTGCAATTTGCCACTTTGGCTCAAGTCTGTTGCTCCTGCCCTACCACCCCTGCAGAAGGGCCTGCCTCTTCCTCTGCCTGTCATTTTTTAAATGACCCTGTGACAAAAGTCTCTAGAGAAGTGCAGTATGTATGTGGAAGAAGGTGGAAGAAGGTATATAACTGCCCGCTTCAATCTGTCATTTTTGGGGGCCACTGGTCTATCACACCAGTTATAATACTTTTTTATAATACTTTTTTTTTATTGCGTTTGTCACTCTTTGTAGTATCGCTGCCGAACTGCTCAGCAGTCATAATGCTGCACAGTGGAAATGCACTATACTATGCTTTCTATATGTGCTAGTATTTTTATACGTGTATTACACCCCTATATACTGCACACCAAATAGTACACCTGTACCAGTCCTTAAAAGGACCTTTGTGGACCTAGTAGCTAGTGATTTGCAGACTGTCCCTCAGTCCCTACACTTATAAAAGACAGCTGCAGAATCAGTCAGCACTCAGCTCAGCAGTCAAGTATAATTGGCTTTCTATATTTGAAAGAAAGTATATTATACGTGTACAACCCTATATACTGTACACCTATACCAGTCCTTAAAAGGACCTTTGTGGACCTAATAGTAATAGCTAGTAATTAAACTGAGTGTCCCTGCTCCACATAGCGTCCTGTCCCTACACTTACAAAAGACAGCAGCAGAATCAATCAGCAGCACAGCAATCAGCAGCAGTGCACCAGAACCCTATATACTGTACACTTATACCAGTCCTTAAAAGGACTTTTGTGGACCTAATAGCTAGTGATTTGTGTCACTACAGTCTGTCCCTGCTCCCCACAGCAACCTCTCCCTACACTGACAAAAGACAGAATGTAAAATGACCGCCAGATCAGGTCTATTTATAAGGTAGGGGGAATGTCCAATTATCCATGTGCTGAAATGTCTCAATTGGCTGTCCTGTACCCCATGATGAATGTGCCCTCATGGGTCAAAGTTCTTACACAATGTAAACGCATATGTCCGCCGCGCGAACAGCGCCAGAAGTCCGCTGGTTTGGTGAATCGCGAACACGCAAATTTGCCGCGAACCGACCACCGGGCGAATTGCAAGGCCATCCCTAAAACCAGAGAAAATTCCCAGCTCAACTTACCAACCCAATTTACCTGTCCAACAGTCTGCGATAAAAACAGGGGTAAAGTTAGCACACATTTGTAAATGCATACGTAAGCTGTGAGGCTCCCTCACAGCACCCTGTATTACTTGCAGTACTAACCCTTGTATATTTATGAGAGTCTCCACAGTGGGAGCACATGCATTCTAATGCATATATAAGTGGCAGGTGGGCCTGGAGGTGGCCCAACCCTCCTTAAAGACACAAGGGCACACTGGGCACCCTGGGCACCCAGCAATGGCAGCAAAGGTGCCCAGTGTGTCCCCTCACCAATATTTACTTCAGTAACACACAGATTGATCCTGCCCCTGGCCTTCATAACACGGAGCACATAGACAAAGCCAGAGAAAATTCCCAGCTCAACCTACCAACCAGGCTGCTCAACTCAATAAGACTGTCAAACAGTATGCGTTAAAAATGCACACAGGATAGCAGCATTTACTGGCGGAAAAAAAAACGCCAAACGCCTGCACTTTAGGTGAAGGTGTCCTTCAGATGTTTCTAGCTGAGTGGCGACTACTTGGCAAAATACTAACCTACCAACCCACTCCCAAGTTGTTTGCTGTGTGACCCCCCTGATGATGGACAGCTTATTTAAAAAGTCCCAGCTACACCCAGCTCCTATCGCAGCTTGGCCGTAGCTTGCTCCATCCATTTCTATGTCTGGCCCATGCTCATGGTGGCTCCCAGTCTTCCAGAGGGATACAGCCTCAACTATAGGAAATAATGCAGCATATAAGAGCAAGATTATGCTGGGGCTCCAGTATCACAGGAGTGCAGTTTGTTCTGCACTCATGTGACCGTTTTTCAGCCATCAGTGAGCCCGTTGTTGGCTGACATCACAGAACCAGTTCAGTCTCTGAAAAACGCTTGACCATATAGTTGGGATCCACTATAGCGAGATGCTGAGAACCTGAGCCAGCCGCTCCTGTTCCCTGCCCAGCCAAGAGCTCCAGTGAGCGATAGAGGGGAGAGCAGAGAGCCGCTGGCCAACCGTCACCAGCTCTCTGCAGGCTGATCACTCCGTTTTTGATCTTACAACCGGCGGCGGACAGATGAAGCATCAGACTGATGCTGCATCTACCTAGGTGAGTATAAATTTTTTTTTGTTTTGGACTCCCATACTTCTGTTTTTAAGTGAAAATGTGATCTGTCCACGTATGTCCAGAGAAAGCCGCTACTTGCTATTTATACTTTCTTTGTAAGTAGCACATTGTAAATCCCATATCATTTTATCAGAACTGTAACACTGTACAGTTCTGTAACACTTCCTAAGCTTCTCTTAACACCTTTTGAATTGATCACTGTACAGGGAAAAATGCGTCATTGAAAGGAAGTTCTATTGAAAAAAACTGTTCTGTATTTTGACCATTCTCCTTTGGTGCTTGTGCTCCATGTAACAAAGAGTTCCATTTACTTGGCACTCATTGTTAGTCTGGGAGGCTTGCTACTCCTCAGACCTGGCACAAGTTCCTGGCATTTCTCGAGGGTAAAGAGAAATGCCACAAACTGACTCAGATTTTTTACACGCACTATTTCCATATGTGTGACAAGTAAATCCTCGAAATCGCATCCAGCTCACACCAGCAAATTATAACAGGCTGAATAACATGCACAAACAGAAGCCAGGGACAGATGAAGCACTAACTTAAAGACTTCCTACGCTTCCCTTTTTTTTACTTTATTTTTTTTTTTTTTTATTATTATTATTTTAATGTGGACCTGTCACTTTGAATTAAATGCAAGGCATTTTTTTATGTTTAAGGAAATTTGTCACAAAGCTAAATGCCCTTCTCCAAAGCTCCCTTTTTTTTAAACTTTTTTATTTTTAAGCTTAAAGGAGAAGTCCAGCCAAAGCTTGTTTGGCGGTACTTCTGTGGATCACAGAAGTGCAGTTCGTTTATCACTCCTGTGACCTGTTTTCAGCAGAGAGCAAGCTGAAGTCTGCTCTCTGCTGACTTCACTGCTGTCGTACAGTGCCATCATGACCGCGGAGTCGCAATCTGCCAGGTGCCCGGACTGACACCCGGTTCAGTCTCTCAGCGAGCCGATGAGAGCCTGAGCCAGCTGCCCCCGCCCCCTTCACTGCCCAGTGCTTCAATGAGCGAGCAGAGAGCTGTGACTGACAGTTTACAGCTCTCTGCTTACAGAGCTCTGAAAACGGAGCAATTGGCGGTGTTTGATCAGTTCTCATTGTAGAGGCACCAGGGGACAAATGCAGCTTCGGGCCGATGCTGCATAGGTAAGTATGATTTCTAAAAAGAAATTACAAAAAAATTCTGGACTCTTTTAAGAATGCATGCTTGGAGGGGTAGTTAAGTCATTGACTGTGAAGCTGAGCTGGTTATATTTCTGTGCTTTAGACACCCAGAAATCAGAAAAGTCAAGGATAATGACTAGATCCAGAATAAGCTGCCAAGACAAATCTGTTGCTGTGTGGTATTTCTTTTAGACAGTCCACCCAATACAGATATCTTAGTCATTGGTGGCTTCTTGTATGTTATGGAAATGCACATATAGATATTTCCCTGCCCTCTATTCTTGTCCACCTGAGAGTTTTTGGTCATCCCTCCCACAACGCCTGTCCTAAAATAAATAAAACATCCATGTGACCCGGAGGGCAGATTTGTGGCAGGGTTCTTATGGGGGTACCCCTGTAACCCTAGCAAACGTTTATTTTCCAAACAAAGCCCATGTCGCCTTTTGTCAACGCATTATCAGAGAACTCCAGGGTTTTGCAGCTGGCTGTCTGATACTGGGGGGAGACTTTAATGTCCCACTGAATCCCCTCATGGACACTTCCAATGGGAAAACTTGCATTACCTATAGGACGCTTAAGAAACTAAAGTCCCTCTTACAGTCTTTACAACTAGTTGATGCGTGGCGTTTCCTTAGTACAGACGGAAGGGACTACACACACTTCGCCATGCCGCGTGCTCGGTATGTTAGGCTGGACTACATGTTCATCTCACAAAGGGACCTCCCGAGGCTGACTGGGGGAACATATAGGCACCCAGACGATCTCGGACCACTCCCCAGTCTCCATTTCTCTGGACCTGCGGAAATCCGCGTGCTGACAGCCAACATGGAGAATCAACAAATCATTACTGAACGACCTGACACTTTTACCCACCATAACCGAAAATCTGACAGAGTTTTTTAGATGTAAAATCACCCTGGAGTCAGATCCTGTGCCAGTGTGGGAGGCACATACATGTACTATTCGAGTGACATTGATCGCAATGGGTTCCAGACGCAAAAAACAAAGAGAAGCTCAAATAAAGAATTTAATCTCACGAATCAACTCCTTAGAATCGTTGCATAAACAATCGCTCTCGATAGACTCGGCTAAACAACTACTAGAGGCCAGGAAGGACTTACAGCACTTACTGGATTCCAGAGCTAAACGGATGCTGTTTTTCAAAAAACGCATTTACTACGAGTCAGGGAACAAGGCAGGTAGGTTCCTGGCGAAAGCGTTAAGGGAACACTCTTCTGCCGGCAATATTGCTGGCATTAGTGCTAAGGGGCATCTTGATGTGTCATCGGAAGCGATAGCCGATCACTTCTGCAGCTTCTATGCAAGGCTGTACAATCTACCCCCACAGCATAGGCAACCGCATATGGCGGAGGACAGACAGCTAATTATCCAGGAATATCTGGCCAATAGTGGCATTCCGTCCCTGGATGGCCTAGATTCTGCCACACTAGAAGCCCCAATCACATCCTCAGAACTTAGGCAAGCCATCAAATTGCTCAAAAACTGTAAAATCCCGGGCCCGGATGGGTTCTCGGCCACATACTACAAAACCTTCTTTGACATAATAACTGACCCCCTTGCAGGAGCTCTGAACTCCCTGTCCACACCCAGAGCAGTGAAACCAGATTTTCTCACAGCACACATTGTGGTGATACCGAAGGAGGGCAAGGACCCGGCAGAGTGTGCTAGGTACAGGCCCATCTCTCTCCTAAATCTTGATGTTAAGCTGTTTGCAAAAATTCTCGCCCTGAGACTGGGGCCGCTGCTTCCAAAGCTGATAGGTTTGGAGCAGGTAGGCTTCATGCCGGGCAGAGAAGCCAAGGACAATGCCACTAAAGCATTGCTATTGATCCATGCGGCAAAACTGCGAAAGGTCGAGGGCTTTCTCCTCTCGACGGAGGCGGAGAAGGCCTTCGACCGGGTGGCATGGGACTTTATGCTGGCGGTTTGCAATCGAGTGGGCCTGGTCCCACGCATGCTGTCATAGATATCCGCCCTCTATCAGAACCCATCGGCAAAATTGAAAATAAATGGTATTTTATCAAATAAAGTACACATTAGAAATGGGACCAGACAGGGCTGCCCCCTTTCACCTCTACTATTTATACTCTCCCTAGAGCCCTTTATTAGGAAGCTTCAAAACAACGCCGCATTCCATGGCTTTCAGGTGTGGGACAGGGAGTTCAAGGTGGCGGCATATGCCAATGACCTTCTATTTTTCTTGACGAGCCCAACAGTAACTCTCCCCAATCTTTTAAAGGAATTTGCGCATTATGGATATATCTCCAACCTAAAGATAAACTACTCGAAATCGGAGGCTTTAAACGTCTCGCTCCCCGAGGGGTTACTCACACTAACAAAGACTAATTCCCCATTTCGGTGGGATCCCGCTACACTCAATTACCTGGGGACTTGGCTTACCCCACAATTGCAATCCATTTTCAAGAAAAAATTTCCGCCACGCCTTAAGAGCTGTGAGAGAGATCGTAATAAATGGAACGGGAGGTTTTTCTCCTTTGGGCGTGCAGCGATCATTAAGATGGTTATACTGCTCAAGTTCCTTTACTTGTTGCGTACTCTGCCGGTCAGGATCCCCCAGACATTTTTTAAAACCCTAAACTCCACTATTCCAAAATTCCTCTGGCACCAGAAGAAACCCAGAATCAAATTGACTACCCTGATCACACCTAAAGAAATGGGAGGTATAAGGCTGCCGAACTTTGAGCACTACTACTATGCATCACACATAGCAAGAGTGATTGACTGGCATTGTCATGACCACATGAAGGACTGGGTCTCTCTAGAAGCAGACATATGCTCTATTCCTCTCAGGTACTCACTGTGGATCCCCTGGATGAACCACCCACCCGAAGTACGCAGACACCCCCTCACGGGTACCACGCTGGGGATATTACACACGTTGGCTAAACAAAATAAGATCACCACCTCGCCGAGCCCACTGACCCCACTGAAAGACAGCCCTGCCTTTATCCCTGGCAAACATAACATGACACTCCAATCGACTGGACGGAATACCCCGCCATTGGCAGGGGACTGCTATATAGCTGACAAATTCAGAGATTGGTCATCTCTCAAGTCTGAGAAGAACTTGCCACACTTACAGCTCTGGACCTACTTTCAGATCCGTAGCTACCTCTCTCTAAACTCTATAACCCTCAAAATTTACACAGACCTCTGAATGAACTAGAGACGATATGCCATGACAAAACTTCTTTAGCAAAGGCTACGTCAGTCACTTATGTGTGGCTACAACATTCTAGACCTACGGAGACCGGTGAACTCAGGAGGAGGTGGTCGACAGATCTGGGGGAGGAGATCTCGGAGAATAACTGGAGGTATGCTTGTATTCTAGCACATAAATGCTCGATCAGTGTGAACATGCAGGAAACGAATTACAAGCTGTTGACACACTGGTATAACACCCCTGATAAACTTCATAAATGGAATGTGCTTAAACCAGAGGTTTACTGGAGATGCAATTCCGCACAGGGGCACCCTGATCCACATTTGGTGGCACTGCCCCTTGATTACCCCCTTCTGGACAGAAGTGCGGAGGTTAATACAAAAAATCACCGAAACCAACTTAGATTTAAATACCACCTGTTGCTTATTGCACGTAGCCAAATTCTCCTTTAAAAAATACAAGCATTGCTTGACAAAGCATCTTCTTAATGCTGCCAAGTCACTGATCCCCCCTGCACTGGATCTCATCTCGGGTCCCTTCCATCCCTGAGTGGCTGAACAGAGTGGAGGACATTTATGAAATGGAAGACACCCTGGCACAAGACAAGGGCACTGTGGAGAGATTCCACAAAACTTGGCAGCCATGGTTGACCTTTAAATACTCTCAAGACTTTGAAGCCGCTAGACTCTCCCCTTGACTCCTTCCTTCAAGGGTCTCTTGGCTCGTCTATTCTTGTCAACACTCTAGAAGCAAATTACCTGACCTCTTCTCTTTACCTTTCCTTCTACACCTTTACCTCACCCTCTTTCTTTCCTTCTAACAGATCGCAGCATTAACCATGATAGTGGATGCCGTTGATTTAAAGGATTAAGCCAATAGTTACGTTTCAGACCAAATTGAATAATTTTGCTCCAATCACGCTTACAGGAGGACAATTCTTTATTCAATTATACTAAGCTTGAGTTCCATGCATATAGATTGCACTGAAGATAGCTAAAATACATGACCTGAATGTAATATGTATATACATGATGTAATAACAAAATACTTATGCAGTTGCATCTGCTTGTTGCAAGTTGTGCACCATGTTCTTTTTCTTTTTAACTCTCAATAAATTCTTGAATGATTTAAAAAAAAAAAAAAAAAAAAAAACATCCAACAGAGAGAGCAGGAACCCTAATAATCACCAATGTAGGTGTGCAGATTTGGGACCGCAAACATACTGTGTAGCAAGAGATATACAAAACTGTTGAGTGGCCTAATTCTTCAGGCATCTTTCAAAAACACAAATACTAGTTTGGGTGGACTGACTCTGTAAAGATGGGGTATGGCCCTGTCCCTTCTCTATTTTAAAAACAGCTTGAATGTTTAGTAAATGAATTACTAATGATATGCTTCCCAGAAAACACTACATTTCTACTAAAGTCCGCTGAATTTGCCCTCATTTGATTTTTTTTTTTTAATTTTACAAAGTGTTTTGCAGGCTTCAATCCAGGGTCAGTCAGAAAATTAATGAGCAACTGTAGGCATCTAACTGGGTAGCCAAGTTAGATTTACTGGGTCTTTCATAAATCTTTATAAGTGGGTTTTTTTTTTCAAGTGGTTTTTATCTGTACATTGTAATTGCTTAAATAAGCTTTTTGACAATAGTATGCAATTCTTTCCAGCATGCTAAAATGGTGCAATTCCCAAAAATCATTGTAGCTTTATTGTCACGGGGATGGGTAAAAGTATTGGCACCCAAGGACTAGAGTTCCTTGGTGTGACAAACTCTTGGGTTTGGTAGTGTTCCCTGGCAAGACATTACTCAAATGTTACCTTAAACCTGCACTGACAATTTTGGTGAAATGTTTAAAGAGTAAAAGGAGGATGAAAATGAATACTTCCTAGAGGAATTGATGCTTCTGTTCCCTAGTAATGACCTAACCATGCACTCAATTTCTGTTGCTAGCCTCTGAACATTGGTAATCCTCTTAAATAGAGATTATATGCCCAAATGCCTAGCATTTTTATCATGTGAAGAGTACTGGAGGAAACACAGAACAGCATTTTCTCCAGGAAAGTTAAGTGGTTCAGTTTTTTTCATACTTAATTTATGCACCCTGACAGGAGTCTTATTGTAGGTTTGTTTTAAGAATAAAGACTTGCAGAAAACCACAGCTACCAAATTACACATTACATTAGCTATTACAATTGAACAGTATCTGAATTAAGTAATGTGAGCTACTATAGTTCATATATAGCTCCTTACTATAAACATCAGCATGTATCAGTCCCTAGTCTTCCAGTATGTTACAACAGGCCATGTTTTCGGGATTTTCCTCAGAGTGAACAACTGTTGCTGGACCAAAAAGAGAAAAATTATTTCCTGTGCAGGATAAAGGAAAGCCTGAAATCGTGTCCTGTTTGGAACTGGTCTATAAAACTTTGTCTAATGAACGGTTACTCTCCACCTCTCTTTCTCATCACCATTTTCCATTCCCAAACAGCTTTCCAATGCAGAACCGACTCACACCACCATCTTCTTCTTAACACCTGCCCTTCTATGTTTTCTTTGTACACTTAATTTAGTATGCTCAGCAATGTGAGAACAGAGCTTTTAAGTGACTGCGTCTTCCTGTCTGTTGGTGCTTCTGCAGGGTGAGCCAGGAAACACAGGAAGAGCGGGGAAGATCGGCGAACAGGTGCTGTAAATTTCATCTGCCCGGCGTTGCCATTCTCTCAATCATTTAAAGAATGTTATATTTTCATATGGTCTTGGGTGGTCAGCAACTTCTGAAGACAGGGCATATTTTAAATATGGCAAGGAATCAGCAAACGACCACAATACCTGCATTGTTTAATTAAGTAAGAGAGGCTTTAAAAACATTTAAAGATTAAAGTGAGCCTGTATCCTGTCCATTCAGGGCAAAATAATGGGTTCCTTTGATAGGCTGACCTCCTCTGCTACTTAAACTTAGCCTCTGCTTATTTGTGGGAGCTCTGAAAGATATCCTAATGTAAAGTCCAGGATGCGTCTGATGGCTCCTCCCTCCACTTTTACATGGCTCTCAGACCTTGTGATTGCCTGCTTTAGGAGGGGGAGAGTAAAATACTGTGTCTTTCACTTGGATACAGCTGGCAAAAGGATGCTAAGCAAAGGTTCCCCACAATAGCCACTTAATATTGCTATTGTGGAGACACTACATTTTTTTTACAGTATCCTCATTGGCAATATTCAAAACAAAATGAGATGTAAAGATTTAATATAGCTTATGATGTTGAGTTACTTAATTTTTCTGTAGAATATGATCCTTTATACATACAGAGCTGTGACTATTCATTTGTACATAATGTGTCTAATGTATTTTTTTATTTGTTTTGTGGTGTAGTGGTGGTTTAAGCCTGATTTTTCTCAGGCCAGCCTATCTCTAAGACACTAGGTGCTTCTCATGCTGTTATAAAACCCGGAGTTGTTAATCCACACTTCCAGGTCCCATCCAATATTTATACATCGCTATTCAAGCTCAGCAAAAAAGAAGCCATTAACCTGAGCGCCAATAACAATATTAGGCTCTTTACTCTCAAAATATATTAATGCTTACTCAGACTTTTTTTGTCTTTCTGGAAGAATACTTACTGGAGAAATATATTTTTCCCCAGTAAAATGTTCTTCAGTCTTGTTTCAAGCTCTCTTAAAGTAGATAATTGGTACCCTGAGTTACCCCAAATTGGACCAACATGAGTGCAGCTTTTTGAGTTCTCATAAAAGGCTGATAAAATGCTGCGGTTGGAAGCTAGTAAATGAACATATAAATTTATATTCAAGCTGGCTGATCAAGAGCCAGCGCTGTGTGATCCAGGACTCCATCCTTGGCTTTGTGTTCAATGTTTGAGTTTGAAATATGATGTAATAAATAAGTGCCTTCTTATGTAACATGTTAACATACTAAAGTATACATTTTAGGTTCTAATAGTCAATTTGAACTTACTTTTACAATTAAGCTGTAAAGGTTATTTAATTTTACTCATTTTGCTGTTGTCAATATTTTGTATCTGTTTTTGAAATCCTAATTTAACCAAAATATTTAGTGCAAGTTATGAAATATTGTGTTACTTTATCTGCCAAATATAGGCAAATATATTTTCCGAATCACTTTTTTTTTTTTTTTCTACAGCAACAATTTGACTCTCAACTGAAAGTCAGGCCTTGGGTTTTAATTTTAGGACATTCCTTCCCACATACCTCTGTCCTACAGCAGACTTCTAAAGTCCCTTGCTATACTGTTGATAAATAGTAGGAGGTGGCATGGCATGGAAGAATATTGGGGGGCGGATTGAAAAAGAATTTAGGAGTTATGCCCTAAACTAGACCCCCCATCAGTCATGCTATTCTGTGGAGATTAGATGAGTAGGAACACACAGAAGTGGAAGTGAACACCCAACATATCCAAGATGACTGGAAATTAATGGCAGATGGATTTTACTGTTGGGGTATCCAAGACATAAAAACAGAGGTTGACTTGGCCCCACCATGTTCCATCTAGAGCTAATATATCACTTTTGTGTGGGCTGATTTTTAACTAGCTTAGGACACCGGGTTACATCCTTCTGTCCTGCTGCTTTGCCTAGCCCCCAACCACCACTACTTGCCAGAAATGTACACTAATTAAAATAAAGCAGGGAGGTGCTGTGTATCATAAAGGCTGTCCAAGAAAGTTTTTATCACCTACTTTCAGACACAAAATGGAGAGATACAAAGTAACATTGTTACTTTATCTACTCTGTTTCATTCGTGTGCAGATTATTAAGCTTCAATCTGTAGGTGCTGTCAATTAAAGAAATCTGACATATAAAATAAATAAAATACAGTTTTCCTTTATTTAACCCAAAAATAACTTAGTTTGCCAAAAATCAGTCACAATTAACTCCTTCTCCTTTTCCCTTCAGCTATTGTTTTCCTGCTGTTTTTATTTCTATTTTTATTAATGATTCATTAATATTTGTTAATTTTCATTAATATTTCATTTTTTAAATTTCTTACTATTCTGTTCTTTTTTTTTTTTTTAAGTGTCACAATTGTGAAAAATTATAAAAAAAAAATAATCATAATATAATAACTTTGCAATGCTTTATACCAGAATCAACATCTCAATCTCAAACAGAAAATATATATAAAATAAAATGTATACATTTTATCTACGGTTACTTTTATTCGATAAAAAAAAAAACATTTTGCAAGACAATATCACAAAAAGCCTTGTTTGTTTTTAAAAGAGTAAACCAGAGACATTTCTTATTAATATAGGGTCCTCCAGGATTTATTGGTCCTGTGGGGGAGCCAGGAATTCCGGGTGAGAAGGTAAGACAATGTAATTAAATGTTAATTATAATCCACACTGTTAATTATGTAGTATTTTTATACAGTAGTCAGATGTTATTGAAACTACTAAATATGACTTGTGATATTTCACTATGCTACCTACATGTCTGTCTGGAATACATGTGTACACAACTGAACCCATAATTAGTCCTGCTCTTTCTATTAGGGTGACCGTGGCAGTATTGGGGCTCCAGGTCCACCAGGAGAAAAGGGATCGATGGTAAGATTTCATTCCAAAATCTCTAGGAGTTAGAGACCAAGACTATAGTGTGCCAGGACAGTTAATAGATACTGTTGGTACAGAACGTAAAAGTTAAAGCTAAAGTAGGTTGTGGAGTATACCACACATAAACCTGGACATCCACCAGGCATATATATTTGTTATAGGCACAGCATTTGTAGTGTTACCAAGTACAGGTATTGTAATCTATTGGTAACTAGTGCACAATAATATTGCCTTCTGGAATTTCTAGGCTTCAACAAAATAGAAGCTAATTCATGGCCACTCATTGAGCTGCTTACATAACTTTAAATAAAATGCAAAGCACAAATTAAAAATAGAATCTTAAAAGTAATTTGGGTAAGATACAGGTTCCAGCACAAACCTTGACTTTTGCCAGTTTAGTAGCCATGAGGTTTGCATATGCTAACCGCAAGTGTATGCTGGGATATTCACGTGTGTGAGTAGCTGGTGTCACTGCTGTCATTATCTCTCCAGTAGCCATGTGCTTGATTGGATTCCTTCTGAGAGGGGTCTGTACATGTGTTTGGATAGTTCTTGCCTTGTGTGTTTAGCTTTCTGTGTTTGCTTAAGGGGAGTGTATTTTTCTAGTGTGGTTGAATACCTATGTGCCCTGACGTCTGCTCTGTTTGAATATTACAGGGGCTTCTGTTTACCATAATTACCCTGACTCCCCCCCCCGCCCAGTCTGTTTATGTGTATTAGAACCAAGTATTTCCTGCATGCACAAGGCTTTTACTGAAATATGCTATTTAAAGCTGCCTCTTTCAAAAGCCATGGATGAGCCGTAGGGTGTATTTAAAAATGGCATTCCACCAAATTATTGCAGTGAATGTATCCATTTTGTTAAACACCATTAGCACCTAGCCAGGAGCCATATTATCACAGAAGTCCCACAGGATAGAAAATATGTCTCCTTATGCTTCTGCTTCCCCTTTGAATCAGATTAAAGGTACCTTCACAACAAAACACAATTATGCCTCCAGATGCATACAGGGAACAAGACCTTAATGCAGGCAGTAATGTAACTCTGAGGTCAGTTGTGTGGACTATTTTTGGCACAATTTCAGTGTTTGCTGAATAAGATAGCAGTTCACCGATTGACTTTAAGGTGCACCTGTGCTTTGTCCATGCAGGGCAAAGTAACAGGTTCATGATAATGTTGGCCAAACCAGCTGTACATGCTTCTCTTTTCTTCACTCCTCCCCCATTTCATTCAGGTATCAGGACCAAGGTCAATCCTTGGACTTGGAGCTAACACAGGACTGAGGACTGTGTTCACTACAACTAACAAATCCAGATGCCTTACTGGTCAGTTACCAAGCACCTGCAGAGGAGCAAGACGCAGTCTCACCTAAAACTAAAGGGTATTTTTTTCTTCACTGTGGTAGAGGAGTGATGGAAAAGAAAATAGTATGAGGCTGCCATTAAAATCAACGTATGCCTTGGCCTGAGAAGCAAATCATTAGTAGAAGTAAAGCCTTTAGCTTGATTTTTGACGACAAATATATTCTAGTTTAGGAGTAACCTTCTGAAATGCAGCAACCAGAAAGAAGGAAGTCCACAATGCACCAGTTGTGTCAAACACTTTCTGTAAAAAGTCACTAATGTTTGAGGCCCCCATGACAAGTGCATTCTCTTTTATACATTTGGTTGCTTCTCTCCCTTAGTATAGCTTAATCTTTCCAACATTAAAAACACTAAAATCTCTTCCCAGTAATTGCTCTGATCTTTCCACCTTTGCTTGTGCATTTTCCATCATGCGCTTTTAAGAAACATTATCCAATAACGAAACCAGAAAAATGTACCTTTAAAGTGTACCTATGACCTGCCTGTGGACATTCATATATTTACATATTCCTAAAAGCCGTAAACGAATTGGAAAACAGCACTTCGGTACCTGCAAGCACAGTGGAGCAAAGGTCACAACAGGAGCACTGAACTGGTTGTTTAGTCTAGCTCAGTCCCCCTATTCCACCTTCCCCAAGATTGACTAAGCAGCTCAGCTCCCCTGCTTCTCCTCCCAACAGTCTTTCCACTTTTTAATCTCAAATGTTAGCAAAACACACTTGCTCTGGGAGAGGAGAGCAGGATGAGTTGAACGAACTTGGAAAACGACTTCTATGCTTTTTCTGTAAACTTTAAGAATCATTTTCTCAACTCTGTCTGCAGCTACAGAGGTCTGTGAGGGCATGTTTTCAATTTTATTTTCTGCTGGTTAAGAATATGTAAATAATTTAATTCTCATATTCTGGTGAGAGATTCACTTTTGATTATAAGTGATTATGTGATCCGTCTTCTGCAGTGTCCTGGCAAATCAGAGGAGTTTGTCACCTATATGAATGTTATGTAGCAATGCTCATTTTCTGTTTTTTGTTGCAGGGTCATACTGGCAATCCAGGGCCTCCGGGTTCTCCAGGTCCACCTGGGCCTCCGGTAAGTTTCTTGGTAAAGCTTTTACTACATCTTTTTATGTGTTCCATGTATTTTGCCACTTTGTCTCTGAAATTAAGCTGTAAA
Source organism: Lithobates pipiens (assembly GCF_037356315.1). Taxonomy (NCBI): domain Eukaryota; kingdom Metazoa; phylum Chordata; class Amphibia; order Anura; family Ranidae; genus Lithobates; species Lithobates pipiens. Next base: position 157,443,897 of record NW_027507685.1, on the reverse strand, counting down.
AAGGTCCCTCATCAAAATGTTCTGTATACTTGTGCCAATGTGGCAGTGCAGAGAGGTTGCCACAAGAATTTAGTACAGCATCAAATTAACCTAGTGGTTATATAGCTATGTTTATCATAGCTGTTGTGTCTGTTAAAACAATAACCGTAGGGGTTTTTCCTCTGGTATGCCACCATCCTCATATTAGAGTACACAGAAGCCACGGTGAAGAGTAAGGTTGGGTCTAATATGGCTTATGTGTTTTTATTTTGGAGGGATAACCTATTTTTGTACACAAAATGACTGCCTCTTTCCTCCCTCGCTGTTTTTTTTTTTTTTTGTCTCGCGTAGATCTATAATGTGTTTGATTCTCTCTTGCATTGTCCACCCTGTGTATAAATTTGTTGCTCTTCTGTAATACTAGTGTAAAGGAATTTTTAGTAGTGATAGCATGCTGGCAAATGCTTATACTTTTTAGGTCCAGAATCCTGATGAACTTTGGATGCTGTTGGCAGCACTGGCTAATCAGTTTGCATTATTGTAACACTATTTAGATTTGCCAATGTCGATGCCTGTAAGATGCCAGTAAACTTGCGAATATGGGTTGGTTGATGCAGTGATATCAGTTAAAGGGTAACTCCCTCTTAAAGCTCATCAGTGCTATTGCACTTACCACCCAGAGAAAGGTCTTGATCTCATATGTCTATATCCAGAGGTGGCTCTAGGCTATGTGAGGCCTTAGGCAAATGTGATCGCTGTGATTTGTTACAGCTGCTTGGAACCTCAATGGCTTTACCCCAGTGTGTGCCGGTCCGCTCACGCCGCTAGCCCAGGGACACCCAGGGCCCTCCTTAATATTGATTGGGCCCTGGGGAAATATTTTCCTGGAACCCTAGCAATTTCACTCTCCACCCCAACTTCCCAACAAATCAAACACACACATAGAATTATCTAAGAAACACTTTTGCTAGGTTGCTGCACATCATAACCACTCACTGATTGGTTGCTAGAAGTTATTGCACAATATTACCACTCAATGATTGGTTGCTAGAGGTTACTGCACATCATTACAGCTCACTGGTTAGTTGTTAGAGGTTACTGGGCATTATTAATGCTCACTGATTGGTTGCTATGGGTTACCGCTCATTACGCAGTGGGGTAGTAGGAAGCTGGCAGAGGGGTACAGATGGGATGATGATGACAGGGGGTGGTAGGAAGCTGGCAGAGTGATAAAGGTGGGATAAAGATGGGAGGGGGGTGGTAGGATGCCGTCAAGAGGTGTATAGTTGGGAACAGAATGACGGATGGTGGTAGGAAACTGGCAATGGAGTATAGGTGGAATGAAGATGACAGTGGTGGTGGTAGGAAGCTGGCAGAGGGGTACAGGTGGGATGAAGTTGACAGGGGTGGTATCAAGCTGGCAGAGGGGTACATGATGGAAAAGGACTTGGCGGTCCTAGTAGATGATAGGCTCAGCAATAGCATGCAATGTCAAGCTGCTGCTAACAAAGCAAACAGAATATTGGCATGCATTAAAAAGGGGATTAATTCCAGAGATAAAACGATAATTCTCCCGATCTACAAGACTCTGTTCCGGCCGCGCCTAGAGTATGCTGTCCAGTTCTGGACACCAGTACTCAGGAAGGATGTACTGCAAATGGAGCGAGTACAAAGAAGGGCAACAAAGCTAATAAATTGTCTGGAGGATATTAGTTATGAGAAAAGGTTGCGAGCACTGAACTTATTCTCTCTGGAGAAGAGACGCTTGAGACGGGATATAATTTCAATTTACAAATGCCATACTGGTGACCCCACAATAGGGATAAAACTTTTTTGCGGAAGGGAGTTTAACGAGACTCGTGCCCACTCATTAAAAGTAGAAGAAAAGAGGTTTAACCTTAAAGTACGTAGAGGGTTCTTTACTGTAAGAGCGGCAAGGATGTGGAATTCACTTCCACAGGCGGTGGTCTCATTGGGGAGCATTGATAGTTTCAAGAAACTATTACATAAGCACCTGAACAACCACAACATACAGGGATATACAAGGCAATACTGACATATAATCACACACATAGGTTGGACTTGTGTCTTTTTTCTACCTCACCTACTGTGTAACTATGTAAGGTGAGATGAAGATGACATGGGGGGTGGTAGAAAGCTGGCAGAGGGGTACAGGTGGGATGAAGATGACAGATGATGGGGATAGGAATCTGGCAGAGGGGTACAGGTGGGATGAAGATGACAGGGGGGTAGTAGGAAGCTGGCAGAGGGGTACAGGTGGCATGAAGATGACAGGGGGGTGGTAGGAATCTGCCAGAGGGTACAGATGGAATGAAGATGACGGGGTGGTAGGAAGCTGGCAGAGGGGTACAAGTGGGATGAAGATGATGGATGGTAGTAGGAAGCTGGCAGAGGGGTAAAGGTGGGATGAAGATGACGGGGGGAGGTAGGAAGCTGGCAGAGGGGTACAGGTGGGATGAAGATGACAGGGGGTGGTAGGAAGCTGGCAGTGGGGTACAGGTGGGATGATGGTGACAGGGCTGGGGGTGGTAGGAAGCTGGCAGAGGGGTACAGGTGAGATGAAGATGATGACGGGGGGGTGGTAGGAAGCTGGCAGAGGGGTACAGATGTGATGAGGATGATGGGGTGGTGGTAAGAAACTGGCAATAGAGTACAGGTGAGATGAAGATGACGGGGGGTAGGAAGCTGGCAGAGGGGTACAGGTGGGATGAAGATGACGAGTGGATGGTAGGAAGCTGGCAATGGAGTACAGGTGGACTGAAGATGACTGGGGGGTAGGAAGCTGGTAGGGGGGTACAGGTGGGATTAAGATGACAGTGAGGGTGGCAGGAGGCTACAGGTGGGATGAAGATGACAGGGTGGTAGGAAGCTGGCAGAGGGGTACAGGTGGGATGGGGGGAGTGGTAGAAAGCTGGTAGAGGGGTACAGGTGAGATGAAGATGACGGGGGGTGGTAGAAAGCTGACAGAGGGATACAGGTGGGATGAAGATGACGGGGGGTGGTAGGAAGCTGGCAGAGAGGTACAGATGTGATGAGGATGATGGGGGGGGTGGTGAGAAACTGGCAATGGAGTACAGGTGGGATGAAAATGACGGGGTGGTAGGTAGCTGGCAGAGGAGTACAGATGGGATGAAGATGACGGAGGTGGTAGGAAGCTGGCAGAGGGGTACAGGTGGGATGAAGATGGAAGGGGTTGCAGAAAGCTGTCAGAGGGGTACAGTTGGGATGAAGATGACGGGGGGAGGGGTAGGAAGCTGGCAAAGGGGTACAGGCGGAATCAAGATAACGGGGGTGGAAGGTAGCTGGCAGAGGGGTACAGGTAGGATGAAGATGATGAGTGGATGGTAGGAAGCTGGCAATGGAGTACAGGTGGGCTTAAGATGACGGGGGGTAGGAAGCCGGCAGAGGGGTACAGGTGGGATTGAGATGACAGTGAGGGTGGTAGGAAGCTAGCAGGAGGCTACAGGTGGGATGAAGATGACAGGGGTGGTAGGAAGCTGTCAGAGGGGTACAGGTGGGATGAAGATGATGGGGTGGTAGGTAGCTGGCAGAGGGGTACAGGTGGGATGAAGATGACGGAGGTGGTAGGAAGCTGGCAGAGGGGTACAGGTGGGATGATGAAGATGATGATGGGGGGGGGGGGTGGCAGGAAGCTGTCAGAGGGGTACAGTTGGGATGAAGATGGCGAATGGATGGTAAAAAGCTGGCAATGGAGTACAGGTGGGCTTAAGATGATGGGGGGGGTAGGAAGCTGGCAAAGGGGTACAGGTGGGATCAAGATCACGAGGGTGGTAGGTAGCTGGCAGAGGGGTACAGGTGGGGTGAAGATGACGGAGGTGGTAGGAAGATGGCAGAGGGGTACAGGTGGGATGAAGATGATGGGGGAGTGGTAGGAAGATGGCAGAGGGGTACAGGTGGGCTGAAGATGATGGGGGGTGGTAGGAAGCTGGCAAAGGGGTACAGGTGGGCTGAAGATAAGGGGGTAGAAAGCTGGCAGAGGAGTACAGGTGGGATGAAGAAGACGGGTTGTAGGAAGCTGACAATGGAGTACAGGTGATGAAGATGTCGGGGGGGGGGGGGGGGGGTGGTAGAAAGCTGGCAATGTGGTACAGTTGGGATGAAGAGGACCAGGGGCGGTAGGTAGCTGGCAGAGGGGTACAGGTGGGATGAAGAGGACAGGGGAGTGGTAGGTATCTGGCAGAGGGGTACAGGTAGGATGAAGATGACAGGGGGATAGGAAGCTTGCAGAGGGGTACAGGTAGGATGAAGATGACAGGGGAGTGTTAGGAAGCTGGCAGTGAGGTACAGGTGGGATAAAGAGGACGGGGGGGGTGGTAGGAAGCTGGCAAAGGGGGTACAGGTGGGGTGGTAGGAAGCTGGCAGGGGGGTACAGGTGGGATTAAGATGACAGGGCTGGTAAGAAGCTACTCCACTAGGTGGGTAAGTGTCTGAATTGAGAACAACCCATAATCAGATGAGCTAGATTTCAAAAAATATAAATGTGGGGGGAGGATGAGGTTTCTCTTTAAATAGGTTAGATCTAAAACACATTCAGCGTCTCAGTTTTAGATAGTTTAAAGTGGTTTGAACCCTTACATTTACCCACTGAAGTGACTAGTCCCACACAACACACAGAAATTAAACAAAGCCTTCTACATAAACTGTACCTGTTTATCTGCTTCCCTCTCTTCTCCTCAGCCTTCTAAAATGTGCAGATCAAAGGCTTTTTCTTAGCTCCAGAAGGCAGGGGATGGGGATCTGTAGCACACTGCACAGCATAGTGAAGAGAGCTGGGTGTATTCTGAGACCTTAGTGGAGAGAATGACCACACCCCTTCTACATAGTCCCATAGAGAAACATATACAGCAGAAGCTGCCAATCACCTGTCTGTGTCGTCTGTGGGCTGGAGGAGTGGCAGGCTATCTCCTGAGATGCTCTGGTGTTGGCGCTACCTGTCAGGAGTGAGTCATACTTAAAGTAGAGCAGACAGAAATCATACTAGCTGCTTTGGATTGAGGCAAATATACACTATAGAGTGGTATACTCTGTTCATTTTTCATTTCAGAGGTTTGCAACCACTTTAAAGCTTTAAAGTTCTGAGAAGCTGTACATCAGCAGATGCTCAAAACAGATGACAGAATATAAAAAATGTTAGCAGTAATTTTTAAAAGTACATATTTAATATGGGGTAGTGTTATTTCTTTAAACAACAGAAACTGTTTATGATTAAGCTACATGTTTTGTTTGGATTACACATGAGTGGTGCATTTCCTTGTTGCAGGGTTCGCCTGGATCTCGCGGCTCTCCAGGGGTACGGGGTCCAAAAGGCCGAAGGGTAAGTAAAACCAATTATTTTTGATCTTCTTTGCTATCACACCTAAATTTCTAATGAACCTTTAATAGTGTACCAGGCCTGTGTTTGGCAAGCCCCATGTGTTGTGGTGTTCCAGAAAAAAATAGTTTTTATTCATAAATCAAAATTTTGGTTCTTGGGAAAGTTTGTTGCTTGGTAATGATTTTATGGGAGAGTAGAAACAGAGCAGACCACAGACATGACAATCCTTTACCACCACCACCCCCACTTTCCATGACTCACTAATTTTCTCACTCTTTAGCTACTTTGGGTAAAACTTGTGATCTCAAAAACAGAGAAATAAACTTAAATCTGCAGAAAATATCAGTATATGTTTGGATGGTTTGGCAAACCTAGGAAAGTGGGGGTGGATGGGAAATTTGTCAGCTAATGCCTTCATAGCAGTTAAAAAAAAAAGTAATTCTTTTTTTTAAAACGGACATTATATCCAAAAAGTTGGGCAACATTGCTGTAAAAGGGGCAGCAACCAATTAGCTGTCAGTTTCCATCAACTGGTCAATTAAAAAATCTGATTAGTTGCTATGTGAAATAACTACAACTCTGTTTTATTTGTTGAAATCAGTATCTGCATTGGCAGGGGTGTCTTTATGTTGAAAAGCTAAAGCAGATCTTCACCCTTCCCTCCATTTTTTCTTATTTTATTTTTTTAACTTGCACTTACCTGGAGTGGCATAGTGCACATCATTCGCCTAGGCGAGTGACGTGTATGGGGCAGGGATAAAATCTTTTCATTAAAAAAAGGCAAATAAAAAAAGAGCAATTTTTGTGTAGCAGAGTTGAGCAGAAGGAAGTTTGTTTTGAGAATGAAGATCCACTTTAAGGCCTCATACGCACTATACGAAAAATCAGAAAGCAAAATTCGTAAGACGAGCTGTCTGTGGACTTTCGGATCGTTAGTACGGTGCTTTTGACAGCTGATTTGACTTTTTTCTCAGACAAAAGCTGGATGTGCAGGCTATATATTTTTTTGTCGGATGTGAACTCAACGTCCGATTTTCGGATAGTCGGTACAGAAATTGTTGCGCAAAAGTGGAAAGTACAAGCACGCATGCTCAAAATCGAGGAACGATCGGGAAGAGTTTGGGCTTGTAAACTACTGCTCGTAATCTCGAATTAACATTTGTGACGTAGCAATTGATGAAATGTCTAAATAGAGCACATCTTCTCATCTTCTTTAATGGGATAATAATGAAGCTGCTTTGCTGGTGATACTGATGTAGTTATGCCAAACGTATTTTCAAAGGAATTTGTTTTGTATGATTTGAAAATCATGAATAAACGCTCACCAAACTTCCACTAACACGAAATTAGCAGAAAGGCCCCAAAGGGTGGCACTTGAGAAATTAACTTTATACTCTCTTTATACTCTCATAGTACATCACTACGTTTGTCAAACGACAATTTGCGGATAGTTAGTATGCTAGACAAAATTCTGCACATGCGCTTTTGACAAAAATCAGACGCTCGGTCGTACAACAATCAAACCGTATGTACGAGGCTGAAATGTCCTGTCTCATGCAGCACCCCCTAGAGACAGCAGAAAAAGTTCTTACTGCCCCTCCTGACCCCCAGCTGTCTCCAGTTTGCAATGGATGAAAAAAAGAAAAGAAATAGAATGGATTCATCTTCCTACTCATGCTTTGTTGTCTACAAAGGATGATACTGACTTTTTCGGCCTAAGATCCACTAAAACTCTAGATTTTGATAAAATGGTGAAGAAATAGCATGCTTCAAGAAGTTTTTGTTGCTGTTTGTGACCCAGATGTGGGGATATATCTAGGGGTGCACCGGATGGATATTTTGGTATCGCAACCGAAAATGCAGGATGCAGTTTGCTGAAAACAGAAACCAAAAAAGATTTTTTTTTTTTAAATATATCTATTTTTTCACAATCAAAAGTTTTATTGAAAACAAAGTCAGATTTACAGTCATTGTTTGAATACACATATTTTTGCAGTTAATCTGTAAACAATAGGAAATATAATTACATCTCTACTGTGTTCTGATTTGGTTATTGTTAAAGTATGGGGTTGTTACACAATTGAAGACATAAGTTAGCATACAATATATAAGGATGGGTGAGTAATGAATGGGGTATATGGGGGGGGTTGTTGTTAGGGGACAAGGGGAGGGGGCTGTAGGGTGTGATGTGCCCTTTACATTAGTATATAACACTGAGTATTACAGATAATCTTTGTCGGTCTGTACTTAGCTCTAGCTCCTACCATGTTAAGGATCAAAAGATGTTGGGGAGTTTAACCAATAAGTGTTCGGAATTCGGGAGAAAGTGTGAAAGCCAGCCATGGTTGCCAGGTTTTGTTAAAATTTGTACTGTTTTCATGTTTAGTTGCTACAATTTCTTCCATCTTGTAAGTATATTGTACTCTGTTTAACCAGTCTGTAATTCCCGGGGCTTTGGTTGTTTTAAAGTGAATGGGTATCAGTGTTTTAGCAGCAGTGAGTAGGTGTCGGGTCAGTGATTTTTTGTAGCGGCCTAAATTGATGGGGACCAGATTAATCAGGCATGTGGCTGCATTCAGTTCCAGGCGAGTTTCTGTTATGTGTTTTATCCAGGTTATAACTGCATCCCAGTAGGTTCGTATTATTGGACATTCCCACCATATGTGCATGGAGGTGCCTACGGATAGTTTACATCTCCAGCATGTGTCCGAGGTGGAGTGAGACCATCTCCTGGCTTTTTGTGGTGTAATATACCATTGCGTGAGAATTTTGTAGGATATTTCCTGGTATTTGGAGTTTAAGGAGCACTTGTGTGCCAGAATGCATACCTTATTCCATTGCTCATCAGATATACTGATTTTGAGATCTAATTCCCACTTTGATTTGAATTTAGTTTTATCAGCGTGTGACGCTTGAATTAGCACTGAGTATGCAAGAGATGTGGTGTTCGCTATCGGTGATCTCTTTAAACATATACTTTCTATCTGAGTCAATGGGAGGCAGAATTGTTGCTTGTGTTTGTTGTTTACCAGGAAGTCCTTTAGTTGTATGTAAAACCAACTTCCAGGAAACGGCTCCCCCATCTCGGCTTTTAGTGTGTCGAATGTCTTGACTTTTGAACCTGACATACAAGTGTATACCAGGAAGTCTTGTGGCGTGTTATGGTGTAAGCCTGGAATGAAGTCGGGGTTATTCGTGAGTGGTGTCAGGGGGCCTGGGTTAGTTGCGATTTTTTGTGACTTTACCAGTGTTTGCCAGATCTTTATTGTGGTTTCGATTAGCGGGTGGTCTATAAGTTTGGGCTTTCTGGAATGAAGCGACCATGGGAGGTAGAGTGTGTTGCGCGTTGCCAAATTGCTTTCTAGTTGGACCCAATCCTTATTTAGTCCGTGGCAGTGCCAGTCTATCACTCTCGTAATGTGGGTGGCCTGGTGGTACTTTTTAAAGTCCGGCAGGCCTATACCCCCTTCACTTTTAGATAGTGTTAAGTGTCGGAATTGAATTCTAGGCTTCTTATCTGCCCAGAGAAATCGTCTTTGAATTTGACTCAATATTGTGAAGAAATGTTCTGGAATTTTAATTGGTAGAGCGTTGAATACATACAGAAGCTTGGGAAGTACCATCATCTTTAATATTGAGGCCCTTCCAAACCAGGAGAACATTTTTACGTTCCATCTGAGAAGGTCCTTTTTGATCGTGGCAAGTAAGGGTTTGTAGTTTACATTATATAGTGAATCAATGTTACTGGTTAAGTTTATGCCCAAATACTTAAGAGTGCCTCGTTCCCATTTATAGGGGTGATTGTCTTGTAGATTTGTAAGGTGGTCCTGTGGTAGAGTGAGGTTGAGGGCCTCGGATTTTGACTGATTTACCTTAAAGTTGGATGTAAACCCAAAGGTTTGAAATATTTTGTGGAGATTGGGTATCGAGATGTGGGGATTGGTGAGGAAGAACAGGAGGTCATCCGCATAAGCAGCAATTTTGTACTCTCTATCCTTTAGCGTAAAGCCCTGGATATCAGTGTTTAGATTAATTGTTCTGATTAGAGGTTCTAGGGTAAGGATAAAAAGGAGTGGCGATAAAGGGCAACCTTGGCGGGTACCATTATGGATGGATATAGGTTCCGAAAAAATATTATTAATTTTGATTTTGGCTTGGGGATTTCGATAGAGAGCCGAGATCCACGACAACATGTTTCCGTTTAAGCCAATGTGAGCGCATGTGGCCATCATGTAGTCCCAGGAGACCCTATCAAAGGCCTTCTCAGCATCGGTAGAAAGCAGCATGCCTTTAGTTTTAGATTTCTGTGCAAAGTGGATTAGGTTCAAGGCTTTGATGGTGTTGTCGCGGGCCTCCCTCCCCGGCATAAATCCCACTTGTTCAGGGCCAATTATTTTTGCTAAAAGGGGTTTTAATCTGTTGGCCAGAATTTTAGCTAGGCGTTTGAGGTCTGTGTTGAGGAGTGAGATGGGTCTGAAGTTTGCGCAGTCCGTGTGTTCTTTATTGGGCTTGGGGATTACAGCTATATGTGCCATAAGGTAGGATTGGGAGTCATGTTGGTTCTTTGCTAAAAAATTAAAGGCTGAGCGGAGGGGCTTTATAAGAGAGTTTGTATAAGTTTTATAGTACTGTGACGTAAAGCCGTCTGGGCCAGGACTCTTTCCTGCTTTTAAGTCTGCAATTGCATTTGAGATTTCAGTGGTAGATATGGGGTCATCGAGCGCATTGGTGTCTTCTTTTGTCAGGGAGGGTAATCCGCTATTCTTTAGGAAATCATGCATGGTGTCCTGTTTTGTGCGCGTTAGGTGAGATGGTTTGTGTTGAGCTGGTAGTTTATACAATTTAGAATAGTAGGTGTGGAATATTGCTGCTATTTCTTCCGAATTGTGTTTTAAGGTTCCCCCTTTGTCTTTTAAGGCATGAATATGGGTCGACATAGTGGCATCTTTTAGGGCTTTGGCCAATTGCTTGCCACTCTTGTCTCCGTATTCATAAAAAATGCTTTTTTTTTAAAAAAGAGAACGTTTAATCTTCATATCCAATAGTAGCCTTAGGGAAGTTCTGCGTTGTGTTAATTGGTTTTCTAGTCTGAGTGATTGGGATTGTTTATGTTGTAGTTCAAGGCTGGCTATTTGCTGGGAGAGTTTATTAATTTCATCTTCCCTTTCTTTCTTTTTCCGAGCACCCCATTTGATAAGTTCACCTCTTACCACCGATTTGTGTGCCTCCCAATTGTTTAGTGGGTTCGTGTCAGTGTCAGCGTTGTGGCTAAAGTAAGTGTTGATGGCGTTTTGGATGTCATCTTTTATAATTGGGTCGGTGAGGAGGGTGGAATTCAGTCTCCAATTGAATGCGGATTTGTGTGGTGTATTGAGGTGTAATGTAACCGCCGTAGGTGCATGGTCAGAGAGTGCTATAATGCCTATCTCCGCTGAAAGTAGATTACCGAGGTCCCTTTGCGAGATGAAAATCATGTCGATTCTCGAGTATTTTTTATGGGGTGCGGAGAAAAAGGTGAAGTCCCTGCCTGTGGGGTGCATGGATCTCCATGTATCTACCAATGTCAGTGATTGTAGTAGTGCTTTTATGCGTTTGAGGGTCCTATATGGGACTTGCGTGTGACCTGTCGATGTGTCTTTGAGGGGTGCGAGGGGGGCATTCAAGTCTCCTCCAAGGAGGGTGCACCCTTCTGCAAACCATTTGAGTTCCTCTATAATTTTGTTGCAGAAAGATATATGTGAGGAATTTGGAAAGTACACATTGGCTAAGGTTATAGGCGACCCTTCCCATGAGCCTTTGAGAAATAGGAATCGTCCCTCAGGGTCTGTCAGTTGTTGCGTTAGTACAAAGGGAGCGTCTTTGTGAAGAAGGATGGATACTCCTTTGGTTTTGGCCAGGGGGTTGGTGGCATGATATGCTGTGGTAAAGGTTCTGTCAGTGATTCTGGGGATATTGTTGCCCTTAAAGTGAGCTTCCTGTATAAATACTATCAGGGGTCGGGTTTTTTTTAAGTTCCCTTAATAATTTAGTCCTTTTTTCGGGTACGTTCAGGCCATTTACATTATGGGAAAGGATGGTAGGTGCTCTCCCTAAGAAAGCGTATGCCATGTTATAAGCAGAACTTAGAGAGGGAGGTGTCCAGAGATACAGAGTATTTCAGCAGTGTACACTGTACTTGCCGCTGCCGTGGGGAGCAAGCGGGCAGGGATGGTATAGGTGTAGGAAGACGATTGTTTTGCTAAGGAATACAAATAGGTGGGGGGGGAGGGGCGTGTGGGATGATGTGAAGGTGTGAACTAGTCTACCACCACTTGGGGGCGAGTCAGCCTGGTGTCTGACTCGTTCTGGAGTAAGGTAGTACTTCCCCTGTGGGGGATAGTGGGAGGTGTGATGGCAATATAGTATTATAAGTTGCGCTATGTAGTAGCGCAACGTGTATCAGAAAGTAGGTAACCCTGTGAAAGGTCCAATGGGACCTGGGGGCCCAAGTGTCAGGATGGGGAATATTCTCCCCTCGAAAGTAGAGTGTCTGGGACCACGTGTAAAGCTGATCTTAGATAAAGATTAATAGCATATGGTATCGAGTAAGAGAGAATGACATTACATTTAAATTGTTTTTACTCCGCCTGTCAACATCTTAAACTCTATCAACATTGTTTAACTGTAAAGTGCCAGCAGAATAACCAAAGAGGAGAAAAACATAAAACTGAGAAAAAAAAAACATTTCAAATCAGAGATAGCTTAAACATACCAGTCTGTCGACCAGGAGCAGGCGTGTAGTACCCTCTAACCTAGTATGAGAAAGCAAACAATAGATGACTCTATGCTATAACATACCCCTTAAACCTTTAGAAAGGGGTAGAGGCTCAGGGTAGGTATTTCAATAAGCCCATTTACAGTCCTGGACATGTACTAAGGGTCTCCACCTTAGGAGATTTAAAGTGTCTTGTACAGGGTACTAGAGTCATAATAACCTTTGAGGGAAGGAGGCAGTGGTAAACCGGACCATCAAAGTACCGCCGGTAGGGTCAGCAAGGTGTCCAATCTGCAAAAGGGGAAAGCGGTATTGGTGTCTTCTCCCTACCTTCTTGGCCAGTTCTACTCGTAGTAAGAGATCGTGGGTGGTGAAGGCAAGAATATTTGCGTCAACCATTCCATAGGCTGCAAGCGGTAACGGCCAAGGTCTTTGCTTCCGCACTACTTCAGCAAATGGTGAACTGCTCGTAACCCTTCCCTGTAAACAATAGAATGTTCAGTTTTTGTTACTCACAGTTTGGCTAGTTGAGGTGGTTCAAGGTTGGTAGCAGGTGACAATTCCCATGGGTCAGTCTTTGCATAGATCCATATGTGGCACTGACTGGTTCCTAGAAAGTCAGAGAAAAGTGGAGAAGAGCTACCGAGGTAGGTATAGCAATAAAATATGTAGACGTGATAGCCCAGCTTAGGGTGCGAACTGGACGCATTTTGCATTCGGATACAGGGCCCGCACTGACTTGGCGCCTGTTAAAGTAAAGCAGTCTGGCGACCTTAGGGGTAAATGGGTGTCAGAAATGTACAACTGGCAGAGTCAAAACTTATGTGTAACATCTTCATGTCAATAGCCTCTCGTATCTCTCCCTCTGGGGCTCCTAGCATTTCTAGAGGGGTATGGAGACTCGAAGCTGCTCCTATCAGAATTCCTGCTGTGTTTGCTTGATCGGTGGGGCGACTGTGCACGGGAAGGTCCCGGTGAGAAACGAGGATTGTTCACTTCCGGGGGTGTACGAAACTCCGCGTACCATTCTGGGAGGTCCATGGTGTCGATCTGAAGGTCTTCACAAAATTTATTTAGATCATCAGGGACTTTGAGGATATGTTGTTTTCCCAGGAAATTTGCCTGAAGTGCGAAGGGGAACTTCCATCTATAATTGATCCCTTTTTGCCTCAGCACTTCCAAGAGTGGCTTCAGGGCCCTCCTGTTTTTGAGCGTAATGGGCGACAGGTCCTGGAAGAGTTGTATTACAGCTTCCTCATGCACGATCCGTTCTTTGGACCTGGCCTTTTGGAGAATGTCTTCCTTCAGGCTATAGTTGGGCAAACAGCAAATGATGTCTCTCGGAGGGTTTCCATCTTGTGCCCTGGGCCTGAGGGCCCTATGCGCCCTATCAAAATCGATAGGGGACTGTTCCGGTCTTTCTATGAGAGTGTTGAATATAGCGGTAAGAGTAGGCCTGATTTGATCTTGGGATACAGTCTCAGGTACGCCTCTGATTCTTATATTGTTCCTGCGTCCTCGATTGTCTAAATCTTCGATTTGCCGGTTCATATCGATTAGGTGTTGTGAGTGCGTAGCTGAGATATTGTCTAGTCTAATCAGGGCTCTGTCTCCTTTTCCCCGCTCGGTCTGATATTGCCAGTTGTTCCGTTAGTCGTAGAATTTCTTTTTGGTGTCAGTGATCGCTGCAGTAAAGGAGCTTTTAATGTCAGCAGCAATGTCTGTCATGGCCGCATAGGTAAGCAGGTGTTCATTCTTATTAGTGCCAGTAGTTGAGTCTTCAGAAGCTGGCAGAGGGACCTCATCATCCTCCATGTCTTCTATAATGCTGTTTCTCTGTGGAGGTGCCTTTTTGGCGTTTTTACCGTCCCCAGAGTATTTGAATTTGCTTAGGTTTGCAGATGATGTTTTACTCTGGGTCCCCAAAGAGCGCAGGGTATGGTTATGTGTACTTTTCCGTGGGTGCGTTGACATAGTCAATGTGGTCTGTTTTCACGTCTCAGGTCCCCAGGTCACCAGGATGTTGTTACAGCATCATTATAAGGCTATACACCAGGCCACTGCCCCTATTGCAAGTTCCTTAGAATATGTGGCAGTTTAATAACAAAGTGTCCTTCTGTGGCCAGAGCAGCTGGACCAAGCTAGTCCGGACAGGTTTCGAAGGGGGTGAGCTGAAGTGGGAGTAGCAAGATGGCCGCTGGCTTTCTATCTGTAGGCCTGCTGGGATGTGTTGTCCCACAGAATGTTCCCGACCCTTAAATGTCCCAGGTCCTGTAGGGCAGGGTGGAAGGGGATACTCCCCAGGATATATGTCCCAGCGGGGGTCAGGGTGCCAGTTAGCGGTTGGTAGAAGGGGGGGTGAGTGTTGCAGTACTCACTGTGTGCCGGTCGCGCTGTGGGCCGAGGCTGTAGGCCTGAGACGCAGCCTGCGCTCCTTTAAATACGGGCCGCGGTCAGGAGCTTGCCGGTGGTGGTCTGTGGCTTCTCAGGGCCCGTCCGGGTGCCGCGCTTCTCAGCCTCGGGTGATGTTCTCCCGGGATGCTGCATGTACGGCGGCGGGATGCGGCGCGGAGCAGCTCATCCGTAGGCCCCAAGATGGCGCCCGCTGACACTCTCAGCCTCGCGGCGGTTAACGGTATTAAAAGTGCTCCGGCCGCACAAATAACACCACGGTGTGCCATATTGTGTCCGCGGCTGCAGCCCTGTGTAGGATGGCAACTTTCCTGCTTGGTTTAAGCTCCGGATGGCAGTGGATTGCTATCGCCGTCCTGGAGCTCTGTTTCTACACGTCCTCTCTCTTCCTCGGTAGGACACGCCCCCCAAGTATATCTTTTTTTTATATATAGTTGTATTCGACTTTTTAATTCACATCATCAATTTAAATTAATACGAATTTATTGTTGGCCATTATTGGCACCTTTAGTTCAAGAAAAGATAAAAAAAAAATGCAGTCTGCAGTTTCTAACCATCTCTTGTATCATGTCTGCAATCTCTTACTTAAACACACTTCTAATAGTATTAGCAAAATTTTCATTTGTGTGCATCTCTAGCAGACATGATACAGGAGATTGTCAGAGACTGCAGACATGATGCAAGAGATGAATGCAGCCTCACCAGTGCCCATGAAATGCAGCCTGCCTGTGCCCATAAGGTGCAGCCTGACTGTGCCCATAAGATGCAGCCTCACCAGTGCCTGTGGATGCAGCCTGCCAGTGCCAAGATCAGAGCGGCAATCTCCCTCTGTGTCACGGAGCTGGATTTGTATTGCCTGGGTCGCAGTAAAAATGTCCCACCTCCTGTAATCAAGTCACACAAATTCAATATCCCACAACTGGGATCAGTGTGCCATCTATCACAGGAGGTGGGACATTGTTACTGCAGCCGCCCGGACAATTCAGCTCCCTGACACAGGGAGGGAGGGGAGGACAGGACCCTGAGCTGCCAGGATGACACCCTGCAATTGACGGCACCCGGCGGTGCAGCCACCACTACTGAGCATGCGCAATTATCGGTGCCTTATCAGCAATTTTTTTCATTCAGCAATATCCCAAAAACACCATTTTCGGCCAATATATTTCGACTGCCAAAATTTCGGTGCATCCCTAGATAGATATATCCTTTCTATGCCCAAGTGACCATTTTACAGGACAGAAAATAAGGAGGAATTTAAAATGTTATAGTTGTCACCAGCACAGTTGTAGATGGGATGTCTTTAAAGAGGAAGTAAACCCTGATGAGTTTACTTCCTCTTTCATTCCCTGCAAAGGCAAAGCATAATGGACTACTATGCGATGCATAGTGGTCCATTATGTGTCACTTACCTGACACAGGAGCCAGCGAAGTCACCGCTGTCCCCTGTAGTCCGGTGCATCCATCTTCTCGTGGGGTCTCACAGCTCCGCCGCTGTCATTCGGCGAAGCCGCGATGACGTCACTCCCGCGCATGCGCACGGGAGCAGACACACGCGGCAGCTCCGTCGTTGAAAATGCCGCACTCAGTGCACCTGCGCACCGCTGTCTACGCCGCATGCGCCGTAGACAGCGGTGCCTGTCTTCGGGCAAATATCTCCTAAACCGTATAGGTTTAGGAGATATTTCTTGGACCTACAGGTAAGCCTTAATCTAGGCTTACCTGTAGGTCAAAGTGTGTTGTAAGGGTTTACAACCACTTTAATGGGGACACCTGTTCAAGTGACAGCTATCAGAAATGCGTGTCCCTTATTTTAGTAAAATTACCTCTCGCTTTTGTTGTCTCTGGGACAAGAAGTTAAACGAAATCTCCCAGAAGGGAACAAAAGTAGAAATCAAAACTTGACATGAGTAACTAACCCTTTCACACTCTATGCGCAAATCTAAAAAAAAAGTGTTTAAAAGAACCCTTTTCCTGGTTGCACCAAATTCTGTAAGTCTAACATCATGAATGCACTGCATTATGTGCAATAGATGTTCTTTAGTTTATGTGCTCATTAACAGAACTGGGCTGACCTAGGTCATTTAAGTCGAACTAAGGCTGAAAATAGTTATTTTTTTTATTTATTTTTTTAACTTTGGTTCCTATTTAAATTATTCTTCTGGCTGTAGCCCAGGAAGACCTCAGGAGATTAGGTGACTCAGAGTTTTACAGGCGCATTACAAGAGGCAGAGAAACATTTGGCTAATAAAGATCAATGTAAAGCAAATAAGAGCTAGTTTTGTTTAAGGTTCTGTTCAAAAAATCTTAAGCATGCAACCACATGAAGAGAAGATTGTGTTTTAAAAGGTTTTTTAATGGAGACTGTTAGAGCCTGTGCCTATGGGCTTCGAGATGTCTTGTCCCCTTTACGTAATG
This sequence comes from Lithobates pipiens, assembly GCF_037356315.1. NCBI lineage: Eukaryota > Metazoa > Chordata > Amphibia > Anura > Ranidae > Lithobates > Lithobates pipiens. Next base: position 157,426,981 of record NW_027507685.1, on the reverse strand, counting down.
TTGGTCAGTCTTCCAGGTGGTGCATATTACAGGCTAAATAAGAATTCTATCTTTTATACTCTTCTTATTTTTTTTTTGGAAAGAAAAAAAAAAACCCGGTGACTAACAAAATTCTAAGTACCTTTGCATAGACATGAAAAAACTTTCGATATATACAATGTGTAATGTTTAGTACAACTCGAGTTCAGTGTTTAAATTATAAGATGCAACTGAATGAACCATTAATGGACTAGACTAACTATTAATGTTTGTACTTTTATCGTCTAGTTACAATATTTGTTTTTGAACTAATATTAATCACTGAAATGTGCAGAAGGAAAGGAATTTTTAGTTACCATCATGTTATTTACAGTATGTGTCAGTGTTGGTGGTCAACAGGTCACTGGCCAACATCCAAGACTCTTGCATCCATTTATGGTTACCAAACCTCTAGCTAATTTTATTTCGGTTAAATTTTCTCTGTTTGCTGTTCTAGGAGGAACTGAGATCAAAGCACTTGGACTATGCATTTTCTTTCAAGAATCTACTAATTAAAGTCCAACTCTTGCTGTAACTTTCATTTTTTGGAAGTGTGGAAGGGTTATAAATTCTGTGGTGTTTTTAATGCTGTGTCCATTTTCAGGAGATTTCCTATCATGTGCTTTCTATTTGAGGTGTGTCAGTAATCTCTTTAATGGGGACCCAGACAACAATAAGAACAATTCTTTCAGTAGAGTGTAAAGGAATTAAATCCTTTGCATTGCTGTTCATGTCAGTGCAGCAATGATGACTCAACAGTCTATAACCTTCCATTTTATCCCAAAGTAGGTAAAACTTTTGGCTAGAATTGTACTTTACAGTGCATATTAAACCCAAGAACAAAATGGAGCTTGCCAGTCCTTAGATGTGTTGGCTGCATTTTTTTTATTTATTTTTTTACTTTTTTTCTTATTGTCACATTTCTTGTCCTGGGGTGACAACACTTGCTCTGTCTATAGAAAAGTAATGTGGTCAGTCTAGGCAGCTTGCATCTGATTTGAATGACACAACTCCCTCCATGTGCTGATCGGGGGCATAGGCAAGAAATGTTCTGTAGTTCACAGAAGAGAATTAAGAATTTAGGCAAGGTTAATAACCCTGTAGGAACTTCTAGTGCAGCACAGACAGAGTGCACAGGATGTTGGATATATTTAACAGACCAAAAGGGACAAATGAAAGAAATTAATTGTTGGGGTTTACATACACTTTAACATGTATGCACCGTATAATACTAATGGCCAGCTTTAGTCTCAGACCTGCAGCATTGTACTATATTGGAGTGAGTGTATGGCCCCTTCTCTGAAAAATATAAAATCAGCTTTAAACAGCCGAGAGGCCTTTAGGCACCAGGTGATTGTCACTGTCTCTGATAACGTCCATCGTCCACAGTCTCATTAAAAATGTGGATCAAAGCATTCCAGAGAAATTGGCTCAGCCATAGCCAAGAAATGGTACAGTAGTTGGCTGAGGAAAAGAATTCTGATGGATTTACAAAAAACAAAAGCATTTATCCTTCCCTTTCTGGAAATTGCTCAGTGGAGTTAAATGTGAATAAGATGTTCTCTGTACAGTTGAATGGAAGATTTTGATATCTAATGTAGTTTTTTTTCCAAGTCTTGCTGGTAAATGCACACCATTCTTAATGAGTAGTGGTGCCTTAAAAAACATTAACAAAAAAAAAACTAAAAAAAAGCTATAGCTGACTTTTTTAGATACAATTTGTATTTTTTGACACTCTTGCCAACTGGTCAGTCTTAATTCCTATTTAATGGCCCTCGGTCAGGTTTACAAGGCAAGTGGTGTATAGTGCATTGACTATTAGGAAAGTGTAGCACTCTCCAGGAAAAGATGACAATTGATTTATTGGTTTACTGAACACTGTACATTTTTTTTGCAATGCTACTCTTCCTGTTGGCAGGGGCTTTCCAAAGTCATGTAAATGTCATTAGGTTCACCTTTTATTCTTATTTATTTACAACATTTATGAGCAGTAGTGGTAGCGGTATCTTGGTCCGAGAAACATGTCGAGCAACCAGCACACATATGGTATCATTGTCTAAATTGTCACACCTGTGTGAGTAAAGAGCATATACCTGTTGATTATCATAGTTTGTTTTTGGTACCATTAAAGTCCATTATAAGCCCCCCCGCTTCCATACTCTCATTTATGAGAAGTAGTATATCTCAACCACATGCATAACTGTATGAGGGCATACGGATAGCTTTAGATGCACAGCTGTCTTCCAGAGGACTACAGCCAGGGAAACATCTGCCCATCTTTTATTCCTTTGCTCCAGCAGCAGAACCAGGATGAAGCAGTTGTTGTACCATAAGGTTTCCCACACTGCATTGGATAAAGAAGAACATGTTTTGCTGCAATACACCAGACACTAACATTTAGGGCCCATTCACACCAGAAACTGCACGTTTACTGTGTGTTTTTTTTCATGCACATTTGCATGCATTTAATGTGCATTTTTCTGTTTCAATATGTTTATCGTATAGGTGTTTGAAAAAATATAACAAGTGCACGGTCAGCCCGCACAAGGGCCAAGCTAAACATTCACAGGTGATAACAGGCACATGCAGGCACATGTAGGCATCAGAAATAGTCAAAACATCAGGAATTATTATTGTTATGGAAGATTTATATAGCGCAGACAGTTTACGCTGTGCTTTACAACGTGAAGGTAGACAGCACAATTAATTACAATACAATTGAATTAAGTCCAAAACTAAGGAGGCCCAGCAAAGCAGTCCGATTATATATCCCATTCATTTCGAGGCTGTCTTCCAAGGCTGCATTCACGCCACAGTGTTTTGAATCACGGGCAGATCTGCCCATGATTTGATGGCGCTGATGTGTGAATGACAAAACGCGGAACTTGCATTTGAGAAGATGCCATTCATTTGAAAGACACCTCAAATTGAGGTGTGGGTCCGCCGTGATTGTTGCGCAATAAAACATGCTACAATCGCGACAACACGCATCACAGGGCGCATGTAGCCCTATAATACCGCATACGCATGACCGGTTTTCCTGTCGGAATAAGCTCTGAAGGTTTTTCCAGTGGAATTCTGCTGAAACTGTCTTATGTACACATGATCACACCAAAGTCCGACCATCCAATGCGGTGATGTACAACAACGGGACTAGAAAAAGGAAGTTCAATAGCGAGTAGACAATAGCTCCTGTCTCGTACTTGCTTCAGAGCATGCGTCATTTTTAATATGTTGGAACAGCGTACGAGCAGTTTTCCTGATAGGAATTGGTTCCATCTGAAAAATTTAGAACATGTTCTTTTTCTAGGTCCATCAGAATTTTTGACGTAAAAAGTCCAATGGGGCATACACACGATCGGAATATACAATGAAAAGCTCCCGTCTGACTTTTTCTGTCGGACATTCTGCTCGTGTTTACATGGCATAATAGTTCAGGAGCTACTTTGGGGCAACATGCATCCCGCGATGCAGGTTGCTGTCATTGCAGCATATTTTATCACGCGACAATCGTGTCAGACCTGCGATTTGAGATGTCATTCAAATGAATGGCATCTCAAATGCGTTTTATCTGCATTTTATCATTCCCACATCAGCGCTGTCAAATCGCAGGCAGAGCTGCCCGTGTTTCAAAACACTGTAGTGGTAATGCAGCCTAAGGGACAACAGTACCCCCAAAGGTATATATAAACTAAGTAAAAAGAAAAGGAAGAGTGGGAAAAAAGAAAAAGGAGAGGGAAAGAGAAGGACTGAAGGGAAAGGTGAGTATCACGAACTTGGGATCGGCAAAGGCAACAATTTTATAAATGACTATAGCTGGCCGGAGGCAGAGAGGGGAAGGAATAGCTGATCCAAAATTCGCAGACCTTGAGAAATTTGGAATGCGAATCCTTCAGGATACTGGACATCTCATTAACCAACGGGGGGCGGGGCGCCATACGGGTTTCACACCCTGGAAAGCAACAGATGGGGTTTTCAAGGCATGTTCAATGGTCAGCCTGGTGGAAATAAATAGGTATGAAGCCAATTTCTGTTGTGGTTCAAAAAATCCCAATATAGGGCAGTGTAATACCTGGCATCTTTATGGACCATCACATGAAACAAAGTTTGCAACATGCTGGCATGACCACCATATGAGCAGAATATCCCCATGCTGGCCACAATTCCTGAACCATCTGTTGCTGTATCCAGGATAGGCATAAACAATATAAGCCGGTTAATTCACTGATAATTAATTGATACATGTTTTTCAATCTGCATTTGGCCTTTGAGGTCACTTCCATCTTCGCTCTTGCTTTGGGCTTTTATGTACACTGCACATTTTTGCACGGAAAATGCAGCTTGCTGTACTTTTTTTGTACTGCAGTGTAATGGTCTGAACTATGCCCTTAGGATAACCTAGATTTTGGATGGCCTATGCAGTTGGAATTCAGTCAAAATGCATCCAACTTCATCTGGTGTGAATTGGTCCTTTTAGTGAACCAAATGGCTCAGTGCATGCCTTTAGATCTGTTGTTTCAGGAGGCTTACCTGGTAGTTTTGACCATAAAGTGGGAACTGTTCACTAAGCACCACCTTACAGGCATGTATGAAAGTCTAATATTTTATTTATAATAATACTAAGTATAATATAATAATTATAAGAATAAGCCCCTCTGATGCCAGAGTCCCTTGTTATCACCCACCAAATTTGAAGAATTATTAAAAAACCGTTATGGTTCTGTTTACTTTTCAGAATTGCTGCTTCTTATGCAGATGCTTATGCTGACCATCCTAGCAATAGTATCACAAAATAAACTCAAGATTTTACTAGACACTAGATGTCAACCACACATTTTCCCAATCATCGGTATAAATTCAATGTTACAATACTCTTAGCTGGGCAGGGGCGGACTGACCATTCGGGCACCCGGGCACTGCCCGAGGGCCCCATGCCACCAAGGGGCCCCATCAGGGTTGCCACCCTCAATAAAACCAGGGACAGTATGTAAAAATCTGTGTTTTTTTTAATGATCCCAAGATTATAGCTGCCCCATCTCTCCAGTACCTTTTCAGTGTGTGTATGTGTATTCTGTGTGTGTGTATACAGTGTGTGTATATTGTGTGTCTATACTGTGTGGCCATAATATATTGCCTGGGGGCCCCATAATCTCCTATTGCCTGGGGGCCCCATAATCTCCTATTGCCTGGGGGCCCCATGATCTCCTATTGCCTGGGGGCCCCATGATCTCCTATTACCCGGGGGTCCCATGAGTTGTCAGTCCACCCCTGTAGCTGGGTAAGGATCTGTGGGAAAAAGAAAATGTTCTGTTCGAGAAAGGTGATCCTAGAATTATTATTATAATATTATACACAATTTATGCAGCACTTTACAATGTAAAGAGGGACAGCACAATTACAGTACATTCCACTACAGAAGGGACAGGAGGGTCCTGCTCGTAGAGCTTACATTCTAAAGGGAGGGGGTGGTGGTACAAAAGGTAATAGATGCGGGGAATGATTTGATGGGGATGGCTCTGGACAGCTCTGAACAGCAAGAAGTGTCATCGGTGGTGATTTACAGATCTCATATTGCCTTCAGATGGTAGACTGTCACCACAGCATCTAAAAAAAAAGAGAAATACTGTGCTACATTGAATCTGTAAGACATAGTCCATCTGTCTTACATGACTGTGGTATGAAATGTCTGGCATATATAGGTGTTGAGCAAATTAGGCAAGAATGTTCATAGCTGGAAGAGCCTGGTGGAATATCTAGTACACAGGACCTGGGATACTATAGGTTGCCTTGTATGCCAGATATATGCTTTTGACTAATTCGTCCAAAACCAGAGTAGGCAAACCTGACCTGTAGATAAAAGCACCCATACAAAATGTATTGTTTGGGGCAACAAGTAGAGTAACTCAGAGATTACAGGGCTTCTTCTCCTCATTTGCTGTAGTTTAAAGAGGAAGTAAACCCTGATGGGTTTACTTCCTCTTTTTTTCCCTGCAAAGGTAAAGCATAATGGACTACTATGCATCGCATAGTAGCTCATTATGTGTCACTTACCTGACACAGGAGCCAGCGAAGTCGCCGCTGTCCCCTGTAGTCCGCCGCATCCATCTTGCTGGTGGCGTCTCGCAGCTCCGACGAATCACAGCGGCGAAGCCGCGATGACGTCACTCCCGCGCATGCGCACGGGAGTCGCGTCTCGCAGCTCCGCCGCTGTCATTCGGCGAAGCCGTGATGACGTCACTCCCGCGCATGCGCACGGGAGTCGACAAATTAGGCAAATCCATTCTTGGACTTGCCGCATTTAGTGCGCCTGCGCGCCGCTGTCTACGGCGCATGCGCCGTAGACAGCGGTGCCCATTTTCGGGCAAATATCTCCTAAACCATATAGGTTTAGGAGATATTGCTTGGACCTACAGGTAAGCCTTAATCTAGGCTTACCTGTAGGTCAAAGTGGTTTGAAAGGGTTTACTTCCTCTTTAACTGAGTGAAGGGGAAGATAAAGAAGTCTGAGAATGTTTTACTGAGAAGGGGGCATTTAAACGGTAACTAAACCCAGGAACTAAATAAATTATGTTGCAGTTTACAATCCTTAAATGTGATGGCTGCATTTGTTTTTGTTTTTTTGTTTCTTTTTTCAAGTTTGATTATCCACAAATAGAGTGTTGTCACTTCCTGTGAACAGCACTGAATAATATCTGCCTTCCTAGCTTTTTTTGTAAACTCCCAGTGGTCCTTTCCTTCATGTAATGGAGATGAAGATATAGGGACGTGTTTGTAGGCCATATCACCAGAGCAGCCTAGGGTGATGACCCTGACTCCCTCCCTAGATACAGTGATAGCGGTACCAAGAAAAAGATGTGTAGAATTTGTAGGATTATCTGGTTAAAATAAAGTAATAGAGAGGAAAATAAAACAAAAACAAATGCAGCCACCAAGTACTAGTAATCTACAATATATCTCCTGCAGGGCTCTCTGAATTGAATTGTATTGTAATTGTTCTGTCTGCCCTAATGTTGTAAAGCGCTGAGTAAACTGTCGGCACTATATAAATCCTGTATAATAATAATAATAATATCACATTTTTAGGTTTTGGGTTTAGATGCACTTTTAGAGAACCTGTTCTTTACATGGGCAAATAACTGTTTGGCTTTGCTCCCCTGCTACCCAGTCTGCTAATCTCTGCAGCACTTGGGGCAAAGTGTTCTCTGAAGATTCTTCAGAAACCGGTACTGTCAAGAGTGTCAGATTCCTGTGCTTGATGATCTCCCTTTCCCTGTGTCACTATTCTCTAGCGATGGAAGAGTTAGCAGGAGGAACCCCTGAGTGCAAAGGAAGACTGCTAGAACCGTTGGATTCTAAAAACGTCCGCAGACAATTTCTCTCTACCACTACAGAGATCAGCCATGTGGACAGCAGGAGAGTGCTTCTAAAGGCAGAAAGCTTTTTATTTTTAGCAACATAGTCGATTTATGCAACATTTTATGACTTCTGCCATGTTTTTAAAAATATGTTTAAAATATTTTTCTCTGTTTATAATCACCTTTGTCTCATGCTAGGGTTGGCTTCCCATGGACAATGCCATGTGTGTTTTTAACAACAGCTTTAGTTTAGAAGTTTGCCACCCTCAAAAAACTCTCTTTACAAACTTTGCCTAGTAAGAAAAACTGGACTGTGATAGTTCCGTTCCTTTCCATGAGTCATTTTAACTTCACATCTATAAATAGCCTTGTAGCTTCTGTTATTTCTAGTGATTCTACTCCCTGGCAAGGAATCAGGGGATAGTACTGCCTAAATTACAGTGGAAATAAAAAAAAAAAAAACAGTCATTCTATTTCAGCTGATCTTTGTAACAAAATCTTTGCTGATCCTGCTAAGAGAAGCTTCCGACCAGTCCTCCCACAGTTTGCTGAGTGATTTAACTCCTCATGCAATGTCCTGGATGCCTCCTGTCTATGGTGACAGCGCTCTGTTCAAGCCTCCACAGCCAGAGCGACCAAAACACAAAAACCACTGTGCGAGGCACACACAAGCTTTTCATTGCTCAAACTTGCTGATCCTTATTGAAATAGCCATATTTTTCTAAAAGCAACTGGCTTGTTGACAGGTAACACATGGAAAGACAAAGTTAATAACACAAACTTGGTTTATTTTGGAGTCTAATGTGGGTGCGGTTATTTGCACACCAAATTGGGAGCTTTTTTTCCCCCACACCACTGCAATGTTCTGTCTCGGTGAACAAGGCTTAACTTAGCAACTGGGAAGCCATTGTGCTAAGTTCAGTGACTAACTGCTGACATACACTTGACAGCTCAGTGTCTGGAAAATGTTTGTTAGTTTGTACATGCAGATTGTATGTGGCCATCACTCAGAAGTGAATCACGGGTCTGTGAAATCTGTTCACCTGTCTGGTGTCCTGTGTCTTTTAATACTTGTTTTATTCTTTTTCCCCCCCAAATTTAGGGATTTTTGAGATTTGTAGTATATTGCAAAGTCATTTTTGATGTGATGTTTACATTTTACTTGCTGTGGTATATTGCCATAAAAAAAGTTGAAAATAATTCCTCTAGTGCTTGGAGCCCAACTTGTGGCCCATGGCTCTTTGGCACTTTTTGTGCGACCCACAAGGACCCTGCAGACACTGATCTGTGTCTCCCTACTGCCCTGTTTTATAGCAGAAATTTCTATCTAGCAGTTTCACTTAATGTCTCCAGTTTATTACCATCTCCTGAATCATGTCCCCGGTCTCCAACAACTCTTATAGCGTGTTCAGCATTCTCTAAAAGTCTCCCGTCACATGTTCACAGGGTCAGAATATCTCTTCTATCATGTTTGCAGTCTTTGACCATCTCCTGTATTATAGCCACAGTCTCTGACCATCTCTTGTTTTGTGCTTATGTTTTCTGGCTATATCTTGTTGTGTGTCTGCTGTCTCTGATAATGAATGTTTACTGAATTTTATGTTCGGCTGCATTTGAGGGCCCCCATATTGAGAAAGCTGAACCCTCCATTGCATTAGTAGCTATCTATATGTAGTCTTGCTTTAAGGAAAGCCTGACCTATGAGATTTATGGAGGCTTCCATTGGTTCCACTGGAAGATGCGTTCTCTCATACTTTTAAAGGACAGGTCTATCTTTTACTAAACTATCACTTGCCTAACTTTCCTAGCCGCACTAACCCCTCCCCAGCTGCTTACTAACCCCTATATTAATGCAACGGACTCATGCAGTGTTGGTGGCCTGTTTGTGAGAATTTTATTCAATAGGCAAGGGAGGCTGTGGTTCTGGTTGAAAAGTCTCAGTGAGAGCTGTGGGGAACACTGGAGATTGACACTCCCTGAAGGTTCTATTTTTATGCAGTCTTTTGGTGAACACTTCCCTGCAATGGAGTGTGGTTTAGCAGAATGGGCAGAGGGAATTCTTTTTTACAGATGCATACTTTCCTTCGACTGTATGCTTATGTGACAGGGTCTCTTTAAAGCCATTGGATAAGCAGAACAGCCATGCAGATTTTCCAAAGATCGGCAATGGCACTCAATGTATGTATTTTGAGCACAGTTTTCCTTTTAAAAGTAGAACTATAGGCAAAACTTTTTTTTTTTTCATTTTGGATAGGGTAAGGGAGGATTATAATCCCTGACAGATTTTTTTTTTTCCACCATCTATGTCCCATTGTGGAGATTTCCCTATAATTCCGTCCCATCACCAAATCTCTGCAAATTAGGGGAATTCCTTTGGGACCCCTATTACTTTTTTTAACCCAAAATTTGGGATTTTCTTTTACTTTCACTTTCAATGTTAACAGTAAACAAGACAAATAGAGAGGGTGAATTTTCCTTAACGGGGGCACAGCAATAAAAACTAATATGCGTTCTAATCTCTCTCCACTGTATCCAGAACTTAAAAAAAATATGTTTTTCCTTTAGTTATACTTTAATATATCCAGAGTCACATTTATATAATGAATATCATTATAAGAGAAACCCCCTATTTATCCTCCTTTATCCATCCTAGGAAAATATATTGTAGATACCCAGTGTTCATATAGGTTTTAGATTTGCTAGATTTGTTTTCAACCTCCTGCCACCCACATAACAGATTTGTGTGGCAGCAAAGAGGGTGGAACATAATGTCCACAACTTGCACATGAGTGTCCATGGACATCAGAGCATTCTGCACACTGATCGAGCTGTTAAAAAAGCTCTTGGTCTTTGCTAATGATCAGAAGCTGGCGGGACTGGTTTCCAGTCATATGACCACTGTGGCAGCCAATTGCAGTGATTACATGATCCTTTGCGTCCCACAGCTTAAAGATCCTGTTAAAAGGATGCCAGGGCTGGGTGGGAGGGGATAGTTTAATGTTCCATCCTGTAGCACTTTTCTCCTTTGGGGCTCAAACCAATGTCTGCTTTCTGTTGAGGCTCAGGGCATGGGCAAGCTCAGTGGAATATCATACTAGGGCCAGTTTCAGACAGGAGCCAGTTAGCCTACCAGTATGTGGGAGGAAATCCACACAAATACAGGGAGACCATGCAGACTTCGTACAGGTAGTGTCCTGATCAGGATTACTGTGATGGATGTTCAATTGATGTCAAATCTTTGTCATTTTTATTCCTATTCCTTGTATTTTGTTTTATGCATGATAGAAAGGGTTAATTGCATGTAAATAAGAGAAAGATGTGCAGCAAATGGTTCACAGTTAGAAATTATGGAAACAGGTTAAGTTTTGCTTTGGATTGCGGATTTCAGTTGTCAGTGCTATATGGTAGTAACACAGGTTCCATGAGTATAGAAAAACACCCAAAAAATTAGAGGGGTAGCATCTCATTCATCTTAACTCCCGCTTCATAAACAAATTGTAGTTTGATCTGTACAGATTCTCACATATACACATTTGCTCACGTTTGCAGAACGGACCGTGGGAAGGTTCCAATGTAATGGTTAATTAAAGGAATCCAAAATCCTAACTAGATACCATTTAGTTTGTTTGTCGCTGTGTATTTTTTCATGAAATATTGTGTTTAGCATTTTAAATTTTTTTTCATCAGTCCTGGTGACCTTCCTCACATTCAGCCACTTCTTGTCTAGATTCACTCTTTCCAACATCAGGTACATATCATTGCTCTGGATCAGCTTCCTCGTGGTGACAGCGGTTGGGCATGACAGTGCAATATATCAGCATGGCCATATATATATATAATCTCGATCTATATCTATATATAGATATATCTATATATAGATATATATATATCTCTATCTATATATATATATATATATATATATATATATATATATATATATATATATATATATATGATAGAGATATATATATATATATATATATAGATAGAGATATATATAGATATATATATAGATAGAGATATATATATATATATAGATATAGATAGATAGATATATATAGATAGATATATAGAGATAGATATATAGATATATATAGATATAATATCCAGGGGTGCATATGACAGGGTGACACAATGTAGGAGCACAGTTGGGGGAGATGAGGACAGTGTGTTGTCACCCCATAGTAAAAAGTGTCTTTAAAAAGGACCTTCATGGATATGGTATGATCACCCAATATTCTTTAATGAAAGCTGAAGATTTGAAAAGATTGAAAACCACTTATGAAACGACATTCCCATGTTGAAGGGTTTGTCAACCCATATAACTCAAACTTTGCCAGACCCTCTATTAGAGCCTGGCAGAGAACACTGTATTAGTCTTTTAGAAAACGAGCGCTGTAAGTACCTATTTGGAGCTGTCTTCAGGCCGGTCACATGACTCGCGGCTGCTGCACAGCTCCGATGGATGGATACTGCAGGAGAGGCTGTGATCTCCCTCCGACATCAGCCGGGAAGATCACATGGCCGTTCAGCCTGTGCTGCAGTAGCCTTGGAAATCGGCCGAGAGTCATGTGATTGGCCTGAAGACATCGCTAAAACGGTATTTCGTTTTTCTAAAAGATTAATACAGTGTGCTCTGCCAGGATATGAAAAAGTTGCCGGCAGTGAGCATATAACATTTTAAATTTTACTAGAAGCAGCGGGGGGGGGAGGGCGGGGGGGAGTGCAGAGATGGGGACACAGACACGAGCTGACGTGCAGGAAGGAGGGGGTGAGGGGAGAGCAGAGGGGGAGAGAAGCGTATGACGTAGGGACGCAATCAGACCACTGTGGTCAGGGCGGAGAAGCCCTGATTTCCGTGGTCAGTGCAGAGAGGGGATACCGGAAGTGCCAGGTTCAGTTTTTTTGACAGGTACACATCACAAGCACTGTGCTGTTTAGTCTGCTTTAAGGTACCAGGAAATCTATTTTTTGGGGGTTAACAAATTCTTTAAGCTTATATAAGTGCTAACATAATGGCATGAGTATCTGCAACAATTAAGGCTGGTGCTCTGTGGTTGGACCAACTGTATTTTCTTGCAGGAAAATATTTGTTTCTGAGTGACTTCTTGGCAACTGGTTGACTGCCCTCTGCTGGCCCAAAGAACATTTTTCCAGTCATTTGAATGCTGTATTAAACCATCCCTAAATATTTTTTTACAATGACATAGAGCACACCAGCATTCACAAGACACATAGTCAGGGTACAGTATGGCAAATGTGCACTGTGTAACTTCTTATTGTATGTTTATCATTATGTCCATAGACGTGCGCAGCCTATTGCCTTAGGGTGTTCACCTCAAAGCGCAAACACACATGCGTGTGTGTGTGTGTGTATATGTATGTGTGTATATATATATATATATATATATATATATATATATATATATATATATATATATATATATATATATATAATATCGCACGTCAAATTTATTGGCATCCCAGTCTTAGTCTGTAGGGTTCATTATTGAGTTGGCCCAACCTTTGCAGCTATAACAACTTCAACTCTTCTGGGAAGGCTGTCCACAAGGTTTAGGAGTGTGTCTATGGGAATGTTTGACCATTCTTCCAGAAGCGCATTTGTGATGCCAGGCACTGATGTTGGATGAGAAGGCCTGGATTGCAGTCTCCGCTCTAATTCACCCCAGTGGTGTTCTATCGGGTTGAGGTCAGGACTCTGTGCGGGCCAGTCAAGTTTCTCCACCCCAAACTCGCTCATCCATGCCTTTATGGACCTTGCTTTGTCCATTGGTCCAAATCATTTGGTGGGGGGATTATGGTGTGGGGTGGTTTTCAGGGGGCTTGGCCCCTTAGTTCCAGTGAAGGGAACTCTTAAGGTGTCAGCATACCAAGACATGTTGGACAATTTCCTGCTCCTAACTTTGTGGGAACAGTTTGGGGATGACCCCTTCCTTTTCCAACACATGACATGGACTTATCAGGGGTGGTGGAAAATTAACAGTGCAATAATTCACATTATAATAGTAACTAAAAAATATAAAATGAAGTGTATCAATCTAAAATATAAAAACTCCAAAGTGCTATAATAATGTAAACCTTCCAACTAAAACGTTGTTGCACTTAATAGTTCATTTGTATTGCAATTATCTGTAGAGGGGTTTCCACCATCCCTACTGAGTTTCATTTGTTATGTCTTGTTTTCAGCTTGATGTGTATTATATGTGAATTTGTCTATCACAGAGACAGACATTGTGGCAATAATGAAGTCTATTGAGATTTCCATACATTGGGGGGTTTCACCATTATTCATTGATTATTAAGTAGCGCTGCACTTCTTTTTTTTTTTTTTTTTTTTTTTTTGCAATGTGGGATCATGGAACAGTGTTTACCGGCAGCGCTTTTACTGACGCTTTATTTTACCTCCAGTAGTTAATTGTAAATAGTGGTGTGGTGATTACCTATTATACTAAAGATTGGCATGTGTCATTAATAAACATCAACAGATTTCAGTTGTGCCCCACCAGGCTGCTACTCCCCATGGACAGTGTGCCTGCTTTCTTAGTTCATCTCCCCATCTCTGCACTCAGTGCACTGATGGACACTGATTAGCAGTACTGATGGGTACTGATTGGCAGCACTGATTGGCAGCTTTGATGAGCACTAATAGCTGTCCCTGATTGACACTGATAGGTGGCACTGACTGGCAACACTGATGTCCACTGATAAGCAGCGCAGATTGCTGGCACTGTTAGGCAGCATTGCTTGTCACTGATTGGTAAGATAAATAATGTGAAAAGAAGTCCCATAAAATAAATACAGTTCTAAAAAGGAAAATAGAAAGGGGGTCCACAGCTATAAAGTGATCTTCAAACAAGTAGAATGAGATGGCTGTAACAAGAAGCATCCAGGATGGTGAGTCCCCTCTAAGTATATGAGATTAAACACTCTTACCGGAGCCGGTGGACCCGGATGTCAGCGACACCAAATCATAAAGGCGTGAATATCCAAAAATATGGCTCTCCAAAACAAAACGACCCAGGACCATTCAGGTGTGTGTATATGTGTAAACCTGACCTCTGGATGTATGCTGACTGCAAATAGGTAGATGCTGTGCCTTCCCCACTGTGCACTGGTCTTCCCAGTTTTATTGAAACCCATGAGGTCCTTTGGAGACATCACTGGAGATCCTGGGTCGTTTTGATCATTTTGGAGAGCCATCCCTTTGGATATCTATGCCTTTATGATTCGGTGTAGCTGACATCCGGGTCCACCGCTTCCGGTAAGAGTGTTTAATCTCATATACTTAGAGGGGATTCACCATCCTGGATGTTTCTTGTTACAGCCATCTCATTCTACTTGTTAGAAGATTATCACTTTATGGCTGTGGACTCCCATTCTATTATTCTTAGCGCTACATTTACTCACCTTCTTATTTTAATTTTTGTCACATTACTTTGTAGAAGCTTTGCTTCCATCATATGGTTATTTTTTTCCATTATTATTATTATTTTTTTAGATATTTTATATTTTATATGTATTTTTTCACTCCCTACTTTTCACTGATTGGCAGCACTGATAGGCCGCACTGTTGGGCACTAATGGGCCCAGATTGGCACTGATAGGTGACACTGATAGCACCGATGGGCACAGATTGGCACTGAAAGGCTGCACTGATTGGTAGCACTGATAGGCGGCACTAACTGGCAGCATTGGTTGTCACTCACTGGTAGCATTGGTCGGCACTGATCGGCAGCGTTGGTTGGCACTGATTGGCAGCATTAATTGGCACAGACAGAGGAAGGGGGGGTTTCACATTCAGCAGATTGTGAGGCTTGCAGGAGCCTCTCAGTGTGTTAAACTGTCAGATAATGTCACTGCTTACTGATCAGCTGTCACAACTGAGCTGTGATGTTGGGGATGGGCGGTACCAAGCAGCTATCAAACACCAGCCAATGATTGAGCTTAAGAAAGGGAGCGGAGCCACATACATGTAGCGGCTGCCCAGACCTAATCTCATTGGCTGGTGTTGGATAGCAGTTTAGTCCCACCCAACCCCGACATCTCTGAGTGTTGACAGCTGGCCCTTTCTCTGCAGTACATAACCGTTTCATACACTGAGTGGTTCTAGCAAGCTTCACGATCTGCTGCCTGTGAAACTGTTTCACAGGTAGCGCAGGCTACACACTCTCTTGGATGCAACATTTTGGGGCAGATCTTGGGAGACCGCACGGGGTGATTAGGGTGTGCCCAGGCAAACTCCGTGTGCATGCCTATGTTTGGGTCACTATAAAGTAGATGGTATAACAATGGAATCTTTAATTGCTCTTTTAGAGAAAAAAATTTAAAATAATTTTCTCTTTCGTTCATTGACAGACACAGCTCCGTTAAATCTTGACCTTAGGGTTATATCGCTACTTTCAGGAGAGGACTAGGCAGAACATGTAAAAACAGCAAAACTGCACAGCACCACCCAGGGGGCGGTCCTACTGGCTGTAACCCCTCACTCTGCTTTCTGCAGCTCAGTTTTTTTTCTGCCTAGTGTAGAAGGACCTGGCTCCCTGAGGAGACCATTGGTCCTGGGCATTTTTTTTTTTTCATTTTTTCTGCAATTTTGATCCTGTGATCTAAAATCAACAGCCAGGCTGGGTGACAGGCTGGATAATATAGATCCTTGTATTCTTCCCAGCCTGGCCATCGAGCATGAGAAGACCCTAGCTATGAGCCTGTTCGGCCACGACATGCCCCTTCTGGTTCAGGGGCGGCTGGTGAGCTATATGCTCCAGGGCACACATATGACCGGGCTACTGCGGTCCGTGTCGCAGTGTGCCGTGGCCGACAGCCACCCTGTACTGCTCGAGTGATGGGTCTGTGGTGGAATACGTCCAGCAGTCCCGACAGGAGGGGTAAGTACGGCTCCACCTGCCTCGAGAGGATGGAGCAGATGGGCAATCCCTGGGAGGACGACTAGGGGGTTGCTCGCTCTCCCTTTCCTCTCTCCCTATTCCTCATTCCCTCCTCCCCATGCTGGGGCTGCTGTGTGACTGGGTACGAGGTTGGGTGCATGTACCTGGCCGGGGGTCCTCTGGGGGGGGCTCCGGGCCTTGGCGGGGGGGGGCTACCCTGGCTGTCAGGGTCCGCTCTTTCGTTCCCTGTCTTTTTCCGGCCACAGTGAGGTGTTCTGGCTGTTTGCCGTGAGGGGAGGCTGTCGTGCGGGCCGTGGCCATTTTCCTGTAGCCTTAGTCAGTATATTGCTGTCAGCCATTTCCTAGTAGGTTTGGGGGCTTACCTCTAACGCTGGTGACTGTATGCTTCCAGAACAGCACGTTTTTTACTCTGAGCACTTTGTGACTGACACAGGGCAGAGCGGACGGCGGCAGCACAGTGCAGTACTTTGGTCAGGGTGGTGAGTCCTGCGGGGGGCCCCTTAGTCTGCGAGCAGCTAGGAGGGTGGGATTTTGTGTACCTTGCCTTGAGTCCCTGAGTAGTGGCAAGCGAGTGAGGGTCAGCATGGCATCAGAAGCTGGTGCTTCTTCCCCAGACATCCCTGCTATTGCAACTGGCTCACCTGCACAAAATGCGGTGCCTGTGGACACTTTGTCGGTGGTCCTAGAGTCCTTTGTTGTCAGGGTGGAGGCGGCGTGCGGGCGCAAGGGGAGTAAAAACAAAAACCCTACCCCCCATCTTCTGGGGAAAGCTCTGATTCAGAATTGGGCCCCACTGTGACAGGTGGCCCCTGTTCTGACGTGTCAGAGGATGCGGGCCAGGACCGTTCGGACAGTGAGAATGACTCTGTGTCCGGGTTAGCGCAGGAAAAAAGCGATAATAGGAGCACTTATCACAGCGGTGCGGGATACCCTGAAGATACAGGATGTAGCAGGGACATCTGCAGAGTTGGCGCTCCCTTTTGGGTCCCGCAATCCAGCCCAAGCGCCTAAGGTGCTTCCGGATTTGACTTATTTTGATAAGTTCATCTACAAGGAATGGGGAAGCCCGCAACTGGTGGATTTGCCCTTCCAAGTTGAGAGGTTATTTGGAGCCTTGCTGGATGACATTATTAAAAATGTTACCGGTGGGAAGAGCACGTTGCTCCCACAGTCCAGGAAGGGTAAGGAGCCACGCCGTAGGCAAGAGCCCTCTTTTTCCGCTCTGAAACTGCTTTTTCACCCGCCTGGGACGGCAGGTAAGCGCCCCTGGTTTCGCAAGCCAAACGAGTCTGCAAGCAAGAATGTTACCGCATGAAGGTTTGCCCCGCCCGACTCTCGGGTGAGGGGTCGCCTTCAGGCATTTGCCGCTCGGTGGACCTCCCTACTGTGTCTGCCCATCAAATGCAGCCTCACCAGCGCCCGTCAATGCAGCCTACCGGTGCCTATCAATGAATATTGCTTCCATTCATTCAGGAGTTGGGACACAGACACAGTCCTTCACGGCTGCTGCGCCTCTGACACTGTGTGCGAACGGAGCATCGGCTGCCTGCTGATGCTGAGACCTAGTTGCTTGATGCAGAGAGAAGAGAGCAGGAACACCAGTGGCCAGGCGCCCTAGGGCCCTAAGCAGCAGTGTGCCCTAGCTGCCTAGTTTGCCTAGTGGTAGCACCGGCCCTGACAGTAAGCCTTCTTTATATGGAATATGGAATTGAGAGCTGCCATTGCTGGCCTTCTTTGAATGACATACTAACCCCATTGGTTTATGTGTATTGAGTCCTGTTAATATACTAAACAGAACAACAAGTTAAAGTCAGTTGTCCTGATCTGCATTCGTTTTTTTGAGGTAGTGACTCAGAGCACTAAAGATCAGCAGAACAGCCAGACAACTAGCATTTGCAGAATAACAAGTGAGCAAAAGCTGTTTTTTTTTTCCCCCCTCAGCAGAGGTTTTTCCTTTTTTTTATTTTATTTTTATTTTTTTTAATTGTCATCAACCAGCATTCTTGTGTGCCTATATGAATTATTTAAAGAGAGCATGTCCAGTGCTGCCATGTCTCTCAGGGAGTTCAGCAGCATGCCAAAAAACAGGTAAGATTTCATCATGGCTGCCTGTCTGTGTTCAGAAATCCATGGAATTGTTTGTGTGCATGGCACATGTGCAGTGACTATATAGCTAATATAGGGCGCATGGACCTGCATATGCTACTTGTTCAGCACCTCCAGCATCTGAGAACACAGTGTCCAGGCCACAGTGCTGGCTGAAGGTCACACAGATCATTCCAGTCATGGTTCAGAGACTTCAGACAACCCAAACCCTCCTGAGGACACGGTTAGTGTAGGCCATGAAAACCGTTCATTTTCCTGGCACTTGTGTCTCAAAGGCTTCCATTGCTTGAAACAACTCCACATGAAATAAGGCAAGCTAGAAATCAAGCCAGAATCAAAGAGCTGGTTTTAGAGCTTCTCTGCAAATTCACAAAAGCTTTGTGCAGCTGGGTTCTAACTAGCTCTGGGTACCCAAAGCTCATCTAGTTCTTGGGAAGGTAGTGTAAAAGTCACATTAAGCCATAAAGGTCACTGGATGGTGAAGGATGGGAGTTCTAACTGACCACAAGCTGCCAGAGAATGGCGTGCAATAATATAATGTCCTTTTAGAAGGTGTACGGTATGTAGAATTCGGTATCCATTTTTCTTGTGCATGACTAAAAATAAAAGCAAATGACCACACCTGTTCTTGTTGGTAAATGCAACTTTTATCCTTCAGTCCCATTGGGAATATTTGGATTTTTTGCCTTGATTGAAGTATTATAGGATGCTATAATAATTTTATTACAAACCTGACACCCTTAAAAGCGATCATCAATCAATTTTAGATAACATTAATTTAGCCAAGTGGGAAAATTCTGTGCATTGTGTAGACACATTGCAATGTTGAAAGGTCCAACCCTGGGCAATGTTTCCACTGCACTCACAACTGAGCATATTGTTTTCAGACGTTTTCTTTAAACATTTTTTTTTTGCAGCATTTTCAAAGCGTTCTTGAAGTGTATTACCAGTGTTTTTACAGCTTCGGACATTTTTGTTTAGCACTAGGGGGAGGAGAGGGAGAGCAAATTAGGGGTGGAGTGATGCTATTTTGAGTGTTGTTTTTGGCATTTTACAGGCATTTCTATTGAAGTCTCTGGGGCCAAAAACGCTTGTAATCTGCCAAAAGAGAAGCATACTTTTGTAATCATGTACTTTTTTGAGCTTCAGGCATTTTGCTTCAGGTGATAAATGCTTATATGTGAACAGGTGCCATTTAAATTAATGGGATTTTGCTTGTTGGGAGTTTTTGAACTTTTGAGATGAGTGTTTTACGAGCTGAAAACGCTCATGTGTGAATGCAGCCTTAGGCATAGGCAGTTTATAAGCTACTGTCCGCAGAGGTGTTGGACATGAAAATACAAGCCTGACTTTCACCACTGGTTATCCCGCTATGGTTGCTTGAATTTAAACTTTAATGTGATTTCTTCAACGTCTCAACCTGCTCCACAAAACTGTTTTACTGGTGATAATGGTTCTTTGACGTAAGCTTGTCACAATTTTGGGCAGTTCATAAACTGAGCATAGAATAAAAATATGTATAAGTAGAAGCCACCTTCCTAAAAATCGACATATCAAAGAAGTCAATAGAGCTAGACAGCTGAAACTATATACAAACCTTAAATTACCCCAGAGATTACCATGCTTCAGTTAAGTGATCTGATAAAACATCTAATGATTCAAAAAAAAAAAGACAATCTTGTAGATCTTGCTAGATCATATGCTCAATAATGGCATGCAATGCCAAGCTTCAGTTTCCAAAGCGGGTAAAGATTGAGAGGTGTGGACTCCAGAGAGAGAGATTATTTTGACCCTGTACAAATCATTAGTAAGACCTCATCTGGAATATGCAGTTGAGTTTTGAGCACCAGTTCTCAAAAAGAATATCAGGGAACTGGAGAAAGTGCAGAGAAGGGTAACTAAACTGATAAGAGAATGGAGGAGTTAAGCTATGAGGAAAAATTTGAGGAACTTGAGCAGAGGAGATTAAGGGGGGATGATATGATCAACGTGTATAAATACATAAGCGGTCCATATAATGAACTTGGTGTTGAGTTATTCACTTTAAGGTTATCCCAGAGTATAAGGGGGTACTCTTTACATCCTATAGGAAAAAAGATTTAATCTCCAAATACAGAAAGGTTTCTTCACAATAAGAGCTGTGAAAATGTGGAATAGACGCCCTCCAGAGGTGGTTTTGGCCAGCTCAGTAGATTGCTTTAACCTCCCTGGTGGTGATCCCGAGTCTGGCTCGGGCTGGGATTTCAGTACCAGGAGCGGTAACCCTGAGCCAGACACGGGATCGCATCGCTGGATACAGGGAGAGTTACTTACCTTGTCCCCTGGATCCAGCGATGTCCTCCGCGCTGTGTGATCGAGCTGTCCTCCGCTCGATTCACACAGTGCCCGAGTGCCGCCGAGCTCCGTTCCCTGTGACGTTATGGCGCACGGGAGCGGAGATCGGCGCCAAATTCAAAAAAGTAAAAACACACAAAACACACACAGTACTGTAATCTTACAGATTACAGTACTGTATAAAATAATTACGCACCCCCTTTGTCCCTAGTGGTCTGTCCAGTGCCCTGCATGCACTTTTATATTATAAATACTGTTTTTTTTTTTTTTCTGCCTGGAATTTGGAGATTGCCCATAGCAACCAAAAACTGTCCCTTTATGTCAAAAGTGATTTTAGACCAACTAGAAAATAGCGATAATAAGTTATAATCACTTGCAGAATTGAGCGATAGCGATTTGTGGGGAAATTCGTCATCAAACACTAAATCTAATGACAGCGACAATAATGCAAATGAGCAAATTTCAGTGTTTTTGGATTTGATTACATTATTGAATAATTTTTTATTATTCTTTATTATCATTATTTATTATGTTATACATTTTATCATACCCGGGATGTCTGCTAGACTCTGGTTTGAACAGATTTAAGAGTTATTCCTAAGAATTGCAGGCCTACAATATAAAACGCCAAATTTCCATGCAAAATAATTGTACCGCTTTCAGCACCTAAAATCAGAACTAATCATACTGTACATTATATAACTGGGTACTAACATTTATAGGTAAAGTTGGTCCAGGGAAAATCCGATTGCTTCTCGGGGGATCAGGAAGGAATTTTTTCCCCTGCTGTAGCAAATTGAATCATGCTTTGCTGGGTTTTTTTTTGCCTTCCACTGGATCCTCCACACTGTGGATGAAGGATTGTGTCTATGGGATTGTATGTGTTTTTTTTTTGTTTGGTTGAACTGGATGGACTTTTTTCAACCTGACGAATTATGTCACTATGTATATGCCAAGCATTGCACTGATATCAAAGCATAACCGCAGGAGGCATGGAAGGTCTGCACTGAGGGCAGGAGCTGCCCAACTCTTGTTAAAAAGCGAGTGACTGTTAATATGAAAGTTTGGGCATCTCCCGCCCTCAGTGCAGACCTTCCATGCCTCCTGCAGTATCTCCTGCTCTCTTCCCTGCTGTAAGTGCAACATCAGTAGAGGTAGCAGGCAAGTACATACAGAAGAGCAGTCCACCCTGCCATTCCTCCCGCCCTCCTCCCTGCTGTTAGTTCACCATCAGCAGAGGCAGCAGGTGAGTACACATAGAAGAGGTGTCCACCCTTACATTCCTCCCTCCCTCTACAATGCGGTGACTTTTAACAGCTGCAGCGGTGGGAGAAGAGTCCATTCAGGCTGGTAAGTGGGGCAGCCACCGTCCGGACAGGACTGTCACTTGATCCATGTCCAGACTGCAGTCCGCCATTTAGTGACACCTGGTATAGACTAATCTAGAGGCTTAGGTTGAGAATGGCAGGCCTTTGTATACCATAGGGAACAAGAAAATGTATGTACACCTAAGACTGCAGTTAAAAGCATAGTAAAAGAGGAAGTAAACCCTTCCAAACAACTTGGACCTATAGGTAAGCCTAGATTAAGGCTTACCTGTAGGTCCAAGCAATATCTCCTAAACCTATATGGTTTAGGAGATATTTGCCCGAAAATGGGCACCGCTGTCTACGGCGCATGCACCGTAGACAGCGGCGCGCAGGCGCACTAAATGCGGCAAATCCAAGAATGGATTTGCCTAAATTGTCGACTCCCGTGCGCATGCGCGGGAGTGACGTCATCGCGGCTTTGCCGTATGGCAGCGGCGGAGCTGCGAGACGCGACTCCCGTGCGCATGCGCAGGAGTGACGTCATCGCGGCTGCGCCGCTGTGATTCGTCGGAGCTGCGAGACGCCACCAGCAACATGGATGCGGCGGACTACAGGGGACAGCGGCGACTTCGCTGGCTCCTGTGTCAGGTAAGTGACACATAATGAGCTACTATGCGATGCATAGTAGTCCATTATGCTTTACCTTTGCAGGGAAAAAAAGAGGAAGTAAACCCATCAGGGTTTACTTCCTCTTAAACATTTCTACATGCACCTTGTGTTTTTTTAACCTGCATAATACACTCACTCAGGTTGAACTGGATGGACTGGTGTCTTTATGTAACTATAATATGTGCATTGATCATGTCATTTCCTGATGTAATTTGTTGTCCTGTATGCACAGCCTATAGTATAATAAATCCTAAAAATAAAAACGAGTCTCTCTCTGCGCTTAATGGTTCCGACACGTAAAATAAATGTTCACAGTGTCATTAGGCTGTGTTTGTGCTAAAACATGAGGCATGTGGCATGACACTACACAGAATCATGAATGACCTCTGTAGTGTGATACCTACCACTTCCTGTGAGGAAATTGCATATCTAGGAAACCACAATCTCTGGGTATCTCACTCTAGTACTGATGTAGATGAGAGCAGAGGCGGCTCTAGGCTTTGGAAGGCCTTAGGCAAATCTTACACATGAGACCCCACTCACGCCCAAAATGGGGGAAAAAAAATTCAAGCGACAGAATTTGCATATAGTAAGAGTCTTAAATCCTATGAACTATGAATTCAGTGTCTAGAATTTTCTCTAACCAATTACTCTTTAATCAAATATCATTAAACATATATATATTACCCGCACACTGGTTGCTAGACATTACTGCATACCATTACCGCTCACCCACTGGTTTCTAGAGGTTACTTCACAATATTACCACTCATTGATTGGTTGTTAGAGGTTACTGCACATCATTACCGCTTACTCATTGGTTGCTAGTGGTCACTGCAAATTATTACCACTTGCTGATTGGTTGCTAGAGGTTACTGCACATTATTAATGCTCACTGATTGGCTGCTAGAGGTTACAGCACATCATTGCCTCCTCACTGGGTTGTGGTGTGTGATGCAACTGTTAGGGTACAGTTGGTTAGATGCAGTTTGGGGTGATGATGGCAGCATTGGTGTGAGAGGCAGAGATCATATCTCCCCTATAATAAATGGGGGTAAGGTGATAAGATGCCAGAGCTGGGGTTCAGGTGGGGTGAGGATAAGGATTGGAGGCAGGGTGGTAGGATGCTAGAGGTGAGGTAGAGAGGATTGATAGGGATGTTAATGCCAATGAGTGGGGTGGTAGAATGTCAGCAGAGGGGGGTGATGACAGTGGGTGGGGTTGTAGGAACAGAGGGGATGAAGATAAATATGATGATGGGAATAGGGTCTTAGGATGCTAGAGGTGGGGTACAGGGGGATTATGGGAATGTTGATTACATTGGGTGGGGTGGTAAGATACCAGGCGCAGGGGGATTATGATGAGGATGGAGATGATGGTGACAGGAGGTGGGGTGGGGGGATGCCAGGCACAGGGGGGTGATGAGGATGCAGATGATAGAGACAGGCGAGATGCCAGGCACAGGGAGATGATGGTGACAGGTGTTGGGGTGGTGGGATGCCAGGTACAGGGAGATGATGGTGACAGGTGGTGGGATGCCAGGCACGGGGAGTTGAAGGTGCGAGGCGCTGGGGTGGCGGGATGGCAGGCACAGGGGGATGACGAGGATGGAGATGATGGTGACAGGCGGTGGGATGCCAGGCAAAGGGGATGATGAGGATGGAGAAGATGGTGACAGGTGGTGGGATGCCAGGCACAGGGGGATGATGAGGATGGAGAAGATGGTGACAGGTGGTGGGATGCCAGGCACAGGGGGATGATGAGGATGGAGAAGATGGTGACAGGTGGTGGGATTCCAGGCACAGGGGGAGGATGGGGATAATGGTGACAGGTGGTGGAATGGCAGGGTGCCAGGCACAGGGGGGATGATGAGGATCGAGATGATGTTGACAGATGGTGGGGATGTGAGATGCCAGGCACAGCGGGATGGAGATGATGGTGACAGGTGGCGGGGATGTGGGATGCCAGGCACAGAGGGATGATGAGAATGGAGATGATAGTGACATCATATGCCAGATAGCATAAATAGGTGGTGGGGATGTGGGATGCCAGGCACAAGGGAGGATGGAGATAATGGTGACAGGTGGTGGAGTGGCGAGATGCCAGGCACAAGGGAGGATGGAGATAATGGTGACAGGTGGTGGAGTGGAGGGATGCCAGGCACCGGGGGATGATGAGGGTGGAGATCATGGTGACTGGTGGTGGGATGCCAGGCACAGGGTGATGATGAGGATGGAGATGATGGTGACAGGCGGTGGGGATGTGGGATGCCAGGCACAGCAGGATGAAGATGACGGTGACAGGTGGTGGGAATGTGGGATGCCAGACACAGGGGGATGATGAGGATGGAGATGATGGTGACATCATATGCCAGATAGCATAAATATCAGTGCTCTGTGTGTGTGAGGTCACAGGCAGCTGGCAGCGGTAATTTTCCGGGCAGTGGCACCTTTGCTCGGGATGTTGTCAGTGTCATGGAGCAGGACTGAGTGTCATGCAATACCTTGACGCTCTTGGAGACTCATTGACTCCTTGATGATTGTGCCAGGTGGTGGCGCCAGCTCTGGCATGTGACATCCCTCCTGGAGAGGCGATCAGGGAGTTCCTCTTCAGCCACTGCAGCTGCGGCCATTATCTGTATGCTGCACGTGGCAGAGATCCATGGAGCGTGGCAGAAGAGGAGGAGCCAGGGGAGGGCAGGACCTTGGCCTGTGCTCAGGAGGTCAGTCCGCCCCTGGCCAGGGAAAGCCAGTTGCAGGCATAACTGGTACCCCTTTAAGAACAGCAGTGGGGAGACCAACCGGGGGACATTCTCTCCACTGCTACACACGTGTTAGGCAGATTAAGCGGGCGTGAGGCCTTAGGTGAGCGCCTACCTAATCTGCCTAATTAGAGAGCTGCTTCTGTATGAGAGATTCGCAGTATAAGATTTGGCACAAGCACAAGCAGGCAGTGCATTCACAGACACACACACAGCTCATTCATGCAATGTTTCATCACATTAGCACTCCCACATTTGTAATGAAACAGAGTGGATAGCAAGGCATGCACTTTATACTGTATTACCCGGGAACAGGAAGTTGTTCTGTCCCCTTGGCACATTGGGGCCAGCTAGCTTAAGCAATACATGGACATAGGAAAATTGAGCAACCGTGATACTACAAACTGTGGGCACAAAATGGGAGTGTACATTGCCTTTAAAAAAGAAAAAACCTTTCCAAATAAATTTCCCCATGGCTATTATGTAATCTGACCTAGGTCATAGTTTCACCCTGACATTAAAAGTTATATATGATTTAGGCTGACAGTATAATGTTAAGGGAAGGTGAGTTGTGGATTATGGGAAAATTACTAAACAATGGTGTCTATGCAAGAAAATCTTGGCAAGTACATATATTGTGTATGAAAGTGGCATTGGATAAATTCCAGTTAAGCTAAGAAATGCTTATATTCTATAGAGAAATGCACTAGATCCTGATCTGAATTGGTTTTGTGTCCTGCTGTTCCCATCTTTAGCCACAAGGTCCATTGAATTTTCACTAATTTTAGCTAATGCAAACTAGAGAGGCCACATTATTTATGTTTAGTATGAATTTGGGGGACCAACAGCTATTTAGTTTCTATACAGTGATCAGCAAGTAGAAGAGATGGGACTTGTGAACTGGTCATGATCACCCTCCTTGTAATCCTGATGAGTAGGAACCACTAGGAAGGAGTACATGTTTCAGTACCATTTTATATTTTCAGTACTGAGCCTCTCATTCTGTTTTGCTAAAATAGTTTTGAAGTATAATTTTCTAGAAAAAAAAATATCCTCCCATGTCAAATATATATTGTATATGCCAGGGACTTTGTCAGACTTCATGGCAGTCTTACCTGCTGCTTTTCATTCTACAGCTTACACGGATGCCATTCACTTTAGGATGTACAGAAAGTAACACTTAGTTATACAGAGGACATTTGTAGAAATGTGTGTGATGTGTTTGCTTTGTGTATTGATACCAGTTTATATTTAACCACTTAAGGACTAGCCTCGTTTTGGAATTTAGGTGTTTACATGTTTAAAACATTTTCTTTTGCTAGAAAATTACTTATAACCCCAAAACATTATATATTGTGTTTTTTTCTAACACCCTAGAGAATAAATTGGCGATTGTTACAATACTTTTTTTCACACCGTATTTGCGCAGCGGTCTTACAAGCACACTTTTTTTTGGAAAAAATTCACGTTTTTTTTTTTTTTTTTATATATATAAAAAAAATAAGACAACAGTTAAGTTAGTCCATTTTTTTTTACATTGTGAAAGATAATGTTACACCGAGTAAATTGATACCCAACATGTCACGCTTCAAAATTGCGCCCGCTCGTGGAATGGCATCAAACTTTTACCCTGAAAAATTTCCATAGGCAACTTTTTAAAAATTCTACAGGTTGCATGTTTTGCATTACAGAGGAGGTCTAGAGTGAGAATTATTGCTCTCGCTCTACCGATCGCGGCGATACTTCACGTGTGTTTTGACCACCGTTTTCATATGCGGGCGCTACTCACGTATGTTTTGACTTTTGTGAGCGAGCTCGTCAGGACAGATAGTTTTAAGAGTGTTTTTTTTTTTTTAATGTCGCTTCTGCCCTGCTATGGTATGGAGATGGGTGGGGGCCATCTTAGCCTCACTCGTCTCCATACCCAGGCACCAAAAGGCCCTGATCGCCTCCGCCGCTGCTGACGGCTCCGCTAAGCGGTGAAGGGTGTGGGTGAGCGGCTGGGGGGCCCTCTCCCGCCACCGATAACGGTGTTATCATGGCGAATCCGCCGCAGAGATCACCATTATCATAAACAACACTCCTGAAAAGATGGATATCTCGGTTGGGACACTAGCTGCTGCCATTACCGAGATAGCCCTCTTCAAAGTGCTGACGTATATATACATGAGGCGGTCGGCAAGTTACATACTGTGTTCTAGGCAGACTGCCCTCTAAGGATAGGGGGAGTGGCTGCTACATGCTAAATGTTATATGAAATTACACTGTTTAATGTAAGATGAACAAGCGATTTAACTGTGATCATTTTGTCCATTGATCCAATGATATATGACAATATAAAGAAACAAAACGACCACATCTAGAGGACTATTGTTTGATTTATTTATTATTGAATATACAAAATGGTCACCACAATATGCCTGGTGCAGGAGAAATGGCTGCCATGCAGATCCTTTTTTTTTTGGCAATATAGTGTGGATGAGCAATTTTGGGGTGGATGAACTTGACTGGCCTTCACAGTTCTGACCTCAACCCGATAGAAAAACCTTTGGGATGAATTAGAGTGAAAATCTGTGGAAAAGACCTTCTCGTTTAACATCAGTGCCTGACCTCACAAATGCACTTCTGGCAGAATGGTTAAACACTCCCATAGTCGCACCTTGTGGACATCCTTCCCAGAAGAGTTGAAGCTGTTATCGCTGCAAAGGATGAGCCAACTCAATATTGAACCCTACAGGCTAAGACTGAGATGCCATTAACCTGCCTGGCAGTATTCCTGAGTCTGGGTAAGATTTCATTACCATAAGCGGTATTCCCGAGCCAGACTCGGGATCTCATCGCAGGATCCATGGAGGGGGTTACTTACCTTGTCCCCTGGATCCAGCGATGTCTCCCTGCTGTGATCAGCACGCCGCCGTGTATCGCGGTCTGTGACAGTGCCAAGCTCCGTTCCCTGCGAGCGTTGCAATGCACGGGGACAGAGTTCAGCGCCAAATAAAAAAAGTAGAAAACAGTATAGATACGGTATACTGTAATCTTACAGATTACAGTACTGTATCAAATAATTACACATCCCCTTTGTCCCTAGTGGCTTGACCAGTGTCTTGCATGCAGTTTTATATTATAAATACTGTTCTTTATGCCTGGAAACTGGAGATTGTCCATAGCAACCAAAAAATGTCCATTTACATCAAAAGTGGTTATAGACCAGCTAGAAAACAGCTATAATAAATTAGAATCACTCGCAGAATTGAGCTATAGTAATTTGTGGGGAAATTCGTCATCAAACACTAAAAGTAATGACAGCGACAATTCTGCAACTCAGCACATTTCAATGTTTTTGATTTGATTACATTATTGAATAATTTTTATTATTATATTATTATTTGATTATTTGTTATAGTTATTTATTATATATATATATATATATATATATATATATATATATATATATATATATATATATATATATATTATAATTTATGATTTCATATTTCAAATTTTATCATACCCGGGATGTCTATTAGACACTTGTTTGGATGGATTTAAGTGAATTATTTCTAAGAATTACAGGCCTACAATATAAAACCCCAAATTTCCATGCAAAATAATTGTACCGCTTTTAGCACCTAAAATCTGACATAATCATACCACCAGGGAGGTTAAAGTTCATGTGCATGTAAAGGAAGGCATCCCAATACTTTTGCCAATATAGTGTGTGTGTGTGTGTGTGTGTGTGTAAATATATATTGTGTATTGCAAGCATCAACTACTCTTTCAGTAAAATAATACTTTCTATGATTCATTTTGAATTTTCTTCCAGTTAGTTTGAGGTCATGTCCCTGTGTTCTTTATTTTGGACTCGCATTGGAAACGCTGCCCTCATGAACCTTCTTCACCCTATTGATGTATTTATAGGTATCAATCATGGCTCCCCTGTCCCTTCTTTCCTCCAGACTGTACATATTAAAGGGGATGTAAACCCTCAAGGTTTTTCACCTTATTGCATTCTATGCATTAAAGTGAAAAACCTTTTTTTTTTTTTTTTTTGCAGCCCCCCCGCCTCACTTTCACTTGGATGCTGTCATCCCCTGCCCAGGAACAAACACACCATTGGCTCCCTCTGCTGTAAATCAAATCCAATGATGTGGCACCGGGGCCAAGTCCTGTATTCTGTGTGAATTGACAAAGATGCAGGACTCCGGAGTGTGCCTGCATGGGTGTCCACCAAGGAGAGCGCTTCTCCAATGTGGACACTCAATGTGGGGAGGAGCCACCAGTGCTGCTATGGGACCCCAGAAGAGGAGGATTGGGGCCACTCTGTGCAAAATGTGCTGCACAGTGGAGGTAAGTATGACATGTTTGTCATTTTAAATGTAAAACAAAATGAGCCTTTATAACCACTTTAAGTTCCTGAAGTCTTTTTTGATGTTTTATCCACCAGACCTTCCATAATTTTTGTTACCCATCTCTGGACTATCTTATCAATATATTTTTGTAAGTGAGGTTCCAGAACTGGACACAGTATTCTAAATGAGGTCTCGCTAAATAAAAATATATATGAATCGGAAAGTTTTTCCTCCTTTTGGTGATCCCTCTAGTGATTCATCCTAGAATTTTATTCTTTTCCCACTGCCTGGTCACACGGTTTATATATACAAGTATTATGGCGCTCATAAAAACACCCACCTGCCTATCACTATTTTTCAAGAAATGAAAAACACTTATTAAACACAATATTTAAAAAACATATTTAAAAGGCATAATAATAATGCTGCAAGTAATAATGCTGTAGGTGCAATCAGCACAAGAGGGGGAATGGAAAGGGACAGGGGAATGGGAGTGAAAGGGGCAGAAGTAGAGAGGACCCCTTCCTTAACTAAGTCTAAAATCCGACAGGGAAGGGGTTAATCACTCTCAGGGGGGTAAAAGTACAGTCCAAACACGGCAGTCATCCAGTGGAAACTGAAACAGGTTCCCAATTAGTACTGTAAACATAAGAGAGAGGCGCCTCTGAGTGTAGACTGTAAAATTCTTATTTAATGCACAGGTGGTTAAAAACACTCACATTAAGTGGTACATTACCAGGCAATGTAAAGATTCCAAACCGGAGGGAGACTCTCGATGTGTCATCTGTATCCCTTGCTCTGGGGGAGTCCTGTCGGCGTGTGTCCGCTCCTGGGGGCTGTATTAGATGTGCAGAGCCGGCCGATGTAGAGCAGTGAGCGTTAGTCCGAGGCGTGGCACGCACGAGGAACTCCGGGCGACAGGAGATGACGTCACAGGGGATGCGACGCGTTTCCTGAGCTGGCAAGACCGTGTATGACAGGACGGCTGCACTCCTTTATCCCTGGTCACACGGTTTGCTCATTTTGCAATCATTGGAAAGAAGTCCCCCCAAATCTTTTCCTTCTGTAGTGCTGGCCAACACTGTACCCCCAATGATGTACTCTCTCAATGCATTATTTTTCCCTAGGTGCATTATTTTACATTTAGAAACATTGAACTGCAGTTTTTACTGCTTTGACCAACCAGCAATGCTAAATCATGTTCCATGTTAGACACATCCAGGTATATCAACCCTATTACACACCTTTGTATAATCAGCAAAAAGACATACCTTGCCCAGCAAACCTTTAGTTGGATCACTTACTGTACTTCGAGATTAAACACAACAGGAGCTAGTACAGAGCCTTGTGGTATACCACTAGTGACTGGTCTCTGTTCCAAGTGAACCCCATTTACAACTACACTCTAGTATCTATGCTTTAGCTAACTGCATATCAACTGAACCACCCAAGGGTTATGCCTCAGCTTGTACAACTTTTGTATTGATCATTATGTGGGACTGTATCAAATGCCTTGCTAAAAATTAAGATCTGCTATGTCCACAACAGCACCCTGCTCCAAAACATTGGTAATATATATAAAAAAAAAATCAGATTAGTCTGACATGATCTGCCCCCCTCAGCAAAGCCATGCTGCTTTGGGTCCAGCAAGGTGTGTGTTAACTGATGAATGATCCTTCTTTTCAGGAGTGATTCCATTAACTTGACTACAACTGATGTTAAACTCCTCGGCCTATAATTGCCAGCTTCTACCTTGCTGCCCTTCTTGTGGATAGGTACAATATTAGCTGTCTGCAGTCATGGGGGACTTTTCCTGTCAGAAGAGAATGATTGATTTAAAAAGATCTGCTAACGGTCCAACAGCTATACCTCCAAATTCTCTTAGAACTCTGGGGTGAATACCATTGGGGCTCATTGCTTTATTAAGCTTTAATCAAGCCAGTTCCTCTGCCACCTCTGTCTCTAGAATTCGTAAAATGAACCGTCATTACTAGAACCAATATGATCCCCCAACTTGTTAGAGCAATTTATTTCTGGGAAGAGTTAGTAATTGTTTAAGTGGTTTGCTGCATCCAGGTCTCCCTCATCATAAGTGCTGTGCCCAGTTTTTATTTTAGTGATCCCATTGCATTTTTTCCTTCTTACAATAATATACCCAAAAAATATATTTTTTTATTCTCCTTTCTTAATAGATTTAGCAATTTCCTCCTTTTTCCTGTGCTCTGGCAGCACTGATAATGTGTTTGGCCTCCTATGATCTATTTTTATACTCTTCTCTGTCAGCTACACCTTCTGTTTCCTTAAATCTTCTATATATTTTACTATTTTATTTAACTTTTTAGTGAACCACATTGTTGTTTTCTTGTGTTTATTCCTACAAATTTTTCTGACATATAATCTACTTGCCTCCAGGATGGTAGACTTTAACAGTGCCCACTAACCCCTGTTTTACTCCAACCTTTCAATTCCTTTTTTTAGCAGTCTCCCTATTCCAGCTAAATTTTTTTCCTTTTGAAATCTAAAACTTACATTTTTTTTTCTATGATTATTCAGTTCATTTTAATATCAAACCAAAGAAATTGCTAAATCACTATAATCCAAATTTTCTCCCACCTCAACATCAGACAGTCGATCCCCATTTGTCAGTACATTGCCTAGAATATGGTCACCTTGGGTTGGGCTTTTTACTAACTGTTTTCGAGAAACCCCATTCAGTGCTTCCATTTTTGTAAAAAGCAGTTTGAGGATTCAAGTTAATGCCAGGCATGTTGAAGCCACCCATAATCAAAACCTCTCCCTTCATTGTAATTTTAATTATCTTGTCAGTAAACAAGTTATCATTATCTGCAGTCTGTCCTGGGGGTTTATATACTACACAAAATATAAGGGAAGATCCCTCTCTGGTTGTAAGGCAGACCCAGAGAGTTTTGAGTATTTAATTTAGTTTTTTTGTATTAATGTTAGCATTATGCTATTTTTTACATATATGTCAACTCTTCCCCACTCTGTCATTCCTGAATAATGTGTACATTGGTATAGTTCTTTCCCAGTCATTTGAATCCTTGAACCATGTAATTTCAACAAGGTCCAAGTTGTCCCTAGTAGACATGTGCATAATGGAAAAATTAGATCTGTATCGTTTTGGGTATATTCGTTATGTTACTAATGTTTGGTTTAGGAATTTGTTTAGTGTCGTTTCCAAATTCGTTAAATTTTGTTTTGTTAATTTTCTAACGAATTCCAAATTTTCCAAACCATTCAAATTTCAGATCGAACTAAAAATGATTGATAATTAGAATCCTGTGTGAAGAATAGCTCGTTGTTAAGCAGCGGACAGGGAAGACGGCCGCCTCGTACTTAACAACTGATGACTCCAGCTGGCCTCTCCACTGACAGCTGAATTGTAAACAAAACAATGCCAACAATAGAAAATTCTGAAAAAAAAACAAAATTTAAAACCATACGGCGTGGGGCCCCCCGAAATCCACACCCTTATCCAAGCATGCAGCCTGGATAAGGGGGCTGTGAGCGAGCACCCCCCTCCTGAGCCATACCAGGCCACATGCCCTCAGCATGGGGCCCTGCCCCCCTCCCCCCACGCCAAAGCCCCTTGTCCCCATGTTGATTGGGACAAGGGTCTCTTCCCACACCCCTGGGCTGTGGTTGTGGGGGTCTGTGAGCAGGGGGCTTATCAGATCCTGGCCCCAACCCCAGCCTCCCCCATGTGAATGAGTATGGGGAGTATGCGATTTTTAGTAGAACTGTTACATTGCGGTGGACAAATCTAACCCCAAATGGGGATCACCCTAGGTGTGTACTAACTGTAGGGGGGATGGGCTCACTGGAACATGATAGAGATAACTGTTCCCGATCACTGGAAACAGAAGATCTCTTGCATGTCATTAGGCAGAACGAGGTATCGGTTTGTTTACATAAACAGTTCCTCATTGTGCCTCTGTACGCAGCAATTGTGGGTCGCCGGGGAACATTGAGTCCAAGGGCACGCTCCCGCACCACCGGCGTGGCGCATATGCCCACTATCTTCTTTGCACGGACCACTGTACAGGTACCTTCGGTTCATGCAGGAGAGACGGCCTGCCACAGTAAATTTACGTGAGCTGGTCGGTAAGTGGTTAATGTCAGTGTTCAGTTAAAGTGATTGTAAAGCTTTACATTTTTTTCATTAAAATAATAAACATTATACTTATTTGCTCTGTGCAGTGGTTTAGCGGGTCTCCCACCAATGCTGCTGACTCTGCCCCCCCAAGGAGTACCCCTATAGGAAACCACTTCCTAAGGGGGTACTGGTGCTGAGCCGGGCGTTGTCATGTATTCAGACACAGCCCTTCTCGGCCACACCCCCACTCTCTGCTCACGGGTTTTGACTGACCGCAACAGGAACCAATGTTTTCCGCTGCTCTCAGACTAGCCTGTGAGACAAAGGAGAGGGGATAAGAGCTGCTGTAGATGTGCACAGTGCTGTTCGGAGATCAGACTCAGGTGAGTAATTAGAGTAGAGTTGGGGGCTACTATTAAAAGGTTTTTTTTTTTTTTTTAATGCAGAGAATGCTTTAACCCCTTCCCGACCAGCCGCTGCAGTTATACTGCAGCAGGATGGCACTGCTGCGTGAGCCATCGTAGCTGTACGTCGGCTCTTTAAGACTCTGTAGCAGGCGTTCACGCGCAGCGTGTCCCTGGAGCCGGCAAGCGCCGTGAAGGCCGGGCACCCGCGATTGCTCGTGACAGAGTGAGAATCGGGATCTGTGTGTGAACATACAAATCCCAGTTCTGTCAGGGGAGAGGAGAGAGATTGTGTGTTCCTAATAAGTAGGAACACACGATCTCTCGCCTCTAGTCAGCCACATTCCCCCCACAGTTAGAACACATCTATGGAACACATTTAACCCCTTGTTTGCTCCCCTAGTGTTAACCTCTTCCCTGCCAGTGATATTTATACAGTAATCAGTGGCTATTTTTGTCAAGTGTCCAATGTGTCCGTCGCAATGTTACAGTCTCAATAAAAATAGCAGATTGCCACCTTTACTAGTAGAAAAAAAAAAATGCCATCTATCCCCAATTTTTAGACGCTATAACTTTTGCCAATCAATATACGCTTATTAAGAGTTATTTATTTATTTTTTTAACCAAAAATATGTAGAAGAATACATATCGGCCTAAACTTATGAAGACCCTTTGTTGTTTTAAATAATTTTTTGGGATATTTATTATAGCAAAAAGTAGAAAATATTGTGTTTTTTTTTTTTTTTCAAAATTGTTGCTCTTTGTTTATAGTGCAAAAAATAAAAATCACAGAGGTGATCAAATACCACCAAAAGAAAGCTCTATTTGTGGGGAAAAAATGACATGTTTTGTTTGGGTACAAAATTGCATGGCCCCACAATTGTCAGTTAAAGCGACACAGTGCTGTATACCAAAAAATGGCCTGGTCAGGGAGGGGGTAAATTCTTCCGGGGGGAGGGGAGAATGAACCCTTTTTACCTTATACAACCACTTTAATGTGATTTAAAGTTTGAATTTTTGGAAGCATGTAGATTCATTTCATTAAAAAAAATGTATGTATGCATTTATATTACAGTAAACTTACAGAAATGTACTACAAGTAATTGACGTAATTTTAATGGAAATAAAATAGGAAGGTAATGGTTTAGAAATTACAAATCTTTCCAGGAGGACCCTTCAGCCATATACGATACTTGGCAATTTTACCTAATGCAGGATTTAGTTATTTTTCTGAGGAAATTAAAATGTCATCTTAGGCCTGTCAGTTAATGAATAAGACACCGGAGACCATCTGTGTTTGATCGGTACTGGGAATAGAAGTCCCTGCGTAATGTTGGGATGCTCCTGCGATCGTCACGCTGTTGATTTTGTAGCTGATATGAAATGCTGTTTTGGTTTCAACAGCTCCAGTTATTGTTGCTCCAGCATAAGTGTCTGGATTGGGGATAAGTGCGCTCCAATCTTTTGCCTGCAGCCAAGGGATTACTGCTCACTGTTGGAGATTTCCTCCTTCCAAACAGATCATTGGCAGACAGTAGAACAGGCAGGCTTAGAGAGATGCTAAACAATTCCTACTGCTGTCTTTGGCCTGGGGCAGCAAACAGGTCAACTGGGAGTGCAAGGGTTAATGAGGCAGAAGAATCCTGTGTACAGTCCAGTAATCCTTTTAATTGCACCACAAGCTTTGAAGTAATTTATAAGGGGACAGTCCTAAGAATTACACATTTTTTCATTATTTTTACCCCTCTTGTGTGTTCTATATAATAGTTTTTTTATTAACATTGATCCAGCTGTACCCACCCACCTAGCTGCAAGCAGCTGAAAAAATGGAAAATTGTATACACATTGGCTGGCATCTGTTGTGATTACCTCCGGTTCTGGGTGAACTATAGGCCTGTGTCTCCTGAGGTTGTCTGTATGCATCCACCACCAAATTGACTGTTTCATGATGTGGTGAATGGCAATTGACTGAAGCACTGATGTTCCATTCCACTGAGTAAGGAATGAGAACTGATTTGTCCTCATGTGCCATTGTGCCCATTGAATCATCGGTAGAGTGGCCGACATAAAGCCTAAGGTGCTCAGACAGGCTCTCGCCAGAAGGAATGTTGCTGTCATTAGTCTCCTTAATTTCCGGATCAAGGGACCTATCTTTTCCCGAGGTAGACTGACTCTGTTTGATAGAGTATTGAGTCAGCCCCTAGAAAGGTCATGCTTTGTGTGGGCTGAAAATGGCTCTTATCCCAGTTGATTAACCACCCGAAGTTCTGGAGCGTGTTGCTCAGTACAGCACGTGGTGAATTAGCGCTTCCCAACTGTCTGCTAGGAGTAGGATGTAATCCAGATAATGATGAAGTCTCAGGCCTTTCTCCCTTAGGAATGCGATAACAGGAAGGAGAGTCTTGGTAAAGGTCCTTGGAGCAGATGAGATGCTCAATGGGAGGCACAGAAACTTGAAATGCTGGTGGTTGACTGAGAATCGCAGATATTTGTGAAAGGCGGGGTGTATAGGGACAATAGGGACAAAGATAGGTGTCCAATAAATCTATGGAGAGCATCCAGTCCATTTTGAAGGCTTCAACGTGAATTTCTCTGTTGAGCCCTTATAGGTCCATTATAGGGCATAGATCTCCTGTCTTTTTCCTTACTAAGAATAGGGGGGAGTAATATCCTCCCCCTCTTTGGGGAGTTGTAACCTCCAGGATTGCCCCTTCTTTTCTAGCTCCGTCATACTCGAGAAGCAACATCCTCTTGACTGGTGATGACGGTAGTCTGGTTGACTGAAAATTACTTTTGGGCACGTTGCCTATAAATCTCCATTTGTGCCCATGTTTTATTGTGGACAATGTCCATGCATCCTCTGTGTTCCGTACAGACCTGTTAGAATTTTTTGAACCTGGCTCCCACTTTCCCAGGCAGGACGGGCGTACCCTCAAAAGGACTTCTGGTTTTCCCCTGTCGGGGTGGTCTTAGATTTTTGAAGCCTCAAAAAAGATACTTGTGAATTCTTCCAAGTTTTTAATTTCTCTTCCTGCCCTATATGCTCTTGCCTCCCTGTACCTCTCCTGGAGGTTGCGTTTGAATGAAGGACCTTTCTGTGGCTTAGGTCTTCTATCAGAGGGAATCGGTCCCAATTTGCCTCCTGTCACTTTGGAGATTGCCGAGTCCAGTTTTGAACCAAAAAGGTTAACTCCATAATAAGGAATCTTGCACCAATTGGTCTTTTATTCTGCATCCGCCACCCATGGTCTGAGCCACAGGACTCTTCTGGCCATGACTGAAGCCAACATAGCTTTTGCGGAAAAACTAATGACATCCACTGAGGCCTCTGCTATGAAATCGCCTGTCAGCTTCAGTTCCTGATGAGAACTAAAAATGTTCTCCTGGTCAGCCACTCTGTGCATGGATCTTTCTATATTGGCAGACCATCCAGAAATTGCTTTACCTGCTGCTACTGCTGGCCTACATTCACCTCCTCCTGTGCAGTATGCTTTTTTCATGTCCAGATCAATCTTCCGATCCAGCATGTCACGGAAGGCTACTGCATCCTCTATTGGTAAAGTAACATGTCTTGTGAGGCGCATTAGAGGCATTGACTGCCGGTGAGTGGACCAGTGGATTCACTTTCACTTCCTTCAGAGGATATAATTCTACCAATCTATTATTCAGGATAGATCCATTATCTGATCTTTCCCACTCATCTTTAATGAGGTCCTCAAGTTCCTCAACGAAGGGAAAGGACTCCGGCTCCCTCTTTAGATTAGGAAAGTACTTCTGGATTTTGCGAGGGGCCTCTTTTGCTTCTTCCCATCCTATGGCCTCCTTTACTGATCTTATGAAGGGTTCAACGAGAGTAAAGTCGAATCCTGTAGGGATCTTTGAGTCTTCATTGTCAGAAGCTGATTCCGAATCTATAGAAGGACTGGGAGCTATGGAAGTTGTGCTTGGGCCTGCCTTGTCTGGTTCAGGGACTGATGTCTCCAGGATAGATTCCCACACACTTACCTCTCTTGCATCAGACTCCTTCTCCCTGGTCGCTTTGTTGAAGCATGTGCGGCAGGCTAACTTGTCTGGCAAAGCTAGCGCTCCGCACACCCAGCAAGCATTTTATGCAGGACGAGTGTGATAGCTCCTCTTGTGACGGGGAGGTGGTGACCTTCTGTGTGAGCGGCTACAGCATGAATGGCTGTGGCCAGAGTGGTGATGGCGAGAGGAAGATTTTGAGCTACTTCTCCTAGATCTTCTTTGGCTTGAGGTATGTATGGCTTGAGCGACCTTGATGACTGAAGTTTGTAGATCTTGACCTGGAAGGGCTGTCAGAAATTCGCAGCATTAGAGGTCATGCACTCTTTTTCCTCTTCCATACTTACCGGACATACTGGGCACCTCTTACCTTATATGCTGAGGGTGGTCTGCTTGGGCAGTGACCTCCATGAAGACAGTACACAGGAAAAATGGAGTAAAGCAGCATAGAATTGCAGTGCAGGTAAAAGGAACAGCTACAAATTAGCAGATGTAGATGAGAGATGTGGGACTTACCTGGGACTGAAGGAAAGCAAAAGGAAAGCAAAAGAATCCCTTCGTAATGTGCCTGCAACCATCAGCAACTACTGGCAGGATCACAGGGCTTTTTAAATTTGCTGCCGCAGTCACGGCAGAAATTATGTCACCATGCATGCACAGACCCGATTTGCCACCCCTGGTGCATGCGCAGAGCACCGAAGAGGTAGAAAAGCCACCATGATGGAAATGGCTCTATCCTCATGGAACTACAGGGATCCGCCAGCCTTTAGAATGAAAAAAAAAAAAGAATGAAAAATACATAAGTGAAAGGGAGGAGGTCACTGCGGTAATCTAAGCTTCTTTAAAGCTTGTATAAGTGCCAGAAAATGTGCCCCCGAGACCACCAGATTGGGGTTCTCTCCATAAAGGCTCCTTTAGAGACTGCACAGTAGAGACTTCCAGCCAGGAGAGGCTTAACCTGGTGGGGCAAATGCGGTAAGGGTGCGGAATCTATCTCAATCTTTCCAGGTGAGGATAAAAAAAGAGAATGACGGGGGGGTGCCTCTCCATCAAATTTATAGTTAACCAATCCTGTCAGGTTGTGGGGGTGGAGTTACAACCCAGTGTGTGCTGACATGGGTCAAGAAAGGTGATTTTTCTTGAAGCAGAATAACAGGCCATAAGGGCTCTTTCACATGGGTGGCAGTATAGCATCAGCTGCCATGCATTTAGTAGGTGACCCTGCCACATCCTGAATGTCTGTCTGTTTTTACTACATTACTGCAACGCAAAACCATCGCTTGGCTCGTAGTTTCATTGCACTCCTATTGACTTTAACAGGTGCATTTGACAGACAAATCCTGCTAGTTAAGATACAATTGCAGTGGTTGTGACATGTGTAGGCTTGTCCAGCTGTAATAGTAGATTTTTATGGAGAGGTTGGGGGTGGGGGCTCTAAAACCACAGCACAACCATCTGTATATCCACCTACCCCCCATTTGAAAATTTGTGACATCTGAGATACCGATATTGATGTCCAATATTCATGAACAGATCCTCTGCTGAATCATATCAGAATGGAAAATATGTAAAAAGTGACACCTGGGCCCATTTGTATTTTTGTTGCATGTAAATGGAGATTTCTGAACCCACAGACCTATGGTCAGCCAGATGTAAATGGACATGCAACCTTTTAGGCCCCTTTCTCATGGACGTCATCCATTAATTTACATTGCATTCAGGCAGCTGCTTTCATAGCGATATGATTACTGTATGAACAAACCATCATGAATGGTTTCCATTCATGACTACTTTCTTAATATTGTGAAGCTTCGATTGGGTCACAGCTATCACATGGTACCTTACACCCTGTGATTAGCTGTAGCCAATCATAGCATGTCAACAGAAAGAAAGCTGCGATAAATGGAAAACCAGCCATGCAAGTTAAGTGTTGCTTATACCAGTGAAAATCACTGTTATAAGCAATATCAGTGTAAATAAAATAGAAAAATAATGATAATCCCTCCAGAGTGCTACAGTGTCACTATGGTGACACTGAGCTACTCTGATGAAAGTATGTAAAGAAAAAAATGGTAAAAAAAAGAAAAACATTTTTAAAAATTTAACAAAAAAATGTTTTATCTATTTATTTTTACATACTGTCATTCGTCAGTTTCCCTGGTCACTGCCACCCCAGTCATATGATGTAGCTGAACTGCACTGGTTTCCAAAAAGAGTTAATGTGGGTGGTAATTGTACTGTCCTGGCATTTTAGAGCCTCAAGAAATGCGGTAGGCTGTCGGTACACCAGGATTGATCAATGTTCAAATGTTGCATAGTTAGGATGAAAAAATTCCATCTAGTTCAACCGGGGGGGGGGGAGGGTGGGTGGGGGTGGGGGCATACAGTCCCATATACACAATCCTATACCCACAATTGATCCAGAGGAAGACAAAAAAAACAAAAAAACAAAAACAACAAAGCATGATGCATTTTGCTCCAGCAGGGGAAAAAATTCCTTCCTGATCCCTCGAGATGCAATTGGATATTCCCTGGATCTACTTTACCTATAAATATTAGTACCCAACTATATTATGTACATTTAGGAAAGTGTCCAGGCCTTTTTTTAAAGCAAACTACTGAGCTGGCCATAACCAGCTCTTGAGGGAGTCTCTTCCACGTTTTCACAGCTATTACGGAGACTACCAAGTTCACTGTATGGACCCCGTTACGGACCCCTGTACACACGGTCGGAGATTTCCACAACCAAATCCGTCGGATTTTGTCCGTCGGATTTTGTCCGTCGGATCTTGTCCGAAACTGTTGCATACACACGGTCGGACAAAGTTGGCGAAAAATACGATCTTTCAGAACGTGATGACGTAATTTCGTTACGATGGCACTATATTCAGGCTAGTAGCCAATAGCTTTAATGTAGAAATTTGATCTGAGCATGCGTGGCACCTGGTCCGATCAAAATTCTCTACACATGATCGGAGTATGTCCGATCGGCCCAGTTGGTCGGGAAATATTTCCAACATGTTGGAAAATTGGGTCCGATGGAATCAGTCCGATGCATACCACACACAGTCGGATTATCCGATGACACGGTCCGATAGGACACATTCTGACGGATTCTCCGACCGTGTGTACAAGAGCTAAGACTTCCTCATAGCTGAGCTCCTCCATGCCTCTTATTGGCTTGGTTGCTCTTCTCTGCACTTTCACCAGTTCCCTGAAAACCTCTTTTGTGAAATGGTCCCCAAAACTGAACTGCATATTCCAGATGAGGTCTTACTAATGATTTATATGGGGGCAAAATTATACTGTACATTTATCAACATTAAACCTAATTTGCCACATACAGTAGTTGCCCAATTAAACCGTGAATTGAGGTTAGCTTGTAAGTTGGAGACATCCTGTAAGGTCATTATTCTACTGCATAGCTTCCGCTTTAAAAAGTAAGAGTCCCAACACTGAACTTTGGGGTACACCACTGATAACCTTAGACCATTCAGAGTAAGAATCATTAACCACGACTCTGTCTGTCTCTGTCATTAATTCTGTCTTTTAGAAAGTTTTCTATCCATTTACAAACTGATCTTTCAAGCCTGTAAACATTAGCCGTGTGTTGGGAACTGTATACTGTATATACCATAGTTTGTCAATGCTATAACCTTCACACAAACAAATTAACATACACTACTTTTTTTTTTTTTTTACCAAAGACCTGTAGCAGAATATGTTTTGTCTTAAATTTATAAAGAAATTATATTTTATAACCGAAAGTAGAAAATATAATTTATTTTTACAATTTCAGTCTTTTTTCCTTTTCTATAGCAAAAAAATAAAGAAAATTACGGTGATCAAATACCACCAAAAGAAATCTCTATTTGTGTGAAAAATTATATAAATTTCATTTGCGTAAAGTTTTGCATGAGCAACACTTGCCAGTTAAATTAGCGCAGTGCCCAACAGTAAAAAATAGCTTGGTCATACCTTAATGCTTGGTAAGCATTAAGGTAAAAAAATTCTTGGCTTTAGAACCCTTTAATATTACTAAAATTCTTTAGCAGCATTTCAGGTCATCATTCCCTTTTTACTGTGGGTCTACTATTTATGTATCATTTTTCATAAATACCTTCCATTATAACTCTATGCTAGCTACATAATTTGCATTGAAATGAATGTCAGCCTCTCTCTGTAACATGTTATATCCTGCATAAAAGAGAAGCCTAAGTGGTGGTGACAGATTGCAGTGAGTCTTTAATTCCTTGGTTCCTTGGCTCACTGTTTTCTGAAGACCCAGTTCCCCTTTCAACATGCTTGGGCTCCCCCTGCCCTTTCAAGTCCACATCTCCTGTGTG
The DNA here is from genome assembly GCF_037356315.1 of Lithobates pipiens. Lineage (NCBI taxonomy): Eukaryota > Metazoa > Chordata > Amphibia > Anura > Ranidae > Lithobates > Lithobates pipiens. The sequence continues at coordinate 157,384,262 of NW_027507685.1, read as the reverse complement.
TCTTATCGGCTGCTTGAGACTCATTCTGATGAATGTGAACTGTCTACAGGTATTAGGAAGTGAAGCACCTGTGGTTAGGATGTCATTCCTCAGGTGTTATTTAAGATTGTAGATCAGAGCGTTACAGCATTAATTCTCAAGTAGCTGAATTATTGGGCTGTCTACATTAGCTACAGGTGGATCTATTAAAGTATCAGTCACTGTGACAAATTCACTGAATCCACTTATGGCCAAGCAGAAAACTCATGAAGTGGTATTTTTACCTGACGATGAAGCATAATAACATTGCCATTTAGCTGGTTCTTTGATGTGCATTGTAAATGCTTTTTTTTTGGCTGTAATGTTGGTGTTACTGTAGATAAAAAGTATATATTTTATTCTGTTATCCCATTTGTAATGACACTAAAATGATTCTGTGGTCACCTTTATCTGTAGATGAATGGAACAAAATATACTGTATACAACAGCCCTCAAATTTTTCACTCGCCTACTCGCATTTTGCGAGTGGAAAATGAGGGCTGAGCGTGAGCTGCAAGCACCGCCAGCAGGCGGGGTTGTATAGAAGCTGTTCTCCCAGTGATCCCCCCAAGAAGGAGAGAAGAGAGACGGCCGGATCTTTAGAGCGCGGAACATCGCTGTAGCAGCTTTCATTTCAATTAACACGTGTTCCCGCCGCTCACCATCACATACAGCCTCGCCTCCTGGCCTATGTACTTTGATAGACAGAACACCCGTCCAATTCCGGGACATGTGATTTTTATCAAAGTCCCCAGGCCAGGAGGCAGGGCTGTATGTGATGGTGAGCTGCGGGAACACACAGCAATTGAAATTAAGGCTGTTACAGCGATGTTCTTCAGCGCTCTGATGATCCGGCCGACAATCCTAGTCTCTTCCTCTCTCTTCCCCTGCACAGGTAGGCTGCATTGATGGACACAGGTAGGCTGCATTGATGGACACAGGTAGGCTGCATTGATGGACACAGGTAGGCTGCATTGATGGACACAGGTAGGCTGCATTGATGGACACAGGTAGGCTGCATTGATGGACACAGGTAGGCTGCATTGATGGACACAGGTAGGCTGCATTGATGGACACAGGTAGGCTGCATTGATGGACACAATCGAAGCAGCATTGTTGGGCACAGGTGAAGCAACATTGCTGGACACAGGTAGTAGGATCCCCCAGGGTTCTGTGCTAGGGCCAATCCTATTTATTTTGTTCATAAACGACCTGAAGGATGGGGTAAACAGTTCAATCTCTGTATTTACGGACGATACTAAGCTAAGCAGGGCAATAACTTCTCCGCAGGTTGTGGAAACCTTGCTAGAAAACGGAACAAATTAATGGGGTGGGCAACTACATGGCAAATGAGGTTTAATGTAGAAAAATTTAAAATAATGCATTTGGGTGGCAGAAATATGAATGTGATCTATACACTGGGGGGAGAACTGGGCTAATCTAGGATAGAGAAGGACCTGGGCGTCCTAGTAGATGATAGGCTCAGCAATGGATTGCGATGCCAAGCTGCTGCTAACAAAGCAAACAGAATATTGGCATGCATTAAAAAGGAGATCAACTACAGAGATAAAACGATAATTCTCCCGCTTTACAAGACGCACCTGGAGTACACTGAGGAAACTGAAGTGTTTTCTAAAGTCTACTTTGGGACCTGGAGCTCAGGGATTTCTGAGAGATCCGGGTGGGATGGAATCCCTAGTGCTGGGTCCTGATTTTGAAAACAGCCAGCATACTGACAGCAGCTGGTCTTTTAGTAGCGACCTGACCATGGGTCTATCCAGTTCTGGCTACCAGTCCTCAGGAAGTATGTACTGGAAATGGAGCAAGTACAAAGAAGGGCAACTAAGCTAATAAAGGGTCTGGATGATATTGGTTATGAAGAAAGGTTGCGAGCACTGAACTGATTCTCTCTGTAGAAGAGACGCTTCAGCGGGGATATGATTTAAATTCATAAATACCGTACTGGTCACCCCACAATGAGGATAAAACTTTTTCGCAGAAGGGAGTTTAACAATACACGTGGCCACTCATTAAAGTTGGAAGAAAAGAGGTTTAACCTTAAACTACGTAGAGGGTTCTTTACTGTAAGAGCGGCAACGATGTGGAATTCCCTTCCACAGGCAGTGGTTTCAGCGGGGAGCATTGATAGTTTCAAGAAACTATTAAATAAGCACTTGAACGACCACTACATACATGAATTTACAATGGAATACTGACATATAATCACACACACAGGTTGGACTTGATGGCCTTGTGTCTTTTTTCAACCTCACCTACTATGTAACTAGGTAGGCTGCATTGTTGGGCACAGGTGAAGCAAAATTGATGGACTCGGGCAGGCACTGATGGCCACTGACAAAGTTTGTTAAAGGGGTTGTAAACCCTCGTGTTTTTTCACCTTAATGCATCCTAGAGCGCTTCTCCTAGGGCAGTGATGGCGACCCTTGGCACCGCAGATGTTTTGGAACTACATTTCCCATGATGCTCAACTACACTGCAGAGTGCATAAGCACCATGGGAAATGTAGTTCCAAAACATCTGGAGTGCCCAGGTTCGCCATCACTGTCCTAGGAGGTTTACCTATGCTGGGAGGAGCTGATAGCACCGCTGGGAGACCCCAGAACACGTGGATTGGGGCCACTCTGTGCAAAACGAATTGCACAGTGGATGTAAGTATGACATGTTTGTTATTTAAAAAGAAAAAAAAAGGGTTTACAACCCCTTTAATATTTATTTATATTACTTAATTCTACATAAAACATTTAAGTGTCATTTCATGAGATTATTTATGAGGGCGTGGGTCAGGGTAGGGGTTGGGTGGGGCAACTGGTGACCATTGAGGCCTGGCTAGTAGCTCAGGACTTGATATTTCAACCTCTGGTATACAGTGTAACGATAAGGTTACATTACATCTCTGAATCACATTGAATAGTGTTTACAAAGAGCAGTGGCTGCAATGCACAGCTATTCCCATCTGTTATTTGGACAGCTGACAAACTCTGGGGTGGGTATTGGAGTGCCCAGTAAAATTTATACCATATTAGGTTTGTACTGGTTGCTCCTTAACCACTTCAGTACCGGGCTATAGTCATATGATGTCCGCAGATGGGATCTCCCATCCTGGGCGGGCATCATATGACGTCCTCGGCTTCTTGCCACTCCTGTGGGCCCCCGGGGGCCCGCATCGCGGTGATAGTGGATGAGGTGTGTCCCTCGGACACACCTCGGCTTCTTGCCGCTCCTGCGGGCCCCCGGGGGCCCGCATCGCGGTGATAATGAATAAGGTGTGTCCCTCGGACACAGCCCATCCCAGATCTGTGTAAAAAGCCAATAAAAATAGTCATAGTCAATCTGAGTACCTGTTACAGTTCTTCTGAGTACCTGTCACAGCCCATATGAGTACCTGTCGCAGTTCATCTGAGTACCTGAGTACCTCTCACAGTTCATCTGAGTACCTGAGTACCTCTCACAGTTCATCTGAGTACCTGAGTACCTCTCACAGTTCATCTGAGTACCTGAGTACCTGTCACAGTTCATCTGAGTATGTGAGTACCTGTCACCGCCCACCTAAGTACCCGATTACCAGTCACCAGCCCATCAGAGTACCCGAGTACCTGTCTCCAGCCCATCAGTGTACCCGAGTACCTATCTGCAGCCTATGCCTCATAGAATATATGTTGGGGTGTTTGCTTTCCAAAATGGGGTCATTTTGTGGGTAATTCCATTGTCCTTGTGCCCAAGGACCTTCAAAAGTGTGATAGGTAGGAATGAAATAAGATGTGTAATTTATGCTCCTAGAACGCCTGAAGGTACTACTTCAATATTGGGCCTCTGTATGTGGCCAGGCTGTGTAAAAGTTTTACACATGTGGTATTGCCATACTCGGGAGGAGTAGCAGAATGTGTTTTGGGGTGTAATTGTTGTTATATACGTGCTATGTGTTAGAAATATATTATAAATTGCCAACTTTGTGTAAAAAAAAAAAAAAAAAAAAAAAAAAAAAAAAAAATTTATTTTCTTTCCACGTTTTACGAAGACTTGTGGAAAAAAAATAACCGTTCAAAAGACTCATTATGCCTCAAAGAATAGACATTGTGGTGTTTGCTTTCCAAAATTGGGTCATTTTGTGGGTAATTCCACTGTCCTGGTGCTCCAGGACCTTCACAAATGTAATAGGTTGTTAGGAAATTAGAGGTGTAATTTATGCTCCTAGAACCCCTGATGGTGCTCCCTGCATGTTGGACCTCCCTGTGTGGCCAGGTTGTGTAAAAGTCCCACACGTGGTATCACCATACTCGGGAGGAGTAGTAGAATGTATTTTCGGGTGTAATTGGAAGTATACATATGCTGTGTGTAAGAAATAGCTTATGACCATTTAAAAAAAAAAAAATCTTAATTTTCCCATGAATTGTGAGAAAAACTTACAACTTCAAAAAACTTACCATGCCTCTTACTAAATACCTTTTACTATCTACTTTTCAAAAAGGGGTCATTTGTGGGGAGTATTTGTACTTTCCTGACATTTCAGAGCCTCAATGAGATAGGACATTAGGTGTGATCAGATTTTCAGCTTTTCAATGATTTGCACCATGCTTGTAGACTCAATAACTTTCACAGAGACTAAATAATATCGACTATATATTGGGTTATTTTTACCAAAGAGATGGTTTGGTAAAAATGTTTGGGTACAGTGTTGCATGACTGAGTAATTGGCATTCAAAGTGCGAGAGCGCTGAAAGCTAAAAATTGGTCTGGGAAGGAAGGGTGTATAAATGCCCTATATCGAAGTGGTTAATACCCACCCCAAAGTTTGTCATCTGCTGAGCGTTCTTTTTGTCACAATCAGAAAGGTAGCGGCCTGGGACCAGAAGAAGGACCCTCTACACTGTACCTTCATTGCGCATTAGCGTCTTTTGAAGGATAACTCGCTATCCACCCAAACCAAGCTTTGCTTCTATTGGTCCAGCGCTATCACACACACATTTGAGCAGCTGGGAATAGTCAGCAAATGCAGTGTGGGTAGTCGAAATGGGCTGTAAGGGACATGACTAGCTAGTCCCAATGTACTTGGTGCCCAACCCATGGCCCTTTGGCACTTACTGTGAAGCCCTTTGAGCCTCTACAGACAGTAGCCTGATGTGGTGCTTACACAAGCCAGTGAAGGAAAGATATTCTTCTTTAGTATTTGATAGTTTGGTTTATTTCTTGTGCACTACATTTGCACTCAGTAGTGGCCTCGCTGCCCCCCCCCCCCAATCTCCATGTGCCTACCGACTAATCCCCATGCAGGGCGCCGGACACATGGATTTCAAAGGGTGTTTGTTTGTTTTTTTCCTCCTAGCCAATCAGGAAGCGGGTCATAAACCCGATTGGCTGGAAGGAGAGCTGGCTGGCCTGAGCCAGCTTCTTCTATCTGGATACTTCCTAACCGTGCCTTCCTCTGGGGAACCAAGCCCAGCAACATCCCCATCCCCCAGCAACCGGGCAGACACTGAGCTGTAGGAAGCCCAAACAAGGAAGCATTGATTTATAAGCAGCAGCAGTAGTCTCTTGAAGAATCTCCCCATTTTTCAACAACTTTTATATCATGGTCACAGCCTATGACCATCTCTGGTTACACTGGCTGACAGTTTCCAGTAGCATTACATTTACTTAATATTATGTGTGACGAGGTCAGAGGCTGCATTTAAGAACCCCTCTCACAAGTAAGTTGACCACCACTGTCCCAGATGATTTTTTTTTTTATGGCCGTATGTAGCATGTCCAAAATCCACAACTTGTTAAATGTATGCAAATCCAAAATCTATTTTTCAGTATGTCTGGTATTAAATGTCTCATGGTATAGTTTTCCTAACCAAATAATTTTTTTGAATATGTTGCAAAGTTCCTGATCTAGAGAGCCTGGCTTCCTGCTGCAGGCTGAAAACCCGAAGATTCTATTTTACGATTATCAGCAATTTTGTCAGCCTTCAGCCTGCAGCATGCACTCTCCCAGTTGGTTGTTCGACTGCCTACCATGTCTTGGCAGCCAACTGAACGAGCACTCAAAGCAGGATAATAGCACTGCTGTTATTTGCAAGGTAACGGCTTAGCACAGTTACTGGTAGGATCCTCAGGTAAGAAACTTTGAAATACATTTGAAATACGTGTTCTCCTTAACGACTTGAACTTGTAAGGTTGCTAATGTAATTTTCCCAAAATGGAGATCTCTTTTCAATTCTTGCCACAACGAAAGTAAATCTCCCCAAAGTGTAGGGAATTTGACAGTTGTCATTAGAGCAGTTCAATTTCCTGTCAGTGGTTGCAAGAACAGATTCTGGCATTGAATCTCTCCAATGGAGATACGATACAAACTTTACAGGGGTTCTAGCCCTGCTATAGTCTACTATAAACTTGAAAAGTTTTTGTTGGGGGGGTCTACTTTAATTCTGTAATTCCTGAGTATGTCAATGTATTTATTATATTTATTAGTCATACTATTACCTTTTCATAATTGGCTGCAGTGGGCAAATTGAGTGGCAGCTTTATGATTTTGTTAGGCTGTATTGTACGTACAGTCATTCTAAAATCATAATTCTTGCTATGACATTAGTTATAGGTAGTTCTTGATTTTTAATTTTACATGTAGACTAAAAAAAAGTAACTTTGGACAAAGTTTGTGTTGGTTGTATGTGGAATGAGGTGTTTATTGGCATGTATGACCCCAGTAGAAAAGGTATGCTTATCTCACAACTAGGGTTTTACTATCAGCTGAACTTTTTTCCACTCTCCAGTGTATCCTTATGGAGAAATCGCTAGGGACCAGTGATGATACTGTTGGTGCTTGTTACTTACAGAAATTTTCATTTGAAATACTGTTTATAAAAAATGCTTTTAGTAGATAGTAGCCCGGAAGTTCAGCTCACAGTACAGCTCTGGCTTTGTCCGTAGGATAGGAGGTGGGGAGGAGGTATACAGTGGTCACATAGGCCTTTGTATATCGAAAGCCAACCCTCTTAGCTGGTTTACCCATTGTAAAACTTGCCCTCTTCTGTCCTTAAGATATCTCTAGAATGTCAGATTTGCCATCACTTTCTGCCTTGGGAATAGTAAGGGTGAAAGTTCAAGTACGGGGACACAGTATATACTAGACAGGTTTAAACCTTCCCTACTCTATCCAAAACCTAAAGGTTTTAGCTTTGCATAAAATATAAGAGCTAGATGGTGATTTCACTCCGGAAAAACATCCTCTGTACCCTTCCACTTCCAGCTAGTCTTAGTTTTTTTTGGGGGGGGGGTTTGTTTGGGAGGAACTTGCTCTTTTTTTGTTAAAATTCTTTCTGGAAGCTATAGGATTCTAAGTTTTAACTGCTCAACTTCAGCTTCTCCCACGGCTTTTTGGATTTGTTGACACCTTGGCTAAATTTTTGGGGACCATGGAAGGGTCACTGCCTGGACTGGCCTGGCAGTGCCAACCTATAATGCCGCTTTGGGTACTGGATCCTATGTGGGTGCTCTAGCATGATGTGCATGGTGTTGTGCTAGCTACTGGGTGCTGTACAGGTCCAGAGCCAAGGTTCATTGGCTTGTGGAGCCCAGTCTCTGAAAAAATACCTTTTATAGGTATGCTCATTCAGGAGGGTGACGTTGGAATGGGTCTTGTCTCTTTATTCCTGCATTACTTGGATTTAGACATCTACTGCGGTAAGTCCAACCTAGTGCCCTTAATCTTGGTCCCAGTATCCTGGCTGTAATTCCTGTTACTGGCTAGTGGAGGGGGCTGCAACACTTTTGAAATCTGTCGCAGCCAAGGATTTGGAGCACCAGTTGTTTAAATATGACACAGGTTTTCTGGGCCTTTTTGTTGTAGCACCCCTGATGTATTGTTCATGTGCATGCCATCTTGGATTCTTTGGGTATGTTATTCCTGGATGGAAACCCAGCTCCCAAAGGTGCAGCGCAAATATCCTTCAGATGTCACCTGGGTTTTCCAGCAGACTGCAGTGCCGGACACAGGCAGCTTGCCCTTGCCCCTAAGCAGCATGGCGGATATGAGTATCTCTTTTAGGGACATCTAACACAGCTCATGACAGATTGTAAGAGCAGTAGCATTTGGGGATCAAAGGGCCTTGCTGGCTTAGACCCAGCTGATAGCTCGAGTTAGGGTGTTTACCCTCCCCTCACATAATCCAAGTCTCCCCCATTTTGTTTTCCTACCCTCCTCTGGGGCCTAGAGAGGAATTCTCTGCTGCCATGTTTGACTTTATGGGTGGGCTCCCAGCCCTCTTGAAGAGTGTTCATCACAGGGGTCAAAACCAGGTCCCTTCAGTCTCCCTTCCAGTATTGGTCCCTCACTTTTCCCCTGCAACCACCGCTCTGCATTAGGAAGGGAGCGAGGAGGAGGAAGGTGAGGCGGTATCCGCTTTTGGAAAATGCGACTCAGAAGAGATGTTCTCTACTGAGATATCTCCTAAACCATAAGATGCCGTTTTTGTCCTTACTGATGAGGTGCATTCCTGGGTCAGCCACCCTCCAAAGGTCTATCGCTTGGGCTCTGTATACTGCCCATACCTCCTAAAACCTTTCCTGTCCTCTCCCTCCTTTAGCCAAGACTGAAAGGTATCTGGCCTCATCCTGAATAGATTTTTACATTGAAGAGGGGTTCCTGGAAAAATTGATCTGTCCTCGTCGTGGACCCAGCCACCACTTACCTTAACAAAACCTTGATGTTCCCGTTTTTAAGGACATGGTGAAAAAGAGAAGGCCTTATTTGCCCTCTCTGGGCCCACAAGGCAATCGGCTGTTGCATCATGGCAGTCTACCAGACCCTGGCTGTCTGGACTAACTGTATTACTTGTGACCCTGGATCCATTTTAATGAACCCCCTGGCCCATCATCACTTATGCATGTGATCCTGTGATATGGCGTAGAGTGCTGGGTGGATCTGCTTCATCAACTATCCAGGATGAGCTTTCCTTGTGCTCACATTTCTAATTTGTCTTCCTTTCCACAAAGACAAGTGGATCCCTGCACTGCTATTCTTCAGCACCTTGCACAGGAAGTTATTGTCCCAGTTCTGGTCAGGATGTTGTCAGGGGTTTTACTCCAACCTCTTCATTGTTCCTAAGGAAAATTGAGGTGTGGACTGTAGTCTGGATTTCAAGACCGTCAACCTCTAGGGGTTCAGAATTTCCGCGTGGAAACTACCAGGCTGGTCATTGCTTCCCTCCTACTAAAATATAAAGAATTCCATGCTTAATGCAATTTCATATGTCTAAGATTAGACTGCAGCACAAAAATCTTGCACCGAAGTGACCAAAGAAAATGTCCAGCAAAAAGTTAGTAAGTGCTTCTCACCAGTGTAATCCCTTCAGTGCTCCACCACCAATGCACACTAGCACCCTTTACCAGACAATTAGACGCATCTAAATATTGTTACTCCATCATTGTCCATTTAGCAGAATGAAGTAGGTAGGTAAGCAAGCTGCATTGTTTACCTGTGCTAGAGACCTCAACCTAGCTATGCAGCATGGCAGGGGATATGGGAATACCAGATCTGCAAATATTTTAGCCACTGAACATCTACAGGTCGCCAGAACTAGTGTCCCCATGGGGAAATTTCCCCCATATACGGTATTACTTTTCTGGGGACAACTTAAAATGTGGAATTTTCTTTACTTTCACTTTCAATGATAATGGTAAACAGGACAAATGGGAAGGCAATCAAAAAACAGAAAACTGAGAAGTGTTCTAATCCTTCCCACTCTGTCCAAAACTAAAAAAAATAAACTTTTGCCTTTAGTTATACTTTAAACTGTATTTCACTGTTGGGCTGAAGTTAGAATTGTACACATTGTGTTAGCTCAAATTTAACATTCCCTCTACTACTGACCAAAGTTTGGGAATCATTGCCCTCATGGAAGCAGGGTGTTGTACTCCATATACTTTTGCAACAGCGCCATCAAGAGGTCTTCATTCAATACACAGCAATTGTTTTAACCAAAATATATAATCTCTTGCATTCATGCTGTTGGTCCTTTTAGATAGGAACAAAGTATAATTTGTCAGAAAAATTCTAAATGCTCATTGTGAGCCATAAACCTACAGTAACCAAAAAATATTGTTTTATGGCAATACCTTGTATAGAAAAAATAGTATATTTTCTAGCAGCTGCCAGGAAGAGAAACCTCCCTCTTCCAGAAATTGGGAATGTACAGTATGCTGTAAAGAGAAGGAATTCTGTCAGCCTTTTTCCACTGCTGCCCTTGACAAAGGCAATCTTGTGTGGAATAGCAGAATTTCTTGCACTTCCTTGGTCCTGATAGGAGATGTTTCCAGCAGGAAAATCTTCTGCACCGTGTTTGTTTTTGCTGGGGTTTGAAAGATGGCTTTTTAGTGTGCATACAGCACCAGTGATGAATGGCTGTGAGGCTGGGCACAGCGGATAGGCTCCAAACACCGAGCTTCGTGTCTCACCTTCTCATCGGCCTCTTCCTGTATGGTTATATGTTTCAGAAAATTCGATACCAAGTCATGCCTGTCTGGGGGAGTCGACAGGTTGGCAGTCGGGGTCAGGTTATATAATTTGTGGTAAAAGGAAACAAATTGGGCAGCTATATCAGGGGTAGAAGTCATTTTACGTCCCAAAGCATCTGTTATGGAATGTACCGTTGACGCCTCTTTTTTTTCCTGCAATGCTCTAGCCAACCCCCTCCCGGCTTTATTGCCATATTCGTAAAAGTATTTTTGCGATAGAGTATATTTTCGTCTTATTTGTTTACATAATAAATCTAGCATTTCATTTCTGGCCTGAGTGAGCGCCCTCAGGGATTGGAGAGCTTGAGATTGTTTATGTGCCTTTTCAAGCTATGCGATTTTGTTAGTCATTTCTCATGGTTGCTATCGGGTTTGGTTATGCTGGGTTCGGAGTAGCCAAATAGTGTAGACAGGTCCGAGTTTCGGAGCTGACAAAGGTAGGAACAGGGATACTCCAAAGGATTGGGAGGAACAGAGTCAAGAAAATATAGCGGGACGGGAAGATAGAAAGTGGAAAGGGTAGTTAGATACCGACTATAGGTAACCTGGTGGGTACCTTTTCCTATATTACAGAACGTCAGTATAGGATCTGTATATAATATGCTAGTAAAAATTATTCTGATCTGAAAAAAAAAAAAAAGAAAAAATCAGTCCACCGATTGGGGGGGGGGGTAGGGGGGTGGGGGTGGTGGCAACGTCGCGAGGAAAAAATATCATGATGAATAGGCCGTCAGACTTTCGGCCTCCTGGAGATTTCGAGGTGTAATGAACCTTAACTGGGAAACCTCTTAAGGGGCGGTGGGAGAATAGGTTATGAGTTGGCTCATTTGCAAACCTTGTGAACAGCAAGTGAGATTCACATGTTGGCAGAAATAGTGATGTGTGCGTGTGTAGAAGTAGGTGGGGTCAGATCCGCACTAGTAATGTAGGACCAAACTAAATGTGAAGTGGGTTGAATTGGGTATAGGCAAGATATGAATGGCAACAACAGGATCCAAAAAACAAGTTTAACAAGAGCATATTTGCTGTATTGTGTGCGAACTTGCACCTCCTTATAACCAAACCTAAAATAAGATTAACTGAACACACACAAAAAGAGGCAATACAACAACCGGGTGATAAATGAATGACAATGATGTTGCCTATGATTGCAGGAGTAGCCCTTAGATGGTACATCACCTTAACATCACTGGAGGCTAGTCATAGCTTTTTATCTCTCTGGGTGTATCCGAGTATGTATCAGGATATGTGTGAGGAACTACATGGCGTCCTTAACTATCTTCAGATAGAATTATCTGTTGTCACTTTATATAGCCATTCGTAACCCACCCCAGAGTACATAGATCTGCATCACCATTAGATATTTGCACGTGAATTCGAGGGGATGGGGTCACCTGAGAGGGGGGATGCAAGCTCCAGTAAACAACCTAGGACAGATTATAACATTAGGTTGGTATTACCCTCTCAATTCCTTAAGTGAGTGAGCATAGTGTATGGGTAGGTTGTTAGTTGGAGAGTGCGTCCTGCAGTGGGAGTTTTCTAGCGTAACCTGTTTAATGGTATCCAGGCTGGGTTATGGCTCCTGTCTACGCTGGGTATCATTAAATAAACATGAGCTCTAAGGTGGGTGCCCTTTATCTCGTGGTTATGGATAATAGGGGATTCGTGAACCTTAGGCCATATGTGAACAAATGTAGTAAGTTATGTCGTCCACAAGTAAGTGCCGAAGCAGGTCACTAGTAGGTGTTGGACATTCCGGCAATGCGTATCTTGTGGGGAGCGGGACTATATTGCTCCTTCTATGGAAGTCTACACAGCTCCAAAACTAGGTAATGGATAGACATTCATGTGAGTGTAACAACAGAGAGGTAATCCTAAGAGCGGGATCTCCGTCTCGGTAGGGTATTACATAAGATACGAGCGTCAGTGCTATTCTGTCTCTTAGGGCAGTATAGGAACAGGTGTATGTAATATCGTCTACCAAACAGAGTGATAATGTAAATAAAGGGGCATATTAATAAGGGGGGTGCAATAGTAAAATAAAATGGTATATCATGTTATTCCTAAAAGTCAGATGATGATGACTATTAGGGAGTCCCATATACTCAGACTCCCGTCATGTTGCGGGTTTGCTGGAATGCAGTAGATCCGGATCTCTTTGAGTTTGTGATCGCCAGAGCTGTTATTCCGGCCCGTGTGCAGGGAAATTGCGAGACAGATCACAGACTATACTGTCCTCTGCATTCCCAGATATGGGAGAGGTGTCACCGAATCATATATAGTGTCTTCGATTGTCTTTTAACATCCATGGGGTCCTGAGGCAGAAGCGGATTGGCAGTCAATTCAATATAGATAGATCAACATCTTGTCCTTGTCACTCGAAACTTAGTTCCCGCCATGATCATATCAGTGGCAGAATGAAAGAGCATTCCCCCACCCCCAAAAAAGGGAGGGGCGAGGGGGGTTTACTGTTAGAACATACTAAGGGCAATCTAAGAGCGATGTCATGCTGGGTTATAAACTATGTAATCTGATATAGCTGTTGCAGCACTAAAAGTATTCAAACACCGTAATGGCAACCGTCAGGCCCCTGAGCAAACAGGAATGATTCAGTCATGTAGCCAAAATATGGGCAGAATACTTAGCGATCCCTGCGGGCTCTTCTAGGGAGAGGGCCATTCGCTGATCCCTGCTGTTGTCTGTTTGGAGTAGGACCTTGGTAACGGTTTGGGGGGGATGGGGAGCGGCAGCGTCTGAGTGATGCTGCAGATACCTCCATCGCTTCTTCTTGTTCCCTACGGGAGAAGGGCCGCTGCTGAGTGAAATCCGCATACCAGTTGGGTAGATCTACATACGGAATGTCCAGTGTTCGGCAGAAGTTGTCCAGATCCTTCGGTATCCGTAGCAGGGCAGTGCGGGAATTGCGTGATGCCTGCAAGCCGAACGGGAATTTCCAGAGGTATGGTATTCCATTTGTACGGAGGACCTCTAGAAGCAGGCAGAGATCCCTGCGGTTCTTCAATGTGATGGCCGACAGATCCTGATAAATGTGGATTGCTTGGCCGTCATGCAGCATGTCACCGTTCAGTCGAGCACTGTGAAGGATTTCTTATATTAAAGAATAGTCCACAATACAGAAAATAACATCACACGTTGGGTCAGTCTCCTTGCCTTTGGGCCTAAGGGCTCTGTGGATACGATCCATCGCAATTGGGAGTCTGGGTAGGCCTATCCAGAAGGCGGTTGAATATGGAGGACACAGCGGAGGATAGATGGTCGTTATCTACATTCTCGGGTAATCCTCTCACCCTCAAATTGTGCCTTCGTCCTCGGTTATTGAGGTCTTCAACGTGTCTTTGAAGGTCTCTCAGATACAGAGTATGTGTGTCCGTCGTTCTTTCCAAGTTAGTCAGCTCGGTCTGATGGCGGTTAGTTGCGTTTTCTACAACCTGCACTCTGCCTGCAATCGCCTGAATTTCATGGCAGAGGTCCGCGATGGCTGCTGACAGGGTATCTTTGATATCCGTTGCTACAGTGCGTAGATCGGAGAGTGTCAGCTGTGGATTTGAGTGTGGGTTCGGGGTAACCGACGGCTGAGTAGAGGTCGGAGCCGTGAGGGAGAGTATAATGTCTGCGGGGTTCCGTGCAGTGTGTGAGGCGGCATCCGCCATATTGTTCCTTTTGAGCTCGGAACATCTCAGGGATTTGGCGGTTATTCCTGTTGTCGGTTTCCCTCGGCGAACGGGAGCGGGAACCCGAAGTATCCCGGGATGAGGTTCCCATTATAGTGAATGGTGAATTCACCTCGATAGCTTAAAAAGTTGAAAACGGAGGCCTCAGTCTGACGGAGCTAAAGCTTCAAGCAGCCATCTTCCTCAGCAGGCAAACCACGCCCCCCTCTCATCAGCCTCTTCCTGTAACTGCTTTGCACCTTCCGTGGCTGAAGAATTCTTCCTTTGTTAGGACAGCCTCGTTCATATATAGCGACGACTGTGCCGAAAGTCTAATTGCGGTACCTTTGAACGTCCAGGTTTTACAGGATTGCTTCCTGGCCAGAGTGCCATATCTCTTAAAGCTGATTTCCAGCCAGCTGTTAAAGACAGAAATAATTAAGCCCTATATTAACTCATTCTTAAATCATTTTGTTTTTCAATGCAAGCAGTGTAAGTACCTACATTTGACCTGGTATCAGCTCCAGTAGTCACTGTACAGCAAAGTTTAAATTAGGGAAATGAACACCACAAGAAGTCAATCAGTTGTGCTATAGTGCAAAGATCGGGCTGATTGGAGGAGGAGAGCTCAGAATGGAGAAGTATTACCTCTTTCTACAGCTTCTTTTTTGCTGTACAGGAAGGAGGAGCAACACAAGACCTGCAAGTGTTACTAAACTGCAACAGAGAAAAATCAGTTGTCCTGCCTTACCAGGCAGGACTTTTTTTGTGTGGCAGAGCTGTGTAAAACTCAGCACTGGTTAGACAGAAATGCAAATACTTTGGCAGGTAATTTTATACATACAGTGCCTTGCAAAGGTATTCACCCTTACATATTTTGTTACATTAAAGCCTTTAGTTCAATGTCTAAGTGTCACATGATATGTCATTACATATACACACCTTTTCTGAAAGGCCCCAGAGGCTGCAACTCCTAAGCAAGAGGCACCGCTGACCAAACGCTGCCATGAAGACCAAGGAACTCTCCAAACAAGTAAGGGACAGTGTTGAGAAGTACAAGTCAGGGTTAGGTTATAAAAAAAATCCAAATCTTTGATGATCCTGAGAAGCACCATCAAATCTATCATAACCAAATGGAAAGAACATGACACAACAACAAACCTGCCAAAAGACAGCCGCACACCAAAGCTCACGGACCAGGCAAGGAGGGCATTAATCAGAGAGGCAGCACAGAAACCTAAGGTAACCCTGGAGGAGCTGCAGAGTTCCACAGCAGAAACTGGAGTATGTGTACATAGGATGACAATAAGCCGTATGCTCCATAGAGTTGGTCTTTATGGCAGAGTGGCCAGAAGAAAGCCGTTACTTTCAGCAAAAAACAAAATGGCTTGTTTTGCGTTTTCAAAAAGGCACATGGGAGACTCCCAAAATGTATAGAGGAAGAAGCTCTTGTTTGATGAGACTAAAATTTAACTTTTTGGCCATCAAAGAAAACGCTACGTCTGGCGCAAACCCATCACATCACCCAAAGAACACCATCCACACAGTGAAACATGGTGGTGGTGGCAGCATCATGCTGTGGGGATGTTTTTCAGCAGGCGGGACTGGGAAACTGGCCAGGGTTGAGGGAAAGATGGATGGTGCTAAATACAGGGATATTCTTGTATAAAACCTGTACCACTCTGTGTGATTTGAGGCTAGGATGGAGGTTCACCTTCCAGCAGGACAATGACCCCAAACACATTGCTAAAACAACACTTGAGTGGTTCATGGGGAAACATGTAAATGTGTTGGAATGACCTAGTCAAAGCCCAGACCTCAATCCAATAGAAAATCTGTGTTCAGACTTAAAGATTGCTATTCCCAAGCACAAACCATCCAACTTGAAGGAGCTGGAGCAGTTTTGCAAGGAGGAATGCCAAAATCCAAAATGCAAATATCCCAGTGGTAAGATGTGGCAAGCTCACGACGTATTCAAAGCGACTTGAAGCTATGATAGCCACAGAATTGGCTCTACTAAGTATTGACTTTAGGGGGGTGAATAGTTATGCACATTGACTTTTTCTGTTATTTTGTCCTATTTGCTTCACAATAAAAAAAAATCTTCAAAGTTGCGGCATGTTCTGTAAATGAACCACTTCACCCCCGAAAGAATTTACCCCCTTCCTGACCAGAGCACGAATCGGCACTGCATAATTTTACTGACAATTGCATGTTTGTGTGACATTGCACCCAAATAAAATTGACGTCCTTTTTTTCCCCACAAATAGAGCTTTTGTTTGGTGGTATTTGATCGCCTCTGCGGTTTTTATTTTTTGCACTATAAACAAAAAAAGAGTGACAATTTTGATAAAAACACAATACTTTGTACTTTTTTGCTATAATAAATATCCCCATTTTTTTTTTAAAAAAAAAAGCTAATTTTTTTCTCAGTTTAGACCAATATTTATTATTCTACATATTTTTGGATTAAAAAAATCGCAATAAGCATATGTTGATTGGTTTGCTAAAAAGTTATATCCTCTACAAAATAGGGGATAGATTTATAGCATTTTTTATTTTTTTACTAGTAATGGTGGCAATCTGTGATTTTTTTTTTTTTTGACTGCGACATTATGGCAGACACATCAGACAATTTTGACACATTTTTGGGACCATTAACATTAATACAGTGATTGGAGCTATAAAAATGCATTGATTACTGTAAAAATGTCACTGGCAGTGAAGGGGTTAACACTAGGGGGCAATCAAGGGGTTAACTGTTCCCTGGAAGGTGATTCTAACTGAAGGGGGAGGGGACTGACTAGAGGAAGTGACGGATCATGGTTCCTGGCTAATAGGAACACACAATCTGTCATTCCTCTCAGAACAGAACAAGGATTTATGTGTTTACACACACACACACTTCCCTGTTCTGTCCCTCGTGATCGCTTTTTTCGCCGGCGGTCATCGCGGCCATTGGCCACGAGCATCGGCACCCCCGCGCGTGCCTGGTGTCCCGACCCCGCGAGCCGATGTATAGCTATGATGGTTCGCGCAGGGGAGCCAACCTGCCGCAGTATAACTGTGCCGGCTGGTCAGGAAGTGGTTAAATTATGCAAATCCTCAAACAATCCAAGTTAATTCCAGGTTGTGAGGAAACAAAACACGAAAAATGCCAATGGGGGTGTATAATTCTGCAAGGCACTTTATCTGTAATAAGTTGTTTACCTTAAATTCTGCTCTGAAGCTTCTCACAGCTTGAGAGGAAATGCAGCAGACTATCAAAAAGCAGAAAGGTTATATAAAAAGGAAACTTGTCCTGGAGGAATATGAAGTCTGCCATTGCTCACCTTTTTAAAAATGCTAGCTGCCTTTCCCTGACTTTTTTAGTCATTGACCAGAAGCAGGCATACAGCAAGTAAAAACTAGAGTAAAGCTGGTCTTCCTGATCTGCATACTTAGTGTGGGTCAGGGACAAAAAAATATTGAAGACAATAAATCCGCTTTGCTGCCAGGCATCTAGTACTTTTTTGTAAGTTGAGGCCGGCCATACACTGTTCCTGCTGTACCGGGCAAGATTTGAATCTATAATGGGTAGGCTGAATGTACCAAGTTAATCAATCTTTCAACTTGGGTACAACCAGCCTGCTGGATTATCTTGCGATTATCACTAGCAGCTGCTATAGCAGCCGCCAACGATAGGCGCTTTCTATGAGCGGGGACAGCTAAGTAATTGCAGGTAACATTTTTCTGTCAGTACAGAATACACATACTCGCCATCTTCTGGCTCTACCCCAATAACTGAGCAATCAAAGACCACTGATCACTCGGTTCTCAGGTCTGCTCATCTACTGCTTTGTGCTCTGCTTCTCCAGTTCTTACTGGAGCGCCAGACAGTGAAGGGGAGCAGGAGTGGCTGGCTCAGGCTTTCAGCAGTGCGCTGAGAGGATGAGCCAGCTGCAAGTCAGCCTGGACCAGCTCTGTGATGTCAGACTCTGGGTCACAGGAATGCAGAACAAAAAGTGCACTCCTGCTACCCAAAGGAGAAGTATATGGCCAAAGCGTTTTTTTTAACCAGCTTTGCATTGTTTTGTTGAGAAATATGGTTTCCTATGTTTATATAGTAAGATAAAATATAAGCATCATAAATCATAAGTAATTTTCTTCTGTGTGTAGAATGTTCTATGTTCATGTATTTGGGAACTCCATGCTCCATAATTCTCTGGCAGCTTTACTCTTACTGCCATGTTGAATGACCCATTGAAGTTAGGTCATAGCTGCTTTGGCAGTCACGGCATAGGAAAAGATGAGATTTTCCTAAGTAAGTCTCACTTGGCTCCCATTAGATTTGCAGCCATCAGCTGAAATGAAATTGCGTAAACTCTGCAACCCAAGAATGAATCCATAAGCTTCACGTAAGTGTAAATCCTCATTCCTTATAGATGCTGGCAACTCATGCTTTCCAAGAAGTATACACAGACTGATTTCGTAAAGAATGAACCACAACTGTTGTGGATTAATGTCCATGGCTCTCTTTTTGTCACCGCCTGCCACTGTATTTACTGTTCCAACTATAATCAATAACAATTTTGAGACTGAAAGTTTGAAGAAGAATAAATTGTACCTGAACCTTGAAAACTGCTAAAATATGCCATGTAGAAGTATTTTTGGATTGCATTTTTATACACATACATCAGAATAGTAAATAAAGTAGATGTAAACCCTAAGTAAATCACATTTAGCTTGGTAAAGCACTAGGTATCCTAGTAACAGTTTCCTTGTGTTACAGAATAAAATGCAGTGCCTTGAATTACATATGGTGGGAACGAGCTGTACTAAAGAAAAATGCACAAAAAATTGTGAGCTCCAACATATGCACCACAGCTCATGACGTGGACTTCTAGGCAGGATTTGCATATAATATACTATTGGCTTTGGGGGATCCCATGGCATGCAGGACCAATTCTGGAATAGTGAAAAGAAATAGGCAGACGTGTTGGATATGCTGTGGTAAATATAACTCTAATAACTATAGTTCTGACACGTTCACTTTAAGCTCTCCATAGGCAATTAAAAGATCTGAAAATGAAATGTATATAAAAATAATCTTGCAAACAAGCATGTTTTGTATTGGCTGGCTCAGCATGTATATGCACAGTGTAGGTACACTTTGTACCATCCTAATCTCAGGAAATCTGTAAAGATCAGTGCGCAGAGAGCAATATGGCTCGAGGGGTCAAGTCCTGGGGAAAAATGTGTGGGAACTCCCACCCAAGATCCACTCCCCCACCAAAAAAAATAAAAAATAAAAATGATACGCTCATATGCATATATATTTCACAGAAAATACAGTGCAGCATTTATTTTAAAGTGCCATTTTACAAAAACAAAATAAGTTAACTTGTCAAACTAACAGAATAATCACCGCAAGAACGGAGGGGGACAGCAGAACGGAGGGGGACATGGAGGAAAACCGGAGGGGGACAGCAACAAAATGGAGGGGGACAGCAGAACGGAGGGGGACACGGAGGAAAACTGGAGAGGGACACGGAGGAAAAACTGAAGGGGGAGTGGGGGACAGCAGCAGAATGGTTTTAGTGGGGGACAGCAGCAGAACGGAGGGGGAGTCGGGGATAGCAGCAGAACGGAGGGGGAGTCGGGGATAGCAGCAGAACGGAGGGGGAGTCGGGGATAGCAGCAGAACGGAAGGGGAGTGGGGGACAGCAGCAGAACGGAGGGGGAGTGGGGGACAGCAGCAGAACGGAGGGGGAGTGGGGGACAGCAGCAGAATGGAGGGGGAGTGGGGGACAGCAGCAGAACGGAGGGGGAGTGGGGGACAGCAGCAGAACGGAGGGGGAGTGGGGGACAGCAGCAGAACGGAGAGGGAGTGGGGGACAGCAGCAGAACGGAGGGGGAGTGGGGGACAGCAGCAGAACGGAGGGGGAGTGGGGGACAGCAGCAGAACGGAGGGGGAGTGGGGGACAGCAGCAGAACGGAGGGGGAGTGGGGGACAGCAGCAGAACGGAGGGGGAGTGGGGGACAGCAGCAGAACGGAGGGGGAGTGGAGGACAGCAGCAGAACGGAGGGGGAGTGGAGGACAGCAGCAGAACGGAGGGGGAGTGGAGGACAGCAGCAGAACGGAGGGGGAGTGGAGGACAGCAGCAGAACGGAGGGGGAGTGGAGGACAGCAGCAGAACGGAGGGGGAGTGGAGGAACGCAGCAGAACGGAGGGGGAGTGGAGGAACGCAGCAGAACGCAGGGGGAGCGGAGGAACGCAGCAGAACGGAGGGGGAGCGGAGGAACGCAGCAGAACGGAGGGGGAGCGGAGGAACGCAGCAGAACGGAGGGGGAGCGGAGGAACGCAGCAGAACGGAGGGGGAGCGGAGGACAGCAGCAGAACGGAGGGGGAGCGGAGGACAGCAGCAGAACGGAGGGGGAGCGGAGGACAGCAGCAGAACGGAGGGGGAGCGGAGGACAGCAGCAGAACGGAGGGGGAGCGGAGGACAGCAGCAGAACGGAGGGGGAGCGGAGGACAGCAGCAGAACGGAGGGGGAGCGGAGGACAGCAGCAGAACGGAGGGGGAGCGGAGGACAGCAGCAGAACGGAGGGGGAGCGGAGGACAGCAGCAGAACGGAGGGGGAGCGGAGGACAGCAGCAGTAAGTGTGGCTCTGTCTGGTGTGGTGTCTGTGGCTGGCTGCTCTCTCTCGGAGGCGCTGCTCAGCCTAGCAACCAGTTACTCAGGCATATGCAGGATGTGGCTGCTAATGGGAACTGAGTTCCTGTTGTGGAAAAAGTACAGCAACTCCGTTCCCATGCGTTCCTGCAGGACTTGAGCCCTGTGTAGACATATGATGATCTCCCAGTTCAACACTAAAAGGCGTGTCAGGGATGGAATAGTAGGTGATGGTCATCTCAATTGTTTGGCCACATTTGAAGTCTAACTCTATTTTTTAATTTTTTTTATTTTTTTGGAGCTAAAGTGAGGAAGAGTTGTTTTTTAGTTGCTGTCTGTATTTCATTTAGGGAGATTTCACCTTTTTTTCCAGTGCCTTTGACTCCTGTATTACTAGGACATTAATAAGTTATTTTTACATCTCATCAATCAAAGCAACAGTGACCATTATACATTTATGTAAAGCAAGGAGGACTATTTATATTGTGTTTCCTATGTGCAGTTATAAAAAGATACATCATAGGCATTGATAAGCAAAATAAAATTGAGGTGTTCCTCAAGTGATAGCTAATTAGGTTCCATCTGTAACTTTTCTACTGAAGGTTAGAATATAATGCTAAAGACTGTAAACAACCTGAAAATAACAAGCAAAACTTCTGCTTCCTGAACTCACAGGGCAGGGAGTATACATGTCACCAAAGGGCCCTTGTGAAAAACAATTGTTCGCCCCTCTATTCATGAATTGCCTAAATACAGACTCAATAGATAAACATTTTCATGATTTGTAAGCTACAGTTGGGAAAATAATTATTTGATTTCCTGCAGATTTTGTAAGTTTGCCCACTGACAAAGAAATGAAAGGTCTATAATTTTTATCATGGGTGTATTTTAAATGATAGAGACTGAATAGCAACCAAAAATCGAGAAAAAACACATGTTATAAATTGAGTTGCAGTTCAATGAGTGAATTAAATATTTGATCCCCAAGCAAAACATGACTTAGTACTTGGTGGAGAAACCCTTTTTGGCAAGCACAGAGGTAAGGCATTGGTGACCAGGTTTGCACACATCTCATGATTTTGGTCCACTCTTCTTTACAGCAGATCTTCTCTACATCCTTAAAGTGGATGTAAACCCCATTCGTGAAATCTGACCTGGGCACATATATCCGTAGTGTTTACATCTCTCTCTCCAAAGTCCCATGTCCTTCTGCTGCTTCATTATTCTGTTATCAGCATGATAACTGACAGGTTCTCCATCACAGGAGGTAAAAGCATCTGGAAATATATGTTGGAGAGGTAACTTAGAGACAGATTAGCAGAGAGCTTGTCTATTCACAGCACAGCTCTGCGAGTTTCTTCATTCCTCTGCCTATGGGGGGGGGGGGGGGTGCCTTTACTCCAATCGGAGTCTGAAAAGCCAAAGACAGCAGATATAAATGTAAACCTTATGTAGGGAGATTTGTTTAATCTCTGTGTATCGTCTGTGGATGTTCACGTCACTGGGTATATATGAGGGTTTACAGCCACTTTAGGGAATCAAATACTTATTTTACTCCCTGAACAGCAAATCAATTTATAACATTTGTATCATGTGTTTTTTTCTGGATTTTTGGTTGATATCCTGTCTCTATCATTTAAAATACACATATGATAACAATTATAGACCCTTCATTTCTTTCTAAGTGGGCAAACTTACAAAATCTACAGGGGATCAAATTATTATTTTTGCCACTCTGAGGTAACACATTTCCATAGCCTCAAGTTTAAATGGCATCAAAATGAAGTAGGAGTAGTTTTCAGCGTGTTCCAATGTTCTTTGAGAAAGCACTGTGCCTAGCAAAAAATGTCTAAATAGAACTTATTCCTGCTGGCTATTTTAAAGCCTAACTGCAGTTTTTTGGGGAGTTTTTTTGTGACTTTGAAGAATTAACAATGGTCATTGTTGAAAAAATGCAGAAGTGGCAGCAGGTATCAACAGAAAAAGGTACCCAGAAAAAATATGCCAATAGTGGCGGAGGGTTGACGGATGAGTGGAACTTTCACTTAAGCAGAAGCAAAGTTCCGCTTTAAATAATTTGTTTGGACCACGCGGTTCCCAATGAACTATTTGCATCACAGATGCACCTGTTGTTAGGGCTGTATAAACGGTATGTAGCACATACAGTATACAGCGCTGTGTTCTGGCAGCAGAATAGGGAATTCCCATCCCGTTCCCAGAAAAAAATCAAGTTGGACTGAGTGCTGCTCAGTAGTTCAAAAGAAGCATTGTAGGCTTCCTGTGGTTGGTGGTGAAGAACATGACACCATCTGCAGGCCTCTTCATCTCAGCCAATCACAGGAAGCCCAATAATTATTGATGAAATACAATGCTTCCTTTGAATGGCTGAGCAGCGCTCAGCCCTACTTGATTTTGTTTCAGGAGTGGGACAGGGAGTCCCCATCCTGCTGCCCAAACACAGCAGTGTATACTGTATGTTGCTGATGCTACATACAGTTTTTATACAGTACAGCGCTGCCAGCGGGTGCATCTATTTGTGAAGACAATCTTGATCCAAACAAACTATTTAAAGAGGATGTAAACCCTGATGAGTTTACTTCCTCTTTCATTCTCTGCAAAGGCAAAGCATAATGGACTACTATGCATCGCATAGTAGTCCATTATGTGTCACTTACCTGACACAGGAGCCAGCGATGTCACCGCTGTCCCCTGTAGTACGGCGCATCCATCTTTTCGGTGGGGTCTCGCTGCTCCGCCGCTGTCATTCGGCAAAGCCGCAATGACGTCACTCCCGCGCATGCGCACGGGAGCCGACACGTGCGGCATCTTAGTCGTTGACGGCGCCGCGCTCAGTGGCATGCGCCGTAGACAGTGGTGCCTGTCTTTCAGCAAATATCTCCTAAACCGTGTAGGTTTAGGAGATATTTCTTGGACCTACAGGTAAGCCTTAATCTAGGCTTACCTGTAGGTCAAAGTGTGTTGTAAGGGTTTACAACCACTTTAAAGTTGTAAGAAGCCTGGAATTAGGCTTTAAAAAAATATATTTTATTTTGTATCTTGATGTGCAGTAGTCCTGGTACAATGGTCTGCACATACAGTGTGATTTTTCTGCCATAATGGCAAATATAAAGGAAGTTATCCCTGTGACTGCACATCAATCTCATCCCAGATACCTTCCTTTACACTGAGTGATCTTAGTAGCTGGGTTGATCTCACTCCCGACAAGCACTCCCAGCGGTGGACATCAAGGACTAATACCCCCTTCAGTGAGCCTGTGTGGCACATGATACAGGTCTTTTGGGTCACTGTATTGGCAACTGCCTATATTGGTAAGAGGTGCTCACTGCTGGAAAAACTTTCTGTGGGCAGACACATTGCTTCTCTGTCCTCTATGTAGAAAAACCAAGGAAGAAAGT
The DNA here is from genome assembly GCF_037356315.1 of Lithobates pipiens. NCBI lineage: Eukaryota > Metazoa > Chordata > Amphibia > Anura > Ranidae > Lithobates > Lithobates pipiens. Next base: position 157,359,986 of record NW_027507685.1, on the reverse strand, counting down.
ATCACATGCAGTCACTGTCAGATGGGAATAAAGGCAATTCTCTGCACGGAGAGATTGCTAGCTCCCATCGCTTGGTTCGTGGAGAGATATCTTACTATATGTTGCTGGGGACCTATTTCCCTGTTTATAGATGAGCCTTACTGTGTGGCCAGAATTAGATTTATTGGGACGATAATAAAAATTATAGTGCTTGCATGTCTCCACGCTCTGTTTACATTGTCTAGTAAGATTCTAGAGAAGAACCTGCAACCTATTATAATAGATTCCCCCCAGGCAGTGTAGAGCTGTTACATTTCCGCCTGTGTCATTAATTACTTTGAGGAGCTTTTTGTTCTCAAGATTTTCATCTTCATAATAAATTACTTTAACTACATCAATAAGAATACAATCAAATCTACAATCGTCTGCAGGGTTTACATGTACCTACCACCTATTCCCAGCTTTGGTGTCAGTCGATGCATTAATGGTCCCTAGCATTGGTATCAGTGGCTGCAGTAATGACCCCCAGCATTGGTGTCAATGGCTGCCATAACCTCCAGCATTGATGTCAGTCATAACAAAGCTAACCCCAGGATATCAGTAATAGCAGTACCGGTGGCAGTAATGATCCAACATTGGTATCAGTGACTGCAACTACCCCCAGCATTGGATTCAGTGGCTGCACTACTAAACTCCTTCTTTCCAACATTGGTGGCCATCTATAGTCCTGTTAAACATCCTTGCACTAATGGCCAATGACCGTTCTATTTACTCCCCCCAAATTTGCAGTCAGTGGTGGTATTATGTACCACCCTCAGTATTGGCAGTATGGCAGTATTATTTAAACCTACTTGACCTAAACAAGGATGTAACTCTTGCAGTACAGGGGCAGTCCCATGGCAAAGGAGCAAATTTTCTTTCCCCGGATTTGGGCTTTTAAGAAAGGAATGTTTCAGCATCACTAGTAATTTTATATCCCAGCACTCCTTTTCTAATCTGAAAAACTCTGTAATCCAGTTTCTATGGGCACTGCAGCCACTTTCTTTGCACAGCTGTAGCTTTTTTTTATCATACTGGTCACCTGTTCATAAAGAGATTAATCAGAAGCCAGTGTTGTCTTCACCTTAGCTAACTCTGTGACCCCTCTGCCAATCAATCATAGACATTTCTGACTCAGTTCAGCTCCGAGACGTGATGCTGATCAGGAAGAAATGTGAAGCACAATCCTCGGTTAGTGGGAATGCAGTGATCGGGGGCCGGCTTCAGGATGAGAGTAAAAGGACACAGCTGTTTGTTTTCCTGAAAGTTTTTTTTTTCACCCCTCTCCAAGCAGGCTGAGGGGAAAGGAAGGGAGGAGGGGGGGGGGGGGGTTAAGCGACTGGGCTACAAGTGGGAGGATAGCAGGACAAGGGGGCTTTTGACTTGGGCCCTCTGCAAGAGCAGCATTGAATAGCACACGGGAGACACCTGCTGCTTGTTTTTCATATTGCAACTAACCTCTCCTCTTTTTCAGGGTGCCAGAGGCCCTGATGGACCAACAGGAGGACCTGGGCACCCAGGTACCAAGGTAAGTGCCCTTTAAGGTGTCAGCTCCTTTATTCTAAATTTACATTGCAGGCAGCTGATTTGAGATCCCGGTATCTGACTTCACAAGTTTCTGTCCATTCATGTGGTTAACCCTTCCATTCCCTGCATGAGCAGCCTCTAATGTGTTACTGGTACTGTGCTTATTCCCCCCCCCCTCCTTTTTTTCTTTTTATAAACCACTCTTCATCTCAGTCATGATATTGGTGTAGGTGAATTAGAACCCCCAGCATGCTCTGTTACCTGTCTGTTGGCATAGCCTTCCAGTAATAGTACCACATGCTGCTTAGTCTTAAATTGAACATTCCTGTCATAGGCACAGAGGCCTCTCATGGTGAATAATAAGTCTTGCAGCACCCTTTTCCCTTTAGAACAAGGACCCGTTCACACAGATAAAGCTGCCTGCCAGCAAAAAAAAGACTGCATGTTTATTTCATTAGCCTTAAAAACTAAAAAAAAAGTAGTGTAAAAAAGTCTTTCCATTCATGGGTCTGAGCTGACATCCCAGTATTGTACCATGATAAACAACTTTAGCAGCTACATTTGTGCATGTGTTTGTGTTGATTCTGATATTGGAATTCAAAGGGATGTGACAATAATACCTTAGACTGCTCAACATCCTCCTCTGTAGTCTTTTAACCATAGATTCAAAATTATCAGTAAAGCAACAGCTATACTACAGTATAAGAGAATAGCTGTGTGTGTGTATGTATGTGTGTGCGTGTGTGTGTGTGTGTGTATATATATATATATATATATATTTAATTTCTATAACCCAGATAAATTTATTGAATAATGAAAACAACCACAGCATCCATATCAGCTGTTCTCCCCCGTACCCCCCCCCCCCCCCCACCTGAGTTTACAGTCTACACATACAGGTTTTGGGTGCAAGTTGATCACTAGTTTTTGTTGTTTTTTTTTAAGGTATTTTTTTGGAAGGTGCACTTTCCTAAAAATGAGTGAAGTAGAAAAGGTCTGCTTGCTATATTGATGTATTAAATCCCACTGCATATCCTGACTGCTCTAGATGAGCAGTAGCCTTTGAAGTCATCCCACATAGGATAAATCTCCTGAGTACCTGTATTTAGGTTCCCAGCTGTATGTAGACTTCTGGGGATGATGGCATTTACAAATCTAGGTTGAAGTTTGGTATTTTGTACCCTATTGAGTATTTCATGGAGTCAGCCACAAGTTCACAGAACGGTAGATTGCACAAAACCGTTGCCTATTTAATTTTACAAAGAAATAAATATTTTATGCGTAATCGATTTTACATGACTAATACTAAAAAGGATTACAAATGAATTCAAAGCAACAAAAACTAAATACAGTACAAAACACAAATCACAAACAACAAAACGAAGCAGATAATAAAAGCAATCGGCTTAAAGAAAGTCATTTTGGAAATTCTGTTTAAAAATATTAAAGTGTAACTAAACCCAAGGCAAAAACTTTTTGCCTAGGATTTAATAGTAATCTAATACCTACTTTTGTATTTATATATCTTTTTAATCAGTTGATATACCTAGTTTGTTTCAGTTCTTTAAAGTATATGCGGCTCTTGTTATGGCTCTTCCTTCAGTGGCTGCCTCTTTCTGCACCTGCATCCTAAGTGTGGATGGATGTCCCATAATGATGATGTTGCAACAGCTGCCCCTCATGTTTCCTCTAGGGATGGGGACTGAACGTGCAGGCGTTGTTAAATCAGCCTGCAATCCAAAACAGAAGTGAGCAGCCTAGGGTGACAACACTGTTCTTTTGTAGATACAGTGCAGTGAGTTTTGTCACCCTACGACAGGAAGTGTATCTAGATCAGTATTTTATACTATACAGTTGGTAATTTCAATAACATTTATTACAAAAGATCCTCCAGCATAGCAGTTGTTAAATAAGATTACGGGCCTGATTTATAATGGAGAGAGGATATCGATATCTGCTCTCTGTTATACTCCCCTTTGCAAATTGTACCCTTTTATTTTAAGACCCATTGTTAAAATTTGGGTGACAGTATGTTGCCTCTATTGACCTACAGAATTCCCTCCTGATTAATGCAGTAGTGAGAGTCCCATGATTGGAGGAGAGTTGGTTATGTCCCTTTGACATGTCACATGACCAACTTTCATCAGAACTTTTTGTATTCTGTGAAAGGCCAATGGGATAGGGGGCAGAAGAACTATAATGGTGTTGGAATCTACTGAGACCTGCAGCTCTCATGTCCAAAGCAGTATAGCAGAAGCTGTTGTATCTGTCATTAAGTACAGAGCAGCTATGCTGCCATGTTTTACACCTGAGCAGAGGAAACCTTTACACAACACAACTTGGCAAAATCTCTGTGCTTGGAATTCTTCTTTAATCCAAGCTAGAAGCCTAGAAATATGCTTCTGCTGACAACAGAAAAAATAAATCTCAAATGTTTCCAGCCATAATTTTATTTATTTTTGATACCTGGCCTCCTGAGTTTTGTCTCCCCCGTTTATACAGGGTACTCCTCAAATGAGCCATCTTCTGAAACACAAGAATAAACTTAATTCAAACTTAAGCTAAAGTGGAACTCCAGCCCAAACATTTTTTTTTCATTTTGTGTTAGGTTTTTAAAGCTCTTTGTGTCTCTAGTTTTCATGTATGCACTCAAGTTTTCTCCCCAATGACAGGGTGACAGAGAAACATGAAGTGATGGTAAATCTCTGCATAGAAGACACGGACATAAAATAGCAACTTGACAGAGCACAGAAACGTTTTGGCTGGAGTACAGCTTTAATGTGGCTATGTGAATTTTACAGAATGAAAAAAAAAATGTAATCTAAGCTTGAGTTCATCCATTCTAACTGTGGAGGAGAAAGCTGATGTGATCACCAAACATCCAGCTCATGTTTGCTGTGTTGTTTCAGTTGGGATTTGTTCCTATGTATTAGTTATGTAGACAGACCGTGTCCAGAGTTGACAGAGCATGTGACTTTTTATGAGCACAACAGGCTGCACAGTTGTTGTGTCGTCATCATTAATCATTTAATCACTTAAAGGAACGGGGATCATCTAATTTTGAACCAAACTTTTCTTTTTCTTTTAATTTATGTATTTTTTGTTATCGGTAGATTGGAGAAGAGATTGGTCACTGCTTGGCCTTCACACCTGGCAAGCAGAACCATGCCGTTATTCCTTTAGCTAGCAGCATTGTTTATACAGTTGGGCAAAAAAGTATTTAGTCAGTCACCAATTGTGCAACTTCTCCCCCTTAAAAAATGAGAGAGGCCTGTAATTGTCATCATATGTATACCTCAACTACGGGAGACAAAATGTGGAAACAAATCCAGACAATCGCATTGTCTGATTTGGAAAGACTTTATTTGCAAATTATGTTACGTTGGTCCCAGTTCTCTGCAGGTCATTCACTAGGTCCCCCCGTGTGGTTCTGGGATTTTTGCTCTCTGTTCTTGTGATCATTTTGACCCCACGGGGTGAGATCTTGCCTGGAGTCACAGATCGAGGGAGATTATCAGTGGCCTTGTATGTCTTCCATTTTCTAATTATTGCTCTCAGTTGATTTCTTCACACCAAGCTGCTTGCCTATTGCAGATTCAGTCCTCCCAGCCTAGTGCAGGTCTACAATTTAGTTTCTGGTGTCCTTCGACAGCTCTTTGGTCTTCACCATAGTGGAGTTTGGAGTGTGACTGTTTGAGGTTGTAGACAGGTGTCTTTTATACTGATAACAAGTTCAAACAGGTGCCATTAATACAGGTAGTGAGTGGAGAACAGAGGAGCCTCTTAAAGAAGAAGATACAGGGCTGTGAGAGCCAGAAGTCTTGCTTGTTTGTAGGTGATCAAAAATGTATTTTCCACCATAATTTGCAAATAAATTCTTTCAAAAATCAATGTGATTGTCTGTCTGGATTTGTTTCCCCATTTTGTCTCTCATAGCTGAGGTATACCTATGATGACAATTACAGGCCTCTCTCATCTTTTTAAGTGGGAGAACTTGCACAATTGGAGGCTGACTAAATACTTTTTTGCCCCACTGTATATACCCAAACAATTCACCAACTAAAAAGTGAGTGAGTCAGCTCTAATTGACATAAGATGGTATCTGTATATAATATATGCTGAAATAACAATAAAATAAATAAAAATAATGCAGACTACTTAAGTCCAACTAGTCTATGAATAGGTAAGAATAACAATGTGACTCAGATCAATGGGGGGGAGGCAGTAGGTGGTGACTGGACAGGATACATACAAGCTGGCAGCTCCTTGTTGAGGTTTGGGATTCCCTCAGAAACAGAGATAAAAAGAAGAAAAACAGTGTGCCAGGTCAGTGTAAGTAAAACCAACAATACTTTATTCCAATATCCACTTACATCCAAGAAGCTTGCAAACTGCATGTAGCAGTGCTGTGGTATTGTGTGTGATGATCCAGGAAGGTAGACAGGGTAGACTGGAGGGCTGCTGTGAGTGTCCTGACTTGCTGGTAAAGTCAGCTGAGATGGACAGTGTTGGCAAACTCCAAAAGACTCCCACCCCCGAATAGCTGAAGATGGACACACCCGATGAAGGAACCACCATCTACACTAGATGGGACCTGCCACATAAGAGAGTAGTGATGACCTCAGGCTTTTTTACCGCATGGTCCACATGCAGAGCCTGCCAGGAAGTCAACTCAGCGCTGCGCTAATCACAGGCAGTGAGACATTGCCTGATCTCTGTAGCCGCGCATTGGGGCAATGTCTCACTGCCTGTGGTTAGTGCAGCGCTGTGCCGACTTCCTGGTGGGCTCTGCACATGGAAAATGCGAACCCGCCTGAGCTCATCCTTACAAGAGAGCAGAAACCTGGCGACGTCACCGGCTCTCACATATCTCTAGGAGTAGCAGCAAACACAGGACACACAAGGTGTTGGGGGGCATAGACGTGGTGTATCTGGATTTTACAAACAGCTGTGCACGTTTCCCTGAGTGAATGTAGTCCATTATCCTTTTTTTTTCTCAACTCCAGAAGGCAGAAGTCTGAGAAGAAAAAAATCTGAGACCTGAGTGGAGGGAGTAGACCATTATTGTCCATTACTCCCTCCACTCAGGTCTCAGATTTTTTTCTTCTCAGACTTCTGCCTTCTGGAGTTGAGAAAAAAAATCTTTGATCTGTGTGTTTTAGACAGCCATAGAGGAGAGAGCACTGCAGAGAAACAGGTACAACCTATGTAATAGGATTTTTTTTTATCTCTGTATATTACCAAAGGCAATTTACTTCACTTGGGTATATGTAAAGTTTACAACCACTTTAGGAAGAATACATGCAGACTTCATGATGGCTAAGTAAATGTGTGTGAAATTTGACCAATTACTTTTTTTATAAATAGACTCCTCGATGTTTAAGAGTCATACAGCAAAAAAAACCTGAGGAGTTTCTAACTTTCCCCCACTTTAGCTAAAAGGTTTGGCTGGAGTCCTACTTTAAAGAGACACTGGCCATTTAGTGCAAAGTGACCGTGATTGCTGAAAGCCCACCTCCCCAGTATCTTATGCACCAATACGCTCTCCTTTGCCACCTTCCCACTTTGTTGGTACAATTCCACTTTAAATAGTGTTTGTTTTTGAAGCAAGTCTGCTTGATCAAGTTGCTTCAGTTACAACTCGTAGGTTTATTTGTTTATCTGCTGCATATCATTTAATTTAACTCCTCTGCTACAAAAGCAGTGTTTCATGATTCTGCAAACAGCGTCAGAGATCCCCTCCAATTCTCTGGGCTTCTTTCAAGAAGAATTAAACAATTTTGAGGTTGAAGTATTTCCGCATTCCTCCTTCAGCACTGTGAAAGAATTGGGCATTGTGGAGCAGCTCCTGTGACCTGTGTAAGGATACAACCAATCGGAATGCTTGCTGACCATTGCAAGGGGCACCTGTTAAAAGAAAGTTCTGTTGGCTATTCTGAGTTAATTGGTCACTTTCCACAGGCTGAATTATAATGCAATTGCTAGAGCCTACATAGCACAAAACTTTTTCTATGTGCAATGGTCAAGTTTGACATTCTGATGAGGATATGATGCTGGGAAATCATATTATCCATGACAAAGCAGATAATCCGGACCCTGATTGCAGGAGGGGTTGGGGGGGAACGTTACCAGCCTTCCTGTTCCCACAGAGGTGTTGTTCTTTGTCATTGATTTGTTAAGCCACCCGCAGACAGTCTGTGTATGCAGTGATGCTTTCAGGCAGACAAAGCAATGCTGGGGGCATGCAGTGTGTCCACTGTAACAATCACCTCTGACCTGCAGAACACAAACTGACTGCTTTATTTTAACTGCATCAGTAATTTGTCCCCATCCCACAGGGGCCGTATTGCCTTCCTCCCACAAAACCATTGTGAAGGTCATCCATTTTCTTTAGCTGAGCTCTTCAAATATTTGGGTATACTGGGAGATTTACTCACTTTATTCTTTAAGCAGTAAATGTATACCATTCCATACAAGTGTGTGCCTGTTTGTGTTTTAGCATATAAGAGGCTTAGAGACTACTCAATAATAATCTGGTGGAATGAATAGCCAGTGGGACATTGACATAACATGTATCTATATATTCTTTTGAAAATAATCTATTTAAAAATACATTTTTAAGACCAAAGTCCAAAATGAAAGTGATACATGCATTCCATCAAAAACCTGGGGGAAAAGCATAGCAACTGTTTGCTTCTCAAAATGCAACCTGCCTGGTTGTCATTCAGATTAGTATTGCCTGCTTCCTGCAGCTATTCTTTCCCCATTATTAAAATACCATGCCTTGTTCTGTGTCGAGGCAGCCATCTTGGTAGAGGAGCAGGACTTTGCATCCTCATGTCAAAGCCTAATGATGAGAGGTGGAGGAAGCACAGGGCCACAGAATAGATGAGGCAGAAAGAGGGGGATCCTTGCACTTGCAGTACAGGTCCTTAAATACAGCTTCCTCTGTAGCAGGGAGAACAGTGAGCAGCACAGTCATGATATCACCAAATTCCATATGTTCTGAGACTTGCAGTGAGAGGCAACAGTGCCTTAGATCCTAGACTGCCAATATACAGCTATAAGGCTGTAGACACAGGAGTACTCAGGCACAGGAAGTGTACCAATATTTTTTTTTTAAAAGGCAATCAAGATAAAATTTAGATTTTTCAGGTTACTGCTTAGAATTGACATTTTTAGATTTTCCCCAAAAAGATAACAATTCTTCACAGTTCATGTCCACTTTATAAATTTTCCTGTAGTTCCACAGTCATTGCATGGGCTCAGTGCAAATTACCTTCTGTTTACATCACATTTTCTATGAAACAGCAGGATGTTCTTAGATGGACAAGGCTCTGAAACTGTACTGTCCAGTAATTTGTTTTTTTTTGGTATAGTAGCAGTTGTGTCAGAAACCGTGCCATTGTACAAAATAGGCTGTATTACCCAGAGTAGAAGTTGATTTTCTCATTATTGCGTTAATGAAGTTATGTGTTTACAGGGACCTCATGGAGTGCAGGGCAAGGAAGGACTGGTTGGTCAACAGGTACGTAGACACATTATACATCTGAAATAATCATGGACAGATAGTATATTGGCTACGTCATTTACATGCTGTTTGTAAACAGGGCAAGTTGGGAGAAAGAGGACCTGTTGGCCCACGTGGTTTTCCAGTAAGTAAAGTTACATCACTTTCTGTTTGGATCTTTTCTTTTGCTGTAGTTGATGTACAATTTATAATTTTACAGGGAATTCCAGGACCATCTGGCTCAACTGGGGAAAAAGGAATTCCAGGGAATCCAGTAAGTATCATTAATAACAATACTTAAAGTAGTTCTGAATTTTAAACCACATTTAAGTACAAAACACCCTGTACATTAGTAAGCATCACCCCAATTTCCAAACATTTAAAGAGTAACGAAGGGTGGTACAAAGAGTATGGGGAATAAATATCAGTTTTACATCTGAATGTCATACTTTCAGCAGTCATAAATAGCATTGGAAATTTGTAAATGCCACATAATCCATCCTATACTTCTTATTCTCTGTTAAAATGCCATGTGCATTGTATTTTTCCTAGAATACACAAAGCTTGCCTATCACTTCTCCCATTCTATCCCGATAACCAAATATTTAAAATATACATGTACCTTTGCCATATCTCTACTGAGAGACGCCTGTAAACTGCCATTGCTGATATCCTTTTGAAAATGTTAGTTGCCTGGCTGTTTTTGGCTTCACTGCTGGAATAAACATTTGGAATAAATATTCAGAAAGAGCCAGAAATCCTGATACTTGTTTTGGATCAGTCATAGATCATAGATCTATGACTGATACTTTTGGATCAGCATAGATGACAAAGAATCCACATAAAAGTTAGAAAACTGGCATTTTCAGAAGTAAAGCTCAACAGTGACAGGACATATTCTTCTGTCAATATGAGTCGCCTCTACTAGAAATCTTCAATTACTGATACAGCTGGTAAAATAAGTATTGAACACGGCACCATTTTCCTAGGTAAATATATTTCTAAAAGTGCTTTTTTTTTTAAAAAAAAAAATTTTTTATATAAATTATTTATTTAAGATGAACATGCAGAAATACAGACTACGCTAGTACATATCACAATAAGGCAGACCGTCCCCCCAAATCCCACAAATAGATAACCCTGAAAAGAGGGGATCTCCGCTATCAGAGGGGAATCATAACGCGTATTAATGGAACAGGAATCCTGTATGACCATTTTTACGGCAAATGCCATTGTAGGTTTTGAGGGGAAGAAAAAAGATTTGAGCCCGTAAGTGACCGGCTCAAAAAAGGCATAGCATATTAGTGCTGATAACCTAGGCAGTACAAGAGAAGAGAGAGAAGATGAGACAGGGAGCATAGAGAAGGGGAAACAAAAAAAAAAGGGGGGGGGATGGAAGGGGGTTGAAGGGGGAGCTGGTACCATCCCCCAGTCGCAGCCACCCCCCTTTGGGTCCTCCCAGAGACAACCCCCCCCAAGGGTGCCGAGCCACCAGCTGTCCGTAATCAGAGTAGTAGAATTCATGCCAGTGGAACCATTTTTTGGAAAATTTCTCATGTAGGCCTTTCTCTGTTGCCACTAACTCCTCCATTACATGTATGTCTGCCACTTTTTTCAACCAACCCGCCACCGATGGAGGCTGCGCCTGTTTCCAATTCAAAGGGATGCAGCTCTTTGCCGCAGTGATTAAGAACGGCAGTATGGATCCTGTCTACTACCTGCTTCTCCGCCAATTGTATTTCCAATTCACGCTCCCACCTGGAAATATAGGGAGGACTATACTCCGTGGGCGGCTATATCAATAGTTGATATGTCAGGGATATTGCATGTCTTAATGGTGTCTGATCCAGGCACAGTGATTCAAAGGGGGTCATAGGCGGCCGGGGAGGGCAATGAGCCAATGAAGTGGGACAGCTGGACCTTTTGCCAGAAAGAGAGCCCAGTCAGGGCCGGATCATCCATTATTTTTCTCCACTGTCCATTAGTGAAGAAATTTCGCTCCTGTGACCTCTCAATCTGTTTCAAAGCCAGGAATCTAGGATCACTGAGACCCGGAGTGAAAGCCATGTTGCCCACTACCGGGATGAGTGGGGATGGGGGCGGCGCAACCGACAAGTCTTGGAAAACCTTCCAAGCTGTCTGTATTGTCACCCCCACCGTGGGGTGGTCTGAAATCCATTTTGGCAAGAGCTTCTGGCACCAGGGCAACAATTTGAGGTGGGCCCCCGTTAGGGATTGTTCTATTTTCACCCATTGTTTCAGGGAGCCGTGGCGGCACCAATCTAGTATGCAGGTTAAATGGCATGCCGTGTGGTAGAGATTGGCGTCCGGCAGGGCCAAGCCTTCCTTCAGCTTTGGGAGCTACAGAACTGTTTGGGTTAGCTGTGGTGGTTTCCGACCCCACACAAAATGAACCAACACACTGTTCACCGCTTTTAGGAAGGAGGTTTGCACCTGTATAGGTAGTGCTTGGAAGTGATACAACAGTCTAGTCAGGATATACATTTTTACTATGCTGCAGTGACCGAACCAGGAGAACAGCCCATGTTGCCGCTCCTGTAGATCTTTTTGGCTGTTAGAAGAAGAGAGAAGTTGAGGAGGAAGAGAGCCTCCATCTTGCCTGACAACAGGATCCCCAGGTATTTAATGTGGGTAGCCGCCCATTTAAAAGGTCTAACTGGAGCAACGCAGCTAGGGATGGAGGCAAAGAGACAGCAAGCGCTTCCGATATTTGGTAGTTAATATGAAACAAGGACAATGCCTTGTATATATTCAGTTCTTCAAGCAAGTTTGGGATAGAAACAAGGGGATTAGTCAGGAAGAGCATATCATCTGCGAATGCCATAATTTTGTGGGGACAGTGTGGCATCGAGGAGAGGGCCCGTGATATTTGGGCTGTCCCTGATGAGGCGCAAGAAGGGTTCAAGAGTAAGAACGAATATCAGGGGTGATAAGGGACACCCTTGTCTTGTCCCATTTGCTATCCCAAATGGAGAAGAGAGGTGACCGTTGACCTTGACCTGGGCCGATGGACCAGAATAGATAGCTTATACCCAATTCATCATACGCTCATTCAAGCCTATACACCGGAGGGTTTCAAACAGGAAAGACCAGCTCACCCTGTTGAACGCCTTTTCGGCATCCGTCAAGAGGAGCAGTAGTGGGGTTTATCGCGTCTGTGAAGCATGGATAATATTCATTGCTTTTGTTGTATTGTCACATGCCTCTCTTGTAGGGACAAATCCGACTTGGTCGGAGTGGATCAGTTGTCGTATCAGGTCAATTAGGTGCATAAATACAATTTTTGTAAAACTCTTGATCTACATTTAGTAATGAGATCGGCCGATAATTTTGGCAAAGTAAAGGGTCCTTGCCCTCTTTCGGGATCACTGTAATGTGTGCTCTTAATACGTCTCCTGGGAGGGGTGTCCCTTCTGCCACATTATATGCTGAGAGAAAATGTGGAATCAATAGGTCCCCGAAGGTCCTGTAGTAAAGACGGGAATAACCATCCGGGGCCGATGCCTTGCCTAATTGCATGTGCGCCATTGCCATGGCCTCCTCATCTGCCGAGATAGGTTTTTCTAATTGGGACAACTCCACCTCCGAAAGACCGGGAGGCCAGACCTTTGCAGGTATTCTCGGATTTTCCTCCGCTCTGAGGATTTTTCCTTCTCGAATGTTGGGAATGGGAGATTATACAGAGCTGTATAATACTCCCGGAACAGTTTAGCGATACCTTCAGTAGTGTGGACTTTGTTGTTGGTGTCGTCAGGAAGTTCAGTAACGTGTGAGCTCTCAGGGCCGAGCTAGCATTTTCCCGCATTTGTTGCTGTTTTCATAAAATGATCGGCGACATTTAGATATCACCACCTTGGCCCTAAACAGGGCCAGGGAGCAGAGCTGGTTCCGCAAGGCCATCAATTCAAGGAGGGTTTGGGAGGCTAAAGACTGTTTATGGGCTGTTTCTAGGGATCTTTTTCCAAAATGTCTACAATACGCTTTGAGCGCTCTTTCTTATTTGTGATCCTATTTTGATCAGAAGGCCTCTGATGTAGCTTTTGTGTGTCTCCCACACTATTGTCGGGGCAACCTCAGGGCCCACATTCATGGAAAAGAACTGTCTCTTCAGCCACCTCAGACATCTGGATCAGTGAGTCATTAAAGCGGAGCTTCCGCTCATTGGAACCCCCCCCCCTCCGGCGCTACAATTGGCACCTTTCAAGGGGGAGGGGGGTGCAGGTACCTGTACAGTACAGGTATCTGCACCCACTTCCGGCATAGATATCTGCAGTAGCTACGCCCCTTTCCGAAGGTCCTCCGCTGTCTGCTGGGAAACGCACGAAATCCCAGAGACAGCGAGGACCATCCTTATTGCGCAGCGCGACTCGCGCATGCGCAGTAGGGAACCGGGAAATGAAGCCGCAAGGCAGCACCCGAGAGACGATCGAGAGATCGGCTTCGGGTGCCGACATCGCGGGCACGCTGGGCGGGTAAGTGTCATTATTTTAAAAGTTTGTAGCTGCTGGCTTTTTTTTTAAAAAACGGCGGACTCCCGCTTTAAGCTTCCATGTCCACGGATTCACTGCGGGCTGGAGCAAGTCGATAGCTACAAAAACTGGGGCATGGTCCGAAAAAGTAATAGAACCAATCGAGGCTGAGGTGACCTTAGACAAGAGCGCTTGTGGCAGCATGAACCGATCAATTCTGGTATAGGAATTATGAGGATGCAAATGGAATGTATAGTCCCAATTATTTGGATAAAGAATCTGCCACACATCCACCAAGTGGAACGCATAGAAGTTCTTTTTAAGGTGCTTCAGTGTTGCGTAAGAGATCCGAGATGTGCTCCTGGTAGAGTCCAAAGACAGGTCCACAACAAAGTTCATGTCGCCACCCAAAATCACCGCTCCTTCAGGGAAGTCATCCAGTTTAGACATAACTGATTCCAGAAAGGAGATCTGGTTGGAATTGGGGAGATATAGGTTGACCAGGGTAATCGGAGATCCCCCAAGTGTCCCCTTAACAAAGAGAGCTCTTCCTTCTGCATCATCCCACCGATCCTTAATCTGCCATGGGGTAGAGCCTCGGATCAAGATACTCACACCCCTTGACTTAGAGTCAGAGGAGCAGCCGTGGTACACTGTCGGGAAAAGGTGGTCATGGAGTCTTGGTGTTTTATCTACACCGAAGTGGGTCTCTTGAAGGAAACACACTTGGGCCTTCATATGTTTTAGATTAGCTAGCACTATGGAACGCCTCTCAGGGGTATTCAGTCCCTTCACATTGATGGAAACAAGGCAAACAGGCTCCGTTTTACCTGTAGGCATGACTGCGACTGGAGGATGCAAAAGAGAAAAGAAAAAAAAAGGGAGGTGGAAGAGGAGGGGGAGGGCGGAAAGGGTACGAAGACTAGAGAGTAAAAAGAAAAGACAAGGAAGAAGTGACTGTGAACTAGAGAAAGCAAGTGAAAAGGGGATAAAGATAGTCAGAAGAGAAAGAAAAAGGGGGGAGAACAAGAAAGGAAGACTAATACGCCTTGGGCGTAGGAGAGACCTAGTCTCACGGCACCCCTGTAACCCTTAAACAAAGGTCACTGAATGGGTGCAACCCTATGTGGGGAAACTGGTTGAACACAACAGGGGTCGGAGGCTCCCTATCCCAACCTATCCAATGGATTGCGAAGAGCTAAGCACTTCACAAAGCCCTTTTATATCTAAATAACAGTTAAACAGCTGAATAAAAAGATATCAACAAAATATACAACCCATAACAGAAAGCTTCTTTTTTTTTTTGTTTTTTAAGTTCAGCAGGAGTACAAAAGACACATCATTATTAAGAACCAAACTGTGGTGTTCCTGTCCCCTGCACCAGTTGAGAGATGGAGAGGAGCTACCTAAAGAGTGGGGCCGGCCTGCTCAGTCCGCCTGGAGTGGTTCCCGCAAAGGGGATCTCCCACGGCTAGTCAGGTATGACACGCTCTGTGTCAAGCTAACTCCTCCCCTCTGATAGTCCCAATGGGATGCATGGTTTAAGGCCACAGAAGCATCCTTATGACTCAGGCGTCCCAATGAAAGCTGTGTATAAGGGTATATGCTCCCTTCCTGTGGGAACATGACCCAAAATCTCGAGGGGGGGGCACGAGAACCAGGGGCGGAGAAACAAAAAAAGGGGGGAGACCAAGGGGTAGGGGATGGGGAGAGGGTGGGTGGGGGAGGCGGAAGAATGGGGGTGGGAAGGTAGAGGAGAAAGGAAGAGGGGAAGGCTAAGGGTAAGAAGGGGAGGGGAGGGGAGATGAGAGGGAGGGGAAAGGAGGAGGGAAGCGAAGCGGAGTGGAGAGGATGTGGGGAAGGGAAGAGAGGAAAGGAGGGGCCTGGATACCCAGCCCTGAACATGGCCCCTCACAATAGCGCTGCACCTCTAGAACCAAATGCATTACTCCTTCAACAGACCCCCACCCCCATGAGCATACAATTATCAGAGAGCATTTCATGGCCGGCAGCCCACCCCCAGCATAGACAATATGAGTCCCACAGCTCTGCGGCATCAAACACCCACTCCCTCCCCTCCCAACCCGAAGTCCAAAGTCAGAGATCTCTATGTGGGTTAGTGTTGCTGTATTCTTGCAGAGAAGCTGGCAGTAACTCACATGCATGTCTGTGGGGTGCATATACTGCTCTGTCCCGGGATGGAGGGGAGGGGCAGCACCAGACAATCCCTGCAGGAGCAAGGCCCGCAACAACTCACACACGGGAAAGGGGGGGGGGGGCGCCCAGGACTCCCAGTATGAAGCCAACGGGCTTCTTCTCTGTGTGGCTCAGAGTCTCAGTCCACAGCAGGCGACCCAATATAAATGTCAGCTCATGTGTGGGACCCTGGCACAAAAACACTCAAGGTAGTGACTTCCGAAGATTACATTTCAGGCTCTTGTGCTCCCACCGGTGGCGGCTGGCCTCCCCTTCTTCTGGAAGACCAACGAGGCAAGCCGGTCTGGATGCCCGAGGTGCAGAGTGCGGTTCCCTGGTGGGTAGTGGCTGCAGCCAGTCTGGTATGGGGACAGGCTTCATGTCCAGGAAGTTGAACAGGTCCGGTAGATCAGCATGGTTGGCGAATGGTAAACGAGAAACCACCCTTACGAACTGTTAGCTGTAGTGGGAAACCCCAGCGGTATGGTAGTGCAGCCTGCCGCAGCCGCTTGAGCAGGGGCTTAAGCATAGCCCTCCTCTGCAGCGTTGCTCTCGACACATCCGGGAAGATCGATATGAGAGCTCCGTCAAACTCAATTTGCTCTCTAGTCCAAGCGGCCCGAAGTACCTGATCTTTTTGGGAGTAATGGTGGAGACGACATATCGCATCTCTGGGTAGGTCAGGATCTTGCGATCTAGGCCTAAGTGCGCAGTGCACCCAATCAAACTCCATATTTGTAGGAGGATCAGGGCTCAGGGCCCACTGGAGGATCGCCAGTACTGTTTCCTGGAGGTTTTCGGGTCCAGTCGCCTCGGGCAGCCCCCAGATCTGGAGATTGTTGCGGTGGCTGCGTATTTCGAAATCCTCGGCCTGGAGCTGCAGTTCTGCTATCCACTCCTGGAATGCTGCCTGGCTTTTCTCCAGTTGGGTAACCCGGATCCCTAGAGTGCTCACCTCCGATTCCTCCTTACTAATGCGGTCGTCTAATGAGTAGACCTCGGAGCAGAGCCGTGGAAGTCCCAGCGATGTTATTCCTCCATTTTCATCATCAGGGCCTCCATGTCGGCTTTTGTGGGGAGTGCCCGCAACAGGGTCCTGATGTCTGCGTCGGCCTGCAGTGACACCGTGGAGGCCTCTGATCCACTCGAGCTGCTGGGCAGGGGTGCCAGAAGAGAGGGAATTTTCTCCAGCGAGTCCAGACCATGATTCCTAGAGGCGGGCATGGATATAGTAGGGATGTCCACCAGTCCTCTCCTGCCACATTTCGCTGCGGAGTGATCGATGCCACTTGGCTCACTCTAATTGAGCCCCTGGTTCTCTGTCGTCTCCGGTAGGTCATTTCAAGCCACAATTTGCGTCATAAGTTTATTTCAGCCGTGTTAAGCTGGTCAGGAGTCGGGTGCTCTAGCAATGAGCGTCTTCACTCCTCCATGTCCAAGCCACGCCCCCCTCTAAAAGTGCTATTGACATGATATTTTCACCTCATGTCGGTAACAGCCCATGCAATCCATACATACACACAAATAAAAAATAAAAATAAATAAAGTTGTATGTAATAAAATGGACGACACATTCAAAAGTATTGAACATGCTAACTGAAATTTAATACTTCGTACAAAATTCTTTGTTGGTAATGACAGCTTCAGGATGTCTCCTGTATGGAGAAACTAGCGCATGCATTGCTCAGGTGTGATTTTGGCCCATTCTTCCACACAGACCATCTTCAAATCTTGGCTGTTCCGTGAGCCTCTTCTACGAACTCTGATCTTTCGTTCTTTCCATAGATTTTCTATTTGATCCAAGTCAGAGGCTTGGCTGGACCATTTAACAGCTTTATTTTTTTTCTTTGAAACCAATTAAGAGTTGCCTTGGCCTTGGGTTTGGGGTCATTTTCTTGCTGAAATCTCCATCCTTGTTTCAACTTCATCATCCTGGTAGATGGCAGCAGATTTTTATCAAGAATGTCTTGGTACATTTTTCCATTCATCCTTCCTTCAATGCAAGGAAGTTTGCCAGTACCGTGTGCTGAAAAACAGCTCCACACCATGATGTTCCCACCTCCAAACTTCACTGTTGATATGGTGTTTTTGGGGTTATGTGCAGTGCCATTTGACCTCAAACATGATGTGTATTGTGGCATCCAAAGAATTACATTTTGGTCTCATCTGACTCGCCTATATTCTCCCAGTATTTCACAGGCTTGAGTGTATTACTTATTGTTTTCTTTGAAACAATTGAACCTGCTAATTCCAGGTCTTTCTGAAGATCTCCTCAAGTGATCCTTGGCTTGTGGACAACTCTTCTGATAACTCTTTTGACTTCTTTGTCAGAAATCTTGTGAGGAGCACCTGGTTGTGGCCGGTTTATGGTGAAATGTTCTTTCCACGTCTGGATTATAACCTCAACAGTGCTCACTGGAACATTCAGAAGTTTAGAAATCCTTCTGCAACCAATGCCATCAGGTATATGGTATGAGGTCTTGAGAGAGCTCTTTGATTTTACCCATCATGAGATGTTTCTTGCATGACACCTTGGTAATGAGACACCTTTTTATAGGCCAACAGTTGAGACTGAACCACATGATATTAATTTGCACTGACAAGGGGCAGGATTGCTTTCTAATTACTGATTTCATGTTATGTCTTGGCTTTCCATGCCTTTTTTTCCCTGTGTCATTCCATTTTATTAAACATAACTTAATTTCTGTACTTCGTTTTGGTGTCTTTGTATGTACAGATTGCATGGGGTGTCACTGACGTGGTGAAAATTTCATGTCGGTAGCACCTTTTAGAAATAAATTTACCTAGAAAAATGGTGTCATGTTCAATAATTATTTTACCCGCTGTATAATCGGATAAAATTAAAGTGGCGCTAAAGGCAGAATCACTTTTTCTTCAGTAGGACTTCACCCACAAGCTCCCTCACCTACATCTTCTCCCTGGCTTCTTTCAGGCCTTCGGCCATCCTGATTGGCCAGCGACTAATAACTTTTTGAATACTAAATGACTGTTACCTTAAATAGACATGAGACCGTTCCAAAATGTGAAAATATATGAACAGGCCACTGTTCAGGTGAGTGGATTGGATCACTTGAGAGCCAGGCTGTTGCTTTGTGTGAGAGAGCCACAGTCTGACTCTGTTATGTGCAGTCAACAAAGTAAAATTGCCTCATATGTATTACTGTATAAGCAGAATGACTACATTACATTAATATATAGCAAGGGTTTAATTTTGGTTTGAAGGTTTAAAGCGGTTCTCCACCCTAAAGTGGAAGTTCCGCTAATCTGATCCCTCCCCCCCTCTGGTGCCACAATCGGCACCTTTCAGGGGGGAGGCGGGTGCGGTTACTTGGATAATCCAGGTATCTGCACCCACTTCCAGGACAGACCGCCGCAGACTCCCGCAGATGCCCCCCCTTGTGTTCTGGGAAACGCACAGTTCCCAGGACACAGCGGGGACCAGAAGAGACGCGCAGCGCGACTCGCGCATGCGCAGTAGGGAACCGGGCAGTGAAGCCGCAACGCTTCACTTCCCGATTCCCTGACAGAGGATGGCGGCGGGGGCAGCAGAGAGACGAGCGATCGCTCGTCATCTGCCGCCGACATCGCTGGACCCTGGGACAGGTAAGTGTCAATTTTTTTAGGTGCAGAACCGCTTTAAGGGAAATTAAGAAATTATATCCTTTTTAATGTAAATGAATGTTAATATTTTACCATTTTAGGGGCCACCTGGACCTGCAGGACCTGTTGGGGCTATGGGAGAAATTGGACATAAGGTATTTATACAGTAAACTCAGAGGCAGCATTTGGAAGCAAACTTTTTGTAATCAGCCCCTATTGTTTGTTACATTAATCACCAATGTATGAGTTAGGAGTCACACAACAAATTAACATTTAATGTTGCTGCTTTATGTGTATTCACTGTAGGGTAACAGCTGAACTAGGGAATTTCCTCTTAATATTCTCTTGGGACTAGTTTGATTAGCATCAGTTCTAAATGAGCACAATGTTTACAACTGTATATAATATGATATTGGGCCAAGTAGTATCATCTTCTTTGTACACACACAAAATGCTGACCTGCTCTGCTCCAGAGTATTTTTTCAGCCCTCATATCTAAACATCTGAACATTAAAAACAAATGTTAAAATCATTATAAACTCGTTACAGTTTGTGTACCCAGCCCACAAAGTAATTTGGGGTTTAGAAATGACATTTTTGGCTTCATGATTTGGCTACAAAGTAAGTTTTAGTGAACTTTAATCTTATCTTTTAAAAACTATAGGATGGGAGCTAGGTATGATGAACTGGGCAGAACTGGGTCTAAGCGTGGGGACAGAATATATCATCTTTTTTTTTTTTTTCATATATATATATATATATATATATATATATATATATATATATATATATATATATATATATATATATATATATATATATATATATATTATTTCACTCTTTAGCAAAACATATAGTACATTACAACAGAAAATATCCTGCAAAACAGACGGAACAATAACAGTCATATAGTACATAACAATGAGAACAATATAAAAATGTAATGCACATCAGTAACAGAGTCATCTTATCCATCTCTTGGAACATTAGAGATCTGATCACATGGAAAACATCAGTGCAAAACAAAGCTCCTGGAACACATTATTCCTAACAAATATCACTCGTATGTAAGCGGGGGTCCGATCAGGTCAGGCTTAAGCCAAGAGAACGTTTTTAACCTGAGTGTTTTTAACCTATATGACAATCAGGAAGGATGCAAGAGAAAAGGGAAGGGAGGAAAGGGGGGGGGGGGGGGTTGTAAGTGGGACAAAGACTTTGGCCCATCAAGAAAGCCAAAGGTAGCTGATCTTTACTGAAATGGAGCCAGTGCGGCCTGAGATGCATAGTCCCGCATATTTTGAAAGTCATGCCAGTTAATACCACATTGTACAGAATTGTTCCTCTTTACATTTTCATACATTTCACATTTCTTCGTCTGGCATGTGATGACATCACATCCCGGGTGAAGGGGTCTTGCTTGACTCCGAAACATTGTTTGTGATGTAATCATATGACAATAAATGCGTTTGGACTCAACTTGAAGATCCGTGGTGTGCTGGCAAATATTGACGCTGTGTCATGCAAAATCCAGTCTCCAGCTGGTGGTTGCTGCAGCACCCAGTATCTTAAAGCCTTTTTCAGGAAGGTGTGCGATGGGTTCATATGGATGGTTATCTCTGATTTAAAGCAATATGCAAAACTGCCAGATGAAATTAAAATCTTTGCAAAGAAGTAGTTTCTTTTTACCATGAAAACAAATGTCTTAAAATAGTTAACTGGTCTCAATGTATTCCAGGGACCTCCAGGAGCAAAGGGAGAACCGGGACCACCAGGTGAACCAGGAATGAAGGTGAGACATAGTTCTGACTAGCTGGAAGTGGACACGATTTTAAGGAAAATGTATAGTGCAATTGATGGTGGGTGCCTGTTTTCTGTGCCTTAATGATGAAATGATTATTGGGATAAGATTTAGGCTTTGGGTTAAGGGTCTGTTTTAATGATTAGAAGTATTAGGATTGAGGATTAGGATTAGCTTGAGGTTAAATATTAGGCGCAAGTTAAGTGTCTATAATAAAATGTAGGTTCATGGTTACCCATTTGAGGGAATTTAAGGTTCATTTGTGGCTTAGGGTACATTTTAGGGTTTCGGGGAGGAAAAGTAGGTGGGTCACATTAAGTTTTGGATTGTCCAGGGCACTTTACAATTGTTTCTGACATTAACCAGGCTTTGGAAACCATTGTACCATGAAATAGTGCCCTATAGGTGACAATCTACCTACATTTGCATATTTATTCACACAGACTGGATGTTAACCACTTCCCGACCGCCGCACGACGATGTACATCGACAGAATGGCACGGGCAGGCATAAGGGCGTACATGTACGTCCCTGCCTTCCCACGGGTCGGGGGCCCGATCGGGCCCCCGCCCGGTGCCTGCGGCGGTCGGTATTCGTTCGGGAGCGATCCCAGACGAGGGGGCGGCCATTCATTCATGGCCACCCCCTCGTGATCGCTCCTGACGAATGAAAATGCTCCGTGACATCACTTCCTCTCCTGTAATGTAAACACAGGAGAGGAAGTGATGTAATCTCTCCTCCGTGTCGATATTTTTCGTTCCGACACCGAGGAGAGAGGATCGGTGAGTTGCACCGACACTACACAGTAGAACATGCCAGGCACACTCACACCCCCCCGATCACCCCCCCAATTACCCCTGCCCCCCAGTCACAGTGACACCAATGTCATTTTTTTTTTTTTTGCATTGGTGTCATTTGTGACTGTAATAACTGTTAGGGCAGTTAGGGTTAGCCCCCTTTAGTTCTAATGTACCCCCCTAACCCCCCCAATAAAGGTTTAACCCCGTGATCACCCCCCCATCGCCAGTGTCACTAAGGCTGGGTTCACATTGCAGCGGTTTATGAGAACGAATGTGATTCGCACTGCAGTGCAAATCACATCCGATCTCTGTGCGATTCGAGTTCAGCCATACAGATAGTATGGCTGAATTCGCATCGCACCCACCGCAAATTCGCACGGGACCCTTTTTTTGGCCCGCAGCAAAATCTGATCGCATGGGTGTTCACACCATGTGATCCGAGTTTGCAGATCGCACTGCGATATGCGAACTGATCTGGGGGTGTCATTAACATTTCACTGACACTCCCAGCAGTTCGCATAGGGCAGTGTGAACTGCCGCCGGTGCCTGCGGCGGTCGGTATTCGTTCGGGAGCGATCCCGGACGAGGGGGCGGCCATTCATTCATGGCCACCCCCTCGTGATCGCTCCTGACGAATGAAAATGCTCCGTGACATCACTTCCTCTCCTGTAATGTAAACACAGGAGAGGAAGTGATGTAATCTCTCCTCCGTGTCGGTATTTTTCGTTCCGACACCGAGGAGAGAGGATCGGTGAGTTGCACCAACACGACACTACACAGTAGAACATGCCAGGCACACTCACACCCCCCCGATCACCCCCCCAATTACCCCTGCCCCCCAGTCACAGTGACACCAATGTCATTTTTTTTTTTTTTTTTTTGCATTGGTGTCATTTGTGACTGTAATAACTGTTAGGGCAGTTAGGGTTAGCCCCCTTTAGTTCTAATGTACCCCCCTAAACCCCCCAATAAAGGTTTAACCCCGTGATCACCCCCCGTCGCCAGTGTCACTAAGGCTGGGTTCACATTGCAGCGGTTTATGAGAACGAATGTGATTCGCACCGCACTGCAGTGCAAATCACATCCGATCTCTGTGCGATTCGAGTTCAGCCATACAGATAGTATGGCTGAATTCGCATCGCACCCGCCGCAAATTCGCATGGGACCCTTTTTTTGGCCCGCAGCAGAATCGGATCGCATGGGTGTTCACACCATGCGATCCGAGTTTGCAGATCGCACTGCGATATGCGAACTGATCTGGGGGTGTCATTAACATTTCACTGACACTCCCAGCAGTTCGCATAGGGCAGTGTGAACTGCCGCCGGGAGGCATGCGATGCGGGAACCCGCCGCGGATTCGTGGCGTTCCCGCATCGCTCCAGTGTGAACCCAGCCTAATAAGCGATCATTTTTCTGATCGCTGTATTAGTGTCACAGGTGACGCTAGTTAGGCAGGTAGGTATTTAGGTTCGCCGCAGCTTTTTATAGCGCCAGGGACCCCCATATACTACCGCATAAAGCCCCCTGATTGCCCCCTAGTTAACCCTTTCACCAGTGATCACCATATAACTGTTACAGGTGACGCTGGTTGGTTAGTTATTTTTTTATAGTTTCAGGGCACCCGCCATTTATTACCTAATAAAGGTTTAACCCCCTGATCACCCGGCAGGTGTCATTTGTGACTGTAATAACTGTTAGGGCAGTTAGGGTTAGCCCCCTTTAGTTCTAAGGTACCCCCCTAACCCCCCCAATAAAGGTTTAACCCCGTGATCACCCCCCGTCGCCAGTGTCACTAAGGCTGGGTTCACATTGCAGCGGTTTATGAGAACGGATGTGATTCGCACCGCACTGCAGTGCAAATCACATCCGATCTCTGTGCGATTCGAGTTCAGCCATACAGATAGTATGGCTGAATTCGCGCCGCACCCGCCGCAAACTCGCACGGGACCCTTTTTTTGGTCCGCAGCAGAATCGGATCGCATGGGTGTTAACACCATGCGATCCAACTTTGCAGATCGCACTGCGATTTGCGAACTGATCTGGGGGTGTCATTAACATTTCACTGACACTCCCAGCAGTTCGCATAGGGCAGTGTGAACTGCCGCCGGGAGGCATGCGATGCGGGAACCCGCCGCGGATTCGTGGCGGTCCCGCATCGCTCCAGTGTGAACCCAGCCTAATAAGCGATCGTTTTTCTGATCGCTGTATTAGTGTCACAGGTGACGCTAGTTAGGCAGGTAGGTATTTAGGTTCGTCGCAGCTTTTTATAGCGCCAGGGACCCCCATATACTACCGCATAAAGCCCCCTGATTGCCCCCTAGTTAACCCTTTCACCAGTGATCACCATATAACTGTTACAGGTGACGCTGGTTGGTTAGTTATTTTTTTTATAGTTTCAGGGCACCCGCCATTTATTACCTAGTCTCACTAGTGTACCCCTAAATTTAGGGGTGTCTACTTTCCAAAATGGGGTCATTTGGGGGGGGGGGGGGGTTTGTGCCATCTTGGCATTTTATGGCCTTCAAAACTGTAACGCCCTTAGAAAGCCTGAAGGCGGTGCTTGGTTTTCGGGGCCCCGTACGCGGCTAGGCTCCCAAAAAGTCCCACATATGTGGTATCCCCGTACTCAGGAGAAGCAGCAGAATTTATTTTGGGGTGTCATTTCACATATACCCATAGCATGTGTGAGCAATATATCATTTAGTGACAACTTTGTGTAAAAAAAAGTTTTTTTGTCATTATTCAATCGCTTGAGGCAAAAAAATAAAATATTCAATGGGCTCAACATGCCTCTTATCAATTTCCTTAGGGGGTCTACTTTCCAAAATGGGGTCATTTGGGGGGGTTTTGTACTGCCCTGCCATTTTAGCACCTCAAGAAATGAGATAGGCAGTCGTAAACTAAAAGCTGCGTAAATTCCAGAAAACGTACCTTAGTTTGTAGATGTGACAACTTTTGCGCAAACCAATAAATATACAATTATTGACTTTTTTTTTACCAAAGACATGTGGCTGAATACATTTTGGCCTAAATGTATGACTAAAATTGAGTTTATTGGATTTTTCTAATAACAAAAAGTAGAAAATATCATTTTTTTTCAAAATTTGCGGTCTTTTTACGTTTATATCGCAAAAAATAAATATCGCAGAGGCAATCAAATACCATCAAAAGAAAGCTCTATTTGTGGGAAGAAAAGGACGCAAATTTTGTTTGGGTACAACATTGCATGACCGCGCAATTACCAGTTAAAGCAGCGCAGTGCCCATAAAAGATGTCCTACCCTTCCTGTGATAGTTAGGCTTAAAACTCCCCCTTCACAATCCGAATGGCTACTTGCAATAATCCCGGGGGGCAAACCCACAAAACCCTTCTGTTTTAACTTCATTTCTCCTACTTGTGCTAATTCCCTCTAACTCTCTCTAGGTCCCCCAGCTACCCTCTCTCCTACCTTCCCCTTCCCCACACCCCCACTCCAGACTCCCCTCTTCTGAGCATATGACTTCTTCATTACAAACTTTTACAATCCTCACCAGTCTTTACTTTCCATTAGACCCTAAACTCCACGAAGAATTACTTAGCAATTAAGGACTAGGCTCACACTAACCTTGATTGAACAAGATTATAAGCCCTCTGATTGACACGGATGCCGCAATCCCCATTTTGCCAGATGCACAGTGCCCTGGGGATATCTTTGTTGTGTCTGGGAGTGTGTTTGTTTGTAAACTCCCCGACTCCACTTTAGAACTATATTGGTGTGTGAATCAATCCTAGTAACCTCTCTGACCAAAGCCTTGGGAATAGAGCCTAGGTTCCTAGACATTCGATTTACAATGGGTCTGAACAGCACAAATCGTAGTAGCGTGTGAATAATATTGCAAAATTGTTTGAGTTGGTGTTGATTCTGATGTTTATCCTCTTATTACCTACATTTTGCTATGTTGTATTACCAAGTGCTTGTTATCTGAACAAACTCGGAAGAGATGTGCTTGCTTGTACTTACAGTTTTTTCCCCTGTATTGCAATAAACCTCAATAAATTCTCTTTAAAAAAAAAAAAAAAAAAAAAAAAAAAGCAGTGCCAAATTGTAAAAAGACCTCTGGTCATTGACCAGCAAAATGGTCCGTTCTGAAAGTGGTTAAACAGGTCTCTTTCAAATCTATAGATTGCCCCCTCCTTTATCTACCTGTACATCAATACTATTTCCATGCATAGTTGGCCACCAGCAGCTTGAATGTTGGATCCTTCACTCTTTTGCGTTGGCCATAAGTGGGACTGTTTTCCAATATGCCAAAGATCCTCCAACCTTCCCCAGCAGTGACTTTGGTATACAACAAGATAGCAAAATCATTCTTTGCAGGCCACCACTAATGAGTGATGTTAGCAGTGTGAAACAAATGGTTACTTGCACATAGAGATAGACTGACAAACAATCTTTGGTAAAAATCATTCAGTTTTTGAATAGCCATTTTGCACTTCACAGGGACAGGGCACCTTAAATTAAGGAATGGCTTTATCTATTAGTACTTTTGCTTTGTGAGAAATTAACTTTTAATGCATCACGAAAATAGAGATGACAATTTAACTTGTGAAAATGCCGGAGAGTTAAATTGTGGTTTCCTAAAGCAATTGTGTGTGTTTTCCCATGAAGAGCAGTACAACAGGTTTATTTCAATGCTCAATGTTTATTTCATCCTGTGTCTATTGTTTGTATGAGCTTAGAGTTACAGGGAGGTAATGCCTCCATCAATGAACATGTAATATTCCACCCCATTGTGTTTATCTGTTAAGTGGGCCTGGATGAGGAGCTGAGGGAGTGAGCTTTCTATTATCTGGAGTGTATATGTGTGACTCTATAGCCACTTGGGCAGCACAGATTAAAAAAAAAGGGAGGCAATGAGCAGTTTAGAAAAGGGGACAGAAACTGGAGCATGCTCAGTAGATGTGGGAAAGGCTGGTTTACACAATCTCTGTCTGTAGCAGGGGCACAGATAAAGAGGGAGGAACAGTAAACCACAGGATCAGCCAGATTTTTTTTGTAGAATACAGAAATAAATTACATAGTGACTGAGTGAGTATGAACATAATGTAATACATCATGTGCTGACAGTTTTCAACCACTTCAATACTGGGCACATTTACTCCTTTCCTGCCGAAGCCAATTATCAACTTTCAATGCTGTCGCACTTTGAATAACAGTTGCGCAGTCATGCAACACTGTACCCAAACTAAATGTTTATCATTTTGTTGACACAAATAGAGCTTCCTTTTGGTGGTATTTAATCACCACTGGGTTTTTTACTTTTTGCTAAATAAACGATAAGACTGAAAATTTTGCAAATGTGTTTTTCTCCATTTCTGTTATAAAATTTAGGAAATAAATAATTTTTCTTTAAAAGTGTAGGTCATAGTGTATTCTGCTACCTAAAAATAACCAAAATCAATGTAGATTTAGTCTGTAGGAAACTATGGGATATATATGAAAATTGATCAGTCCTGATGTACTGACGGCCTATCTAATTTCTCCAGGACCGGAAATGACAGTACAGTACAAATACCCCCCCAAATGACCCTTTTTGGAAAGTAGAGTGTCCAAGGTATTTAGTTAGAGGCATGGTGAGTTTTTTGAAGTTGTAAGTTTTTGTCAGAAATTTTTGGAAAAGTAAGAAATTTTTTTTTAAAAAGTTTTTTTTTTTTAAACATATTGTCACCAGTGCAGTAAAGCCTTATTATATAAAGGGTGCGACAGTGATCAGGGACGCTGTCTGATGACAGTGCAAAAAAAAAATGTATTTTTTATTTTTTTCTTACATTTCCTTTTTTAAGAAATCTTTTATTTTTATTTTTTTTAACGCACTGTATGCAGAGCAATATAATGTTACCATAGTACTACTACTACTCTGAGGAAGTGATCAGGATTTTTTTATTTATTTATTTATTTTTACACATTGTTTGCATAAAACAATGCATTACATTGCTGTAAGCAAACATTTTACTGAATGAAACAGATTCATTCAGTTTGTTTTGATTAGCTCTGATTGGCCAGAGCTAATCGCATGGGACAGAGAGGCTGTGATTATCCCTGTCTGTACCATGTGATCACACTGACAAATCACAGCTAGCAACAGTTATATTCAATGGATGGCATGAAAGGAAGCCATCTATTGTTTACAACTGTCATGTGACCTGCTATGATGTGGCATGGCGATCACATAGTACTGGCAGCGAGCTGGTACTGCGATTGGTCATCGGCCATGTCCCGTGGACGCAGCCTGGAAAGGGAATCGGTGCTAAACCTCCTAAAGGTCTCCAGTGCTGAGCAACAGTGCCTTGAAAAAGTATTCATACCCCTTGACATTTTCCACATTTTGGCATGTTAGAAGCAAAAACGTAAATGTATTTTATTGTGATTTTATGAGAGAGACCAACACAAAGTGGCACATAATTGTGAAGTGGAAGGGAAATGATAAATGGCTTTCAACATATTTTACAAATGAATATCTGAAAAGTGTGGTGTGCATTTTTATTCAGCCCCCTTTACTCTGATACCCTTAAATAAATTCTAGTGGAACCAATTGCCTTTACAAGTCACCTAATTAGTAAATAGAGTCCACCTGTGTGTAATTTAATCTCAGTATAAATACAGCTGTTCTGTGACCTTAGTGAACAAACAGCATCATGAAGGCCAATGGACAAGCCAAACAGATTAGGGATAAAGCTGTAAAGAAGTTTAAAACAGGTTTAGGTTATAAAAAAAATATCCCAAACTTTGAACACCTCATGGAGCACTGTTCAATCCATCATCTGAAAATGGAAAGAGTATGGCACAACTTTAAACCTACCAAGACAGGGCTGTCCACCTAAACTGACAGGCCGGGCAAGGAAACCATTAATCATGCCCATGGTAACTCTGGAGGAGCTGCAGAAATCCACAGATAAGGTGGGACAATCTGTCCACAGGACAACTATTATCTGTGCACTCCACAAATCTGGTCTTTATGGAAGATGGGCAAGAAGTATCGGTGCCCTAACCTGAGGGGGGAAGGGGAGACAGATCTCCTATCACAATTTGGATTAGCAGCAAGGATAGGAAGTGTTATCATAATGGGGGATTTTAACTATCCAGACATAGATTGGGTGGAGGGAACCTCACATTCATCTAAGGCTCGCCAGTTCCTAAACATCTTGCAGGACAATTTTATGGGTCAGATGGTAGACGTACCATCTAGAAATAAAGCGTTACTGCATCTACTGATTACCAAAAATACAGACCTGATCACAGATGTGGAAATACAGGGCAATTTAGGTAAGAGCCAACTTCTCTAAACTACAAGCCTTGCTGGAAGGCATAAATTGGAATACAATCTTGGGAACAAAGAACATGGAGGAGAGATGGGTTTGCTTTAAGAGCATATTAAATAAGGGCATTAGCCAATGCATCCCATTGGGTAATAAATTTAAAAGAGCAAACAAAAGTCCTGGATTGCTTAACTCAAATGTAAAAATGCATATAAAAGCAAAGGAGAAGGCCTTCAAAACATACAGGGTTGAGGGATCATCATCAGCATTCAGACTTTATAAAGAATGCAACAAGAAATGTAAGGGTGCAATAAGGACGGCTAAGATAGAACCTGGAATGACACATAGCGGAGGAGAGCAAAAAAATCCCAAGAAATTCTTTAAGTATGTAAAGAGTAAAAAAAGGGAGGACAGACCATATTGACCCCATAAAGAATGAGGAAGGACATCTAGTTACAAAGGATGGGGAGATGGCGAAGGTTTTGAATTTATTCTTCTCCTCAGTCTTCACGAGAGAATCGGGGGGCTTCAGCACCACTAAGGTTAACAGAGGACACAATTAAAATTACACTTGGGAAGCTTAACATTACTAAATCACCGGGACCAGATGATTTGCACCCGAGGGTACTTTTTTTTTTTTTAACCAAAGTGAAGTTTATTGAGCATATAAGTCAATGCAGTATTTTACACTTTCAAGAACCGGTGCAACAAGCACCAACCAGCGTGAGACAAAATATACACACTTCGTCTGACATAGTTAGCATAAATATACAATCTGCACAATACAGTCTCAATATACAAGAAAGCGAGTGAATAAGTACTCCCGGGGATCCCCAAGTCCTTGATACCAACTGTAGTGGGAAACAGACCCCGCACCCTCATCCAGATAGAACAGCTGCCCTAGCCTGTTAGAGTAAAAGACCTTTTTATATGGTAGTACAATGTTCACAGCCCTCTTCCATTGCTGGAGCGTGGGGGACACAGGTCTAAGCCATAATTGAGCTATCTGCATCCTGGCTGTGAAGAGAGTCTCCTGCAAGAAAATCATAAGATACTTTTCCTCCTCTGGGAGAGGGAGAAGACAGAGGATGCACTGACGTGGGCACAGTGTAAGGGGAGAACCCATGTGATCGTGTAGGAACTTAATGACCTGCGCCCAGTATCGCTGAATAGGTGGGCAGGACCAGATAAGGTGGTAAAAGGTACTGTTAATGTCCCCGCATCTGGGGCATGCAGGATCGGAGTCCAGTTTGTATTTGGAGAGGCGACTGGGTGTGATATATGAGCGGTGGAGGATATAAAGGTGGTCAGTCTGTCCAATAGCTTGGGTGATACCTTCGTAGACACTGCTAATGTCTCCCCACTGACCATCCTCCATATCCCCGAGATCCACCTCCCACCTTGCCTTCAACTGATAAGCACGAGCTGTAGCCCTGGGGGTAAGGAGGTGCGTATATAGAAGAGATCAATTTCCTGGGATCGTCCCCAAGCACTAAGTCCGCTAGGGCCGTGAATTGTAGAGCTGGGGGTGAGTTCCCAAACTGAGTCTGGACAGCGTGTTGGACCTGCAAGAAGCGGAATAGCGCATGGTTAGGAAGACCATATTCCTCCTTGAGTGTCTGAAATGTCTTAATAGTGAGGTTGATGTAGAGTTGAGACAGGTATATGATCCCCCTAAATATCCACACCTTATGATCCGGAATGCTCAGCAACTCCGGGAGACAGGGGTTCTCCCATAGGGGTGTATGGGCATGCAGGGGGGGGGGGCCAGTCTTCGACTGTGCTATCCGCCAGATCCTACAGTGGTGTGTAAGCATATGTCGCTTGTCCCCCAGACGTGAGAGCCCTCGATGGTTACAAAATATGATCTGGTAAGGGTGTGCCACGACATCTGTGATCGCTGTGCACACTAGAGTGGAGTACCTCAGTTTGTCATGGTTATTGATGTAGTAGAGGTGGGACAGTTGGGAGGCTAGGTAGTATGTTGCCAGGTCAGGTAGAGCTGTGCCTCCCAAGTGAACAGGGCACTTGAGTGTCTTCCAGGCTAATTTATGCCTAGAGGAGCCCCAGACAAACGAGTTGAGGATCGATTCCATGTTCTGAAACATGTGGGCTGGGATGTAGAGCGGGGCATGCCAAAAAAGGTAGAGCAGTTTGGGAGAAGAATCATTTTTACGAGCCCCAGGCGGCCCATGATCCCGAGGGGGAGCCTGGACCAGACCTGGGTCTTCTGTTTCAGAAGGGCAAAAAGTGGTTCTAAATTTAGGGGGATATAGTCCGCGAGGGAGCGGGAGCACTGTATGCCTAAGTACTTGATCTGATCAGTGCGCACGAGAGGTAGCACCGCATGCGTTTTCGTGGGGGCGGTGATATCGATAGGGAGAATTTGGGATTTAGACCAATTTATCTGGAGGCCTGAGAAGGTGCCAAAGCGTTGAATCAATTCCAGAGCCGCCGTCAGCGAGGGGCCTGCATCCTCTAAATAGAGCAGCGTGTCGTCTGCGTACAGGCTGATGACTTCTGACAGTTGTCCCATGCGGAGGCCCCGAATATCCGGGTGTGCCCTGATAGCAATGCCAGGGGCTCCACATCAAACGCATACAACAGAGGCGAGATTGGGCGTACCACGTGACAGATGAAAGGGGGTAGATGTCTGGCCGTTTACCTGGACTCGGGCAATGGGGGCCTGATAGAGGAGTTTGATCCAGCGCACAAACCTGGGACCAAAGCCAAATCTGTGTAGGCACTCCCACAGGTAGCCCCACTCCGCCGTGTCGAGTGCCTTGGCGGCGTCAAGGCTGACCACCACCCTGGCACCGGTGTTGTCATGGGGGGCCTGCAGGTTCATCAAGAACCTCCTAAGATTAAAAGCTGTGTTTTTTTTTGGGCATAAAGCCAGTTTGATCTGCAGGAATAAGGGGAAGGATTACCTTGTTAAGTCTAAGGGCAAGAATCTTGGCCAATATTTTGACGTCCAATTGCAATAGGGAGATAGGGCGGTAGGACTCGGGGCGCAGGGGATCCTTGCCTGGCTTTGGGATGAGGACGATCAGGGACGCACTCATAGTGCGGGGGAGTATAGTGTGTCAAGTTTGGAGAGCAGGACTTCTTGGAACTGAGAGTAAAACTCCAGGGGGAGGCCGTCGGAGCCCGGGGCCTTGGATGATGGCAGACATGCTATGGCTTTTGCTATGCATTCCTCCATTATAGGAGCCTCAAGGAGTTCTATCTGGGGGCCTGTGAGAGCGGGGAAGTCCACAGTCTGTAGCAGGGCCTGCAGTTCCCTCAGGGAGCCATTGGCCCCTGAGGTGTAGAGATCGGCATAAAAGCGTCTGAATTCCTGGGTCATCTCCACCAGATCCGACAATGTGGTCCCACTGTCTGACACTAGCTGGACCACCACTATGGCTATGGTCCAGGTGAGCCATGTAAGCCAGTAGCTTCCCCGCTCTCTCCCCGTATTCATATGTTTTCTGTTTACTAAAAAAGAGGCCCCTCCTAGCCCTTTCGAAATGCAGGTGATCCGTAAGTCTAGAGTGTAAGTGTAGCGTGACAGAGTTGGAGGGCGTGGGGTGTGCGAGGAATTCCCTTTCCAGTACCTCCAGAGTCTCTTCAGCCTGCTGTATAGTGAGCTTTGAGGAGGCCCTGTGCCTGTTAATGCAGGTTGTCAATATCATACAGGCATGCAGTTTGAAGGCCTCCCACACCATGCCAAACGAGACTGAGGCCGCATTTGTTAGGAAGTAGTGAACCCACTCCCGCTGAACGACCTCCAAATCAGTGAGGACCGTCAGCCAGAATGGGTTCAGCCTCCACAGGCGAGACACCGGAGTAGAGGGTAAGCAAATTTTGGCCCAGTAAGGTGAATGATCTGACAGGATCCTGGCACCAAACCCCACGTCCTGCAAATGCGGGAGCAACATGGGGAAGAGCAGAATCGGGTCTATACGTGACATGGCATTTTGTGACGGAGTGAAGCAAGAATACGCTCTTTTGGTGGGGTGTTTGTGCTTCCATGTATCTGTCATGGCGAATTCCAAAAGGAACTTGCCAAATCTGGTCAGTAAAGTCCGGGGCGGAGGTGCGGGGGACTGGGAGATGCTGTCAAGGCTGGGGTCTATCACTGCATTGAAGTCTCCCATCCATATGGCTGGCACCGTGGGATGCTGCAGCATAAAGTCAATTCCTTCCTGAAGGGCCTCAAAATGAAAGGGCGCAGGAATGTAAAAAGCTAGCAGGAGGAGCTCCAAGCCCCCCACAGTGGCATGCAGGAAAAGGTAGCCCCCCCCCCCCCCCCGATCCGACCGCAGAGCATGCAGGTGGAACTGGACCATTTTAGCCACCAGGACAGCGACCCCCCTGGAGTTGTTCGTGTGAGGGGCATGATATAGCCATCCCACCCACAGTTTTTTAAGGGACATTTGTAGCTGCCCTGTTATGTGGGTCTCTACTAACACAGCGATATCTGCGCGTATGTGCTTAAGGTGGGAAAGTACAGCCACGCGCTTGGGCCTGGCCCTCACCCTTCTCACATTCCAAGTAACCAATTTAAGGGTCGCCATTCCCGATGATGCATGATGTGTAGGGTAATCGGACTAACAGGGGACCACCTGACCCCGCAACCACCAGCAACAAACCACAGAAATAGGCAGACATGTAGTAGACCAGCAGCCCCGCCCCCCTCCCCAGGGCAGCACCGCATGCAGGAGTCCCGCCGCGACCCCACCGGGGAGTGGACCCAGGGGCATCGTGGCCAGCTCGGAGCAGATTAAATAAAGCAGACTATCAGTTGTCAGACAATGCAAAGAGTACAAATGTGCAAAACATTATGAAAACCAAATGGAGCCAAGTGGCTGTATAACTTGTGAAAACCGTGCCTACTCTGGACCGGCATGGCAATGCAAACTCAGGGCAGCCCTCCACAACCGTGGGGGCTGAGGCCGACCAGGGAAACGCATCTTGTAGGGTCAGCAAGAGGCGCACCCGGCTGCATGAAAAAGCTTGTGAGACACACAGGTGTAAACGTGATACATAGCCGGGCGCGCTTCCCGCCGAAAACAGGGGGCGAACAAAAGTTAACTGTGCTGCAGGGCAGGTAATCCCAGCATCCGGGGTCAGCTGAGAGCGGAATCCGAGATCCCGGCTGCAGAGTCTTTCCTCTGGAAAAGGGGACCAGGGAGGGTTGGGGTTAACTAAGGAGCTGTCATGTCAGGGGCGTGCGGTGGGTGGAGTGTGTGTAAGGCCAAGAGCCAGCCGCTCCGTATGACTCTGACCAGAGAAGTCTCTGAGCCAAGGAGAAAGAGAAAGATAGTGGCCAGAGTCTACTCGCAGTGTATGGCGTGGCAGTCCCCGGGGAGGTGCGGCAGGCTTCGGATCAGCAGGTCCTCAGAGTGGGGTGATCACATCTAAGCACGGGCATCATCTTGGCGCTGCTCCAGGCAGGATAACACTGCGGCAGGATCTTCAAAAAAAGTGGGTCTTGCCATCCCAGATAACCCGAAGTCTAGCAGGGAACAGCATCGCGTAGGCCAGGTGGCCAGCACGGAGTTCACGCTTGGCTTCAGTGAACTGTACCGAGAACACTGCGATGTGCTGGTCGTCAAATGGTATGTTGCCCTTCTCGCGGGTGAGGCGTAGGACCGCATCGCGGTCACGGTAGTTTAGCATTTTTGCGATGAAAGTGCGTGGTGGGGCACCAGGAGGAGGGGGTCTGGATGGCAGGCGGTGAGCGCGCTCCAATACAAACGTAGAGGAGAAGGCCTCCCTTCCAAAGTTGGCAACAAGTAGGCGTTCAAGGAATGCGGGAGGGTCAGAGCCCTCCACCTTCTCTGGTAGACCCACGAACCGGAGGTTGCAGAGGCGCAGTCTATTTTCCATGTCGTCCTGTTTGCTCAGAATGACATTCAGTTGGTGCTGTAATCTTTTGGTGGAGACCTGGAGGGGAGGGATGACATCCTCCACTTGTCCAATTCTGTGCTCCGTTTCGCCGACCCGTTCCCGCAGTTTGTGTAGGTCCTGGCGGATGAGGGAGATGTTGGCCTTGACCTCCTCGATCCTGGTGGTAAGAGTGGTATGGCAGAGGGTGCGAGATGTATCATCGGAGGGTGGGTTCTCCTCGCTCAGGCCCGGCGCGGTGTCATCTTCCTCCACGAGGTCCGGACCGTATGCTCGGAATTTGCAGAGTTTTGCGATTGCGCCTTGGGCTCTTTTTGGTGGCGACATAATCGCGGGATAATCACCCGAGGTAGGCAGTGTGGTGTGCCGCTAAAGGAGGCAAAATCAGTCCACAAGGATAAAACACAGGATAAAGTGCAGCCGGAGCTCTCTCTGTGTGTCCTACGCCATGCAGCTTCAGGCCACGCCCGCACCCGAGGGTACTTGGGGAAATTGCCAGACCATTGTTCCTAGTGACTGGAATGGTACCAGCTGATTGGCGAAAAGCCAATGTAGCACCAATATTTAAAAAGGGCCCAAAATACATCGCTGGGAATTATAAACTCTTGGATGGGATGATAAAGGACTATATACAAGATGTTGGTAATGAGAACGATATCATTAGCAGTAATCAGCATGGATTCATGAAGAATTGTTCTTGCCAAACCAATCTATTAACCTTCTATGAGGAGGTGAGTTGCCATCTAGATAAAGGAAGGCCTGTGGACCTGGTGTATCTGGATTTTGCAAAGGCATTTGACTCAGTTCTCCATAAACGTTTACTGTACAAAATAAGGTCTGTTGGCATTGACTATAGGGTGAGTACATGGATTGAAAACGAGTTCAGAGGGTGGTGATAAATGGAGAGTACTCGGAATGGTCAGGGGTGGGTAGTGGGGGTCCCCCGGGGTTCTGTGCTGGGACCGATCCCATTTAATTTTTTCATAAACAACCTGGAGGATGGGGTAAACAGTTCAATCTCTGTATTTGCCAACAATACTAAGCTAAGCAGGGCAAAACTTCTCTACAGGGTGTGAAAACCTTGCAAAAACATCTGAACAAATTAATGGGGTGGGCAACTACATGGTAAATGAGGTTCAATGTAGAAAAATGTAAAATAATGCATTTGGGTGACAAAAAAAAATATGAATGCAATCTATACACTGGGTGGGGGGGGTCTAAAATGGAAAAGGACCTGGGGGTCCTAGTAAATGATAGGCTCAGCAATGGTATGCAATGCCAAGATGCTGCTAACAAAGCAAACAGAATATTGGCATGCATTAAAAAGGGGATCAACTCCAGAGATAAAACGATAATTCTCCCGCTCTACAAGACTCTGGTCCGGCAGCACCTAGAGTATGCTGTCCAGTTCTGGGGACCGGTCCTCAGGAAGGATGTACTGGAAATAGAGCGAGTACAAAGAAGGGCAACAAAGCTAATAAATGGTCTGGAGGATATTAGTTATGAGGAAAGGTTGCGAGCACTGAACTTATTCTCTCTGGAGAAGAGACGCTTGAGAGGAGATATGATTTCAATATACAAATACCATACTGGTGACCCCCACAATAGGGATACAACTTTTTCGTAGAAGGGA
Source organism: Lithobates pipiens (assembly GCF_037356315.1). Taxonomy (NCBI): domain Eukaryota; kingdom Metazoa; phylum Chordata; class Amphibia; order Anura; family Ranidae; genus Lithobates; species Lithobates pipiens. The sequence goes on along the minus strand of NW_027507685.1, from coordinate 157,323,202 downwards.
GTTTAACAAGACTCGTGGCCACATATTAAAATTAGAAGTAAAGAGGTTTAACCTTAAACTACGTAGAGAGTTCTTTACTGTAAGAGCAGCAAGGATGTGGAATTCCCTTCCACAGGCGGCGGTTTCAGCGGGGAGCATCGATAGTTTCAAGAAACTATTAGATAAGCACCTGAACAACCGCAACATACAGGAATATACAATATAATACTGACACATGATCACATACATGGGTTGGACTTGATGGACTTGTGTCTTTTTTCAACCTCACCTACTATGTAACTATGTAAGAATGTCATTGTTGAAAAAAGCCATAAAAAGTCCAGTTTGTGAGAAGCCATATGGTGGACACCCTGCAAACTTGTGGGAGAAGGTGCTCTGGTCAAATGAGACCATTAAATTTTTTGGCCTAAAAGCAAAACGCTATGTGTGGGGGAAAACTAGAACTGCACAGCACCCTGAACACACCATCCCCACTGTGAAACTGTGCCACCGTGGTGGCAGCATCATGTTGTGGGGATGCTTTTCTACAGCAGGGACAGGGAAGCTGGTCATAGTTTATGGGAAGATGAATGGAGCCAAATACAGGGCAATCTTAGAAGAAAACCTGATAGTCTGCAAAACACTTGAGACTGGGACGGAGGTTCACCTTTCAGCAGGACAACAACCCTAAACATACAGCCAGAGCTACAATGGAATGGTTTAGATCAAAGCATATTCATGTGTTAGAATGGCCTAAATCCAATTGAGAATCTGTGGCAAGACTTGAAAATTTTTTGTTCAGAGGCTCTCCATCCAATCTGACAGAGCTTGAGCTATTTTGCAAAGAAGAATGGGCAAAAATTTCACTCTCTAGATGTGCAAAGCTGGTAGAGACATCCCCAAAAAGACTTGCAGCTGGAATTGCAAAGAAAGGTGGTTCTACAAAGTATTGACGCAGGTGGGTTGAATACAAATGCACGCCACACTTTTCACATATTTATTTGTAAAAAAAAATGAAAATCATTTATCATTTTCCTTCCACTTCACAATTATGTGCCACTTTGTGTTGGTCTATCACATAAAATACCAATAAAATACATTACGTTTTTGGTTGTAACGTGACAAAATGTGGAAAATTTCAAGGGGTATGAATAATTTTTCAAGACAATGTATTTATGCCTAACAAAGCTAGGTCAGCACACCTGCAGCAGCCCAGACAAGGGGATCCCACTCTCCTTTTTGTTTTCGGAACATATTTTACAAACACCCCAAGAGGAACAAGAAGAAAATTGAACAAAACTTCAATATGGGCAATGTATATGCTGAATTAAGAGTAATGGCAGACTAATTCCCTGGTTCTTTCTGGTAAAAATGGTTTCATGACCAATAAACCATCTCACATATTTGTATGATGGGAACCATTTCTAGATTGACCGTTAAGATACTCTGACATAATGTTATAGGTCAGAAGCACACGACAGAGAGGACTTTGCCATGCCTCATTTTAGGAGGAAGATCATAAAGTAAAATCTATTTCTGTGTGTCCGGTCTCTGAAGTAACAGGTGTCCCCATCAGATTTGTTCTTGGTACTCTCTCAAAGACATTTTTGCTTTAATGTTATCCTGTTTATTTTGGAGGTTGCCGTTTGCAGATTTTCTTTTCACTGCGCTTCTGCATTTTTCAGAACCCCCCTGTATCATTGTTTTTGGCAAATCATCCTTGGCTTATGACAGAAGCTACTGTTCCCCTTTTGTGACAGAGGTGAAACTTGAACCATCCTTCCCTCCTGTCCGTTTTTTCTGCGAACAAAAACCCATTGATGCGCGCAGTGCGACCATTCAGAAACACGAGGCTCACAGTAGCTGACGGCTTTCTGTGCCTGCCAGTGTGGGACTCTTATCTCAGCTGGAGACTAGACAGTTATGGATAGATTGCACAAGCTACCTCCATGTCTTGTTCTGAAGGTTTAAATGTCCTGCTTAGCTGAAGAGTTGGAGACTGTGCACACAGCACAGCTGCCTTTCCCAAGACTCTTCCCTGTGCCTAACAGCAGTAGTTTGTTTTCTGAACAAAGGGTCAGAGCATCACAGGCAGCAAACTAAGAAATATTTATAGTATAAAAACAGGAAGAAAGAAAGGTCTGGAATTAAAGCCGTGCTTTAAAATAGAAAATTGCAAGTAATGTCAACTTATTCCCGGAGTAAGCTATCTTTGCTGTGCCAGCTGTTGCTGAATTAAACATTCTCAACATGCTGATGGACTTAAAGTGGACCTGTCACCTGTTCACAACAAAAGCAATAAAGGAAACCACTGCTGACATAAATTCGGTGATAGAAATTAGTTTCCTGGCTGTTAAAGTGAACCTGTGAATTTTGGGCAAAGAAACCGATTCAGTTTAAATTTGAACTTAGGGCAGAAAAAATGCATGCAGATATTTGTGCAATAAAATTATGTTAGTGTATTTTTAAAAAACAATTTGTGTAAGTTCTTTGAATTTGACCCGGCATCAGGCACTTGAAATCCTTTTTACAGCAGAGCTCAGGCTGGGAGAGGGAGATGCAATCAGAGGCCAGTCAGGTGTACTGCAATGCTCATGCGCATTAGAGAGCGGAGAGAAGAGCTTATTTGTTTTTTGCTTTTCCTTTATTGACCAATCAGAGCCTGCGTTCTGGCACCAGACATAACATTATTTCACTGCAAATGAGAAATGTCAGATTTTCAAGATGGCTGTACTTTCGGGCAGGGCTATTCAATCTGAGCAATTTATGGACATAAATACAAATCCCTTGGTAGGTAAATCAGTCCTCAAATCTGTACTTCCATTTGTATTTTAGCTGGTTTTCTGGTGTTCAGCTTTAATATTGCATCTCTCCCAGCAACTTGTACTTCCCATCTTTTCATATACTTGCCACTCTGTATTCCAGAAGAAAAAAAACTGTATAAGCTCCATATCGATGTGTTTGAAGCTTACACAGGGCTAAGGACTTTCTCCTTGCACCACATGACCGAGCTCAGGTCTACAAATTAGCTACATGATGAGCAAAGTCCTCTCCAGTTTTTCCTCTTTGGTGGTGGGCGGTCCAGAGTACTTCATTGAACAATGTTCAGATTATGATGTGTGACCATCATTCTTTATAGCATTCTCTTGTGAGTCTATACTGGAAAATGACTTATCCCCAGGGGGTGAAGTGTCCATGACTCTGGGCTCACAAAAATTCTGGGTTTATCCAACCTACATTAGGATCAGCTGAGGAGGAAGACTCAGAGGGCAGCGCTTGAGCATGGAGAGGGTGAGTAGTGCAGTGCAAAATGTTATCTTAATCGTACAGAACAGGGCACAGGTAACATTCATACCCCATGGTATTTCGGCATGCACCTTCAGTTTATTGGACACTGGCAAACTTTTGATCACACACGCACTGGGGCTCCTCCCCTATAGCTTTAACTCGCTCCATGAATCCTACTTTTGTGCTAGTGTCTGAAGATGATGGGCCTCTTCATTAATTTTGAACTTTTCCTTATTTTTTTAATGCGTCAGTTACCTCTTCACTGTCGCCCAGTCCCTAAAGAGTCCTTTAGGGTTGTGCCCATCATGATTTGGACAAGTATGCCAGGGTCACCCTACAACTATGATCATTACTGTAAAAACTGAGCTAAGTTTGGAAAGTATTCACTTTACAGTGCAAAGTTGGCGCTGTAATTTAAACCACTTAGAGGTCAGTCTCAGGTATTTGACCAGGTGTTACATCATACCACTGGTTTCATACTTTACGCCACTTCCACATAGAGCCTATACTGTATAAGGTACTCCGGCACCTCCTCCTACCCTTTTACTATTAGGACTCGTTACAGGACAGTCTACACTCGGGTTACCGCATAGTCCTTTCAGACATGCTTACAATATCTCCCACACACTACTCTGAGAGTATCCCCGTGGAATACCCTCACTTGAAGCTATGTCTGCATCCGATTCAATCTGTATTTTTGACACGCAACATGTGGCATACCCAACAAAAACAGAATTTTGATCTTAATACAGCCATCGTTATCCATCGTTGTCCAAGGCTCATAAATGCCATACCTCATCTACTCCTGTTTCTCAATCTGGGCTGGATCACAATATGCCAGAACGCAGACACAGAAGAGAATGAAGAGGATATTAAGAAAGGAAGCTGCAAAAGATTTTTCTTCCCAAAACTTGTGTTCTGTTGAAAGGGGAGCTTTAGGCAACATTGAAACATAGAACAGTAATGGCAAAAATGACAGATGCTTGGTAACATTTAAAAGTTGTCTGTCTCTGTCCCCTAAAGCCTTGGCATTGTGCAGCCTGACTCTCCTCTGTCTCGTCATGTCCTTTTGGATACAAAGGGACCTGCAAAATCCTGCAGCACATTCCCTGTTCATGAACTGATAGAATGTGTAGTCTATGACTGGGTTGATTTCTGAAAGAATTTCCAGTGGAAAAAGAGTTTGCAAAGAATTAGGCTATTCCTGTAGTTGATCCTACCATCTCTATCCTAAACAAACCTCTCAATTTCCCTGTGGAAGATGATTCTGCAGATAGAAAATTGGAGATGCTCCTAAAGAATCTCTTTAACCAGTTCCTGTCCGGGCTGATATTCCTTTTATACATGTACAAAAATAAACCTTATTTTTTGCTAGAAAACTATTTAAACCTCCAAATATATATATATATATATATATATATATATATATATATATATATATATATATATTTATTATACATTTTAAGCAGAGGCCCTAGGGAATTAAATGGTGGGCGTTGCATGTTTTTTGTGTCACACAATATTTGCACATCAGGTTTTTCAAACGCAAACTGAATTACTGAGGAGGTCCGGTGCTAAAATTATTTCTTTGCTTTGATGTTCACAGCGATACCTCATGTGTGGCGCGATCAACGTTTACATATGCGTGAGGTACCAACGCGCGAGTGTGACTTTACAGGGGCGGGGGTGTTTTAAAATTATGGACCCTCTCGACACATCCCATTCTAAAATGTAAAGACTATTCTAAGGTTACTTTCACACTGGGGCGGGCGCCGGCGGTAAAGCGGCACTATATTTAGCGGCGTTTTAGCGCCGCTATTCGGCCCCTGGCGGGGCAGTTTTAACATCCGCTAGCGGCCGAAAAAGGGTTAAAACCACCGGAAAAGCACAGCTGCCCCATTGTTTTCAATGGTAAGGGGTGCTTTAGGGGTGGTGAATACACTTCTCCTATAGCGCTGCAAAGATGTGGCTTACAGGACTTTTTTAACTGTCCTGCAAGCACACCGCTCCAGTGTGAAAGACCTTGGGGCTTTCACATTGGAGTGAATTGAGCGGCTCTTTCAGGGCGCTTTGCAGTCACTATTTTTATCATATAGCATCTGCAAAGCACCTCAGTGTGAAAGTAGCCAAATAGTTTTACATAATGCAGCAACCTCCACAAGTCCAAGTAGGTCACCCAACATTAGAGGTGATTTATTCTTCCAAAGCAAATCAATTTTTCCAAACTGGCACTGACTAGTATTCCAATGTTTCTCTCTTCCCTCAGTTTTTCTCCATCACTCAGCTAATGTGACCCCAGTGCTGATGGGGGGGGGGGATCAAACAAGGATGCTATGCAGGCGACTGAGATACCCCCTATCAACTGATGACTTTAGCATGCCGGCAGCTAGAAGGTTATAATGGTGCACAATAAAAACCTATTACTTAGTTTAACTAAAAGACAGCCTTCATCTACATGCTGGCTTGTATATGATTTTTGTAGGCATTTTGCCAAGGCACCCTGGTTGAAAAAGGCTGCCCTAGAAAATGCAGTTTCCAGAATGGCTCTAATATGCTTTCATGTGTGCAAAATGTTATGGCTTATTGCTTGGACAGTTAAAGTTGCCTGCAAAAAACGCCTCACACCTATGCCCTTCCAAGGAAGATGCCTTTTTTCATGAGGCACTTGACCAATTTATCAGAGAGGTCTTCAGGGGAAAGCTTTTACTTCCAGATTTCTTCAAACTCCATAACTTCACATGAAATCAACAAGGTCAGTAATTGCCTCTCTAAAGCAGGTGGAATACCTGGTATCAGTGGATAACCAAGATACCTATCTGCGTGTTGCTTTACCTGCCTCATCAACACTTTAGCATGTTCTATACTTTGTAGTAGCAATAATTAATCCCTCCCATTTTGTCACACTGCCCTTCAATCTATCCTCTGCTCCCAGAGTGTTCACAAAGGTCTTGGCACCCCTGCTTGCCCTGCTCAGAGCCCAGTGCATTCAAGTCACAAGCTATCTGGTCAACCTTCTTCAGAAGGACTCGTATCCCAGGCAGTTGTCATAAAATGTCCATAGAACAATTCAACTGCTCTTTCCCTCAGTCAATCAGAAGAGAGATTCCTGGGAGACCCTTAGCTCTCATACACATCAATGGATCAGGATAGGGCTTAGGTAAGTATTTGGGGGGGGGGGGGGGGTGGCTGTGGGGAGAGCTACACCCAGAAGGTCATTTACCTTCATGCATAGAATGCTTGAAGGTTAAAAAAAAAATTTCAGCCTTTAGAACCACTTTAACACTAACAAAGTCCTTTCTATCCTGCCACTAGAAACTTCTTACAACATTTATCAGGCTGAGGAGGAGTGTTCCAATCCTTGACAGTTCAAGGAACATGGTCGAAACAGAAAATGGAGCTCCCCATAAACATCCTGGAGCTGAAGGCAGTCACGTTGTCCCTGCAGCACTGGACTCTCCCGAATGGACAACTAATCCAGGTGCATTCAGATAATGCCACCATGGTGGACATGAGGAGCCTGGCTGCCTTGAAGGAAGCAAACAAGATTCTTGCATGGACAGAAAAACATTGTCCAGCTATTTCTGCAGTCCACAAGAGTGGGCGATTGCCAGGCAGATTATCTCAGCCGCTACCACTTTGACCAAGAGGAATGGTCTCTTTGTCCAGATATGTTCAATCTGATATGCCAAAAATGGGGCATTCTGGATGTGGAGACCCTAACCTCCAGATTCTAGGACAAGCTACCTCTGCTTGTTGCCAGAACCAGGAATCCTCTAGCCCTGGCCTTGGATGTCCTAATAATACCCTGGTCTCAGTTCGGGCTTCTTTATGCCTTACCTCCAGTGTAAATTCTGCCTTACCTGCTCCACAAAATAGGGCAACATAATCGAACTTGTAGCAGACAACATCTGGGCCCCTTCCCAACAGGCCAGATGTGCTAGCTCAGGGTCCAGCAACATGTTGAATCCCATGTCTTAAAGGATAGAGGGATTTCTCAATCTGTGACTATTACTTTGCTAAAAGCAAGAAAAGCCAATTCCAAGAAGATCTATTATGGTACCTTGTTTCTACAGTGGAAAATGAGGGGTATAATAAACAGCATGGTAGTGTTGGCAACACAGCAAGGAAGGTACTCTTGAGGCTAAAAGAATCTAGTGTTTTTAAAAGACTTGAAAAACCTAATGTAAATAAATCACCAGGGCCAGGTGACTTACCCCTGGGAGTTGTCAAAGAACTAAGGTCATTGGTAGTTATTCTACATCTGTAAAGACAGCTTACTGATCGGAATGGTCCCAGCAGACCGGCGGAAAGCTAACGTGGTACCAATATTCAAAAAAAGGGCTGATATATACCTGGTAGCTACAGTCAGCCTAACATCAATAGTTTGTAAATGATTGGAGGGGATGATAAGGGACCATATCCATGAAATTGCTGATGAAAAAATGTATAATATTAGTAGTACCAAGCATGGATTTATGAAAGATCGTTCTTGCCAGACCAATTTATTAACATTCTATGAGGGATTGAGCTGTAATCTGGATGAGGAAAGGCCTTTGGTATCTCGTTTTTTACCAAAGCATTTGACTCGGTGCCCCATAAACGCTTAAATTACAAATCCAGGCATTCATTATAGTGTATGTACCTGAAGAGAAAACTGGTTACAGGGGTGCGTCCAAAGATGGTGATAAATAGTATATCTTCTCTGACCAGGATTCCCACTAGCACCCTAAGCCTGATCTCGATCCATCACTGTACCTGAGAGCAGTGGCTCTCTCTGACCTCACTAGACATGGAGGCAGCAGCAGAAGCAAATTGCTTGCTTTAAGGGCACTGGGCAGGGAGGAGGAGTCAGAAGCAACGTCAGGGGACCCCAGGAGAGAAGGATTGGGCCTACTCTGTGCAAAACCAATACACAGAGCTGGTCCAGTGGGGAAAAAAAAGTATTTAGTCAGCCACCAAAGTTCTCCCACTTAAAAGATGAGAGAGGCCTGTAATTGTCATCATAGGTATACCTCAACTACGAGAGATAAAATGTGGAAACAAATCCAGACAATCACATTGTCTGATTTTTTTTTTAAAGAATTTATTTGCAAATGATGATGGAAAATAAGTATTTGGTCACCTACAAACAAGCAAGATTTCTGGCTCTCACAGACCTGTATCCTCTTCTTTAAGAGGCTCCTCTGTCCTCCACTCATTATCTGTATTAATGGCATCTGTTTGAACTTATTATCAGTATAAAAGACACCTGTCCACAACCTCAAACAGTCACACTCCAAACTCCACTATGGTGAGGACCAAATAGCTGTCGAAGGACACCAGAAACAAAATTGTAGAACTGCACCAGGCTGGGAAGACGGAATCTGCAATAGGGATGCAGCTTGGTGTAAAGAAATCAATTGTAGGAGCAATAATTAGAAAATGGAAGACATACAAGACCAATGATAATCTCCCTCGATCTGGGGCTCCAAAAAAGATCTCAGCCCGTGGGGTCAAAATGATAACAAGAACGGTGAGCAAAAATCCCAGAACCACACTGGGGGACCTAGTGAATGACCTGCAGAGAGCTGGGACCAACATAATAAAGTCTACCATCAGTACCACACTACGCCGCCAGGGATTCAGATCCTGCAGTGCCAGACGTGTCCCCCTGCTTAAGCCAGTACATGTCCGGGCCCGTCTGAGGTTTGCTAGAGAGCATTTGAATGATCCAGAAGAGGATTGGGAGAATGTTATATGGTCAGATGAAATCAAAGTAGAACTGTTTGGTAGAAACACAACTCATCGTGTGTGGAGGAGAGAGAATGCAGAGTTGCAACCAAAGAACACCATACCTACTGCAAAGCATGGGGGTGGCAACATCATGCTTTGGGGCTGTTTCTCTGCAAAGGGAACATGACAACTGATCCGTGTACATGAAAGAATGAATGGGGCCATGTATTGTGAGATTTTGAGTGTAAACCTCCTCCCATCAGCAAGGGCATTGAAGATGAAACGTGGCTGGGTCTTTCAGCATGGCCATGATCCCAAACACACCGCCGGGGCAATGAAGGAGTGGCTTTGTAAGAAGCATTTCAAGGTCCTGGAGTGGCCTAGCCAGTCTCCAGATCTCAACCCCATAGAAAACCTTTGGAGGGAGTTGAAAGTCCGTGTTGCCCAGCAAAACATCACTGCTCTAGAGGAGATCTGCATGGAAGAATGGGCCAACATACCAGCAACAGTGTGTGACAACCTTGTGAAGACTTACAGAAAACGTTTGACCTCTGTCATTGCCAACAAAGGATATATAACAAAGTATTGAGATGAAATTTGATATTGCCAAAATACTTATTTCCACCATAATTTGCAAATAGATTCTTTCAAAAATCAGACAATGTGATTGTCTGGATTTGTTTCCACATTTTGTCTCTCATAGTTGAGGTATACCTATGATGACAATTACAGGCCTCTCATCTTTTTAAGTGAGAGAACTTGCACAATTGGTGGCTGACTAAATACTTTTTTGCCCTGCTGTAAGTATGACTTTTATTTTATTTTATTTTACACATCCGATTACTTTAAGTGAACTTGTGTTTTGCTCCACTCAGTACAGATTTATTTGAGGAAGCTGCTCCAAGTATACAATATCAAAGAGTTATACATTATGAATCTCATCTTATATTGTTCTCCTCAGGGAGATATCGGACCGTTGGGGATTCCAGGAGAACAAGGACTGATAGGCCAGAGAGTGAGTATACCACTCTACTTATTCACCTGCTAACAGAACCAGAATACAGATTCATTCTGAAAATATAACTGATAAAATGTTATATTTGTGGTGCTCTGGTGCTACTTGCTATACATATTTTGTAAGTTTGGCCACTTACAAAGAAATTAAGGGTCTATCATTTTTTTTATCTTTGGTGTATTTTAAATGATAGAGACAGAATATCAACCAAAAATCCAGAAAATACAAATTTTATAAATTCAGTTACAGTTTAGTGAGTAAAATAAGTATTTGATCTCCAAGCAAAACATGACTTAGTATTTGGTGGAGAAACCCTTGTTGGTAAGCACAGAGGTAAGATGTTTCTTGTAGTTGGTGACCAGGTTTGCACACACCTCAGGAGGGATTTTGGTCTACTCTTCCTTACAGATCTTCTTTAAAGCCTTAAAGGGGAACTGCAGTCTGCTCACATTATTTGTAATAAAAAAATATTTGCCATTCTAAAGCTTCCCTCTAACCACTTTCTATATTATTTTATATATAATGTGATTTTGTACTTGCCAAATATGCTGCAGAAATATCCCTCCACTCAGCCTGGCTGCAGCCATTTTAAATGTGTGCAGCTGAAGCTGCTGCCTGTTCACTTTCTGGATTTACACAGACACACAGAGGCACACCTCCAGCCTTGCAGCTCTCATTGGCCCTCATATGACTCCCCCCCCCCCCCTCCTTCCCTTCTTGAAAAACAGATCCTGTTCCCCTAAAGCATGAATAACGCCACAGTGCTTATGCTGTGCCATTTGGCCCCCTGTATCACCCAAAAAACCTGAAAGACCCTGCCTAGTTCTGCCCCCCCCCCCCATATATTTTATATATAATGTGATTTTGTACTTGCCAAATATGCTGCAGAAATATCCCTCCACCCAGCCTGGCTGCAGCCATTTTAAATGTGTGCAGCTGAAGCTGCTGCCTGTTCACTTTCTGAATTTACACAGACACACAGAGGCACACCTCCAGCCCTGCATCTCTCATTGGCCCTCATATGACTCACCCCCCCCCCCCCCCTTCCCTTCCTGAAAAACAGATCCTGTTCCCCTAAAGCATGAATAACGCCACAGTGCTTATGCTGTGCCATTTGGCCCCCTGTATCACCCAAAAAACCTGAAAGACCCTGCCTAGTTCTGCCCCCCCCCCCCCCGTAAACTGACCGCAGTTTATAATGGCTCCTGAGCCTGACATTGTGGTCAATTTACATGCCTCCATCATCCACAGTCTGTCAGCTCTGTACACTCCCCCTCTGTCAGCTCTGTCCACTACCCAGCCCTTCCCTTCTGCTGCTATTATAACTACACTATAAATATACAATCCTCTCTGTAGAATAACATTATGCGTCCCAGTGTCCGATATATAAAAAAGATTCTGATCTCTACCTTATATCAGAGTGTCTCCAGGCGCTCACGTGTCTCCTTAGCTTTCTTCTCCCCGGCTGACGTCAGCGGGAGTTTCTCGGCCCCTCCCGCTATAGCTGTTAGATGGGGAGAGGAGAGAGCAGAGGAGTCACATGAGCGACGGGAGATGCTCTGATCTAAGGTAGAGATTGGCATGTTTTTTATATAACAGACACTGGGACACATAATGTTCTTTTCCAGAGGGGATTGTAGTGGGTTAACAAGCACTTTAAGGTCTGGAGACTGGCTAGGCCACTCCATGGCCTTAATGTGCTTCTTCTTGAGCCACTCCTTGCCTTGGCAGTACGTTTTGGGTCATTGTAATGCTGGAAGACCCATCCATGACCCATTTTCAGTGCTCTGGCTGAGGGAAGAAGGTTCTCATCCAAGATTTTACAATACATGGCCCTATCCATTGGCCCCTCAATGCGGCAAAATGGTCTGTACCTTTAGCAGAGAAACGTCCCCAAAGCATAATGTTTCCACTTCTGTGCTCAACTGTAGGGATGGTGTTCTTAGAGTAATAGTCAGCTTTTTTTCCTCTAAACACGGTAAGTCCCCTCGTAAAAAAGGCACATGTACAGTCATGCCAATGAACATCTAAATGATTCAGAAAAGGATTGGGAGAAAGTGCTGTGATCAGATGAGACCAAAATTGAGCTCTTTGGCATTAACTTGACTAGCCGTGTTTGCAGGAAGAAAAAATGCTATTACTCTAAGAACATCATCCCTACAGTCAAGCACAAAGGTGGAAACATTAGGCTTTGGGGCTGTTTCTCTGCTAAAGGTACAGACAATTTTGCCACACTAAGGGGCCGATGGATGGGGTCATGTATTGTAAAATCTTTGAGAACCTTCTTCCCTCAGCCAGAACACTAAAGATGGGTCTTCCAGCGTGACAAGTCCTGTTTTGCTTGGGGATCAAATACTTATTTTACTCACTGAACTGCAACTTAATTTATAGCATTTGTTTTATGTGTTTTTTTCTGTATTTTGGTTGATATTCTGTCTCTATCATTTAACCACTTCCATACCAGGCCTATTCTGGCATTCCTCTTCTACATGTAAAAATTATAATTTTTTTGCTAGAAAATTACTCAGAACCCCCAAACATTATATATGGTTTTTTTTTTAGCAGAGACCCTAGGGAATAAAATGGCGATCGTTGCAACTTTTTATGTCACGCGGTATTTGCGCAACAATTTTTTCAAACGCATTTTATTTTTTAGGGGAAAAAAACTGTTCCATGCATTAAAAATAACAACACAGTAAAGTTAGTCCAATTTTTAGTAAAATGTGAAAATGTTTGCACTAGTAAATAGATGGCACCAAAGTTTGGTACTTAAAAATCTTCATAGACGACAATTTAATTTTTTTTACAGGTTACCAGTTTAGAGTTACAGAAGAGGTCTAGTGCTAGAATTGTTGCTCTCTCTCTAACGCACAGGGCGATACCTCACGTGTGTGATTTGAACGTGCTTACATATGCTGGGGCGACTTTCGCATGCGTTCGTTTCTGTGCGCGAGCACACAAGGGACGGGGGCTCTTTCTTTTTTTTTCATTTGTCTTTTTTTTTTTTTTTTGCTTAAAACATTTTATTTTTACACTTTCTGTTCAAAAAAAAAAAAATGTTATCAAACATTCCTTGCATTAGGAATGGTGCATGACAAGTCCTCTTTATGGAGAGATCTGGGGATCTATAAGACCCCAAATCTCTCCTCCAGGCTGGAAAGATTGAGATTAAAAAAAAAAAAAAATGAATGATCCCGTTCTTTCCAGCCGAGTTCTCAGCTTTGTTTACTTCCGCCGACTGGAAGTGGCATCATAACATTGTGCCCAGGCCTCCGAAGGTCATAGAGATGACTGCGAATCATCTGGTCACCTAAAATCTCTATGATCTCTATGATCAACATCTGGTGGCAGATTCTTTTCCAGTTCACCGATCCCACGGGCAAGCCCAGGGCAGCAGGCAGCAAGAAGGGGGATGTCCCCTCCCGCCACCTGTAAGAATGATCAAGCAGCTGAACTGCCACTATGATTGTTCTCACGGTGCACAGAATCACCAGCTGTAAAAAATATCTAAATGATATCTAATATCTAAATGATGCCTGGGCTGGAAGTGTTTAAAATCCACTTATGATAAAAATTATAGACCCTTCATTTCTTTGTAAGCGGGCAAATTTACAAAATCTGCAGAGGATTAATAATTTTTCCCACTGTGTGTATATATGTATATATAATGTAAACTTTCTTAAAACAAGCATTCTTATTTTTACAGGGGGACACAGGCCTGGAGGGGGACAATGGTATGATGGGCCCTGATGGAATGAAGGTATGTAGCAGGATAGAGCATCTCAGTCACTTGAGAAAGGGGTTTTTACTCCGAAACGTTGTGATTTCCACCTCCGTCTCATCTTGAGTATCTGTTTTTTGGTATCTATCCATGTGTATTGATGATTGGTATTTACTGTACTATTAGCCTGTATCTCCTTGTTCAAATGAAAATGTTGCTTGTAGCTGAGAGATTGTGTTTGTCTAAATAGGAGCTGTGGGAGATCCTGTGCATGTACTCTAGTGCACTATTTTGTCTGTATATGTTGCTTTCTTTCACAAATATATGAAAATCAAAACATACCAGTTTTTTGCACCTAATTAATTCCTGAAAAATATTATGGCACTTTGGGGATTAACATTTTAGAGGTCTGTTTATCAGGGCTTTCACCCAAGATTCATACATTGTTTACATTAGATTTATATAGTGTGATTCTTGGGTGAAACATTGTTACATAGATTGGTTCGGGTTCACACCAGAACATACCGAACAGGCAAAAAATTTGGAAGAACACATGAACACCATTAAAGTTTGTGACACGAACATGAAAAATCAAAAGGGCCCATTTTAAAGGCTTATATGCACGTTATTGTCATAAAAAGTTTGGGGACCCGAGTCCTGCCCCAGGGGACATGTATCAATACATAAAAATGTTTTTAAAACGTCCCTTTTTTTATTCGGGAGAAATTATTTTTTTAATGCTTAAAGTGAAGCAATAAAAATGAAATATGTCTTTAAATATCATGCCATAAAAGCCATACCTGACCCTTCAGGTCTGATATGAAAATTAAGGGTAACCCTATGCCAAATTTAAACAAAATGGCATAGGGGCCCCCTCCAAAATCCATACTAGACCCTTCAGGTCTGGTATGGATTTTAAACAGAACCCTATGCCACAAAAAAAAGTGTCAAAAATGGTAAAAAAAAAAAGACAGCTTGGGAAAAGTCCTTTATTAAATAATGAAAAAACGTCCCATAATGTAAATCCCCGTGGCATCAGAGTAGGGCAGGGTCACCCGTTTACATCACTAGGTGGCCCCACCCTCAGCTATATAACAATTGTAACCCAGAAGAAGCATCAGTTGGCAGGAGCCTCCCATGGAGGCAGAACAGTTGCGGCTTTTTTTTTTTTTTTTCTTTTTTCGGTCCGTCGGGCGACAGGGATGTACATTGCGGGACATATTTTTTATTAAAAGACTTGTCCCAAGCTGTCTCTTGTCTTTTTTACAATTTTTTACACTTTTCTTTATCATATATCATAGAACACAGAGCCTTAAGTATTTACTTAGTGGGTTATAGCTGCCTTCAGGTGTTGACACTGGCACTCAATACAGGAAGTTGACTCTCCTATATAACCCCTCCTCCTTCCAGGAGTTTTTTGGCCAGTGTCTAAAGGTGTTGGCACGAGTGAAGATGTGCTCTGCTGAGCTCCAGGAGGGATCCATGCTGGATTTAAAAAGCCTTCACAACCGGATCCACCCCGCCACTGCGGCTCCAGGATGGTACGCAGGCCTCACATAGAAGAACAAGGTTTTGCCTGTAACGCTCCTTTTTGAGGGCTGGACCCTAGGAACCAGGACTCTTTTTGGTCATGATACATTACCTAAAGCTGTCCTGAGGGGTGCTATACATGGTCCAAAGGAGTGGAACCCCTATTAAAAGGGCCCCAGTCTTTGAAGGTTTAACCATGCTGCTCGCCATGATGGGTGAAGTTTGGATCTGTCTGTTTACAGCAGTATCCTACAGTGAAGAAAAGGTAAGAGGAAAACATAGGAACTGCAAAGTCCACCTATGACTTTTCTTTCAATTATATTAAAACTCCTCTAGAGGGAGGTTTAGACCCTGTTTAAATCTGTGCTAATACAGCGTGTGTCTCAGCAGCTGAAGAGGGGGTCTTCTCTCCCCCTAAATGGGGAAACCAAGTGGATAGGGGTACATGTTATGTTTAAACAAGCATAAATTCTGAAAAGCTGATAAAAAAGGCTGTGTAAATCCCCTTCCCCCCCCCTCCCCCGCCTCCCCTCCGAGGTGACTCCTGTTAAAGCACAGGAAAGGGTGTGACGCATCAGGCTCACACCTGAAAAAAAATTAAAGCTGATACTCTGGTAAACAGACAGTGTCTATCAGAGCAGCTGAAGCAAGGCTGCCACAGGACACAGAAGCGCTGGTGCACATGAGGGGTTTACACAGGCATTTGCAGTACAGGAAAAAACTTATTGTTTAGCATTAGATCATTCTATGCTACCACTGTTTTTCCTACTATTGTTCAAATAAATAGAACAGTTAGAGTACCTTTGCTTTTTGTGCTTTGCACTATGGCTTCAAGGCTTACTGCTAAGGCACCAAAACCACCCCCAGGAGCAGGGAATTCCATACATGCCTCCACATTGTCATCCTCTCTGGAGATACCTGACATGGCAAGCCCCAGGGTGAGTCATTGGAAGCAATTGGTGGTGCAACTGCTTCTCACACTTCAGCCCCTGTATACGTGACTGAAGATGCATCTTCCTCCATTAAAGGGGCTAAAAAGCATGCTAGATCCCTCTCTCCCACTCCAAACCCCTTGCCAGGGGAACAGCAGGGACAAGGTGAGGTATTACCCTCAAACGATCGGGAAAAACAAACCTCTGAGGCGGAAACAACAGTTGAAGTTTCAGCTTCACAATCTGAGGTACAAATCCTTACGGACATGGTTCGCTCCACTTTCATGCTACCCCTATCAGAGTTAGCTGAAAGTCTGGTTTCTTCTTTGGGTTCCTTGAAACCTTCAGAACCAGTGCATGCGTTTCCAGTCCACACATTAATAGAAGCTTATTTATACCGAATGGGTTCATCCGTATAAGCATTTTCTCCCCCCAAAGAGATTCTCAGTTCTCTATCCTATGGAGGAAAAATTCACCAAAATAATGGAAAGTTCCAGCAGTAGATGCTGCGATTTCCAGTGTGAATAAAAGTTTAACTTGACCAGTGGACAATGCATAAATGCTAAAGGATCCAACAGATAAAAAGTTGGAATTCCTGTTAAAATCCTCTTTTTTTTTTCTTTAGCAGGTACCGTTGCTCAGCCTGCAATTGCAGCTATAGTTCTCTGTCAGTCCTTAAAAGACCGGTTCACAGAGGCCCTTAATGAGCTCCCTGCACAACAGGCCAGTGAGTTGGCCAATTTACCCAAAGCATTATGTTTTGCCATAGCTGCTATAAATGATTCTATTCACCAGGCATCTCGCCTTGCACTTCTGCTGGTACACATGTGTAGGACCCTTTGGCTAAAGGGTTCGTCTGCCAAAGCACCCTGCAAAAACCTACTGTCTAGTTTCCCATTTCATGGGGAGCGACTAGTTGGCGATGATTTGGATAAATACATCCAAACAATTTCCAGTGGAAAAAGTACTCTTTTGCCAGTCAAAAGAAAGTATAAATGTCCTTCATTTAAACAGACTTTCTCTCCTGTGCCAAGCGCATCCGCCTCTAGGCAGTGGCGATGGCTTCCACCGTCAGATTCCAGAGGAAAATCGCAGGGTCAGGCCCAGGCTCAAAGGAAGACCTGGAGCCACAAGACTACAAAGCAGAATACTAATACCTTTTCATGAAGAGGCGTCTCCCCTCACCAAGGTAAGGGGAAGACTTCTGAAAAACTCAGGGAAACTCAGGACAGACGGGCTCTAGGATACAAACTAGAGTCTCGGGAGTTTCCACCATCTCGTTTTCTGATATCAAATGTTCCCAAGGATTCAGGGAACAGACAATCCCTGTTTCAAGCATTAGACCGATTATTGACTCAAGGGGTAATCATACAGATCCCCACAGAAGAACAAGGTTTAGGTTGCTGTTCAAACTTTTTACGGTACCAAAACCAAATGGAAATGTCGGGCTCATTCTGGATCTAAAAAATCTAAATCGGTTCCTAAAAATTTGCTCATTTCGAATGGAGTCGATCAGGTCAGTGGTCTCCATCCTACAAGGTGGAGAATGTCTGGCGTTCATTGACATCAGGAATGCTTTTCTGCATGTCCCTATATTTCCCGCTCACCAAAGGATTCTGCGATTCGAAGTGGAACAACGGCACTTTCATTTTGCGGCCTTACCCTTTGGGCTAGCCACAGCACCATGGGTATTCACAAAAATACTCTAGCTAGGTTGAGGGCACAGGGCATAACAGTGTTGGCGTACCTAGACGATCTATTGTTAATAGACCAGTCAGTGACTCACTTAAAGCAAAGCGTACACATTACAACCAGTTACCTGGAAAGTCTCGGTTGGATCCCTAAAACCAGTAAGAAGGCTGGATTATTTAGGCCTGATCATAGATACAGCCCAGAAAAGGGTGTTCTTGCCTCCAGCAAAGATCAGCTCCATACAAGAGCTGGTATGGATGGTCAGGCCAAAAGCAAATCCTTCAATTCGCCTTTGCATGAGGTTGTTAGGAAAGATGGGAGCTTTGTTTGAAGCAGTCCTCTATGCCCAGTTCGATTCAAGACTGTTGCAAAACAGAATCCTCTCTGCTTGGAACAAGACGATCCGAGATATGGACTTGTCAATGCGGCTGTCCCCAAGAGTGTCTCAAAGCCTCATTTGGTGGTTACAAAGTCAGAATTTGCTGAAGGCTGGGGAGTGGTACTAGAAGAGACGACTGTCCAGGGAAGTGGTCAAAACTTCGAAAGAGCCCTGCCCATCAACATCCTAGAGATTCGGGCAGTGTACTTGGCTCCGAAAACCTGGACCTCCAAGTTAAGTTAAAGAATTGTTCAATCCTACAATGCCACAGCTGTGGCCTATATCAATCGCCAAGGGGGCACCAAGAGTTTCTCAGCTCAGAGAAAGGTGAACCATATCCTAACTTGAGCAGAAAGGAATGCTCCATCCCTATCGGCAGTTTTCATTCCGGAAGTAGAGAATTGGCAGGCAGACTATCTAAGTCACCAGCAGTTATTCCCAGGGGAATGGTGTCTTCACCCCGAAGTGTTTCGGGCTGTTTGCCAAAGAGGGGGACTCCAGACATAGATCTTCTGGTGTCCAGATTCAACATGAAGTTAGTCAACTTTGTGTCCAGAACAAGGGATCCACTCGCATATGGAACAAATGCGCTGGTAACCCCCCGTAAGATCAGTTTTTACTGATCAATGCTTTTCCCCCGATTCAGTTGCTTCCTCGACTTCTTTGCAGGAGCAAGCTGGAAAGAAAGCCGGTAACTCTGGTAGCACCAGCATGGCCCAGAAGGTCATGGTACACAGAGATCGTAAAGATTGACAGTGGAGGGTCCTTGACCTCTCCCACGAAGGCCAGACCTGCTATTGCAGGGGCCAATATTTCATCCTAATTTAGGAACTCTAAATTTAATGGCTATTAAAACCCACATTCTGAGGAAGGGTAGGCTTTCCAGGTCTGTTATCTCAACTTTAATCAATGAAAGGAAACCAGTTTCCAGAGTTGTATATTATAGTATAGTTTGGAAAGTTTGTTTCCTGGTGTGAATCCAAGGGTTGGCACCCTCAGAGATATATTATAGGCAGAATCCTTGCCTTCCTACAATTGGGCATAGAGATGAAGTTGGCCCTAAGTACTATTAAGGGCCAAGTCTCAGTATTATTGTTTTTTATTTCAAAGACTGTTTGCTACTCATTCTTTAGTCTGGGGTTTTATGCAAGGGTGATACGGATTAATCCGCCAGTTAAATCACCTTTAACCGCTTGGATTTCGTTTTGTCTGTGCTACAAAAACCGCCATTTGAACCATTACAGCATGTTCCCTTAGTCCTCCTGACTAGGAAGCTGATATTCTTGCTTGCTGTATCCTCAGCAAGGAAGGTTTCAGAATTGGCTGCTCTTTCTTGTAAAGAGCCATATTTCATTATTTATGAGGACAGAGTGGTGTTACGCCCTCGTCCAGGCTTTTTGCCAAAAGTGGTTTCAGGCTTTCATCTGAATTAAGATATTGTCCTGCCATCGTTTTTCCCAAAACCATGTTCCAGGGAAGCAAAGTGACTCCATTGTCTTGATGTAGTGAGAGCAGTGAAAATCTATTTTAAAAAAACTGCTCAGATTCGTAAGACTGATGTCTAGTTATTCTACCAGAGGGTCCTAAAAAAGGACAGGCAGCGTTGAAATCCACTGTTGCTAAGTGGATTCGGCAAGTTATACTTCAAACTTATGATTTAAGGGGTAAGTTAATTCAAGTTAAGGCACAGACTACCAGAGCGGTTAGTGCTCCTTGGACACCAGACCTCCTTTGCTCAGATCTGCAAGGCCACAACTTGGTCTTTGGTCCATACATTCACAAAAGTTTACCAAGTGGATGTAAGAAGGAATGAGGATATTGCCTTTGGGTGCAGTGTGCTGCAGGCAGCAGTATAAGTCCTCAAGGTCTGGGGGTGCCCTACGGTTGTGTCTCCCTCTCCTCAAGTAGCATTGCTATGGGATGTCCCACTAAGTATATACTTAAGGCTCTGTGTTCTATGCTGTACGATAAAGAAAATAGGATTTTTATAACAGCTTACCTGTAAAATCCTTTTCTTGGAGTACATCATAGGACACAGAGGACACGCCCCTCTTCTTTTATGGGGTTTAAGTATATCGCTTAGATTGATGGCTACAAAAACTGAGGTACTCCTGGAAGGAGGTGGGGTTAAATAGGAGTGTCAACTTCCTCTATTGGGTGTGCCAGTGTCAACACCTGAAGGTAGCTATAACCCACTAAGTAAATAAGGCTCTGTGTCCTATGATGTACTCCAAGAAAAGGATTTTACAGGTAAGCCGTTATAAAAATCCTATTTTTTTTGTGAAATGGTAGGGGTACAATGTACCCCATTACCAATTCACATGGGGGGCTGGGATCTGGGGGCCCCCTTGTTAAAGGGGGCTTCCAGATTCTGATAAGCCCCCCCGCATGCATACCCCCACAACCACTGGGCAAGGGTTGCAGGGATGAGGCCCTTGTCCCCTTCAACACAGGGACAAGCCAAAGCACCCTCCCCATGTTGAGGGCATGTGGCCTGGTACGGTTCGGGGGGGGGGGGGGCGCTCTTTTTCTGCAGCCTGGCAGGTTGCATTCTTGGATAAGGGTCTGGTATGGATTTTGGGGGGTACCCCTATGCCATTTTTTTTTCGTAATTTTGGCGCAGGGTTCCCCTTAAAATCCATATCATTCAGGTCTGGTATGGATTTTGGGGGGGACCCCTACGCCATTTCTTTTTAAACTTGGCACAGGGTTCCCCTTAATTTCCATTCCAGACCTAAAGGGCCTGGTATGGATTTTTTTTTTTACATTTTTGGTTTCGGGGTTCCCCTTAATATTCATACCAGACCCAAAGGGCCTAGTAATGGGGGGGACCCATGCCCTTTTTTTCAATGAGTTTTATCTATATTGCCGGGGCCCGACAATACATTACAGCCGCGATCAGTTTTAAATGACAATTTTTCCTTTAGAAATGTCATCTTGCTACAGTACTGTTCTAAACACAGGAAAAATGTGCCACTTTACAGACATACTATAGACACTCCCCAGGCACGCTATTTAAAGGAATATTTCATTTTTATTGTTTCACTTTAAGCATAATAACAATCACTGCTCCTTAAAAAAAACTGCGTTTTTTGAAAAAAAAATTGTATTGATGCATTGCACTTTTTATGACAATAACTTGCATATAAGCCTTTAAAATGAGCACTTTTGATTTTTCATGTTAGTGTCCCATAGACTTTAACGGTGTTCTAGCGGCTTTCAAATTTTTCCCTGAACATGGCATATTGTTCGGTGTTCTCAGAACATCTGAACAACCAATGTTCAGCCCGAACTTATGCTTGGGCCGAACCGTTCGCCCATCCCTAGTAGAAACTGCAATTTACAATATTTTATTGTAAAAATGGGTTATAAACATTTTCTGAAGTATTTAGCTGCAAAAGTAAGGAAGTTTACACTAGAATATAGGTAGTGGGTATATTGAAATGTACAGCAATCACCTCTATGGTTACTTCTTAAAGGGGGAAAAGGGTGAACCGGGACCAGACGGGGAGAAAGGAGAAAAGGGTGCCATTGGATTGGTCGGAAAAGATGGGCCCCCAGGTCTCAGTGGTCTTCCAGGCATCAGAGTGAGTATGCATTTTCTTTTATCCTCTTTCACATTACCTGCTGTGTTCCTCATCTATTAAGGGACATCGTTATATACAAAGTGGTTGGATAAAATTTATTTCAAACTTTCAGAAAAGTGAGATTACTCCATCAGCCAAGGATTATTGTACATCTTTATTTCCACATTGGCAGTAATTGTCATCTTTTTTCCCATTATTGTATTTTTCCAGCATAGATAAGGCCATTAAATTCCTTGACTGGTGACAGATTAATGGTCGTATTTATCTATTGTGGACTGTGCTGTAACTACAACAGTATAGGTCCAGGGGCAGCACTGACCTTTGCAGGAAATCCTCTTCCCTAAGAGGCCACTTTATGTATATATTACTGACATCCATGTTGTTGTATATTGTGTTGTTAAATCATGTCATGTTATACAATCTTCTGCCCCCAAATTTGATGTATGGCCCTAAGAAATAAGCTGGTCGAAGCCCCATGGAAAGGACAGTTCTTCGAAATTTTATTCTAACTCTTTGTTATAAAGTGTTGACAATATTTGCTGCATGTCCTACTTGTTTTCATATATTTTTACTTGTGGTGAGATTGTGCAGTGCAACCCTATTAATGTCTATGGTCCCGTTTTCTATCAGTATTATCGTATTTAATTTAAATGGTGAAATCATCCAGCAATAGTTTAATTCTGAAAATACTGCAGATTTTGCGTAAGTCAGGAATTCCACTTTGTTTACTGTAATCTGAACTCGGAGTACCACAATTAGATTTCACGCATATCCTCATATGTTCATTGGGAATGTCTGTTCCCTGATGTCGGTGCTCTGCAATCTACTCACTTTCTATTTGCTCCATCTTCAGTCAGATTCAGACTTCAAGGCAAATATTAGTTACATAGTTAGATTGAAAAAAGACACAAGTCCATCTAGTTAATCTGATTTGATTGGTGAAGATTAGAAACTTCTTAGAACTGACACATTTATTACACTATTGTTGACAAATATCAACACTGCGTTTGTATATATTTACGTACAGCCTCAGCTCATCCACCCAATCCTGGGTTACCAGATAACAACAAAAGTACTCCCAGCAACCACAGTTTTAATTGCACACAATTACCCTTCAGATTCAGCACTCATCAGAAACACCAGACCCGCATTTCTGAAGGACTTGTTTTTTTGCCTCCTGATGAACAGTTCTCTAGTTAATCACCTGTAGAACAGCATTTGCCCCATTGTGTCCTCCTTCCTAGCTCTTTGGTCACTCTCAAGATCCACAACAACACAGCTAAATGGGATTGCAGCTTCAAGTCACCTGGAACTTTCCACCTCTCCTCCAGTATATCGGACAGGGACATGATACACAGCATAGTGTAAACATAACCCTAATAAAAAACCAACACAAACATAACTTGCTGGAAAAAAAAGTTCATGCATTAAAAAAAACAGTAAAGTTAGCCCAATTTTTTTGCACAATTTGAAACATGTTACGCCGAGCAAATAGATACCTAACATGTCACGCTTCAAAATTGCACACTCTAGTTGAATGGTGTCAAACATGGGTACGTAACCACTTCCCGTCCGTCCTATAGCAGAATGACGAGCTGGAAGTGGTTCTGCTATCCTAACTGGGCGTCATATTACGTCCAGCAGGATAACATGCCGGCGTGCGCGGCGATCGCGAGTGCAGCATGTTAATCTCCAATCGTGATAAGAAGCCTCTGCCAGAGGCTTCTTACCTCGTGATCAGCTGTGACCATCGCGTGAACCCGGAAGTGGCGGTAAATGGCATTCCTCGGTACGTGCTGACAGGGAGAGATGATTGGCAGCTCTCCCTGTCAGAAGGGGGTTCTGTGCTGATAATCAATGTGCCAATCGTCTGCCAATCAGTGCCCAGCAGTGCACCAATAATAAAGTCTGAAAAGCCCACAACAGTGCCAATCAGTGCCCATTACAGTGCCAATCAATGCCCAGCAGTAACACCTGTCATTACCTGATCAGTACCTCATCGTCAGTGCTGCCCATCACAGCCGCCTGCCAGTGCCTATCACAGCCACTTATCAGTGCCCATCAGTACTGCATATCAGTGCCGCCTATTGGTGCCCACAGTGTTGCAGATCAGTACCTATCAGTGCCCATCAATTGTACATATCAGTTCCTCCTCTTCGGTGCCTATCAGTGCCCATCAGAGCCGATTCATCAGTGCCTGTCAGTGAAATGGAAAACTAAATTTTATGACAAACTAAGAAAAACGTTTTTTTTCTTCAAAAATGTTGGTCTATTTTAGTTTGTTTAGCAAAAAATAAAAACCTCATAGTTGATCAAATACCTCCAAAAGAAAGCTCTGTCTGTGGGAAGAAAATTATAAAAATTTTGTTTGGGTACAGAGTTGCATGACTGCACAATTGTCATTCAAAATGTGACAGCGCTGAAAGCTGAAAATTGTCCTGTGCAGGAAGGGGCGAAAGTGCCTGGTATTGAAGTGGTTAAAAATCCCCATAGGCCACGCTTTAAAATGTTTTACTGGTTACATGTTTTGAGTTACAGAAGAGGTCAAGGGCTAGAATTATTGCTCTCATTCTAACGTTTGTGGCAATAGCTCATGTGTGGATTAAACACAGTTTACATATGTGGGCGCGATTTACGTATGTGTTCGCTTCTGCATGCGAGCACACGGGGACAAGGGCGCTTTACATTTTTTGTTTATTGTTAATTCTCCTTTTATTTTTCTAGTTTGACACTTTCTTTTTAAAACTTTTTTTTTTGTCACTTTTATTCCTATTACAGGGAATGTAAACATCCCTTGCAATAGGAATAAGCATAACAGGTCCTCTTTACAGTGAGCTCTGGGGTCAATAGGTCCCCACTTCTCACCTCTAGGCTGGGAAGGCTAAAATCAAAAAAAGAAAAAAAAAAGAAAAAAAAAAAAGATCTCGGCTTCCCAGCCGAGGCAGCGCCATTTTTTCAAATGCAGAGACCGGGCGTGATCATAGAGACTCCGGGTACCATCTGGTCTGCCAGAAATCTCTATCGTTAGTATCCAGCGCCAGCGGTTCCCTTCTCCGACTCACCGATGGCAGGGGTGAGTCGCTAAAAGCACTGGAGGGCGGCAGGAGGGGGGGCATGTCCCCTCTTGCCACCTGTAAGAACAATGAAGTGGCTGAACAGCCACTATGATGATCCTTATGGTGTAGGGAATCGCTGGCTGAAAAAGACATCTGAATGATGTCTGTAGTGGAGGATATCATTCAGATATCATCGCTCAAACTCGATGTGGGGCGGTCGGGAGGCGGTTAATAAGCCTTTTATGCTGGAATTTTGCCACCCAGGTTTGGCTTTATTTTTTTTTGTTTGTTGCTGAATAGAATACACAGGCTAATTACTCCTAATTTAATATATTCTTTGAGCACTCCCACTTTTTTTCTTTAATTTTTGTGTCCAGGATATTCTCCCATCTAATATCATGAAGTATGGAGTGCAGTTTGGTAAAATGGCTTTTTTGTCCTAGCCTCGTGTCTCCTTTTTCTATGATTTACGGTGAAGATAACTACCCTGAGATCACTATTACTCAAGGTACCCCTGTGCTGTTTGTTATTAGTAGGTCAAGCAGAGCTGTATTTCTAGTTGGGGCATCTACCATCTGACACATGAAATTGTCCTGCAAGACATTCAGGAAATGACGAGCCATAGATGACTGGGCAGATGGAATTGCTCAATCAGTATCTGTATAATTGAAGTCCCTCATGATAATAATATTGCACAGCCTCATCCCCATTTCTAACTGTGAAAGGAGATTGGTCTCCTCTTCATCCTTCAGTTTAGGGGACCTGTAGCATAACCCCACTAATCTTTTTCCATTCGTTTTTTCTCTTGAAGCTCTAGCCACAAGGATTCTTCCTCTTCCCTTGTAATGTCATCAAATCACTCCTAACATACATGCCCCCCCCCCCCCCCCGTTCTACCGAACCTGTTTCTTTGAAATAGGGAATACAGTTAAAACGCTGCAATAGGAGCTGCCAAACCAGGTTTCTGTTGGACCCCTTTCACACTGAAGATGCTTTACAGGCATTTAAAAATAACGCCTGTAAAACGCCTGTAAACTACCTCCCCTGCCACCCCAGCGTACATGCATTTGCCTGGCTTCCCCAGTGTCCCTTCAGACAGGCTCAGGCTGCATGTTAAACTCCCTGGGGTCACATGCAGACCACAGGACACCCCTCATGTAGTGAAAGGGCCTGCCTGATTGGATAGATGGTATGTCACTAACTGAAAAATAAACCGCTGTGTTAGGAGGCTAAAAACTGGGTGAGGAACAGCCAAACTCTGCTACAAAGGTGAGGTTGTGGAAGACCGTTTTATGTCAGACTTCTATCATGTCATACCATCAGGAAGGCGCATGATTGGCCCAAACTTATTCAGATGCAGGACAATGACCCCAAACATACATCCAAAATTATTAAGATCTATCTTCAGTGTAAAGAACAAGGAGTCCTGGTTTGGCCCCCACGGAACTCTGATCTCAACATTGAGATTGTCTGGAATTACATGAAGAGACAGAAGGATTTGACGTAGCCACAGAAGATACACTATATTGTCAAAAGTATTGGGACACCTGCGTTTACACACACATGAACTTTAATGGCATCACGGTCATGTTGGAACAAGAAGGGGGTCATCCCTAAACTGTGATTATATGACAGTATTACATTGTATATCCCTGTATGTTGCGGTCGTTCAAGTGCTTATCTAATCGTTTCTAGAAACTATCGATGCTCCCCCACTGAGATCACCGCCTGTGGAAGGGAATTCCACATCCTTGCCACTCTTACAGTAAAGAACCCTCTACGTAATATAATGTTAAACCTCTTTAATGAGTGGCCACAAGTCTTGTTAAACTCCATTCTGCGAAAATGTTTTATCCCTATTGTGGGGTCACCAGTATGGTATTTGTATATTGAAATCATATTTTTACTTTTATTCAGAGAGAATAAGTTCAGTGCTTGCAACCTTTCCTCATAACTAATATCCTCCAGACCATTTATTAGCTTTGTTGCCCTTCTTTGTACTCGCTCTATTTCCAGTACATCCTTCCTGAGGACCGGTCCCCAGAACTGGACTGCATACTCTAGGTGCGGTGCATACCATTGCTGAGCCTATCATCTACTAGAACCCCCAGGTCCTTTTCCACCCTAGATTCCCCCAGAGGTTCTTTCCCCAGTGTATA
Organism: Lithobates pipiens; assembly: GCF_037356315.1. Lineage (NCBI taxonomy): Eukaryota > Metazoa > Chordata > Amphibia > Anura > Ranidae > Lithobates > Lithobates pipiens. The sequence continues at coordinate 157,296,152 of NW_027507685.1, read as the reverse complement.
GATTGCCTTCATATTTTTGCCACCCAAATGCATTATTTTACATTTTAATACATTGAACCTCATTTGCCATGTAGTTGCCCACCCCATTACATAGTTACATTGTCAGGTTGAAAAAAAGACACAAGTCCATCCAGTTCAACCATAAAAATAAAATAATTAAAAATATTGTGCTATCCAATATACCCAATTCTATACCCACAGTTGATCCAGAGGAAGGCAAAAAACCCCAGCAGAGCATGCTCCAATTTGCTACAGAAGGGGAAAAAAATTCCTTCCTGATCCCCCAAGAGGCAATCGGATTTTCCCTGGATTAACTGTACCTATAACTGTTAGTACCCAGTTATATTATGTACACTTAGGAAAGTATCCATGCCTTTCATAAAACAATCCACCTCTGGCGAGAGTCTATTCCACATTTTCACAGCTCTTACTGTGAAGAAACCTTTCCATATTTGGAGATGAAATCTCTTTTCCTCTAGACGTAAAGAGTGCCCCCTTGTCCTCTTTGTTGACCGTAAAGAGGATAACTCAACACCAAGTTCACTATATGGACCCCTTATATATTTGTACATGTTGATCGTATCCCCCCTTATTCTCCTCTTCTCAAGAGTGAATAAATTCAGTTCCTCTAATCTTTCCTCATAGCTGAGCTCCTCCATGCCTCTTATCAGTTTGGTTGCCCTTCTCTGCACTTTCTCCAGTTCCCCGATTATCCTTTTTGAGAACTGGTGCCCAAAACTGAACTGCATATTCCATATGAGGTCTTACTAATGATTTGAACAGGGGCAAAATGATATCTCTCTCTCTCTGGAGTCCATACCGCTCTTAATACAAGAAAGGACTTTGCTCGCTTTGGAAACCACAGCTTGGCATTGCATGTAATTATTGAGCTTATGATATACCAAAACCCCCGGATCCTTCTCCACCACAGATTCTCCCAGTTGTACTCCCCCTAGCATGTATGATGTATGCATATTCTTAGTCCCCAAGTGCATAACCTTACATTTCTCAACATTAAACCATATCTGCCACATAGTCGCCCAATTAGACAGTGCATTCAGGATCGGCTTATAAATTGGAGACATCCTGTAAGGATGTTATTCCACTGCATAGCTCAATGTCATCTGCAAAGACATGTTACTTATGATCCTAGACCCAATATCACTTATAAAGATATTAAAAAGTAAGGGTCCCTGCACTGAACCTTGGGGTACACCGCTGACCATTCATTTATTCAGTTCTTATCCTGCGGAGAAGTTATTGCCCTGCTTAGCTTAGTATCATCCGCAAATACAGAGATTTCACTGTTTACACCATCCTCCAGGTTGTTTATGAACAAATGAAATAGGATTGGTCCCAGCACAGAACCCTGGGGCAACTGCGCTACCCATCCCTGACCATTCTAAGTATTCCCCATTTATCACCACCCTCTGAACTCACCCTTGTAGCCAGGTTTCAATCCATGTACTCACCATATGGTCCATGCCAATGGACCTTATTTTGTACAGTAAACGTTTATGGGGAACTGTGTCAAATGCTTTTGCAAAATCCAAATACACCATGTCCACGGGCCTTCCTTTATTTAGATGGCAACTCGCCTCCTCATACAAGGTTAATGGATTGATTTGGCAAGAATGATTCTTCATGAATCCATACTGCAAATGATACCGTTCTCATTACTAAAATCTTGTATATTGTTCCTTATCATCCCCTCCAAGTTCACATACTATTGATGTTAGGCTAACTGGTCCGTAATTCTCAGGGATGTATTTTGGGCCCTTTTTAAATATTGGTGCTACATTGGCTTTTCTCCAATCACCTGGTACCATTCCAGTCAGTAGACTGTCAGTAAAAATTAGGAACAATAGTCTGGGAATTACTTGACTGAGTTCACTAAGTACCCTCGGATGCAAGCCATCTGGTCCTGGTGATTTATTAATGTTAAGTTTCCCAAGTCTAATTTTAATTCTGTCCTCTGTTAACCATGGAGGTGCTTCCTGTGATGTGTCATGAGGATAAACATTGCAGTTTTGGTTACTGAAGCCCCTTCATGAAGACTGAGGAGAAGAATAAATTCAATACCGTCGCCATCTCCCCATCCTTTGTAACCAGATGTCCTTCCTCATTCTTTATGGGGCCAATATGCTCTGTCCTCCCTTTTTTTACTGTTTACATACTTAAAGAATTTCTTGGGATTTTTTTTTGCTCTCCTCTGCTATGTGTCTTTCATGTTCTATCTTAGCCCTCCTTATTGCACCCTTACATTTCTTGTTGCATTCTTTATAAATTCTGAATGCTGATGATGATGATCCCTCAACCTTGTATTTTTGGAATTTTTACATTGGAGTTAAGCCATCCAGGATTTTTGTTCGCGCTTATAAATGTATTATCCAGTGGGATGCATTGGCTAATGCCCTTATTTAATATGCTCTTAAAGCAAACCCATCTTTTCTCTGTGTTCTTTGTTCCTAAGATTTTATCCAAATTTATGCCTTCTAGCAAGGCTTGTAGTTTGATTTGGATCAGTGCACAAAGCAAGGTCCATAAAAACAAGGATGAGCCGTTTGGAGTGGAGGAACTTGACTGGCCTGCACAGAGTCCTGACCCTAACCTGATAGAACACTGCAGGGATGAATTAAAGCAGAGACTGTGAGCCAGGCCTTCTTGTACAACATCAGTGCCTAACAACACAAATGCACTTCTGTAAGAACGATCAAACATTCCCATAGACACACTCCTAAACTTAGTGAACAGCCTTCACAGAAGAGTTGAAGCTGTTATAGCCACAAAGGGTGTACCAACTCAATATTGAACCCTATGGACTAAGACTGGGAAGCCATTAAAGTTCATATAAAGGTGTCCCAATACTTTTGACAATATAGTTTATAGCTTGGCTCTTTTTTGAATATCTGGACTGCATTTGCCTTTCACCAATCTGTTGGTACCATTCCAGTCAGTAAGTTTGCCTTTAAAAATTGGGAACAACGGTCTGGCAATAACATCGCTAAGCTCCTTGAGGACTCTCGGATATCATCTGGTCTTGATGATAAGAATGTATTCTTCTCCATGTCAGTTTTGACCAACTTCCCATGATTATCTTTTATGGGGCCAGAATGCACTGACCTAGCCTTTTTACTATTAATAGATATGAAAAAAAAAATGTTTTTACTCTCTTCAGAAATGTGTTTCTCAGTTTGTTGCCTTTGTGTTTTGCATTCTTTCTTTTTTAGTTTTGAAATAGCCAATATATTTTACCGGACCCCTTTTTCTCATTTATATGCCTTTTTAGCTTAGTATTTGGCCACCCAGCTTTAACTTGTGTTTTTTATTTGTTACCCAATGAAATGCACTACTGAATGTTGTTTAATATATCCATAAAGGGTAACTCCACTTTTGTGGGAGAAAAAAAAATAGCAAATAAAAAAAATAATATAGTGTATACAGTTGCGACACTAGTCATATTGTGATTGAATTACTTGTAATTGAATTACTAATGATACCACAAAGCAACTCGTTCACTCCTTGATTATTTCCCGCCTTGACTTCTGCAACTCTCTCCTTAATGGCCTACCCTTAAGCAGGCTATCCCCCCTTCAGTCTATTATGAATGCTGCTGCTAAACTAATACACCTCACTAATCGTTCCATAACTGCTGCCCCTCTCTGCCAATCCCTTCACTGGCTTCCCCTACCCCACCGTGTAAAATTCAAAATGCTAACCATAACATACAAAGCAATCCACAACCTCGCCCCCATCTACATCACCAACCTCATCTGCAGATATCACCCAAATTGTCCCCTCCGCTCCTCCGACAACCTCCTGCTTTCTAGCTCCCTTGTTACCTCCTCTCATGCTCGCCTTCAAGACTTCTCCAGAGCCTCTCCCATCCTCTGGAAATCCCTGCCCAAATCTGTCCGCTCAGCCCCTACCCTGTCCACCTTTAAGAGTTCCCTGAAAACTAATTTATTCAGGGAAGCCTATCCCACACCCACCTAACTGTCCCCAAGCTGCCCCCATCAAATCATTCTCTACAGCCATTACCTTTTGTACCACCACCCCCTCCCTTTAGAATGTAAGCTCTATGAGCGGGGCCCTCCTGTACCTTTTGTATTGTACTTTAATTTTTGTTGTCTCCCCTATACATTGTAAAGCGCTGCATAAACTGTTGGCGCTATATAAATCGTTAATAATAATAATAATAATTACTTATTAAAAGTTATTAAAAATTACCTTTCCTTTTCAATGTGCAGCTTGCTAATTTTCTGAAAATATAATGCAATATGGCTACCTGGAGGTGTTCTATACACAGAATGCGTACTGACCACCCCCCAGAAACATAATTTCTTGCTTGTGTGATTGGTTCACCAATTTTCACAGAAGTCTGTCCTCAGATACAAGTCAGATTTCAGGCATCCCCTGCAACAAAAATAAAATTTTTGGTGGGATACTTTCAATAGGAAATAACATCTAAAGGAATGCAGACCCAGCATATTTCCTCATTAGAGCCCTGCAGCTGCACAGCTGATTGATAATTATGAAACCACTCCCATTAGACTCACTTCCCCACATATATACAGACAAACGCACCCGGTTTTCTTCAGAATAAAAAAGGTAGGAATCTTCAACAAAGTTTGTTAAGTTTTGTATTGTACATAGATGACCCAGAGGGGAATGTTTTTTTTTCCTCAACAAAAGTGGAGTTATGCTTTAAAACACCCCCACATTTCTTTAGTGTTCTTTGAACAATAATTTAACTTTACTAAGCTGCAATCCATACTGCATGCTACTAAATGGGTTTAATTATTTTAAAATTGTATATTCTTTTCCAACCCACCAAGTCTCTTTCCTATCATTTACAGCAAACATGATTACTCTGTTATCACTGTTACCTAAGTTACCCGTAACTTCCACTAATACATTTAGCTCTGTGGTGTTTGAAATTAGCAAGTCCAATGGAGCATTATTTCTAGTTGTAGCTTCCATTTTAAAACTCAGTTGTCCTGCAATAGGTTCAAGAAATTACTAGCCTTAATTGTGCAGTTCCATCTGCCCAATCACTGTCAGGATAGTGATTGTCCTCCATGATTATAACATTGGCCCGTCTCCCTGCCATTTCTAACTTTGAAAGTAGATGTGTTCTGACATTCCTGATCTGCATGCTTGGTTTAGCGTAATGTATCAGAAGGCTTTGCAGCCAGAGATGGGCAACTAGCATTTTCAGAAGGTGGTAAGCAATGTGAGCCTCCATATTCTTCTCATAACAGGTTTCTTTTAAATGAGCGAGTGGGTTTTTGCCTCATGTCACCCAGAAGCATATAGTGTGGTCCCAGCCATATACAGAAATCCTTCTGTTTTTTTATGCATCTCCTCCCTGGAACTATAAATGTCACTGAACAGGAGAATTTGCTCTCTAGCAACTCTAAGTGAAAATCTGGAACACCATTAATGATTTTAGGAAGGATAGACAGTCCAATAACCGTACTATGGGGTTTCATCAAGAGTCATACTGCTGACAGACAAGTACCATCTGAATGAGACATCAGAAGCACATTACAGCTGTACTGGTATTGCATAAGATATAAGAGAACAGCTGGTTTACCCCCTCAACTCCCCTTCTTTCTCCAGCATCTGCATGCCTCTAGCCCAGCCCTCTGTGTCCAGCTCACTGTCCATTGCACGCAGCCATTCACACGCCTAAGCTCTGTAAACGAGCAAATTAAAAAGTAGTTTAACTTGGCAGGAGTTCATGATGATCTAAATCAGCTTAACCCATAGTAGATTGCTGTAAAACTGCAGAGAAGCTAGTTGTAGTTTAGTGATGTTATAAAAGATGTTTATGGTCAGCTAATGAAGGTTTAGAATTGGTGTTATCCAAACTAGAGACAAATTAAATTTTTTCGTACTGCATGCATACATCATTTACTGCATTGTACTGAGCAGAAGCTCTCTACCATGCCACGTACAGACGGTCGGACTGTCCGGCGGACCTAGTCCAGCGGACAACCCGCCGGACTTTTCAGCAGAGGCCCACCGGACTTTCCGAACAAGCGGACCTGCCCACACACTAACAGACTTTTCCGGCAGACAATCCGTCAGACTATGGCGGGAGTCCGCCGGACTTTTGAAATGAACAGACTTGCCCACACACGGAGAACGTGGCTCCGGGTAGATGGGACTAGCGAAGGAAGTCATGTTGGCGTCTCCATCAGTGAGATTGACACCTCGTGAGCCCCGTCACCTGTTATGGACTTAGAGGGGAACCCCTATGCCGAAAAAAAACGGTGTGGAGGTCCCCCCAAAGTCCATAGCAGACCCTTATCCGAGCATGCAGCCCGGCCAGTCAGGAAAGTGGGTAGGGACAATCGAGCGCTCCCCCTCCTGAGCCATACCAGGCCATGTGCCCTCAACATGGGGGGGTGCTTTTGGGGAAAGGGGGGCCCTGCGGCCCCCCTACCCCAAAGCACCTTGTCCCCATGTTGATGAGGACAAGGGGCTCTTCCCGACAACCCTGGCCGTTGGTTGTCGGGGTCTGCGGGCAGGGGGCTTATCGGAATCCGGGAGCCCCCTTTAATAAGGGGGCCCCCAGATACTGGCCCCCACCCTATGTTAATGAGTATGGGGTATGATGTACCTCTACCCATTCACCTGATGAAAAAAGTGTAAATAAAAAAAACACAACACAAGTTTTTAAAATAATTTATAAGACGGCTCCAGTGGTCTTCTTCCGTCTTGGGGGAGTCCGGCTTTCTTCTTCGCCATCGTCCGGGGGTCTTCTTTCAACTTCGGGTTCTTGTCCCGCTCTTCTGGGGTCTTGTTCCCCTCTTCGATTCTTCTTGCCGGGCCTCTGTTATCTTCTTATAGCTCTTTTAATAGTGTTGGCCTGGTCTTCTGTCTCCACCGCCGCCTTCTTTTCTTCTCTTCTTCCTTACGATGTTGACCCAACGCTCTCTCTGGCCGCAATGGCAGGGATGTGTTGTGCGCCAACTTATATAGGGACAAGGGGCGGGGTCACCAGTGATGTCACATGGTGACCCCACCCCTTATGATGTCACATTCCCAGCATCCTCCGGGACTGTGACATCATAAGGGGCAGGGTCACCATGTGATCGTGTGTGTGTGCGGCATCACGGGTACAAATGCTGCAACTGTCTCAAGGCCCATGTAGTTAGGGGGCCCAGCCTTAACCACAGGCCTCTTATTTACCATGCTCTTGTCATCACAATCTGTGTCAAAGTATTTGAAAATTTAGTAAATGCAGCTCTGTAATCATTATTATATCATTAAGTCCTAACTCCAGGAATTAGAAACAAATGTATCCTTGCAGTTTTCCCTCCTGCTATTAAGCAATATAACTTGATCATCTCTCTGCCTCCAGTAGATGATTAGGCTATAAAGGAGTAGCAAACTAATATTTTATGTTTAATCTGTATTTATTAAAAGTTATTGTACATACAAACAGTACAAAATAGAACATATCAATTTAAAAGATGGATTACATGAGATATGTAATAAGGTATCTAGCCAATATTCTGTATCCAAATCAAGGAAAATGAACACAGGGTATGTGTAAACGAAATGCGACATTTGAAATAGATGATAAATACAATGTCACAAAATTATAAATAGTAATCCAAACTGTAAAGGCGAGATGGGAAATATTCTGAGCCTCAGGGGTTAATAGACCCTAACTCATAAGGGAGAATATTGAAAAAACAAACTTAAGATAATATAGTTTTATGAGAGAAATTTACTGCAACTGCAATATAAGGCCAATTACATTCTCATGTGACTAGACAATGATAAGCAAGCAAATGATGGATACGAAGAAAAGAAGAGAAAGGAGGAAAGAGGAGAGGATAGGATATAAACAGTTGGGTAATAGTAGAATAGAGAAGGGCTCTTAAGAAAAGTAAGGCCGCGTACACACGCGCGGACTGTTCGCCCAACTTTGTCCGTCAAACAGTTTCGGCAAACAGTCCGCTCAAAATTAGCATGGACGGACATGGCCACACACGACGGACGAACAGTTTGCTGAAACCGTGCGCGATGACGTGAACGGCACGTACGACGGGACGAAAAATACGACGTCCTATACACTGCATTATAACTTTCGGCGTGTAAATCCTTTCTGAGCATGCGCAGAACTTAGTTTGACGAACAAGCCTACACACGAGCGGACTGTTCGCTGAAACAAGGTTTCAGCGGACAGTTTTTCGGAAATTCCGTAAAACCTTGTTCGTCAAACTGTCCGCTGAAACTGTCCGCTGAAAGCCCACACACGAGCGGACTGTCCGCCCAAACACTGTTCAGCGGACAAAGTTGGGCGAACAGTCCGCGCGTGTGTACGCGGCCTAAGTGGTGAATTCTGAGGAATATGTAAAATAATTCAACACAGTCCACATAATACTGTAGGTGCCTGATTTGTCATTTTCCCAGGAGATCATCTGTTCCATTTGAATTTATCTCACAGGTCCATTCAACTGGGGGGGGGGGGGGGCTGACCGGTTTACACCAGGAATCCAATCTATGATACAGTTGAAGGATTTTTTTTCCCCAACTTAGTATAGAGACATCAATGCTATTCAGGACTGAAGGGTGTCTACGCCATCCAGGTATAATCTTATAATTATGCTCCTGAGCTTTGGTAGATATGGAGGCTTTGTGAGTAAACACCAGTGTCTTATCCCAGTCTGTCATCCTCAGTAAGAGCAAGGTCCTGTTCAACGGATGTTTCATTCAGGAGAAGTTGCAGACTAATATTTTGATAAATCAAAGTCTTAATGTCATAGAGAATGTTACACACGAATGCTGGGACAAACAATAATATTTGGAGAGTTGTGCTCTAGCCTAGAGGTCCTGCAGCAGCTTTCATTGCCTCTGCCATGACTAAATGACGGGATGTGGCAATGAAACAAAGCTCTAGAACTCCAGACAATGCCAAAACTTGCCCACTTTTTCCCACCTTCCACAAAATCCTATTGGCCACTGAGGCCTATCACAGTGATGAGACAATAGGAATGTGGAGCAGACCAGCTCTGACACTACCTGAAGGTGTCTTTTAGATCTGTTATCTGCTTTTTTTTTTTTTTTTTTTTTTTTTGCGACAGAATGGTAATAGCAAAGTTTTTCATGTCTATGACTAAGCTAGTTGGGTTGTTTGTGGAATAAAGCTGTGAATGTTGTGACGTAATCAGAGTGCAGCTGCTCATTCTTTCAACAACACACAATAATGTATTAAATGTAATAATCTGTTTTCAGGAGATAACTTTTATAGGTAAATGTAAAAAATATAATAATTGAAAGTACCATGCCTCCCTATTAGGGGATGCACTGATACAGCGAGCTTATGCTATCTGTGCTTGTCTAGTTTTTGAAGATCCTCAAGCTCCCCAGTAATCGGCAATTGCTATATCTATGGCACACTACAATGCCCGTGCCATTGCATTTTAAAGGTTTGCACACAGTAATTTCTCTATCATTCCTGTATTCTTTGTCTGTGGTACTCACAGTGCTGATGAAACATCTACCTAGAAATCCTCTTAACACAAGAATCTGCAGTTTAAAGCCTTGCATGATGTCATCTGACCTCTCCTAACCACAAGAATTGTTTCTAATCTCATACAGCTTATTAAGAGATGTTACAGGCTTCTGTGATTTAATGCAGACACAAAGAATGTGCAAGAAAAACTTCACACAGACCCCAGTGGATGTGCAGCTGTAATTACTGTGGTTTTTTGTTTATATGTAAGTGACCATGTGTTACCCCAGCACCCTTTACACCTTTACACACAAAAATATGATATTGCTGGGTTGTGGATGTCATTAAGGTTTTAGGTCTACAGTTAATGTGCACACCTACCATGCCCATTGCATATCAATGATATGTTAGCGGCAAGGTGTGTTTTGATTGGAGTTTAAAGTGAAGCACACAGAGCTTCTGTTGAAGAGTCAAGTGTTGGTAATGAGTAGACGATAGTGAGAAGTATCCAATGGTACTTGCTCTGCAAAACCGCTGAACTTGGCTTCATCTGCTTGGTGCTTTTTCATTCAGATTAGGATAATTAGGCATCTTTAGGGAAAATCTGGTATTTAAGAGGCTAGGTGAGGGTTGAGGATAGGGGGACATTTTTGTAGGCCTGGGCAAAATGATAAAAGAATAACCACATTAAGTACTACATATCTCAGCATAATATGCACATTTCTTAAGTCTACATTTATAGGACACAGGGTCTTTAAGTCTTATATAGCTGCCTTCAGGTAATTGTACATGGGCGAACTAAGCTGTAAAGAAACCCCTTTTGTAACCCCTCCCACTCTCAGCAACTTCAGTTTTTGCTAGTGTCCTTTGGTGAACAGATGTCTCTCTGCTTTGTGAGGAACTCCACCAAATGTTCTCTTTTTTATGCATTTTGTCTTTCTTCTCAAGATATTCTTCTAGCAAGAATTCTTTGCTACATAGCCACTTCAACTTCTCTTGCAGCTTCAAGACTGGTTGACTCTTAGGCACAGCCTGGAGAGGGACAGAACCCATATGGTAGTATGTCAGGGCTCTATACCTATTTGTAACCCAGTGTGTTGTCACTCCAGTCACTGAAGGGTTAACATGTGGAGCACTGGCTTAGACACATTAAGTTGCAACCAGAAATGGGAACAGTTTGACCACACCACTATTTAAACTTGGCACATTTTTTCCACAAGCCACTAGGACTCAGGTCGAGTGAAATATAGCACCCACACAGCCTGTTTTCCATAGTGCACTTGCCAGTTCATCTGCTTCACCTATAGTAGAGCAATCTTCCTTAAAGTGCCTGTGGATCCAATGTCTATTGTGACTAATCACAGAAAACTTAACCTATGCTGCTCTAGTTCTGACTGCTATGCACATCCCAGGTGTGGAAAATTGGCAGACTTGACTTCCTCAGTAATCAATGTCTGGATTCTGGAGAATAGTTAAACTTTCTGTTGCAGACGGGAGATGCCGGATATGGACTTCCTGGTTTCCAGAGTGGCCAGCAAACTAGACAAATTTGGTGCCAGGACTGGGCATCCATGGGCCTTCTCATTGGATGCTCTAATGACTCCATGGGATGAGTCAACCTAAACTATTCTTTTTCACTTGGTGAAGCTCCTTCCTCACCCGCTCTGCAGGATCGAGATGAAGGGCATTCCTGCAGCAGTCCTCATTGCACTGAACTGTTCCAGGAAGATGTGCTCCTCAGACATAGCTTCTGGGTAGACTATTTTTGGGCCCACTCAGATTTTCTGTATCTTCTATCCCAAGGACAGATTTACCATCCTGCTTTGGGGTTGCTGACTTTAACAGCTTGGCAGCTGCACTCAAGCTCTTGAGGGACAGAAGCTTATTGAACTTGGCCATGTCTTCGCTCTAAAAAGTTAAGAAATAAACTTCTTGAAGTCTACTAATCACACTTTGAAAGCTTACTTTTCCTGGTGCAAAGCCAGCAACTTCCATCCTAGGAAGTTCTTCCCTCTGTAATGAATTCTGTTTTCTCCAGCCTAGAGTAGACCAGCTTTTGGCCTGTAGTAATTTCAAAGGTCAGGTTTTGGTCCTAGCAATTTTATTCCAAAAACCTGCTTGCCTCTCATTCTATGGCAAAAGCATTCCTACAGGGTGTTGCTTACATCGCTTCCCCTGTGTCTCCCCAGTGACACTGTAGAATCTCAGCCTGATTTTGTCCATTTTGCAAAGACCACCCTTTGAACCTATCAGGGATATGCCTTTGTCTACCTTCAGTTATAAGTTTGCCTTTTTCATTGCTATCTCAGTGGGGTCTCAACCTGGTTCTTTCGACTTTCCAAAGACCACCCTTTCAACCTATCAACTATACCCCCTTGTCCCCTTATCCCCTTACTCCTAAAACTGTGTTGCCTACCCTTCAGTTGGACTACCTTTAGACATTCCAATTGTCTAAGACTTGTTGAAAACTGTGTCCCATAATAAAAAATTGGATTTTTGTCTGTAAAATCCTTTCCATGGAGTGCATTACAAGACATGGTTCCCCATCCCTCTGTTTCTTAGAATCTACTCCTATTGTTGCGTTTTAAAAAATCGAGACATGCATGATGTTGGAGGGGCCATATAGGGTTTTTCTTGCAACTACATTTGCCAGTGACAAATCACCTGAAAGGAGATGCATAATAAAAGGTATAAGACTCAGAGAGCCTCTTTTCTGTAATGTACTCCAAGAAACTGATTTTCCAGGTGAGGAAAAATCATATATATTTCTAGCAGATCAACAGGTATGTTTCTGTGCTTTAAGTGTGGTGTTTTTTTTTTTCTCAGACAAAATATGAGGAAATATGTGTTACAGAGGTGTACTGAATATGCTTTTTTATGTCTGGGCATACACTTTGAGGGCTCTGTTTATAATTTGTATTCAGTATCTCACAATTTTTGTAAATATTTTATTATATCTTTTCATGTGACAACACTGAGAAACTACACTTTGCTACAACATAAAGTAGTGAGTGTACAGCTTGTATAACAGTGCAAATTTGCTGTCCCCTCAAAATAACTCAACACACAGCCATTAATGTCTAAACCGCTGGCAACAAAAGTGACTACGCCCTTAAGTGAAAATGTTCAAATTGGGCCCAAAGTGTCAATATTTTGTGTGGCCACCATAATTTTCCAGCACTGCCTTAACCCTCTTGGGAATGGAGTTCATCAGAGCTTCACAGGTTTCCTCTTCCGCTCCTCCATGATGACATCACAGAGCTAGGGGATGTTGGAGACCTTGCGCTCTTCCACCTTCCGTTTGAGGATGCCCCACAAATGCTCAATAGGGTTTAGGTTTGTAGACATGCTTGGCCAGTCCATCACCTTCACCCTCAGCTTCTTTAGCAAGGCAGTGGTGTGTTTGGGGTCATTACCATGTTGGAATACTGCCCTGCATCCCAGTCTCCGAAGGGAGGGGAGCCAGAAGGGATGTCAACAAAGCCAGTCTTTAAACAGGAACACAGGAGATAGTTTCTTGTGATGTGACCAAGGCGAAGGCAGAGCTCCTCTGGACTTGACGGCTTAAGTAGGCAGGACTGAAGAGCAGTATCATCAACAGCGGAGAGAGATGGGAGCTGGCAGTTGGCCGACAGCTGAGCGCCCAGCTCAGAGAAGGAAGGGCTGAGCCCAGCCCTGACAGTACCCCCTCCTCAACGACCCCTCCCCCACAGAGGACCACCAGGCTTGAGGAGAAAATGTTTATGAAAATCACGGAGGAGGACTGGGGCATGTACATCCTGAGGATGAGACCCATGAGCGTTCCTCTGGACAGTACCCTTTTCAATGCACCAGGTACTGTATGCGCCTATGGGAGTCAACAATGGACTGTACTTCATACTCCCCATGATTCTCAACCTGTACAGGGTGAGGACATGGCACCGAGGTGGTAAAGCAGTTGCAGACCAAAGGTTTTAATAAGGAGATATGAAATACATTCGAAATACGCATATTAGAAGAAAGGTAAGCCACTGGGTTAATCCTGCAAAGAATACGGAAAGGCCCAATAAACAGAGGTGTGAACTTCAGTGAGTTAACACGAAGTTGCGAGATGACAGCCAGACCCTGTCCCCAACCTGGTAGGGAAGCACAGGCAGGCGTCTGCGGTCAGCATGGAGTCTGTACCCATCATTAGCATGACGCAAAGCCTTCTGGACTCGTGCCCAAGTGGAACGAAGACCACAGAGATTATCCTCTAATGCAGGAATACTCTGCAGAACAAACGAGTCGGGGTACATGGAAGGTTGGAAACAATCGAGAAGCAGAATTCAAGGCACTGTTGTGAGCAAACTCTGCCCAGGGTAATAGGTCTGACCAATTGTTATGATGGTCAGAAATATAGCAACGTAGAAATTGCTCCAAGGAATGATTGGCTTGTTCTGCGGCCCCATTAGATTGCGGGTGATATGCAGAAGAGAAATCAAGCTGAATTCCCAACTGTGCACAAAAGGCTTGCCAGAACCAGTACATAAACTGACTACCCCTGTCTGAGACAATAAACTTGGGTAGCCCATGTAAGTGAAAGATCTCCCGAGCAAAAATGGAAGCCAATTCCTTAGAATTGGGCAACTTCTTAAGTGGAATACAATGACACATCTTTGAAAACCGGTCACCCACCATAAGGATAACAGTGTTACCTTGGGAGTTGGCTAACTCCACAATGAAATCCATAGATAGGTGGGTCCAGGTCCTCTCTCCATTGGGTATGGGTTGTAGGAGGCCCACTGGAAGGTGTCGTGGAGTCTTACTTTGAGCACACATGGAACAGGCAGCTACGAAGGCGGTTACATCAGCACGTAGACTAGGCCATCAGAATTGTTGGGAAATGGACCAAATGAGTTAATTATTTCCAGGGTGGCCAGGTGCCTTGGGAGAATGGAGCACGGCCATACAGAGACTCTCTGGGACAAAGCAGCGGTCACAAGGTTTCTCAGGGGGAGCATGGACCTGAGCAGCAAGAATTTTGTCACCCAAAAGAGAAATGAGACTGGTGTGAACCGTAGCCAGAATACGATCAGGAGGTATCACAGGAACCAGCTCTATCTTGGAAGTGGAGGAAAATTGTCGTGACAAGGCCTTAGCCCTTACATTCTTAGTACCGGGTAAGAATGAGATGTTATTGAAACGTGACAAGAAAAGAGCCCATCGCACCCTTCTGGGAGAGAGGCGTTTGGCCTCAGACAAGAATTGGAGATTCTTATGGTCAGTAAGAATGAGGGCCGGCCCAGTGGTACCTTCAAGGAGATTTATAGATAATTCCTAATTTTATTTTATGTATTTATTTGTTATATTCTTCTGATATGAATATATGTATTTGATCTGGTTTATTTTCCATATTTTTATTACTTTGGATAAGGGTATTACTTTGGATAATATTATCACAACGTTATCCATAGGGTGATAATGTATAAACATGTTTGCACATGGTTAACAAAGTAGATAAAAGCGATTTGGGTTATGTAATATTCCCAATTGGGGATCTTTATTCACTTTATATATCGGTATCACATGCTTGAGTCATATGATTAGTTTTACCGTATATACTCGAGTATAGGCCGACCCGAATATAAGCCGAGGCCCCCAATTTACCCCCAAAAAAACTGGCAAACTTATTGACTCGTGTATAAGCCGAGGGTGAGACATGCCTGTCCATCCCTGTGTGTGTGTCCGTCCATCCCTGTGTGTCCGTCCATCCCTGTGTGTCCGTCCATCCCTGTGTGTCCGTCCATCCATCCCTGTGTGTGTCCATCCATCCATCCATCCCTGTGTGTGTGTGTCTCCATCCATCCATCCATCCATCCCTGTGTGTGTGTGTCTCCATCCATCCATCCATCCCTGTGTGTGTGTGTCTCCATCCGTGTGTGTGTGTGTGTGTGTGTGTGTGTGTGTGTCCAGCCTACCTGTGTCCCGAGCCTTTGTCCCGAGCCTCCGTCCCGTGCCTCGCCTCCTTGCCTCCGTCCCGTGCCGTGCCTTGCCGCCGTGCCTTGCCTCCGTCCCGTCCCGTCCCGTCCCGTGCCGTGCCTTGCCTTGCCTCCGTCCCGTGCCCTCTTCGTCGGCGCCTCGGCGGCCATTGTAAAATTCAAAAGCTGCGCCGCCGCCTTCGCCTGTGATAGGCGGAACACTGAATTTCCCAGCAGCCTGTGTTCCGCCTATCACGGACATCGTATCATCCTCGTCCGTAGTACGAGGATGATACGATGTCCGTGATAGGCGGAACACAGGCTGCTGGGAAATTCAGTGTTCCGCCTATCACAGGCGAAGGCGGAGCCGGAGGCGCGGCTTTTGAATTATAGAATGGCCGCTGTCTGTCTGCTCGACACGCTGATCGAGCGGGCAGACAGCGATGACTCGAGTATAAGCCGAGGGGGGCACTTTCAGCCTCAAAAAAGAGGCTGAAAATCTCAGCTTATACTCGAGTATATACGGTATATATTCTTTTGGACACATAGGGATTAAAGTGGAGGGCCGTTAAAAAAAAAAAAAAAAAAATGCAAACACTGCAGCTGCTGTCTTAATAAACCGCCTTACCTATCCAGGGCGCCCGCGATGTCGGCCGCCCGAGGCCGACCCGTCCCCCGGGTCCCGGCGCCACCATTCTTTCTAAGGGAAACAGGCAGTAGAGCCTTGCGGCTTCACTGCCTGTTTCCTACTGCGCATGGGTGAGTTGCGCAGCACTTTGTGAATGGGACGCGCTGTGTTCTGGGACACACAGTTCCCAGAACACAGCGCGACCCATTACCCAGAAGACAACGCGACGAGGAGAGAAGAAATAAGATCTCCGCGGAGGAGGAAGAGGCAGATTAGGATTATGTGCCTAGCAACAGGCATTTCTGGTAAGTAAAAAAAAAATATTATTTCATTTTTTTTTTTTTTTTTTAGATTTTTTTTTTTTAGATTTTTTTTTTCTAATTTTTAATGTATTTTTTTTTCAGGGTGGCCCTCCACTTTAAATAGATAAATATGAAGTTCGTGGTATTATGAGTATTATTATCCTTATTTTTCACATTATACAATTAAATATATATTTTTTCGGTTTCTTCGATTTTAGTTGCTGATATTTGCTAAATAGTGCTAGGGAAATGCATCCGTGTTATGACGTTATTTTGGCTTGCCCTTACCGCACGTTAGGAGATATAGATGTTTTGCCCAGACTTAAGATGGCTCCATTTGCCGGACCTCTATGTCTCAGAACGAGGTCTGGCCCTATTTAATGGTGGTGCGTTGCGGCGTGCCCGTTCCCCATTGAAAAGTCACGTCTGACGAAACGTGTATGGGTGGGCACGCTGTGACATCACCACGTGTTACTAGAGGAGGAGGGGCTCCCGATCTGCCGGCCGGCTTGTTTTTATGTGCGATTACCTTTTGGTTTTATGTAAGTGTATTTCTATTACAATTAAACGAGTACTGAAGTTTTTTACACTATGGGAAGCTTCTCTCTTTTTATATTCTTATACTTATACTCTTTTTATATTCTGAACGTATACATTGGGTATTAATGGAAAATGTGGAGCGTCATCTGAATCTCGTAATTGCACTCCACAGATGACAATTTCTTGGAAAAGTAGCCACAAGGAGGCATAGCGCTCTGAGGTAGGACGTTGAGACAGAAAAATGCCAACACCAGTCTCAGAAGCATCAACCTCAAGGATAAAAGGTAACATAGGATCAGGATGTGCCAACACAGGAGCAGAAACAAAGGCAACCTTGAGACTCTCAAAGGCCTTAATGGACTTCGGAGACCAACTCTGTGGGTTACCGTCCTTTCTGGTCATATCAGTCAGGGGCTTGACCAGAGATGAGAAGTTATGAATAAACTTCTGATAATAGTTGGCCAAGCCCTGGAAATGCTGCCGAGGACGTAAACTCACGGGTCGGGCCCACTGTAGGACTGCCGAAAGTTTCTCTAAGTCCATCGAAAAACCAGCAGTGGAAATGACATAGCCCAGGAATTGAACCTGTTCACGATGGAACTCGCACTTCTCCAGTTTACAATAGAGATTGTTCTCTTAGTTTCTGATGCACACAAAAGACATTTGTGTGGTGGCTCTCAAGGGACTTGGAAAATATGAGGATATCATCAAGATAAACCACCACACATAACTGCAGCAAATCTCGGAGGACATCGTTAATAAATTCCTGGAAAACTGCTGGGGCGTTACAAAGGCCAAAAGGCATTATGAGGTACTCATAATGGCCTGTTCTGGCATTAAACTCAGTTTTCCACTCGTCGCCCTCCTTAATCCTTACAAGATTGTATGCCCCTCTCAAATCAAGCTTTATGAAAACCGTTGCACCCTTGACAGTTGCACAGCGGTCCAATAACTCTGTAATCAATGGTATCGGATAGGCATTCTTAATCGTAAAACAATTGAGACCCCTATAATCAATACAAGGTCTCAGTTCACCACTCTTCTTCTTCACAAAGAAGAAACCAGCACCAGCAGGAGACAAGGATTTGTGGATGAAACCTTGAGAAAGTGCGTCTGCAACATACTGCTCCCTGGCCTTATCCTCCAAGACCAACAAAGGGTAAACCCGGCCACGAGGGGGTATGGCACCAGGTTGAATATCAATTGCACAGTCATACGGCCGGTGTGGAGGCAATCTACCGGCTTGACCTTTGTCAAACACATTGCTAAAATCGCGGTACTCCTCTGGCAGGGAGGAGAGCGAAGAGGTGCACTGGACCTTGGCTACCTTCTGGAAGCATGTCTCACTGCATTGTGGTGACCAGGAGAGAACCTCAGCATGGAGCCAATCAAAAGAGGGGTTGTGCCTCTTTAACCAGGGATAACCAATAACCAGCAGAAATAACTTGGAATTGGATTATCTCATGGTGAAGAGCCCCTACGGCCATGGACAATGGAACAGTCTCATGAGTTACATGGGCAGGTTGTAGGGGTCTCCTGTCAAGAGCCTCAATGGAAAGTGGAGTGTCACGCAGCTGCAGTGGAATGGAGTGCTTTGATAAAAAGGCAGAATCAATGAACAGGCCTGCAGCCCCAGAGTCGATTAGAGCCTGCATCTCTATAGACGACTCAGCCAAAGAAAGGGTGACCGAAACCAGGGGCTTATCCTTCGGGATAACTAGGGAGGAAACAACGCCACCTAACAGGACCTCAAACCATGACAGGACCTCAAAGTTCGGACGTTCCCTGGGCGGGTAGGACAAGACTTCAAAAAGTGACCTGCCTGGCCACAAGTCACTCTCCCTCCTCCTAAAGGTTCTCTCATCTGCAGAGAGACACGTGAAGCCCAAATGCATGGGTTCATCTTCACTGACCAATTCGGTACCAGGAGGCATGGGAGGTGAGGGAGGCACTGGTGGGACTGCAAAGCTCGGAGGCAAACGTACAGAATGCTTCCGCAAGCGCTCCTTAAGAGTCTTTCTCTGAGTCTGGAGTCAATGAGGATGGCAAACGTGATCAACTTCCAGCTCAGCGGGTATATCTCGGGCTGCTATCTCATCCTTGATGGAATCCGAGAGACCATGAGAAAAAGCAGCCACGAGGGCCTCATTGTTCCAAGCACCCTCCTCTGCCAGATTACGGAATTCAATAGCGTAGTCGGCAACAATTCTCGTACTCTGATGGACATGAGGCACTTGAAGGAACATGAGGAACATCAAATACCCTTTCAAGGGAGGCCACAAACCCAGGGTAACTCAAGACAACAGGTTTTCGCATCTCCCATAGAGGGTTTGCCCAGGCCAGGGCTCTGTCAGAAAGCAAAGATATCACGAAACCTACTTTGCTTCTGTCTGAGGGAAATGCCTGGGCCAGCATCTCGAAGTATATCTTATATACTTATATATCTGCAATGAAATGGATTGCTGGAGAAGTGGAGCGGAACCAGACATACCTCTTAATAGAGGTAATACTCGAGGCAGGGGCCTACACAGAGACTGGTGCATGAGCAGGGACAGCCTGCAACTCGGGCTGTACTGGAGCAGCCACAGTGGGAGATTCCAGGTGAGCCGTGCGACTCAGGAGCATTTGTAACGCTATGACAAACTGATCCATGCGGTGATCTTGCTCATCCAATCTGGAAAAAATCTTACCAACAAGTGGATTAACTGTATCGTCTGAATTCATGGCCTTCTCCTACTGTCAGAAACCATGAAATCAGACCGAGACAGAAGTACAGTTAAATTACACTTGTCTAATAATAAAAGTAAAAGAACAAACGTAGTCAAAACATAGCCAAAGTTCAATAACTGGAACGGACAGTCAGCCAAGCCAGAAGTCAGGGTTCCAAGTAGTGGAAGAGCAAGCAGGATCTGAAGGCAGAAGGGATGTCAGCAAAGCCAGTCTTTAAACAGGAACACAGGCGATAGTTTCTTGTGATGTGACCAAGGCGAAGGCAGAGCTCCTCTGAACTGGATCACTTAAGTAGGCAGGACTGACAAACAGGATCATCAACAGCTGAGTAACTGTGGAGAGAGATGGGAGCTAGCAATTTGCCAACACCTGAGAGGCCAGCTCAGAGAAGGAAGGGCTGAGCCCAGCCCTGACACTTCGTACTCCTCACCTGGTTGCTGCCACACACGCTTGACACCATCTGAACTAAATAAGTTTATCTTGATCTCATCAGACCATAGGACATGGTTTCAGTAATCCATGTCCAGGAATGCAAACTCTTAAATGCATGGTGTAGTCTAACAAATCAACTTTCTATCTTTGTTTGAATCACACATATGTACTACACCATACCATATAGTACAACAGAATTCAAACTTTAAAGAAAGTAAAACCTTAAAAAAGGAAAACATTGGAAAAAGAAAAAAGCTCAAAGGAGGGAAAGGGGGAAATAGTTACCGAATCATAGTGTGAGTGGTATACTGGACTCTTAATTAAGGCACCAAATAGTTTGGTTACAGCGAGAACTCAGATTCAACCCATGCCTTCCAGATTTTAAAGAACCTAGGTAATGAACCATCAATCAATGCAGTCAGGTGTTCCATCTTTCGTATATCTGTCATTGTAGCTAGAAATTGTGGGAAGGTAGGGGGAGATGTGGACAACCAGCATCTTGGTATGACCCGCTTTGCAGCCAATAAAATAAAGGACATAAGTTCCCCTGAGGCTTCAGGGATACCAGATAGAATAAGACCCAATAGATAATGTATAGGATTGAGAGGTATGGGGGCTTGTGCATCATATTTAGAAGAGGCTTCCTTCTGGGATGACAGCCATACGCAGACCAATTTGATGCAGCGTGCAGCATATGGTCTAAGCACTTACAGACTGACCCCCCCCTTCAACCTCTGTAGCAACGCTGGCAGCACTCATATATCTATTTCCCAGAGACAACCTCTGCATATGATACTGAGCACATGCACTCAACTTCTTTGGTCGACCATGACTAGGCCTGTTCTGAATGGAACCTGTCCACTGTATGGTCTTGGATACCATGTTGCAGCTCAGTTTCTGGGTCTTGCCAATCTTCTTATAGCCTAGGCCATCTTTATGTAGAGCAACAATTCTTTTTTCCAAATCCTCAAAGTTCTTTGCTATGAGCTGCCATGTTTAACTTCCAGTGGCCAGTATGAGAGAGTGATAGCGATAACACCAAATGTAACACACCTTCTCCCCAATCACACCTGAGACACTAACAGGTCACATGACACCGGGGAGGAAAAATGGCTAATTGGGCCCAATTTGGACATTTTTACCTTTTTTTTTTATCAAAAAGTTTTTTATTGCTCACAAAACAGTACATTGCAATATGAAACTCCGTACATTTTCAAGACATACATTTTTCAGCCTACCATCTATATGCACATTTGTTAACAAATAAAATTGGTTTCTGTTTATAGTGCCTTTGGATTCTTCACACTCTGTGCCATGCAATCACCCATTACCATCAACCCCATGCTGGCTGCACCCCTGTTCTTACTTCTGATGCTATTTCAGTATCCATCTGGATGTCTGAGTCTTACTGTGCCTACACCCCTCTGAGTAGTCTCATATGTACCAACTCAGTTGGACTTAGTCCTGGTATGTCAAGCCATGCTCCCCACAGTTTGTCAAATTTACCAGGGTTCCCTCTATGCTGATATATGTACTTCTCCATTATAAGTGTTTTACTCCATATGTTGTATCCATGTTTTCGTTTTTGGTGGCAAAGCTGATTTCCAGCTTAATAGAATTTTCCTTGCTTGAAGCAGTGCCCTGGCAAAGGCGGTTCTCTTCCTCTCCTCTGCTATCTCCCCCTCCAGGACACCCAGCAGGCAGTTTAGTGGTTCAAGGGGGATATTGGTCTGGAACACCTGATTCAGTGTGGCCAGAACCTCCGTCCAGTATCTGTGGAGCTTTGGGCAGTGCCAGATTAGGTGAATCAGATCCCCAGGTACCACCCTGCATCTACCGCATAGTGGGTCGGGTATTCTACCCATTTTGTATAATTTTTACGGGAGTATAGTAAATGCCATTATCAAAGTTAAAGTAAACACTTTACAGTACAAAAATACATATCTGTTCATGGGGTCTGTTACTGTGTCCAATTTCTGGTAGGCCAAGGATTTGTGTATCAGTACACTCACCCCGTGCGAATATGCAGTGTGGGTGGAATGGTATGCCTTGCCCACCCAGGAGTATTGCAAACAAATAGTTGTCCTTTGTGAGGTGGGTTTCCTGCAGACTCACAGTAGCAGAGTGAAACTTTTTCAAGCATGAACTTATCATAGTGCATTTCAGTGGGTCATGAACACCACGGACGTTCCACGCTACAATCGAGCTGGTAGTCATGCTGGTTGTTGTATGTTATTGTGTCCATGGCCCATGAGCCCCGACGCCTCAATCCTAGGAGACAGTGGGGCATTGACTCCGCTACAGGTACTAAGTTCTGGTATCCAGTGAGTTGCTTCGGTTTAACGCGGCGATGTCTCACATCGGTAGGAATGGGGAAATACTGATTTCAGAGCACAGTTTGACCAGCAATGGCATAAAGAACTGTCCTGAACTGGTCTGTTGGGTGCATTTCACAGGCCCGCACGAGGTGGGGGCGAACTCCCCCCTTCCAACCTCGCGCCAAGAGTCTTTCAATGAACTTGTGCCAACAGGGCACCAAATAGCAAGCCCTCTTAACTGGGGCAAAATGTATATTCGTGCATCCCCGTGGGCATGTCATCCCCACCTGGACTCAGACTCCGTTTTAGACAAACTTTTTCTGTCAAAAAGAAAGATGTGAAAGGGCGAGTGTCGCTACCTATATGTCAAATAGTGCTCTACCAAATCACTCTATAGCAGGGATATGCAATTAGCGGACCTCCAGCTGTTGCAAAACTACAAGTCCCATCATGCCTCTGCCTCTGGATGTCATGCTTGTGGCTGTCAGAGTCTTGCTATGCCTCATGGGACTTGTAGTTCTGCAACAGCTGGCGGTCCGCTAATTGCATATCCCTGCTCTATAGGGACTGAGTGTTAAGACACAGTGTTATTGTGAAATAAATTATAACAAAACAGTTACCATAAAGGTGATAGTGTAATAGTTATCACACCTCACCTACCCCAGTAGATGAGTACTAAAACCCTCTAGGTGTGGAAGCCAATCCTACACAGGAGAGGTTATCACCAAAAATATAATGGCTTACAAATTAGTGTATAAAACATCCAGACATGAATGTAGTGATCCTCTGCTTTTAACAGTGCGTATAGTGTCCAAACCCAAAATACAGAATGTGAATGAACCCAAAGACCAAATCCAAATAAAAATGCAAAGAATCGCAAAAAAGTTATAAAAAATCGCACCAAAGTTGCATCATATACAAAAACATATAAGTATATACATATAATGTCCCAATCATAAAATCAAGGTGTATATAAAGCCAAAATGCAAAAAAAAAAAAATAAATAAAAAAAAAAAAAAATGCACGAAAAAACTGAAGAAAAATCAACATTTTAAATTTTGGTGCGATTTTTGCATTTTTTTCCGGTTTTTTTTCGTGCGATTATTTGCATTTTTTTGTTTTTTTGCATTTTGGGTTTATATACACCTTTGCATTTTTATGATTGGGACACTATATGTATATACTTATGTTTTTGTATATAGTGCAACTTTGGTGCAATTTTTCTTTTAATAACTTTTTTGTTTTTTGGTGGGATACTTTTTCATTTTTATTTGGATTTGGTCTTAGGGTTCACACACATCCTGTGTTTTGGGTTTGGACACTATATGCACTGTTAAAAGCAGAGGATCGCTATATTCATGTCTGGATGTTTTATACACTCATTTGTAAGCCATTATATTTTTGGTGATAACCTATCCTGTGTCTCATAAGTGACAGAGTTTCATTAAGGCCCTCAAATTGCACCTTCAATCCATCTACAGATGCTGTGCAGCGCTGAAGAGCGCGCAGGATTTCTGTTAGTGTGATCTGTTGTGTTTCTTCCTGCATTAACTCAAACAGGTCTGGGGTGGCAATTGGGGAGCTCTCTAATGGCAGCGTGTCATCGCCATTTTGTCTGCCTTGCCCCTGTGCTGGTGATTGCGGCGGAGGATGGGGGTTATTTGAGCCCTGCAACTTCTTTGCATAATAAAGCATGTCCCTGGACTGCTCTGTCCCCTGATGTTTGGGCGGCTTATTGGACTTACCCCCCATCTCCTGTGTCTGTTTGGGCCTCGCGCCGTTCATTGGGACTGGGGTGTGCCGGTGCCATCTTGGCCCTCCATGAAAAAATTGGTCACTTCCCCCATTCCAAGCCTATCAAGACTAAGGGCTCATGCACACTGCAGCTCAAAAAAAAAGAGCTGCTTTTTATAGGAGTTTGAGCTTTTTTTCTGCTTCTAAAAGCTTGAAGAATCTTGTTTTTTTTTTTGTACTCTCTTGCGTTTTTATTTGTAAAGAAAGAAATGCCCTAAGGGGGATTGTATGAGTGGAGGTGTATTTTAGAGGGTGAAAACAAAAGTACCAGAGTATATAAAATTTAAAAAAATTAAAAATTCTTGTGTTTTTATTGAACTCTTTCAAACTTTTTTTTTAGCATTAGGCTCCATACACGGGCTTAAAAACTTTCTCTCTGGAGTAAAAAACACTTAGAGCATTTTGTGTACAAAGTTTAGACGAGTTTAGGAGAATTAAAAAAAAATTCTGCCTCCAAGCTCCAATCAGAAACGTGAACCACAGAAGGGTTTTTTTTCTGCCTCTAAGGCCCTGCGCACACTGGGCTTAAAGGAAAAAATTTGTTCCATTGGTAGTATCAGTAGTTTTTGTATACAGTTTTGGAGAGGTTAACATTTTTTTTCCTGCTAGAAAGTTCCAATGAAATGCAAACCAGAAGGGTTTTTTCTGACAAAAGCTAAACTTAAAATATGCCTCTAAATGTCCAAATGTGCATGGACATATAGGATAACATTGAGCTGCTTCTACAGGCAAAACTCCTGTAGAAGCAGCAATTTTTTGTCAGTGTGCATGGACCCTAAACTTTAAACTCAAAATATGCCCCTTAACGTCCTAATGTACATGGACACATAGGATAACATTGAGTTGCTTCTACAGACAGAACACAAAACTCTTGTAGAAGCAAAGTTTTTGAAGCCAGTGTGCATGGATCCTGAGTGTTTTTTTTCGCAAACCCTCCTAGATAGTATTTTCCTAACCACTGTATAAACTAGGGTTGTCACAATACCGATACTAATATCGGTATCAGGACCGATACCGAGCTTTTTTGCGAGTACTTGTACTCGCACAAATGCTCACGATGCCTGAGCCGATACCTGCAACCGGATAGTTGGGCGGAGAGAGCGGAGCGGAGATCAGTCTGGCAGTAGTGGAACTAGGGGTAAGCTGTCTGGGGCAGGAATGCAGGGCACCACCACATAGTCTATCAAAAACAGTGACCGGAGCCATCACATTCAGTACAGGAAGTGACGTTCTGCGTCTGTCGGAGGGTAAACATCACAATGCCCATCTTGGTACACCCTGCATTTGGCTGCAGTAAGCCAGCAGCGGAACATCTTGTTACACCCAGCCCATATAGTTTGGGCTGGGTGTAGCAAGATGTCCACTGATGGTTTACTGCAGCTGAGTGCAAGGTATACCAATATGGGCATCGCAGCATACTTCCTAAATGCTAAATGGCATGAATGATTCTGCAATTGCCAATCAGTGCTACATTTCAGTGCCTACCCAGAAGTGCCACCTGTCAGTGACATCTATCAGTGCCTATAAGTGCTGCCTATCAGTGCCCATCATCACTGCCAACCACCTATGAGTGCCCATAAGGGCCGCCTGTCAGTGCCATCTATCAGTGCCCATAAGTGCCGCCTATCAGTGTCCCCTATCAGTGCCACCTATCAGTGCCCATCAGTCAAACTGTCACATGACATTAACCACTTCAATACAGGGCACTTAAACACCTTCCTGCCCAGACCAATTTTCAGCTTTCAGCGCTGTCGCACATGAATGACAATTGCGCGGTCATGCTACACTGTACCCAAACAAAAGTTTGATAATTTTGTTCCCACAGATAGAGCTTTCTTTTGGTGGTATTTGATCACCTCTACATTTATTTTTTATTTTTTGCTAAACAAATAAAAAACAAGACCGGAAATTTTGAAAAAAAATTGATTTTTTTTGTTTTAGTTTTAAAACTTTGTAAATAAGTAAGTTTTCTCCTTCACCGATGGGGGGCACTGATGGGGATGCACTGACGGTCACTGATAAGGCGGCACTGATGGGAACCGATGAGGTGACATTGATGGGCACTGATGTGGCACTGATAGGCGGCACTGATGGGTGACACGGTTGGGCACTGATAGGTGGCACGGATTGGCATGGATAGGTGGCACGGATTGGCATGGATAGGCGGCACGGATGGGCACTGATAGGCGCCACAGGTGGGCACTGAGGTGCCACGGATGGGCACTGATAGGCACCACAGATGGGCACTGATTGGCATCCATTAGAACAATACAATGCCGCCTATCAGTGCCAAACAATAATGCATGCCAATCAGTGATGCCCATTGTGGGCACTGATTGGCATCCATTGTGGACACTGGCATCCATTGTGGGCACTGACTGGCATCCCTGGTGGTCTAGGGTGGCATACCTGGTGCTGGGCATCCCTGGTGGTCTGGTGGTGTCCCTGGTGGTCCAGTGTGGGCATCCTCGGGGGGGCTGCACTGATAACCAATCAGCACAGACCCCTCCTGTCAGAGGAGCAGCCGATCGGCTCTCCTCTACTTGCGTCTGACAGATGCGAGTGAGGAAAAGCCGATCAACAGCTCTTCCTATTTACACTGTGATCAGCCGTGATTGGGAGGAAAAGCCGATCAATGGCTCTTCCTATTTACACTGTGATCAGCCGTGATTGGACACGGCTGATTACGTGGTAAAGAG